>NC_057383.1:1396146-2094219 GCF_016906535.1 Rhizoctonia solani
AAGCGGACTAAAGTCGGAAACCATTAGTCAGAGTAGCGCATATATCATGATAAGCTTACCTTGCAGCCAACAGGGAAGCCAGAGCCATCGAAAGGTCCCTTCAGAGGAGCAGGGCAGTTCGGGCCAAGGTCAACAGCGCACTCGGCGACCGGGCAGCCAGCGCTGTTCGAGATACGCATGGGCAGGTTGTATCCGTCAACGAGCGATACTGTTTAGAGTTATTCATGCGATCACTGATATGTTATGAAGCTCGCTTCAAATGCTTACCATCGTACCAGTCCTGGCCGTCGCCAGCGCTGAGAGTCCACTCGGCAACACTTGCTGGAGGTACACCAGTACCAGTGCGAGAGTCACACCTCAGTCCACCGTTGCAGCCACCGCTGAGACACGAGTTGGGGCCAGGGTTGGAAGAGAAGTTGCAGTTGCGGCGACCCCAGATACGACCCGCCTTCCAGTTGTCAGGCACGTTGAAAGTGCGCTTGCTCCAGGCCGGGGCCTCCCAACCAGTCTCGATGCCAGGGACGGCAGAT
The DNA here is from genome assembly GCF_016906535.1 of Rhizoctonia solani. NCBI lineage: Eukaryota > Fungi > Basidiomycota > Agaricomycetes > Cantharellales > Ceratobasidiaceae > Rhizoctonia > Rhizoctonia solani. Next base: position 1,396,677 of record NC_057383.1, read on the forward strand.
CCGACATTAAGGTCAGTCTAAATGCAGATAAATCAACATTTTTCTTTTCCTAGAGCGATTGGATGAGACTCACAAAAACAGCGGGCCAGATGGTGAAGGGACAAGCGTTGTAAACGGTAAAGGTACGGCCGAGGGCAGAGCCTGCGAGAGCAAGAGCAGAGGCAGCGATAGTGAATTTCATTGTGAGTTCTGTCGAGTTAAAGTCGAAAGAATTTGTAGAGAAGATGAGTGGTGACGCTTACTGCCACCACTTGACAACTTTTATACCGCCCATCGACCATACTCGGACTCAGCCCATTCATCTCTGATACGATGCCAAGAGCGTCGTTTCGTTTAGCGATGCAATTGTTTGTGGTCAGCATATGGCTCAAGATCTATTCAATCGTCAAACTGGCTCTTGGGCTAAGACAAAAACAGTACTGCCTTCATGCCCGCAAGGTACACGTGATCGCGGTTGAGAACTAAGCGCTTAGGCGAGGGCGCCGGAGCTCGGTTTGGATCGGTTAGATGTGTTCTGCCGGGCAAGTGCGTCGGCCAACTCGGAGGTTGGCACATGCATCTCAGTATCACAAGGCCACAAATTCCAACCTGAACTCGGTGATAATACATGAGACTACTAGGTGCACCTAGATATGCTTGGCATTTTTTAGAACCATATTTTCGTGTTCATCACCATGTGCATCCAGTCAATCCATTGTACTTCTTCTCGTCAAACCATCCTGATAATATCGAACTGTTTAACTTGACTATGGTATAATACCACGTGGGTGCTTACGTTGAATCTTGTTCATCTATTGGTCTAGTGCTATTCGTTGAGTGGCAAAATCCTGGAGAACACTTCGTAGGCTCTGCCATCTCGAAGAAGGTGCAGTTATTCTAAAACAGAAAGAGCGCAATTTTTGTAGCTTAGGCACTCTCGAACTGACACGAACTAATCAATAACGGCTCCCCTAATCCTAAAAGGGCGGAACGCAGCGGAGTAGGCAGAGAGATGTTGCCCAGATCCATACAAATTTTCGTGATTCGTTGTCGTATTTAATGCTCAATAATTCAATTGTCTATGTAGCTGTTGGATCCCCTGCTAAATCGAGATATGAAAATGTTATTGCAACTGGAGACCCACCTGGCTGAAACCAGGTGAGTGCCATATTTACAACTAAAGACCAATTGCCCAAGTAGACCGTGACATCAACTAGCTTAAAGGAAAGGAAGGAGAGCCTCAGGGAGAATCCTGGGGATAGCCGCACCGTTGGGGGGTTCGATGGACTGGAAGTAACTTTTAACCATATCAGCATCAAGCACATTCACATCGTAATTGAAGGAGATACTTACGTGCCCCACCAAGGACCAGCAGCCCACCAGAGAGCGCCAATCCAGACACCGGATTCTTGCATGGCGCACAGACCTCCCTTGATAGCAGCAATGCAGGCATCGTTCGATCCGCCTCCGAACTCGCCAAGGAATCCCTTGAGGTTGTTGGCCTTGAGCCAGGAAGTGGCAGTAGCAATACGCTCGGCCATAATGGTAGAGGAGACGCAAGTGGCCGACGTTCCAGAGCTGTCTGAATCGAGGTACTGGTGCATCTCAATGGCAAAGTTGTTGTTAGGATCCTTCAAGCTCTTGAATGCGTCGGCGTTGCCGGAGGAGGCCCAAGCTAAGTATCGAAGGATGAGACTGATGCTCCATAGTAGACCAAATGCACTCACACCAAGCACCACTCCAAGCAGTTCCTTCAACGAGAATAAGCTGAGAGGTAGCACCCGAAGAACGAATGCCGTTGATAGCTGCTTGGTTGAAGGTAGAGACAACGGAAGCGTCGATGCCCTGTAGCATATGGTTAGTGTGACTGAATGCATAGGGCCAACAAATACACCCACCCAAGGCTCGTTGTTGACGTCGAAGATGACTTTCGAGTTACCCTTGAATTCGTTGGCAAGGTTTTTCCACCAGGCTTGGAAGTCAGAAGTGGATGACATAATGTTCTTGTTGTAGCGCAAGTAGCTGTTTTTATGGGTTAACAACGCGATTCCAGATCACTTGACATAACTCACTTGTGAGGATCAAGTACAGCAAAAGCACCCTTTCCGGTGATGTAGTTTACTGTAGTTTTAAGATCGCCAAGGTAGGTTTGGTCGAATGGACCGGTGAGGCCAGTAGAAGGAGGAGAGATACGCTCCATAGTGAAGGCAACACGGAAGGTGTTCATCCCCTTTCCGACAAAGTACTATGAGACAACATTTAGTAAAAGCGACTTTTCATGAGTCCAAAGTTTCTCACGTCGATGGAGCTTGTAGCAGGCCAAGTGTAGTCAGTGCCCTTGATACCTGGCCACTTGCCGTCACCGAACTCGGCGACGGACTGGTTGACACCAAAGTATTTGAACTTGGTACGATTGCTGCTGCATACACCAGGGCTCGTAGTAGGTGTAGGGTTAGAGCCTGTGGTAGTCGGAGAGCCACCCCCGGTACCAGGGAGACTGGACCGACGTTAATTTAAATCAAGTAATTATGAGATACAACTCCGGACATACCATTGAGAATACCATTGGTTAGAGACCGTGCAAGTGTAGCCAGAGACACAAGTTGTGCCACCTAATATGCGTTGATGTTGTTGATCAACAACATTCTGGCTCAATTCAACATTCACTTACCAGTCCAGCCCTGACCACCACATTGGGCATATGCTGGTTGTTGAGCAGCGACGTAGCCAGCAGCGGCCAAAACAGTCAGTGTGAACTTCATTTTACAAGTAAAGGAAGAAAGGCGACGATTTCTGGTCCTCAAGGCTTGAGACAGCCAGCGTTTTATACATTTTTCATTTCACGCTACCTCGGAGTAACCTGACAACAGTCGCGTGGTCATATATGCAGACCGTTGTGTCAAAAGAACCTGGCGGCTCTGTAATTGGGTCACGTAGGGGACGAAGTAACAGTACTCTATTAACAAACTCGTTGGTAGGAACATGAGGCGAGGCATGCACTTATTTTCGGCGATAGTCGCGAGAACTCCATCTCGGACAAACTCTAGTCGCGGGATCACATCAGCTCAGCAGGCTAAAATATCGAAATATGAACAACTTCCGCAAGCAAACGATACCTTCCGTAGGTTATTTGCCGGATCTGCGAACCCACGGCTGACTCTCCCATTGGTCCATCCTCCGTTACGTAATTGTAGAAGTTGGGTATTTCCATTTTTATCGCCGAAAAGTCGGCGAGGTAAGTGATGTGTGATCACAAGCCCAAGGTTCAGCATTGTAGCGACGGAGAAATATCAGCACTTAAATGGGCCAATAATATCCGTAGATTACGGTGAGAGCCCAGGAGTACTATACTCCGAAGCTCGGTGTCGCAACTAACGATCAAAAGTGGTGTGCATGTATATCTGTGTGTTATTCACTCCAGCGTTGTGAATGGTGTTGTTACAGATCTAAGAATAGCCCCCCGAAACAGTTGTGATCAATCAAATTATCATAAAGCCTAAATTATACCGTGTTTTGCAATTACAATCGTTGCTAGTTGGTGCATACAAGCGTGTTGAATAAGTTATGAATATCCTCAGAAGTCCGAAAACATGCTTAAAGAGTACTCTCTGGTTTATGTGTGGAATCCGCTTTGTTTCATGCTGTGTGAATTATCCTTTTGTGGTATTCTAACAATCATGAAATATGCAGCCTGGAAAGATAGGGCGTTCTTCCAATTTCTGAGGATACTAACCTAAATGTCAGCTTATTGTGGTTTTACAATGTGAATGGAAGACAAACTCGCCTAACCCTGGTCTTGCTTATTACTGGTGCACATTGCCAGTCGTTCTAACACCTGCATCTTTTGAGCCAATTTTCGTTCACGTTCCTGCAGTCCGCAAAGTATTGAGTGCAGTTAGCGGAATTATTCTTGTTGTCTCGCTCGAAATTAGTGGTACATAGCAAGAATCTCTCTAAATGAAGGATTTGGTATTCAAATTTGCGGCATGTTCAAATCTGAATCGATCAGTACTGGTAGAATTAGGATAGTAGAAGAATCCAGCAGGTTTTACAAAGTAGAAAAAGTCATTTTTGAGAGTCAAGAACTGACATAGTATGGCTTGAGCATATTCAAGTCAGGGACATTCCATTACATATGGAATTATAGGTCGCCCCGTTCCCTCTCTCGCGGTCAGTCGAAGTGAAACGCAGTATGAAAGATTGAATCGTGAGTCGCACGTCCTCTTGGCTCGGACCAAAAGGGCCTTGCTTTGCTTGGTGCCTGATTGAATCTTTCAAACAACATATGCTTATTATCAGACAAGTCTGGGTATCTCAGCAGAGTACATAATCGGGTATTGGGGAGGACCACAGTATCCTATACTTGGACATATCAGGAGCAAACAAAGCTTACATAAGGTTGACCCGCGTTCTCCGCGCTGGACTTGTCTTCCTGGCTTGTACTTTCCCACCATGTCATCCTATGCAACGAACGCGGCCGGAGTAAGCAAGTACACTGCCGAAAGACATCAGCGAATATTACAGGAACTTTACAACAACCAGGAAATGGTACACTCCCGTATTGCCTTTCCCGAATAGTACCATTAACGCGTCTCGTGCAGACGTGTGCGCGGATTGCAAGTCTCGAGCGCCACGATGGAGCTCGTGGAACTTGGGTATATTTATTTGGTATGTATTTATAGTTGAATAACTGTCGGAAGTCTGTGTTAACGCGCAGTGATAGTGTACAATGTGCCAGTATACACAGGAAATTGGGACCCATATTACCAAAGTGTGAGCTCATGGCTTATGTTTATGACCGACGCAACACAATATTGAACAGTGAGCGACAGGAAGAGCGTCAATTTAGATGCATGGTCGAAAGAGCAGGTCGAGGTACCGTTTCCTTAGTTGTCATGTATACCCTAGGAAACTAACGGTTACATGTTATCCAGTCGGTCAAAAACATGGGAAACATTGCATCCAACGCGAAATGGAACCCCAACGAGGCCAGACATCCACCACCCACTAACTTGGAAGAGTCTGAACGAGATTCAGAGATGGAAAAGTACATTCGCGCCAAGTATGAGACCAAGAAGTTCCTTGATCGAAAGCCAGCCGCATCGGCTACATTCAATTCTTCCAGTACGCCTGTCGCCCCTGCCCAGCCTTCAGCATCTACACCAATTCCCAGACAGCCTAAACCTAAACCTGAAGAAACGGATCCGACACAGACGATCCCTCTTGGCTTTGGACGAGAGTCTCGGGTAGAGTTTAATCTTCCGGGAATGGGTGGAGATATTTGGGATGGGATCATCCAGCAAAAAAAGGTCCCACCTCGATCCAAAACCGCGCCTATACCTGAGCCCGTAGCCAAAGTTACCCCGCCTCCTGCCCCTGTCGTACCGGCACCGGTCCCATTGACCAACCTACCTTCGAGGAGCCTATCTGCCCAACCACCGTCAGTAGGTCAGCTAGGCGTAAATACTTCTGTCCCTGCCGCGCCCGCCAACGGAGTATGGGGCGACATGCTCGCGTTGCAATCAGCTGGTGGATCCTTGCCTACATCAGCGATTCAAGCCCCCCCGTTACAGCCTGGCAACCCCTATGCATCTTTATCTGCTTCTCCTTCTACAACCCTCCCCTCGACTCTCACAAACCGAATGGGTCAAACACGAAGTTTCACAGCTCCAGCTCCGAACCCGTTTTTCAACCAGGGGCATCAACATCAGCCCTCCACGGGTGTGTGAATAGTTTACTGAGCGTTCCTACCGGAAACTCGTTTGGATCCGTCGGGTTGGGAGCGACTCCTGGTGGATCGTTTGGGTCTGTAGGCTCATTGGGATCTGGCTCGGGTGGGATGGGGATATCTCCTGGGGGTCTAAATCCATTCGGAGCATCCTCAGGCAGTGCATTTGGGACATCACCTGGGGGCTCATTCGGGACAGCCACGGGCGGATCACTCGCCACACCTGGGGTTTTTATTGGTGGATCCACGGGCACGTTTGGGGTATCTCCGGGCGGGCTCGGGGGACTGTCAATGCTTCAAACTGGACAAATGACTTCTCAGCCCTCACAATTCCAACAACCTACCCAGCCTTCTCCGTTCCAACAAACGATGCAGTCCTCACCATTTCAGCAATCCACATTATCTCCGTTCGGGGGTGCTACTAGTTCCCTAACAAGTCCCAGCACCAACGCCACGTCGCTCTCGGCGTTCGGAGCGGCAATGAGCCCCCCAGGACAGGCATCCAACTCACCATTTGCTCAACCTTCCGCTTCACCGTTTACCCACACCTCGAATTCACCTTTTGCTCAACCGACTAATTCCCCATTCGGTCAACCGGGGACTCAGTTTTCTAGTTCCGCTAACTCGCCTTTCCAAACCACGAATCCCGGATTTCAATCCACACCAACCAACAACGCTTTGTTCTTGCAGCCTAACACCACGCAGTTTCAATCGTCCAATTCGCCTTTTCAAGCATCTAATTCGCCTTCCCTCAGTCCAACTCGCCTTATCAAGCTACAAGTACCAATCCATTTGCCTCGATGGGTGGAGGCGGAGGTATGAATAGCAATCCATTTGGACAACCGCAATACCAAGGGCAGCAGGGCTGGGGTGGAATGTAGCATACCTGTATAGATTCTTGGGCTTTGTCTTTCTTCTTGTACTTTACGAGGACTACATTTTATTTCATACACAACCCAGTTGCCAGGGTCGAGGCACAGGGCCAGGGGCCATGCATTAGGTAATCTGATGTAAGGCAACGCGATTGAGTGCTCAGTATAAGAAGCGTGTTGTGCGCGTGTCTGTAGTCTACTCTCTCCCTTCACGACCTCACACAAATTGTCTATCCATCTTACGTTTACGACTGTGTACAATCATGGCTGCTCCTATTGCTCCCGCTGCTTTCGCCTTGTCTAGGCACGGTGACCCAGAGGAGTACCGTAAACGCAAGGTCGCACTCATTTCCGGTCAGTTTTTCTTGAAATGTGTTTGAAACCAATTTGAACGCGTACAATGTACAAAATCGGTCTGAACCTTACTCGATGCGGTGTTCGAACCCCGAAAACTGTTACTTGACGCGTGGTGGGAGGACAGGTATCACGGGTCAGGACGGATCGTACTTGTGAGCTTATTCTTCTTCATTGGTGCATATAGAGTCTCTGATCACTGTTCTTAGGACTGAATTGCTCCTTGAAAAGGGCTACGAGGTACACGGTGTGATCCGTCGCTCGTCTAGCTTCAACACCAACCGTCTTCAGCATCTCTACGCGGTACATGATTCATAACCACGATAACATAACAGCTTTCTGATGTGGTTTCTTCCCGACCATCTAGGATCAACACGAACGACCCAACAAGTTCCACCTTCACTATGGTGACCTCTCCGATAGCACGAACCTCGTCTACGTGATTGCTCAGGTTCAGCCTACCGAGGTATACAACCTGGGCGCACAGAGTCACGTCAAAGTCTCGTTCGAAATGGCCGAGTACACCGTAAGTCAAAAATCGAATAACAAATACACTGCCTCGATTTGGTGAATATTGATGTGATGTTCAGGGAGACGTGGACGGCCTTGGAACCCTGCGTCTCCTGGATGCGATCCGTACCTGTGGTCTGGAAAAGCATATTCGATTTTACCAAGCGTCCACGTCCGAATTGTACGGAAAGGTCGTCGAGACGCCCCAGTCTGAGACTACCCCCTTCTACCCCCGCCCCGTATGGTGTCGCCAAGCTGTACGCTTACTGGATTACCGTCAACTACCGAGAGGCCTATGGCATGTACGCGTGCAACGGGATCTTGTTCAATCACGAGAGTCCGCGCCGAGGCAGGACTTTTGTGACGCGCAAGATTTCGCGTGCCGTTGCTGAGATTTCGCTGGGAAAACAACAATGTTTGTACCTTGGTAACTTGGATGCTCAACGTGATTGGGGCCATGCTAAGGATTATGTCGGTGGGTGATGTTCGTCATATCAGCTATTGATAACTTCCTTACTCTTGTTTATTAGAGGGTATGTGGCGTATCCTTCAGCAAGACACCCCGAGGACTTTGTTCTTGCGACGGGTGAAACCCACTGCGGTCGTTGGTATCCAAGTCAAGTATGTTGTTTCATTTATAATACGGTTTCACTACTTACGATTTCATCAGGTGGGAAGGTGCTGCAACGGGCAAGGTTATCGTCCGTGTTGACACGCGTTACTTCCGTCCCGCCGAAGTCGAGTAAGCCTCGAGTTCATTTCGTCGTTGACTTTATCTAACCATAGCCCGCTTAGTCTTTTGCTCGGGACACCTAAGAAGGCGAAGAAAAGCTCGGTTGGAAACGCAAAGTCACGTTTGACGAACTTGTCAAGGAAATGGTTTCGGCAGATTTGGAGCGGCCAAGAACCTCGTTGAGGATCAAAATTAATGGGATTGAGGGGGTCCATGGGTTTATGTGATGATAACAAAATTGTTTGCTGGAATGATAGATTAATTTGAGTTTGCTATCTACTGCCTGCAAGCCACATAGTGTAATGATTACCTCCTGCCAGCGTTGTGACCCAAGACTTTCCACTTCTAAGTCAATATAAATAGCAAATAAGATGTACATTCTTTGTGCGCTCAAATGTTATTTATACAAATTTGATTAAATGATTGCAATAAATTTTAGTTTGCACTCAAGAACTGAGTTAGATCAATATCTCGCCTACGCTTGAAATATTCAGGGCTTCAATCCGCTCCGCTGACCTGAGGATTACTCTGCTCTTCCGATCATTCGTTCCAATGCCTATCAAGTGCATGTATTCAGTATACAAGGGAAGATAATTAGCGGAAACTGCTCACTCATTCAACAAGTTCAATCTGAGCGCATTGAGTCAAGGGCTAGATTAATGCCAGGTTGAACAAATACGCTCACGAAATTTTTCCAGCCCAAGGATTGGACTTCAGGACACATGCCACAGCTCAAATTGTGTCCCTCGACATCATCTCCAAGTATGTGGCATCCGCCCGGCCTAGAGAATTGAGTAGATCCTTTGCGATTTCCGAGGCCAGTTTCGAATAGGCAAATCCACTTGGTAGCGCGTCAAAGTTAGGATAAAAGTAACAAGCGTTTCTGCAAGTATCAAGGTGACCAGGTGCGTCAGGCGTACGCACAAATACAGCATCCGCCCGGAGGAGCTTCTGAGTGTTGAGAGGAAGGGCGTCCATAGGACCAACAAAACAATGGCATCACTATCGGTATGGAACAACATGATAGACTTGGAGCCTGGAGAAAGAAATCGGGCACAGAAACGTCTTCAGGCATCATTGAAACCAAGCGTGCTTCTTGTTCATTGACCCAGTTGTTCAAGGTATCAGTTAGTATGTCTTCCTGTGACTCGAAACGCTGGTCAAACTCTTCGGTGGATGGATCGCCTTCCAAGAGACACTGAATCTCCGGTACGATTTCCAAGTTATCTGACAGCAGCTACATTCCAAATTCTTAATCAGAACCAGGGACAGAAATTTTGATACAACGCATTAGTGCAGTATACCTCGGTCGCGTTCAGGTTCCATGGGATCCGGATTCATCATCCATCATCCATATGTAAGTTTTTGTTGTGTATATGTCCCGAAACCAATCGGTTATCTCTTCGATTCGATCTTCACGCTCCGACTCAATACGCTCTTTGTGATTGGACTTGATAATCTTCACTAGCCGTGGAAGCAATTCCTTCCAAACTACGTCATACTTCCTTAACACTATAAGCCAAGCTGGGAAAAGTGCGCACTCTACCTTTATCAGTGAGAGGCGCGGCGTTGTACACTTGGGAAAACCATCCTTCGCAATCCTCAAAGTTCATATCTCGCTTATCATAACCGAGGTTCTCTAACCTGTTTTCGATTCTAAAACCGATCAGATCAATTCATTCCGATGATGACTGTATCGACTTACTCTGTTTTTCGAGCTTGTTTTAGGCGATGCAATTCGGCATTCCTTGTCATTTTTCGCGTTCGAAACCATTGTATCAACGGTTCGCACCCTGGCAGGTTAAGGGTTATGTCATTCATTGTAAAGTAATACCTGCCCTTTATCACTCTCTTACCTGCTCCCTAGCCTTCACAGCACATCGCCTTTGCTCATCCAATTTTGTTTGCCTTCTTCGTTTCCCGCCGCATCAAAACTCTCTAGCACACCCTTGACAGCTTGGGCGTCTTTCTTGAAACACCAAGGTCCCCGCTCCGACCAGTCTGCGCCGGTAGCCAGGTAGTATGGCTACATAATAAGTATGACGCAATAGACAAATAAATCGGTACGAACTTGTTGAAACGAACACTAGTGATGTATCGATATCGTGTTCAGATAGATCAATTAACCTGTGAGAATCCATAAGTTTTTGCGCCCATGTATAAAAGTAAAACTTATAACGTACTGGTCTTTTTTGCACTTGGCACATAATCTTCCCTGCAAAACCGGGTCCATGTTTTGAAGAGCACGGCGCCCGCATGACTAAAACGAAAGATAAGATAAACTCGGGTCGCTTTCATGTGATGATCAAAAGTGCTTACAGTGCATATTTTCGAGAAAAGTAGTGCTGCATAGACGGGTTCGGACAACTCCTTCGGGCGTGGAGGGAGGTCTACACAATTGAGCCGGGCGGAGCGCCATATAGGCTCAGACTTGCAGCTCATCAGCAATCGCCGAAGGAACGTATTAACACGCGCCAGGGCCATTAGGTCCTGGAGTTGAAAGTAGGATGCGATCTATGATAATCCATAGTTAGGGACAACTCCTTCGGGCGTGGAGGAGGTCTACACAATTGAGCCGGGCGGAGCGCCATATAGGCTCAGACTTGCAGCTCATCAGCAATCGCCGAAGGAACGTATTAACACGCGCCAGGGCCATTAGGTCCTGGAGTTGAAAGTAGGATGCGATCTATGATATAATCCATAGTAGGTTTGATCTAAACATTTGCTATCGTCACAAAACCCACGTTCACAAAACATCTACTGGTAAATCCATGAAACCCTGAAACCCGGAGTCAGACTCTACTGCTATAGAGTCGGGCTCTGAGTCCGATGCAGTGCTTGGGCTTGTGAGCCGAATCTGTTTTCTCCATTTTCGGAAACTTGAGAGTCGATTTACCCGAATGGCGTTCAACATTAGGTTAGTTTTAGCTAATTGAGTTGGATTGCCACATTACATGATTCACCTGGTGATCTTCCCGAATTTGTGCGTGCTCTGGTAAGTCAATCACAAATTTTTTATTGAGCCCTTCGTCCATCTTTTTCCTTTCGAAAAAATCTTACACTTGCGCAGCAGAGTTTGTGGAGCCATGGACTTGGTGGTGGTAAGTGACCAAGACGGGCTTTCAGTGCATGACGAATTTGATCCGCCACCTGCTTAACCATATTCGGTAATATAGCTTTGCGTATCCCCAAATTGTCACTTTATGTAGCCCTATCAGTGATATGTTACTTACGGGAATAACCTCAACCATGTCCGGGAGATTGCTTGGATCTACGTCGTATTACAGTGCTTGCTTGGTGCGTCAATTGGTTCGGGTGGTCAAACCCCTTGAAATGGTCCAGACTTAACTTATTCTCCGGTATGATCTCGTGTACGCTAACCAATGGGTATGTATATATATCTGCATGATCGTGTGAAGCATATTTTCGTGATGCATGCAAAAAGTCGTTTCTGGACGCGGTACGAGTGGGGGCCTTTGGCGGTCTAGGGGTGTCGCCGGGCCACCTAAGAGCGATCATCCGGATCGAAGGCTGGGGGTGGCAGAGAACTATGGATGTCAGCCTTGTATTTTCACTAGGGATGGTGGGCGGTAAGTTAGAAAGCTAAGCCATAGAATGCCACGCGCTTGGTGGAGTGTTCGAGGTAGTAAGATGGAGTCGTATGCAGGCGACTCGCGTGACCGAACCTCCGTGTCTCGATCAAGTATCTCATGTGGATCCTCCGCGCGCTGCGGTTCAGCCGCCATTTGATGTTATTCTTACACTTCAATGTCAAATTTTGTGGTGCTTGGGCCTTTCTACCCAGTAACAGATACATCTCCAGTACTTTCGAGCCCTATGTATATCTACTTCTGCTCCGGTCATTTGACTTGCCCTGATTGGACAAATGGGCCAATATACCAAGGAATTTGATCGGATAGTTTGGCTGGCCCTCGATAAATTAGAACAAGGCTCCGATGCATTAAACGCCACATAGCTCTGCATACAACCACATGGGCGCCAACATTACACACATCCAATTCAACCTGTTAGATGGTTTTTTGAGTAAATTTTCTGGGTCCATGTGCTCATTCCTTCTTTCATCCATAGAGTTGAGTCATCAATACCATCCCAGTAAATTTCAATCGACCCCTCTTGGCGAGAACATCCACGACGATTCTGTGTTTTGTAATTGAACGGTACGTCGATGTCGATGCTCTTCAGGATAATTACTTTTCGTCCCATCCAAGGGATGCTTTTGCCTTGACAAAGCTATTAATCTATGACATTGCGATGATCAAAGTAATAGACAAACCTATAGCAATATATTAGTACCGTTTATCTCAATCTAGCTCCTGGCTAGGCAGTATCTTGTTCAAAACGGGGAGTTTCAGCAATCAAATGCCTGTTCTTCAAATTCGTGAGAATAGGATGGGTATGTGAGCCGCAGCGCGCAGAGGCATCACGTGTAGTACTTGACTGAGGGAGGTCACACTCACGTGAGTCGTTCAGATACTATTCCATACTATGCGTACGGAGCGCGAAGATTCAGCCCGTCCTCGCATTTTTTAGCACCCACCTGCCATCCCTAAGTTTCCAGCATATATTTATTTATTTAATTGTTCATCTTACTGTATGTACATTCATATCATCTTTCCACCCTGTGTGGCTCTCTGCCCACCCCAAGCCTTCGATCCGGACGGTCGCAGTCATGGGCGGCCACAGGCCCCCCTCCTTGTATCGTGTACAGAGCCCACACAGCATACATGACAACGACTGACTCACAGGTCAAGTTCATCAAATATTGAGAGGGCTCACTGAATTACACCCAATCTACCCGTACTACTATTAATATGTTGAGTATATTGTGCATCCAAATGAATGAGCTCTTTCGTTAACTGAAGCTTCAGGATATTTAGACAGTGGAGACAGTCGATGGAGGCGAGATGGCAGTACATGGTCAGTGTTTTATATTCCAACTTTGCGAGCCACCTTTGGACAAAAGTCGACAGGAAATCCACGGCCCGAAGAATGGGTAACAAAGAAAGCATAATAGTGTGCAAGAAAGTGATTCTGTATTGCCTCTGTTTCTATACGAAAATATTTGAGCTCAATGAAGCCAGACATAGTTACTTTAAGAGATCATATTGTACTCATGAACCTCGAAGTTCTCAAAGGTTATGCGAGTTTGAGCGGTTTCTTGGTAGGGATGGAGCAAGATCACAAACGCTAACTTGAATGTTATGCTTAGGCACGGCGCTTAAATCAGGGTCTGGATCGGCGGTCCTGAGATCCAGGTTTGCATCCGGCCAATGGAGGCGGCTGGATTGCGGTTGGAGATTTGATCGTAATTACTACTTACTGCCATGCTGCGTGTAGCGTCCTCGCTGGCCGAAGTCAGAGGCTTGTCGCCCAAGGTGATATATCTAATAGATATGCCAGTATCTTATTTACAATCTGCTATCTCAGTCGCGCGTAGAACGTTTGCTTCGTCGTCAGCGAGAAGGCAGGACATCACACTAACTGTCGATGGGAAAGAGGTCACGGTTCCCCAGGGTGACATCACACTATTAAGTGATAATGACCATATTAACTAACTGTGATTTTTATTGTAGGCTCGGCATTGATACAAGCGTGTGAGGCAGCAGGCTCGAACGTTCCACGGTGGGTCTGCCCATGACATCTAGATAACCCAAATGTTGATGCATTGATTTGCAGCTTCTGCTACCATGATCGGTGAGCATGTTATCAAATCCTATAATTATACCACAGGGCTGAAACAGGATACATAAAGTCTGGCGATCGCTGGTAATTGCCGGTATGTGATTCGTTGTCGCCAGCGTTCCTTATTCGTTGATTTACGAATCGAATTCACAGCATGTGTCTAGTCGAAGTAGAAAGATCCCCCAAGCCTGTAGCGTCATGGTCAGTACAATAGAGGTATCTCGTATATAACTCGTAACTTACCCTTATAAAGTGCCATGCCCGCTATGCCTGGACAAAAAGTCTTCACGAATACGCCCGCTGTCCACGAAGCCCGAGAGGGTGTCATGGAATTTCTCCTTGCTAACCACCCACTCGACTGCCCGATCTGTGATCAAGGTGGTGAATGTGACCTCCAGGACCAGTCTATGCGCTACGGTTCTGATCGCGCCCGTTCCATGAAATCGCTGGTAAGCGTGCTGTCGAGAACAAGGAGCTTGGTCCTCTGGTAAAAACTTCGATGAATCGATGCATTCAATGCACTAGATGTGTTCGTTTCGCCAATGATGTTGCTGGTGGAGGATTTGGGCACTACTGGGCGTGGAAATGACCTCCAGATCGGAATGTATGTTGAGAAGGTTTTGAACTCGGAGCTTAGCGGAAATATCGTCGACCTTTGTCCCGTCGGTGCACTCACGAGCAAGCCGTACGCGTTCCATGCACGCCCGTGGGAACTCAAGAACACCGAGTCAGTCGACGTGCTCGATGCAGTAGGCTCGAACATCCGAGTACTCGCGCGGCTATCAGGTCATGCGCATCCAACCCCGAACCAATGACGACGTCAATGAGTGGATTTCCGACAAGACCCGATACGCATATGACGGTCTTCGAACCCAACGACTCACAACACCCCTCATTCGCCAAGGGGACCGTTTCGTCAGTGCAAGCTGGGAAGAAGCACTACATACGATTGCCGACGGATTGAAGACTAGTGGCGCGCAAGCAGACGAGATCCAGGCTGTAGCAGGTGCATTGGCTGACACCGAAGCCCTCGTCGCGCTCAAGGACTTGGTCAACCGACTCGGGTCCGATAATCTCGTCACTGATGCGACATCTACTGGTGTACCAAGCCATAGTATAGATGTTCGCTCTAATTACCTGTTCAATTCGACGATACAGGGACTGAGCGAGGCGGATGCGATTCTGCTCGTGGGAACTAACCCTCGGCATGAGGCATTATGAACTCAAGGATAAGGAAGCGCTGGCTGCATGCTCAGGTACGCCTCTTTCATCACGGTCTATGATTGAGTGCTAATGTGGGGTCAACAGGTCGAGGTTGGTTTGATCGGTGAGGAGGCGGACTTAAGCTATAGCCATGAGTGGCTCGGTAAAGACTCTGCCGCTCTAGAAAATTTCCTTGGTGGCAAGGCAGACAGTAAGCACCAGTCCCTAAGTACAATTTTTGTTTCTATACTGAAATCGCAATCTACAGGCGAATTTGCTAAGGTTTGGGCAAATGCTAAAAAGCCTCTCATCGTGGTTGGCAGTGCCGTCGCCGAGTCTCCCGCAGGAAGCCAGGTCTTGGCCACTATCGCCCGCTATGCGTCCAGTGATAAGCAAAAGACGCGTTTCCTCAGCGAAGAATGGAATGGTCTTAACGTCCTTCAGCGGGTGAGCTTCAATACGGATTTGCAATTACCAACACATGCACTCAATCGCGACTTACCAGGCGGCTTCTCGCGCTGCGGCTTATGATGTTGGATACGCCGCAGCTTCCTCATCTGGAACCACACCTAAATTCATCTACCTACTCAACGCAGACGACGTTTCTCCTTCCTCTATCCCACAGGTGCCTTTGTCGTTTACCAGGGCCACCACGGAGATGTAGGCCACAACTTGCCGATGTATGCTTACCCGGAGCAGCGTATATCGAGAAGAGCACGACGTGGGTCACACCGAGGCGAACCCAGATAGGGCGTGCAGCTGTTCCCCCACCAGGCGCTTCCCGCGAGGATTGGAAGATTATCAGGTACGTCATGATCGACGATCACTTCGATCCCAATATGATTAATCGGGCGGCTGCTATCCAGGGCCTTGTCTGAGGTTGTTCAAGCACCGCTACCGTATGACGATGTGTTGGCCTTGCGCGATAGGATGTGGGATATCTCACCAACGTTGGTGAGATATGATGTAGCCGAGAAGACATCGACGGGCGTTGCACAGGTCGGCTGAACCTGCTCGCGCAGAGTAAGGAAGCCGGCAAAGGGGGCCATTCGAGAAGGTTATCAAGAACTTCTACCAGACGGATCCTATTTCCAGAGCGTGCGTATAGCCTCTTTCTTCCTGCTAAGGATATTGAGTGATCCAATGTGGATGGTTATAGGTCCGTTACAATGGCCCAATGTACACGCGCTTTTGTTCCGGGAGCTAGCGTTCCCCAGAGCGGTGTCGAGAATACCGTCACCTCTGATTCAGCATAGAAAAAAGTGAATTTGGACGTTGGATGATAAAACTAGTAAATTGGTCGAGGATTATTCTTTCACTTTTTGTTTGTATGCTGTCAATTCAAGATTTTCCAAACTACATGGGTGCAATCGAAGATCTCGACATCATTGAGGTTTTAGATGACCGAAGGATGATTAGGATCTCTTCCCCCCTCACTCCCAGTTCTTGTTGGAGCACGTCTTGATGTTTGGTTTCTTCCTCGATCAAGTCGGAAGTAATGCGCGGACTGCTGTAACAATGGATTGAACTGGTCGTAAAGATGTAGAATGCACAGAAATCTGCAAGGCTACTTGATGTACAATTATCGAATGTAATTCCTGTGTTCCTCTTTCTGAGCCAGTTTTATTTCGGCATGGCTACATCGTTCTTCTGTTGATGGCTGGGGATGTAATCAGGCGCGTTTTTCTTCTTCTTTAGTCTTATAGAGCTCTCTTCCTTTCTGAGATTCGCATGCAGTTCTCATTGCTCAAGTAACGGAACATTATTGGCGGAAATAACTCTATAAAGCGACAATCAAAGAAGGTCACGTGATATACTGGTGCTTTATTGGTAGTTGCTCGTAACTCCTCACGGTGTTGGAGTTCCCTACATGCAAAATTAATATTCCAGGTCACCTCACTACCTTGACGCCATGCTGGGTTGTTGTTCGAAGTCAGCCAATCAAGGAAGCGCTGTTATTTACATGAGTGGGTCATTACAGTATTGGACTGTTTTCCAATATGCACTTTAGAATATGTCTTTGAGCTCTCTGTATGCATGCTTCTGTTTCTGCTAGTACGGTTATGGCTTTCTCTCGAGATTGTCTGGTAATCACATTGTACGGGTTAATATCAATCACTAAATTTATGCGAAATAAGATTACCCCCATGGTTTTCCATATATCGTATAAGGCAAGTCATATGTGTGTGGATTATCATTCATGAGCTTCCCTATGGCGGAGAAACTCTACGGGGGCCCCAAAAACTCAGGAGCGCTCCAGAGCGCTCCGGTTTCGGGAACCTCCTCGTTAGGATCCGACGGATCTGGATTGCTTGGCGAGCACTTGGGAGCATTCCACGAGCACTCTCGCGTGTCACACTAGACGCCCTGGAGTGTTCGCCGACAATAGCGAGCCCCGGAGTGCTCCCGAGATTTTCAGGGCCCCATAATAGGTCGAATTGATACCATACTTGTTTAGGAACCTCAGATTGAGGTAATTACTCACTGGGCGCTCCCAGGAGCTGCCTGTGTATCGAAGCCAACTTGAGTACTCTCAAAGCTCCGAGATACGCAAAACTCTTACTATGGCTCAGATCATTTGTCCAAAGATATCTCGTACAACTACATTTTTACAGATTATCGATATCGTGCGTACATATAGATATGGCAATGACACGAAGCCGGAAGCTCGTTATACCCGGCGCAATAGAGGAGATTTAACGTCAACCAAAGAACTTGACCTGACCGATCAATTCTTGATGTCGGGCAACTTGCCATTTCGGACTCAAAAGCTCATTGCTCGTATTTTAATTCCACTGTATTAAAGTGGAGTCTTTACCGCCGTCTCCGATATCGCTTCTCCCTCTACGACAACATACATATGGCGTTGCATCCTACCGAAGTTGACATCATCTTTGTTGGAGGTCAGTGCGCACAATATCTGCTGTTGAGTTGACTGTGCCAAAAATGAAATAGGTGGTACCTCTGGTATGCATAGGATAAGCTTCACCGAACTTATTGTTTAATTAAACCATAACCTTTTGCTAGCATCTGTGGCAGCCGGACGCCTGGCTTCAGCAAATCCGGATCTTGAAATTCTATTGGTAGAACAAGGTCCCAACAATTACCAAGATCGATCCGTTTACGCCATCCCTCTTTCCAACCCAAATTACTCCTGAAAGTGGCCACGCGTAAGCTCAATCTTAGCACAATTTTTGACTGTAGTCCGCTCACGATTCTCACGAAAGCATATTCTGGAAAGGAGAGGAGTCAGAAGCGGTTAATGGTCGGGAACAAAATGTCGTAACTGGTACGTTAAATTAGTGATTCGACCACGGAGCATTATCACTCTGTCAACCACAGGGGGAATACTGGGCGGAGGCTCGAGGTAGGTAAATTACATATGGCAACAAACTGGGCTGAATGTAAAGATATTAAGCATCAATTTAATGATGTGCGTACTTCAGAATTTCCAGGGAATGCTCGTACTGATACCCATACTATCTAGATATGCACGCCCAGCTTCTTCGTGCGTAGAGTTATTCTGTGAGGGTGCTTTATAATAATCTAAGGCCTAGCGATTTTGATGACTGGAATACACCTGGGTGGAGTTCCGAAGATCTGATTCCTTTTCTTCAGAAGGCAAGACTCCCGTATTTAATAACATTTGTGGTGTCTTATCCCCACTCAGTTTGAGACCTATCATCCCGTATCTGGGGGCAACACTCATGGATATAAAGGTCCTATCAATGTTGGTCGATCTCCCTTACCAGACGTACACGTAGCTATAAAACAAGTGCTCCCAGGTCGCATACAGCCCTTTTACGCAACGGTTGCAAAGGAATATTTAGACGCGTGCATTACGGGAGGAATTCCCCAAATTGATGACCTCATGGACCTCCGAACTGGCCATGCTTGTGGGGTAACTTGATACTAATAGCCTATAAACAAAACCGGAAACTAACAAGAAATATTGGGCAGACTCGCACAGTATATCAATCCTTTGGTAAGCAGAAGTCGGGTTGTGCCTGGCGGCGAATTTTCAGCAGCTCAACCTCAATGTTAGACCGGTCATAGGCAAGTGCAGCTCATCAGTATATTCACACTCAGTCAAACAACAAAGCCTTTCATGTACTGACCGAGACACTGGTGACTCGAGTTCTCTTTGAGGGTACCAAAGCTGTAGGATTGAGGTCGTCAGGAATCAAGGTCAAGACCCAGATACGAATCAGAGTGATCGGAGAATATTTGCTCGCAAGCTTGTAGTCATGTCGGCTGGCGCATTGGGGGTCATCTACTATTCTGCAACGCAGCGGTATAGGAGAAGCCATTCAATTATCTGACCTCGGTATCCAGGTTGTAGGGGATCTCACCGGAGTGGGCAAGAATTATGAAGATCATCCCCTATGCCTCTGGGCATACCATGTGTCCGAAGATGTGGAAACCTGTGATCCTCTGATGGAACAACAGCCTGAAGTTATGGAAAGATACCAAGCCGAATTCCAGCGCGGGAAGGGAATGTTTACTAGTAACTTCGCTGGGGTCTGGTAGTAAATTACGCCCGACTTCTAATGAACTGAAGGCAATGGGATCTGACTTCAACGAGCGTTGGAAGAACTATTACGAGGTAGCTCCGGACAAAGTAAGTCGACATGTTGTAATTTGGCATATTGTAGATAATTCAAATCAAACATATAAGGCTGTAGTTATACAAATATGTGTCAATGGGTTTCTGGGTGAGTCTTTTCCTCCAGGATTTGAATCAAGTACTGGCCCTCACTCGCACACTGGAGACCTCGTTCTGGTCCCGGAAATCGCGTTTTCATGATGATCGGAAATATAGCACATACGTGAGCCTTCGGATAGGGTAGATACGCACATAAGACTCACTCTGGTTTACTAGCCTCTCTCAAGGGGTCAATTCATATTACCGGCACCGATCCTTACTTGCTACCCAAATTCCGTACAGGATTACTAGAAGAGCAGGCAGATGTAGAGATTCAAAAATGGGCATATAAGAAGGCACGGTAAGCTTCAACCATAGGTCTTCCCGATACTTTGAAATTGAATCAAGCAACTTTGAATTTCAGAGAATGCGCCCGTCGCATGCGTAGCTATAGAGGAGAGTATGCGCCGTTACATCCTAAATTTCCTAAAGACAGCGCTGCTGCCTGCATTCGTTTAGATGGGCCCCCTCCTTTGGTAGAGGAAGATTTAATCTACACACCTGAGGATGATGCAGCGATAGAATCATTCGTTCGACAGATGTCACAGTCTACTTTTCATTCAGTCAGTACAACAAAAAACTTACTCACGCAATCATATCAGCTTGATAATTCACTTACCATGTAGTGCGCGGAACTCTTCCTATGAAACCTGAAAAACAAGGGGGGTGCGTTGACCCCGGTTGAACGTGTATGGAACAACAAACTTGAGGTTGCAGGTTTGTAATAGACATTCTCAAGGGCCATATAGTTACTCATACATACCACCAGACCTCTCTATTCTTCCGAGCAACGTTGGGTCTCCGACATACTCGATTGCTCTCATGATAGGAGAAAAGGCGCTGTTCTAATAGCCGAAGACCTTGGGCTTAAGTTGCCTTGAGTAATTAAGCGTACTGCTTTTGGTGGAGCAATACTGTTTGGGCTTTGGGTTTTTCCAATAGCTCCAGAGCCATACCATTTTGAGAATGCTTTAGATGACTGACGTTACAATAATCAATACATTTGCCTTATGTATTAGCGCAGATATTGGTGCTGTTCGCATTTTTGTTGGTGTCCACTCATAATATAAGACCCACAATTGGGTAGGTAGGTGGCAAATCAACTACCAGGGAGAATAGCAAAGTAAAGTTTCTTTGTTGTGGTGGCGTAACGCTATCAGAAGGCCGGCAGAGTCAAGTCAATATATCAAGACACTTACTCCGATCTAGCTGTATAGAAGGATACACATTCCGTATGTAACAATTTATATCAAACCTCTCAGGGACAACTGGGCCAGGGGGTCGAAGATCTGTATGAGAATCTGGTAGCAAGTATAGGTCATTGGCAACATTATGCAAGTGATACGCGTCCACCACGTAACAGCAAGATGCTCTGGTGTGATAGTAGGGCAAATCACGCATGTATTGTGCAAGCAATTGGGGAGAAGAACGCACCATCCTGATCAGCTTATCTTTGGGTCATGTAACTGACTCTATTTGGCTATTATACCTTGCGATTGACCCCCGAAAGTCCATTCGCAGTATTTCTCAATATTTCAAGTTATTTAATTATTATTACTGCTAGCGCCATCTGGAATTACACCACTCTTGATACTACGTTCACGAATATTCAAACCAAGGTCTTCGGCGATTATCAAGGCTGCTTTCTCTCCAATCAACAGCGCAGTTGAGTTCGTGTAGCCCCCACATTTGAAGGTAATAGACAGATCTACAGATCAATTCTAAGAAAATAATTAAACTAATGTAGGTTCTATATACATACCTGCGACCTTCAAATTGACAGCCCCATACACATTTAGACGAGGATCTACGCACCCCCCCTGTTCTCTGGGTTTCATTTGAACTGATCCAACCTACGGAGTTGGATTAAATGTTCGTTTGAGCTCGGATACTAGGAGAAGTATACTTACAGAATGCCAGGTCGTATCTGATCTCTCCCTTACCCAATCCTCGAGTGCAGCATCATCATCTTTGGTATAGACTAGATCTTCGATTCCCTGCGGGTACGCCTTTTCGAGATGTACACAAGCCGCCTGACTCCCGGAGGGAAATCTAGGGTGCAAAGGTGCATACTCGCCTCTATAGCTTGGTATTCGGCGGAATATCTCTCTGAAAAACACTAAATATGCCTGTGAGGTAAACATTGAAGGCTTCGCACCGAGACTTCTTGTACATCCAAACATGGGCTTCCAAATCAGCTTGATCTTCGAGGAATCCGGCATGGAAGTCCGGGGGTGAATAAGGATCCGTTGACGTAATGTAAACATGACCACTAGATGCCGGCTAGATACATAATTAATTAAAATGTAAGTAAATGTAGAGCCGCATAATAAGCGTACTTGAATACTCACATATGCTAAGATATTTGCCACCATCATGAAGCGAGATCCTTTAGGAACAACTGTGCGAGGGCTGTTTGCTGCAATTTAATAACTTAAATGGGCTTCCTATATATACTCACCCGATAAACCCATTCAAAATTGTTTGCACAAATACAGCCTATTAAGGGAAATATTAGTATGCAGATAATCTTCAAATTCAGCAACGTGGAGACGTTTACTTTATCAGGAGCCTGTTCGAATTTACGCTTCCACACTTCATTAAATGCAGGTCCAATGTTCTTCAACTCTTCGGCAGTGGGACGCAGTCTACTTCCAGCATCATTGAGATTTGTCGTTAAAAACCCCTTTCCGTATGAAAATTGCGTAAGATATTTCTCGAGGACTTCCTTGTTTTGTTCCATTACCGGGTCGATTGTTTCTAAGTCATCGGGAACATGGTAAGGAATCATGCAAGAACTGTGGTCTTCATAATTCGCGCCAACTCCAGGAAGGTCGACTACCACATCCACGCCAAGCTTAGATAACCGAGTAGCCTCACCTACCCCGCTGCGCTGAAGGATATAGGTGTACCTATCGCTCCGGAGGAAACTACCACTAATTTGCGAGCGATGATCCTTCGTGGTGTCTGATCTGCGGCTGAATCTTGATTTTTATTCCCGATCACTTCAACTCCAATAGCCTTGTTTTTGTCAAAAAGCACTCGGGTGACCAATGTCTTTGTGAGAATATGTAAACGCTTGTTGTGCGACTGAGTGTGGATGTATCTATGTGCCGCATCTTCCCTTTGTCCCGTCTGCGCCAGGTCAGTATTGGTCCGTTGTAGAGCAATGGTATCATGTCATACATTCGGATTTATGTATTTTGCAAGGCGCTAGGTCCACTAATTAGCGGGACGACACTTCTGACCCAACATCAGCATCACTCACCGCGCATCCATGTCCAGTACGGAGGTCCATTATATCATCGACCATGGGTACCCATACTCACGCATACATCCAAGTATTCACTTGCTACCTGTGCAAAATAGTCCCCATATATCTATATTGCTCAATCAGTTACGTTATGTAGATAACCAAGCGCCAAAAGGGCAGCGTACATACCAAAGGGAAAGTAAGTTAACTTTCTTCTTGAGCACGAAAACTCTCACTGGAGATTGACGCAAGGTGTCCGGGCGCTCAAACTCTTGGCGCAGAACTGCCAAGACGAAGTCTCGCAGCTGGAGAGTGCGAGTGCGAAGACAAAGAAGAAATCCACTGCTGTAGCCTCCACCTCTGCCTCGATTTTCAACTAAAGTCACGGCGGCTTTGAATACTGCCGTTGCTCCTGTCTCCGAGCCATCTGACTCAGTGCCGAAGCCCCGCATTCGTCCGAAGCCCCGCCCACCACCACAAGATTTGTCGGCTACGACTTCACACGCAGCCAAGTCGGAAATGGTTAACGAATTCGATTTGAGCAAGACCGTTCCGATGTAAGAGACTTAGAACATCGGCTTTCGGGTACTACATAGTATTCTTGCAGGAAAACGCGAGCCGCGGCCAAAAAGAAATAACCGAGGCCGGTTCGCGACTCGCTCTCGATTATTCATTTTTTCTCTTTCTCGCTGTTTCGTTACTTGTTCGTGTCTTGGACCTCGACTCTATGTGTCTCGAACTCGCTGTACATTTTTGGTGATTTCATGTATCCTTTTCCCCTGCTTCTGTTGTTTCTCAGTTTCCCGGCACCATGTATCTCCGCACCCCAGGATAGGCTTGTTCGAACCCAGGGGTCGGGTTTGTATTATTGCATCGGACCGTGTATATTAAAATTTAGTATATTATCCGAGCATTACAGTATAAATCGCACCCCGGGTTCGGATACCAGCTGGGTATCCGAACCTCGGCGGCGGATTATGAGTATTCATGAGCGCTAGAACAGCGCCAGGGTCCGGACAATTACCGTGCTAAATAGCCGGCCCCCGGGTCCGGATATTCTTGGGGTCGGATTTTGCCAAAGGTCCGAACCCAAGGGTGGGTTTTCTACTTAAGAGACATCCGTACCCTAGGGCTCGGACTTTAGGGCTCGGACTGTCCGTACCTTTGGGGTATACGGTGCAAGAAGCACTACATCGAGGACCGAGAATTCGAAGGTGCTTTGCGTTGCGATGTACAATGGGGGATTCTTGCCGCGCACTGCCAATTTCAAACCTGACTCTGCCTCTTGAAAGTCAACCGAAGCTGGGATATGTGTCGCATTTATAGATGAGTCAAGGCGACCTTACCTTGACAATCTGAAGTACTTGATGTTGATTTTGTCCGTGCCTAATGTCGCAGTTACGAGTTTGATCGCTCAACTCCAAAGTGATCGATTGAGGATCGTCTACGCTAGTTAACCTAATTCTGCTCGTTGGCTTTACTCAATCATACATGCGGCGAATAGAGACCGTTTGAACTATTGGGCTGCGTCACTTGTCCTTGTTTCGGTGCCTCAGCGTCAACCGACTCCTGTGGCATTCAGATCGACTAAAAGGTACACAGGCCTGGACTACATCCATTTATATTCCGCGTACATACATCCGCTATTGCCGTGAATGGTGAGGTTCAGGGTAATAGAATTCAGGCCCGGCTCATATTATCAATACTTTGCTATACAGTTCCGAATGATTGGAATTGCGGGCCCAACTTGTGCCGTCTTCAATTACCCTGGTCCCCGATCCTTCCTTCGCAGACAATTATTGAGTGAGACATATCTCACGTGAGTCCAGGGACGCCACATGGTTGATCGGGCGGTATGGACAGAATTGTAATGGTTCCAACCGCGACGTTCCTGACATAAAGTAGACGACAAGGCCCCATCCAATTATTGGAATCAATTACACATGTGGTCTTGTTCCTGTGCTTATTTTTATTACACCCCGCTCTACAGTTGAATATGTTCGGAAATTTCCTTCGATTCTAGAATGAATTTCTGGGTTAGCGCGCCCATAGCCTATAAACGTGCCACTTGTTCCCGACTAAACCGTGTGGGGAAGCCGACGGAAGACTGTCAGCTGGGTGGATCTCGTCTATGATCGGCAGCCGATCCATGCTGGAGATGATAGTGAGACGCTCAGTTAATTGTCTGGGTCGAATTGCCTTTAACTGGGAATTTTCACTTGATAGTTCCCGTGGGACATACGGTTCAACAGTGGAGACACCGGCAGAACTCTGCAAGAGTAGCAGTGGAGATTCGGTGTACTTGGTCCAATGCACATGGTACGTTCATCTTCTAATGTCTGGGGAAGCATGAAAACCGGCTCATCAAACTCTGCCACATCGAAAAGCTTGAGGGCCAAGCGCCGAGTCGTGATTGGCTCGGTGGCTCAGGGTCTAGTTGTGTTTATTTGACCTTGGGCACGAACAAAGGACGAGCTCGGAGGGGAACAAAAGATGGAGGAAAAGCAGGCCCATAAGTTGCTAGAGTCAAGTAGCAGCCATGGCTGGGTAAGTTGCTAAGCCTCTTTTCGATGATCAAAGACGACGCTCACCGGGGCTCTGGCAGCTCTCCCACTCAGCCTCACGATCCCTCCAACGACAGCAATAATACTAATAACAACGATAATAATACTCCAGCTCCAGACGGCATGCCCAAGGGTTATTCGCGCATGGACGAAGGCCCTCCAAAACCCAGTCTTAAGCTGCTATTCGCCCACTGTACTCGTCACGATGCACTTACACTCCTCCTTCCGCCATCTTCGTCTCTATCGTCTCAGGCGGCATTGCACCTTTTATGACTCGCGTTATTGGCCAAGCGTTTGATGCCTTTGCAAGATTTCCTTCCCCTGCTGCTCAGGAATCCTTATCTCCCGATGATCTTGCTGCGGTTAAATCCCGCCTACTGCGAGAAGTTGGGCTGACGGCCATTCAACTGCTCGCTCTTGCCGGTGGTTCTTTATTGCTCGGCTCGGCGATGAGCAGTCTTTGGATTTGGGTTGCTGAAAAGAACGTCATGAGGCTGAGGCGGGTGTATACGAGGCCGTTACGACCCGTCGCATGGAATGGTTCGATGCCCAGATGTCTCAGTCCGAAGACGGCACAACTGGCGCAGGAGGTATGATGGCCAAATTTGCACGGTGCGTTGATTTCTCTCTACATGTCTTGATTACATTGACACCATTGCAGAGACACTGACGATATACGCACCGCCACTTCACTCGCCATGGGTCAGCTCATCCAGCATCTGACCACTGTTCTTGCCTCCCTTATCATCGCTCTGGTCACATCATGGTCTTTGACCCTCATCATCCTGGCTTCCATCCCTGTCCTGCTCGTCCTCCAGTTTATTTCGCAGGCGCTCGCAATGCCCCGATATGACCGAGAACGTGCTCTCCTCGCAAAGGCCTCGTCACTCACAACCACTTCCCTGTCCGCCATTGCGACCATCAAGTCCTTCAATGCCCAGTCCTCCACTCAATCCCGTCTTTCAACTCTTCTAAATCAAGTTCGAAAAACCGCTCATGCATGCTCGGCCATTTGGGGCGTTACAGCCGGTGGAACTCAATTCGTACTCTTTGCCATGTTCGTCCAAGGCTTTTGGTTCGGTTCTGCTCTGGTCCGTAAAGGAGACATTACTCCAGGCCAGGTAATGGGCGTTTTTTGGGCCTGTTTAATTGCCGCAAGCAACCTTCAAATGTGCATACCCTTGATTGTGACAGTCAGCAAAGGGAAGAGCGCTGCTGTGGCCGTAGCCGAATTGTTGAGCCCAAACAACGGAGTAGGAGGGGATGGAATGGTCCAGGCACAAGGGCATAGTGGAATACCGCTCGTTCGTGCACCAACGCACCGAATTCCCATGAGAAAGATCGTTCCTACTCGGAAATGTCAAGGCGAGCTGAGTTTGCACAATGTGACCTTTGCTTATCCTTCCCGACCGGACCAAGTACGTTCCATCTGCTTTTCACGTCCATGGTAGCTTATTTCTGACATGGCATCATAGATTGTTTTGAAAAATGTATCAATGTTTATTCCTGCCAACGAGATGACCTTTGTTGTTGGCGGATCCGGTTCCGGAAAGAGCACGGTGGCCCAAGTGATGTGTGGAATGTACAAAATTCGAAGCGAGCGCGTTCGGCCCGCGAGTCAGATGCGATCCAGCGCTGGTTATTCTCTCGATGCAAATCTCCAACGTCCGATAGCAAGACTCCCGCCTCTGGCGCAGACGAAGACGAGGCCGAGTATTTCAGCATAACGCCGGGGGGAATGGTTGTCCTCGATGACCAACAACTCGATATGCTTGACGAACGCTGGATGAGGAAGAATGTTGCGCTCGTTAGCCAGCAGTGCATCATGTTCGATATGAGTGTGCATGATAACGTTGCAATCGGCTTGGCCGGCAGCCGACTTGATGGGTATGTTCTAATTTTGTGTTACCATCATCAGAGATTATTCAAGTTGCATATCCAGGGAAGAAGAACCCGAACCGGATCCAAGTGTACCCTCCACACCGTTCATCCCCCATGTTTCCAGGGAAAAGGTCGTTGATGCGTGCCGCATGGCTCTCTTGCACGACTTTATTCGAGAGCTACCCGAATACGATACGGTGCTCAATGGTGGGGGCGGAGGTGCAGACGAAGAAGAGAAAGCGGAGACTGGGAATGGAAGGATCAGCTTGAGTGGAGGGCAGAGACAAAGGTTGGCTATCGCTCGTGCATGGATTAGGGACCCGGCCGTGTTGATTCTTGGTAAGTAACCACATAATTCTCTTGCCCATTTATCAACGCCTTTTGTTGTAGATGAAGCAACATCGGCCCTCGATGCTACCGCTCGTATTCTTGTGTTTGAAGCTATCAAGGCCTGGCGCCGCAACAAAACCACCATCGTTATCACACATGATTTGTCTCAAATAGCACCATCGGACTTTGTATATGTGATGAAGGACGGACGAGTTGTTCAGGAAGGGTATCGCTACAATCTTCAGGCGGAGCGAGGTGGAGTGTTTGAAGGAATGGGTGTGGACTATCAGGGGGTGGAGGATGAACTAGACGAGATTGAAGAGGAGCTTAGGGGTACATCGGTCGGACACTCGGTCGGGCGATCCTTGGGCCGCTCTACCACCCAGGACCCAGAAGAGAGAGAATACGCATACGGCATGGTGACCCGCGCCGAGGCCCGCCAAGTCGACGAGCTCCTTGAGGCGGATGGACGCGAATCAAATCACGGAATGGGCTTCCCTGCCGCTTCTACCAGACACACCTCGTTTGCACCATATGTCCAGCACCCGTCTCTGGCCGGTCCATCCATGTGGATGCTCGATGCGATTGCAGATATTTCAGGGCAGACCAGGACTCCTGTTCAAACGTACCGCCATCGACATCCCAGCAATGCACCCATACCCAATCTGGACTTCGGGAGACGTCAATCGAGTGCGGATATGTCTGGGAAATTCTGGGAGGATGGGCAAGGAGAGTTGAGGGTAGTTCCAGTGAGGAGGTCGAGTTTGCAATGGGAGCCTCAATCGCCTGTGTCCCCATCTGGGAGGCCTCAATCGGGTTGGCCTCTGATCGCAAGTCTATTGGTCGCCGTTCATCACTTGGCAGGAAATCATTCGGTGCCAAGTCCTTCACTCCTACCCAAAAATTTATGCGCAGGTGGACCAAAAAGCAGGAAGACAATCAAAGCGAAAGCGGTGAAGATAGTGAAGAGGAAGAGGTCAAAGCCTTCGAGCAAGAGAAGAATATGGCCAAGGCTAGTGGTGATGCAGCAACCCAACAGCGACGAATTCCTCGTGAGCGCAAAGAAGCTGTCATGGAGCTCATAATCGAGGGCGAAGAGTCCGACCGCAGGGTAGAGGAACAGGCACAACAGGGCCCTCCCTCCCTTACTTCAGTCCTCAAGCGCTTCTATCCAACTGTACCAAATAAACTCTTGGTCTTGTTTGGGCTTTAGTCTCTCTCGCCAGTGGTGCCATGACCCCTATATTCTCGTTCCTATTGGCGACGTTGATGTCGGAAGTTGCGGCAGGTGGTCAAAACGTGCCCCTTATCACCCGATACGCCCTGTTTGTTTTGCTCGCTGCGGCTGGCGATGGTATTACCGGCGGCCTCAAATTCTTTATTATGGAAGTCGCAGCTATGAACTGGGTCACCGCTCTCCGCGAACGATGCTTCGAACGAATTCTGGCCCAAGATAAGCGGTGGCACGATGAAGCTTCCAACTCCCCCGTACACATTGCCCAGGTCCTCATCAAAGATGGCGACGATGCCCGGACTCTTATCGCCGTTGTCCTTGGCCAGTCAGTCACGTAGTCACAATGGTGTTCGTCGGCTTAATCTGGGCGATGGTCATGGGTTGGCAACTCACTCTGGTTGGACTCGCTGTTGGCCCTGTTTGGGGTAGTCATGGTCTTCCAGGTCCGCTGGAGTGGCCAGATCGAGCTACGGAACAAGCGCGCTCGTGAAGAAGTCGCAAAGCAATACTATAATGCTGTTGCAAACGTTCGTGCGATCCGTGCTATGGCTCTGGAGAGCGTGTTCAGGGCCCAGTTTGAGAGGAGCCTAGGAACAGCGATGCGGACGGGTGTACAGGGTGCTTTTATTACGGGCTGTGGGTTTGGAATTGTGAATGCGTTGATTTACGTCGCCGAGGGTAGGTTTCTCGATATCCTAAGTTGGGTAAAAAAAACTGATGAACTGGATCAGCTGCACTGTTTTACGTCGGCGCTGTGTTGATGGCTCACGAAGGCTACTCGTATCTGAAGATGCTCCAGGCCTTGAATCTTGTTGTGTTCTCGGTGACAATTGCTGCCCAACTACTATCTTTCAGTGAGTAATCCCTGACACGGTACTGGAAGCTTACTAACTACGCATATAGTCCCCCGAATTGTGAAGTCCGTCCAGGCGACGCATGATTTTGGCCAGTTCCTTACCTTGGTACCGATACAGACGAATCCAAGGGCACCCTTCGCTTCCCTGTGGACGGTCGTATCTCTTTTGATCGTGTCCAATTCTCTTACCCTGCTCGCCCCGATACCCTTGTGCTCAAAGATATCTCGTTCCAAGTTGACCAGGGCGAATGCGTCGCCATCGTTGGTCCTTCTGGATGTGGAAAGTCTACTGTTGCTTCACTCGTCCAAAGGTTGTACGAACCACCGGCGGATCCATTCGCATCAATAAACACCCTATCTCCGATGCTGATGTGCGCTATCTCCGCGAACATATCGGAGTCGTTAGCCAACACCCCGCTTTATTCGATGCCAGTGTCACAGAGAATATTATGTTTGGCTCCACCCGCACCACGTTTGAAGAGGTTCAGAATGCCGCCAAGGCAGCGCAAATGCACGATTGGATTATGAGCCAGGAGCGAGGATACGATACCACACTTGGTGAGGGTGCTGCACTCATTTCGGGTGGACAAGCCCAAAGGCTACAGATCGCGCGCGCATTGGTTCGTCAGTCGAATATCTTGATTATGGATGAAGCAACCAGTGCGCTGGACCCAGCGAACCAGGATGCCATTATGGATACAGTCATGGCTATCAAGCAGGACCGGATCACCCTCATCGTGACGCACAAACTCGCGGTGATGCAGCGCTGTGACGAATTCTGGTCGTTCAGGATGGAGTGATTGCTGAGTCAGGCTCATACCAAGAACTCATGGATCGCAGGGGTGCCTTTTTCAACATTGCTTCTGGTGGAGAATGGTTTGCCGAGTGAACTTTTGATTATTGATTTTTGTTGTTTTACTTGCTTTCGTTCTTTCTTGCTGTGATACCTGTTCCTGTTGTTGATTTACGATTCCACAGAGTTGATTTCTACGCTATTCTGTACTAGTAGCAATATAAACGATAGATATGTATGCCCATTCTCACCGGTGAACTATAGCCTGGTTGGCTTGACTGTGATGTCGGGCTCCATAAACAGTGGCCTCTGGACTATGGCTCAGTGGTAGGAAGAGGGATTTGCGACTCGACGGCTGAGGTTGTGGCTCCGGAGGCATATACATGGGTAAAGGTTTTCTATAGCTTCAATACGCATACAACTACGCCCTTGATTCGCTACATTCAATTTTGCTTGATACCATGAATGAAAGCGACCTGAAAGGCGCATCGTCCACCGTGGATTGTCAAGGCGCAATATAACCATATATGGACCTACGTATTCGAATAAACCTAACATGGGCGGACATACGGTACCGCGGTATCATGTAAGGGCTTCATGACAGATCTGCGTTCTCAAAGTGAGCTTTCTTGATATACCAAGGGGACAAATGTCCAAATATTTCAATTTGCGAATTAATCGTAAATTTAAAGCTATTCGGGTTGAAGTATCGGAAAGGAAAAGACTACTGAGTTTGAACTGCAAAGGTGGAAGATTATCCGGAGTAGTTCGGCTAAGACAACGCTACTATGTAATGGCTATATTATAGGATGTCAAACCTACCAATAGTGTGGGTCTGCGGATCCGCTCTACCTTTACACACAGTGATTTTTCAGAGGAATCAGCACATACCAAGCGTGCCAGGCGCCAATTCAATCTGCACCTACTGCTTCCTAGTACTACACTGACCACTATCCTATCCTATCCTCACCTTCGCTCCTAGCACAAGAAGTCATCGTCCTAAAACATAAGGACAGACGCGGCGAGCCGTTAATATGTCGTTCCCGAAGCTGTCGTACTCGAGGTTACGGATTTATTCAATTCCCTATATTACCGAGTTTTTCTACGCTGGCTCAGCCGTTATCCTTGCCATTCTTATCATCGTAAATAGTAAGTATATGTTTCAGTCGATTGAGAGTCATTTTAATAAATAGCTTCAGTCGCGCTCGTCGGAAATGACGTGGTCACTGAGTTCAAGAATACCCCAGACTTTATCGAGACCAAGTGGTGGGCTCCCAAGTGGCTACCTGGCGGAATGACAATACCCACTACTCCAGGCCCGTGTCAGCCTCTCTCATTGCCGCAACAGTCGACGTCGATTCGAACAAATTCGACGTTGGCAATATTTTCCTATGGTAAGCGTGCTACCGCCGGTGCTACCTGGCTGTCGTTGTGTTACTTAGACTTACAAGGAATCAGCCCTTGTGAATGGTGTAGGTTCATTTATAGGCCAGAATGGAATGGAAGAATCCAGGTGGTACGGTGCACCGCACTACCATGCGGAGCCGTTGACGAATTGCACCGTTCAAAACATAACAGCACTGTTCGATTTCCAGAATCGCGGACATAAGTTAATGGTATGAACTTTCCCATGATACGTTTTCGCCTACTAATTATAATCGGCGTCCGGTCTAGTCACAGATAACATGCGATATTGACAGCGCCGATCCTAAGACGCCTCCAAGCATTAAACTTTCGACTACCTTCTCACGGGTAGCCAATACTGACCTAGGCACCGACGATATAATGACTTACATATACTCATATGATGTCCCTCGGTTTGCCGATATCAGCAAAGCTCGGGCGACGCTTTTACCTCAAGATATCCCAACACTTACAGTGCTTGGTCTACTGGATGCAATTGGGAGCGATCTGCTCAAGGCAATGTGGGCTCAGAAGTGGTCATGGAAGCTAACTGGAAGAGACAATAAGTGGCCAGATCAAGCAGTCGTCAAATGGGCCGCCAAGACAAACTGCACCAATGAAAGAAGATGCAGGTCATAGGAGAAGGTCTCGAAGGTATTGATATATGGTACTCGAACACAAGAGGGTCGCAAGATTTCAATCCGGAATACTTTGCTCCCATGAACACCACGATGTATAACTATTTTGTGGTATTTAGAGATGCCCTCTAGTAAGTGGATTTTGATCACTGCACATACCAAAAACTGGAATGAATACGCCCACAGTCTCGATTTAGGGCATTTTGATGAAAGTGCGAATGTGTTCCTCAACTACAATGCGTTTCAGTCCCGCATTATTTCCGATAATTTTCTAGAAACGGTAGCAGGGGACGTAATCAACATAGCACGCCCGCCCCTTAACACTAGACCCTATTCGTCTGACGAGTTCTGGAGGACTTGTACTTCGGGCTGGGGCTGTCTTAACGGGACTTGGACAAACGCGCTTTTAAATCACAGCCCAGACGCTTCGAATATCACGAACGCATTACCTCTCTCTTCGCTTCAGAGCCAGTACCCTACTATCATCGATCAGAAATTTATGTGTCCAGTTTTTAAGACAAAACAAACCGGAGCTTTACTTGTTTCTGTTTTCGTAGGTAAGTTCGGTATCATTCTAAACATAAGATGCATAGTATAACAGTTGGTTGTCAAGCTACATCTTTGATGTATGCAGTACTGTACTGTATTTTCTTGTTCTTCGCTCCACTTCTGGACCAGAAATACAGAAAGAGGCGCGGTATGAGAGAGATTCTGTATGGTTGGTGATCACAGGGGTTACTGTTAGGACTGCCTTGCTTACTCCTTACCAACAGAAAGCGAAGACTCAGGGACCCCCTACCACCAACACTCGCGTTATTTATCAACTGGGTCGCCTTCTCCTTATGCTACTTCGGTAAGTAATATTCGTTATGCTGGGAATTCACAATACTACTTGAATCTTATACAGTTCGATGCATCCCATATACCCTATAGTAGTGCACGAGTATCCCAACCATCCAACAATGGAATCCAGTGCCGGATTACCTTTTTGTGCGTACCCCCAAAAAAGAGGACAAACTACCTCCGGGGGCATCTTCCCCTGGTTCCCCAGGTGCATTCATGCCCAGGCTTGATGTTGGAGGGCTTTCAATTGCACCTAGCTCCCAGCTTTCCTTGAATCGGACCATCTCCAGAGATACCACCAATACACACCAAGCTGCAAGAGCTTTTGGTGAACATGATCATGTATCACCCCTTCCTCCTAGGGCACTCGTTCAAAACAGCCGGGGTCCCCTGATTCTTCAACCGTCTCAGAAACCCACCATGCGGAGTACACGTGAACCACATAATCTCAACATACGCTAGTCATAGGTAAAATAGCTCTGACAATTGCGGCAAGGCGTGTATAATGTGGTAGATATCTGTTACCGTTTGTGCTTTGCTTTCACTAGGACTTATGTATTGGGGTTATGGACACTTATGTATCAATGCCTTTCTACCTTTGTATGGTAATTTGTCTATGTTTGGATCCTTTCAAGAGTCAGTTATCAATTACCCCTCCCTGCATATGATGGGGCTTCTTATTATGGGGTAATCTGAATCATTACTGATATCCCTACCCCTTTGCTCCACAAATATAACTTGGCCTTGGACCGGTACGGCGAGAAGGGGGGGAAGACTATGATAGTGAGTAAGATGAACGACCGGGACCGGCGAGCGAAGAGGAGTGGGGCCGGAGAGGCGGAGCGCGAACCAGGTCGTCTGCAAGTAGAGGTGCGGGTGGGCGGGACTCACAGAAAAAACGGGGAAAACGGGTAATTGATGCTGCGAGCGACAGTGGGCTCGCACTG
Organism: Rhizoctonia solani; assembly: GCF_016906535.1. Lineage (NCBI taxonomy): Eukaryota > Fungi > Basidiomycota > Agaricomycetes > Cantharellales > Ceratobasidiaceae > Rhizoctonia > Rhizoctonia solani. Next base: position 1,431,207 of record NC_057383.1, read on the forward strand.
GATGTGGTACGGATAGGAGGGAAACGGAGGAGCAAGCGCCGAACCATAATATTACAAATAGGATATACACGTGCGGATATAGTAACGGCATAAGACCCGGCCTGAGTGACCCAGTATAAGTTTTGCAGCCTCCACGGGCTCCGTCGCAAGACTCTACTTAATGGACCTCAAGGAAAGCATTATCGTCCAGTCTGCTGAAGCTATCTGTCTTCCCATAGGAATTCCGCTAGGTGAGACGTGTCCCTCTCTCATAGTTCTATTCAGTATACGGTTCGGGATCAGACATCTCTAATTTAATCGGCACCATGACTCCCCTATCACCAGCCTAGATTCCATGAGCGCAGAACGGGTGCGGTAGGAAACGTCAAATTATAGTAGTGATGGCTACTAGTGGTCGTTTAGGTAGCGTAATGCTACTAGGCGCTTGTGCCGTCCGAACTTATAGCGAGTTAACTAAATTACCAGGGCATCACGCGTGCACTAAATATATCGATTTCAGGGTCCAACTTTCTGGTTGACTTGGACAACAATGCGCCACCTTTTATGAAGAACAATATATATAGGGCGACTACAACTTCTCAACTACCAGCCTGTCGATATTTCGCCACCCCTAGGCTCACATATTTGAAACATCAGCTTCCTTTTTCATTATCAAACATTGATATCTAACGGAGATCCAAGAATCAAAATGTGGTTCCACCGACTCTCGTACCCTAGACTTCAAATCTACGCGATTCCATATATTACTGAGATTTTTTATGCTGGTTCAGCTGTTGTACTTGCAATTCTCATCACTGTTAACGGTGAACATGTTGAGTGGCTGCAATTAATGAAGCACTGCTCTGATCCAATACTCCAGTTGCCCTTGTTGGGAATGACGTCGTGACCGAACTCAAGGACACCCCAGACTTCACCGATAACAAGTGGTGGGCTCCTAGATGGCTACCCAACAGCATAACAATACCTACTACTCCAGGCCCATGTCAGCCTCTCACGTTGCCACAACAGTCAACGTCGATTCGAACAAATTCGACACTGCCCATATTCGCGTATAGTAGGTAATTTATTGATAGTTGATTCGATCTACTAAGGAAGACTAGCGCTGATGAATGGTCTGGGGGTATCCCGGAATGCAAATGGGGATGAAGAACCCAAGTGGTACGATGCGCCTCGCTATCGTGCAGAGCCGCTAAGAAACTGTACCATTCAAAATATGACTGCCCTCATCAATTTTCAAGACCGTGGACATAAGCTAACTGTAAGCCTGGTTATGGTCGTGATGCTTGTTCTATCAACCGACACTTGATTTCTAGTCACAAATAGTGTGCAGCATTGATAGTACCGACCCCGAGACACCCCCAAGTCTAAAGCTGTCGACCACCTTTTCGCGAATGGCAAACACTGATTTAGGATCAGATGATGTTGTGAACTACATATCATCGTATTCCGTACCTCAGACGGCCGACATAGGCAAAGCCCGGACGGTTCTTTTGGCCCGAAACGTTACAGCGCTTAAGATGCTTGGAGTACTAGACGCTATAGGGAGCGATCTGCTCAAGGCAATGTGGGCTCAGAAGTGGTCATGGAAGCTGACCGGACGAGACAACCAGTGGCCAGATCAAGCAGTCGTCAAATGGGCAGACAAAACAAACTGTACCAGTGAAAGAAAGTGTAGGTCAATTGGAGTAGGAATCGAAGGTATCGATACATGGTACTCAAACACCAGAGGATCACAACGCTTCGAGCCAGAATACTTCATACCAATCAATACGACGATGTACAATTACTTTATTGCTTTTAGGGACGCAATATAGTGGGTACCTATTATTCAAATGGCCCAATATGCGCTGAAAGTATCATATACACGTAGCCTTGATCTTGGTCGCTACGACCAAGATACGAACATCTTTCTAAGTAACGATGCGTTCAAGGCCCGCATCATATCAGATCCCTTTCTGGGAACAATAGCTGGCAATATCATCAACGTAACTCGCCCTCACCCATATACCCAACCTTACTCTGCGAGAGAATTTTGGAATACCTGTACTTGGGGCTGGGGATGCCTAAACGGAACCTGGACCGATGCGCTTTTGAGTAACAATTCGGCTGCATCGAATGTCACTAATGGACTCCCTCTTACTTCACTTCAAAGTCAGTACTCGACTATAATTGATCTCAAGTTCGTTTGCCCTGTTTTCAAAAGAAAGCAAACAGGAGCTTTACTGGTGTCTGTCTTTATTGGTAAGCAGGCCCCTCCCCCCCGCTGGCCCCCTTGACCTTGCGATATACGTTATCTGACAGCTGCCTGAATAGGCACATTTTCAATGTATGCAGTTCTATATGGAGTATTCCTATTTTTTGCTCCATTATTCGACCAAAAATATAGAAGGAAACGTGGATACAGGGAGGTTCTTTACGGTTAGTAAACGATGAATTAGTGCAGGAGATAGCTCCTTTACTTATACCTTGTCTATAGATACTGAAGACTATGAATCCATTCATTATAATCGCTCAGCATGCCATCCTGTTTCCCGTCCGACGTCTCCTTATGCCACAGTGGTAAGTGCAGTTCGTTCTCGTAGTATCTTTAACACTCGATACATCCTGTATAGTTGGATCTACCTTCTTTGGCCTACAACCATCCAGAGCCGATCAAAAGGTACGATCCAGTACCAGATCACATCTTTATACGCGCACCAAGGAAGGAGGATGAATTACCTCAAGGGGCATGCACTCTAGGTGCTCCGAGTGTGTATACACCGAAACTCGGTTTTAACACTCTTGCTGCAACTGCTCGTAGCAGCCAATTTTCCCTGAACCCAACGGCATCTCGGGACACTTTAAATTTAAATGCTGCAAGGGCTATATGGGACTATCGCGAACCAGACCCCCCAGTACACTCTCCTCCTGGAGCCACTGCTCAAGATGCCCGGATTTTCCCACCGGCTCAGTTGCCTCGAAAGCCTCACCAGGCAGAAGATGCATAGAGTAGATCATCACAACTGAGGTTGACTAAACAGCTCTACACACAACTCAATTTCTGGATGGTTGGTTCTTTCTGTCCTTGTAGTAATCTTCTGCAATTTCATTCGAATTTCATATCGTTAACTTGGCTTACCCAGCTTAACTTGGTGAGATACTATTCTCTCTATCTACATATAATCGACTTTGTTGATAATACACGGGATTAACGTGTCGTAAGTACGTGTATCGTAGGGATATGTGTAATAATCTACGCAAGGAATAATATTACTACGTGCCACCAGACTCAGCCAAAGAGTTATTACCCTTGTTTCTGCACCGCATTCCTGTGTTTGTCCTACATGGTGCGACCTGATTGGTAGTTGGGTAAAAATGTTGAGCGTGAAGCGACCACGTTAGTCTAATACTATTAGTAGGTACTAAGCTAAAGCTTGTGGCTATGTTTACCCCTTTCTCAACAAATAGTCACGATGGGCCGGACTTAACTGGCTTCCAAGAATAGACCACGACTCGGCTAATCCAGCCGCTTACATAAGTTGTTCTGCCATTGTAGGCTATCTCGGGGCACTCAGAGATGCCCGAGTTCATCAATATGCACTGCCTCACTATGCACCTTACACTAAGAGAAGAAAGACAGCCAACCGCTTAAAACACAGCTTATAAACACAGGCTCTTACTCCATTTAATCCCGTCAGTCACCATCCTGCTTTCAACACTCTCCCTCGAGACATCCTCCTCGCTTATTATACTTTGATAACCCGACCGTGTTGTGAGTTCGATACGGGATCGAAATGTGGTTCCGCAGACTCGAGCATCCCAAAGGGCAGCCCTTTGCAATTCCCTATATGGCTGAGTTCTTTTACGCTGGCTCAGTCATCCTCGTAGCAGTTCTTATTGTGGTCAATAGTGAGGGTGCACTATAGTTAGGGCTATATCACACTCTAACTATACTATATCCTAGTCGTACTTGCCGGAAATGACGTCGTAACTGTGCTTAAGAAGGACCCAAACAATACTGACTCGAAGTGGTGGGCACCCAATTGGATACCAGAGAGTTTGACAATCTCTGCGACACCGGGACCTTGTCAACCCCTCACATTGCCACAGCATGCCACTTCAATTCGCACAAATTCAACTCTACCTATCTTTGCTTATAGTACGTGGTATAACAAGAAGCTGCTCGGCGATACTGATAAGATTACAGCGATCTTAAATGGGCTTGGAGCGATAACGCATCCTAACGGGACACAAGAGGCCAAGTGGTACGATGCATTACCGTATCGGTCCGAGCCACTTGAGTCCTGCACCGTTCAAAACATTACTGCTCTGGTCAATTTTCAAGACCGTGGAATCACAACCACCGTAGGTCTGATATACCGTTGCTATCCAATTTAAGTTGATACAGTATGAATGACAACAAGGCCCAAATCGTATGCGATATTCAAAGCCAGAATCCCGATGCTCCTAGCACTCTCAAACTCTCCACAACGTTCTCACGAATGGCCAACACTGATTTGGGCTCTGATGACATTGTCGACTACATATCTTCCTATGCCGTCCCTCGGACAGCTGATATCAGCAAAGCCCAGGCGGTACTCTTGGCTCATGACATCCCCGCACTCAAAATGCTCGGAGTATTAGATGCTGTTGGAAGTGACATACTAAAGGCGCTCTGGGCTCAAAAGTGGGCTTGGAAGCTTTCAGGTCGAGATAACCAGTGGCCTGATCAAGCGGTAGTTAAATGGGCTGCAGAAGCAAATTGCATGGGCTCCGATGGCCTGGATAGGTGTCGGTCCTCGGGTGTTAGAGTGGAGGGCATAGAGACCTGGTACTCGAATACAAGGGGATCACAGAACTTTAGTCTACCATACCTTCGGCCGATAAACACCACAATGAACAACTATTTTATCGTGCTCAGAGACGCGCTTCAGTGGGTATTTCGAATTTTATAACTGAACAAAATTAACCATTTACCTATGCGATATCATAGTCTGGACCTTGGGAACATTAACAAGGAAACTAATGTATTCCTGAATGCCGATGCCTTCAGAGCCCGTGTCTTGTCTGACCCCTTCATGTCAGGGTAGCCTCGCAAGTTATTGGAGTACCACGCCAACCACCAGCGAGTCCCGGGGCCTATTCGGCATACGAATTCTGGAGGTCTTGTACTTGGGGTTGGGGATGTCTGAACGGAACCTGGACCGATGCATTGAGAAACAACGACCCGGCTGCGATCAATATCACAAATGGCCTCCCATTTCATTCTTTCGATAGCCCATATTCTACTGTGATCGATGTGGATTATGTGTGCCCTGTGTTTCAAACTAAGCAGCCGGGCCCCTTCCTCGTATCCGTCTTTGTCGGTGAGTTGAAAACGTGCTGTGATTAATAATAGTTTATTAATATTCAATTTGTTTCAAAGGTACCTTTTCGATGTATACGGCGTTGGCTGGCGTCTTTATGTTTATCGCGCCGTTATTTGATGAACGGTATAGAAAAAAACGTGGCCTTAGGCAGAATTTCTCCGGTAAATGAATTCAGCGAGTGAGACTGTGTTTTCGCTGATTGATTCCTGAATAGATGAAGAAGGGGATATACAACAGTACCATCACCTTACCCATCCCTTCCAGTCACCACTCCATTCAACGGGTCCATATGCGACAGTAGTAAGCGTGACAGTTATTTCGTCTCTTACACTACACTCACCCTACCTACGATCAGTTTGAGGTACCTGATTTTCGGTACAATAATACCAGCATGGATACTGTTCCACGATATGACCCCGCTCCCGACCACCTCTTTGTGAGAACACCGCGAAAAGGAGAAGAGCTACCCCCGGGAGCCTGCACCCCAGGGATTCCAGGAACATATACACCAAAGCAATCAGTCGGAGGCCTTCCTTCGATTGCTCAAACTAGCAAGCTCACCCTCACCCAAACGGTCTCCCGTGACTCTACGTACCCGGTTCAGTCTGCGTGGGACGCAAGTGCTCAGGATGGTACTATTTCGTTGGTAGGTCCCTCTGGGGCTGTCCTCACCCGGCCTCCAGGACTTTCTTCTCCGTCTCCTCCACCTGGCGAAAGCGAGCAGAGCGCGCTCCTTCAGCAATTACGAATGTGATCTTTTCTACTACTGTAGGGGGCGGATGAGTCTGTGTCAAGTTCGGCCTTTGAGTTGGTCGAGAACTGAATCACGAGATGTTTAGAGGCGAATATCTATACGGAACTAAACGCCCGCGAAATGAGCCCATATGCTATTTATATTTCGATAACTTATTTTTTTTTACCTGGGGTATAGAATATATTATGTATTTGATTTACATCTCACTTGCGGAGTGCTGCAACTCCCGGAATACAAACAAAACCCAGTCTTGAGCTTGGTGACGATTGCAACGGCTGAGTATTGGTAAAGGTGAGACGCGAAACTTACACCAAAGGAAAGGGCTGCAAGGTACGAACACAGGGAGAAATCCAATTAAATGCAAAATATATGCACAGTAAGCACATACTTCAATAGCTGTTCGCCGTGAACCATTTTTCTTTTCTGAGCTTTACAATATACAATAAGAATATTCTTGAATCACGAAGGCACAACAGAGGCGGTTATGATCTCCTAGCTGCGATTCTCCCCTGAAATATTTTTTCTTGCCCCTTTGATACAGCAGTACAGCTCTAAACCAGTTACAAAGTATATATAATTGGAATCGTTGGTATAAGTATGTACTAAGAATATCGTTCAAGTTGATCTTGGGGGGGGGGAGGTTCATCTGTTCGACACGGCCTAGACCGTCTCAGAGTACCACAATAGACAATAAATTGCTCCATGGACTTCAAGATATATCTATACGAGTTGTAGCAGCTGTTCAACACCCCCAGAAGCTATAGCTAGGACTCGGGCCGAAGGACAGAACTTTATCTATCTAATCTTTGTCCTCGATCAACTTGCAGAGTACGTCATTCAGGGGGCTTTTAGGAAGGTTATCCAACAACTATATACATACTCAAACTAAGCTTTCCCCGATTTATTCATTACCCGGACCTTTGAAATAGGCCAACATTATTGGGGTTTGATGAGGCGCACGAAAGCTTAGCGTACTCTGACACATACCCCTGGACCGCAAGATGGACTTGAAGATAAAACCATCAGGAATACGACCCCCAGTTCTTAGAACGGGTGAGCCAAGATTCGATGAAAAATTATTTAGCTCGTCGCTTAGATACACGTGCGTTATAAGTAGGCTGTGGAGTTTACACTCAGAGAGGAGCGCTGGGCTTGGCTGTGTGGTTGCGTCGTTTGGTCTGGCCCGGTTCGATGAGCGTTCCGGTGGTACCGGTGGTACTAGAGCCGTAGCATATATTGAAATATTTATCATTGATTGATTTGCCCTGAAAAATGATTCTAACCGCCTTGGCTCAAAGTTTTCGTCGATGTGATCAGCCTTGGTAAAATCTGGGTCAGCCTACCCCGTCGATTACAACCGGAAGACATGTAAGCGGGAATTTAGTTAACTACTGGAGTTTGAATCCTCAAATCCACTCTCTTAGAAGCAAAATTTTGGCTACTCATGGTATCTTTGCTTCGGTCAATAGCGAATGCCAGTGAACTTTTGGATCGGAGTGGGGACCTTTTCCTGCACATCATGATAGAAGAGCAACTATCGTACATGTGAAGTCATATCAAGAAATATCAAGAAACATGATGACATGTGCGTGGAGCAGCAGGCTTAGTCTTTCTTCATGGATATCGAGTTTAGCGAGAGCACTTACCGATCCATGACGGGTTCGGGTTTGAAACTTCATCCTTGGCAGCAGTGAGGTCCTGCTGCTCATCGATTTCGTGGCCTTGTTATGATGTGATATTATCTACTACGGCGGATCACTCGAAGAAGGCTTCGGATAAACTCCTATGAATTGGTTCATTTCAAGCATAGACAGACAACGAATTCAGCGAATTTGGCCCATAGGGATGTAGGAAGCGCCCACGTTCCTGGCTGAGCTAATTTATGGCACGTGCACATTCACACAACTGGTTCTCTTGGCATCCTCGCCGGACAGCGACTGCGTGCAGTAATAGCGCGGGATGGTTCTGTTCTGATGTCTAGTAGCTGATAGAACATAAATCAAGTCCATAAACGACAAACCCACCGGCAAAAGGAGAATGTCCGGTGTGGGGGTTAACGGCACAGGGCATGCCAAGTGTACGATCAGCTTGGCACGCGACCAGTATTCGCATTCATCTACGCACGTTCTTCAGGTAGTGGCTCGTATTGCTCGTTAGATATTGTCTGGGCTTGTCGTTTTGGAGTGTGCCATGCCTGTGCCTGATGCTTCGGCCGGTCGTGCGATCAGCTTCATTGCCTAGCATTTGGATCTTGCTTTAAAAATGACCGTACCGTCTCTGTGATCCATAGGGTTGTGCGCTCGTCATCTCTCTTTGCCCGAAATGCCGCGCCTTGCACAGTATGACTACCTATTCGCCTTTGGTGTTATATTCGCCTTCCTCGATGCCTTCAACATTGGCGCAAATGATGTTGCCAACTCGTCAGTTCTACCCTTATCAATCATCATTTGATGCTTATACCCTATTAGATTCGCGACATCCGTGTCTTCTAGGTCACTGACAATGCGACAGGCCGTCGCTATTGCAAGTGTAATGGAGTTCTTAGGTGCAGTTCTTGTTGGTGCGCGTGTAGCATCAACCATCCGTAACGGCATTAGTATGTCAGTCAGTCACCTAACCTCCGACTTGCTAATTTACACACGGATTTCAGTCGATATCAGCATATTTAACCAGGATCCTGCCATGCTTCTACTTGCTATGGTTTGCGCTATCTGTGCCTCGTCCCTATGGCTCACGATGGCTACTCGATTGAGTATGCCTGTCAGCACCACCCACAGTATTAGTATGTAGCTCTTTGGACTTCAAATCTTATGTGAAACTAATTGAGACACTTTAGTTGGTTCGTTGATCGGTGTTGGCATCGCCGCAGGTGGGGCCAAGAGCATTAAGTGGGGATGGAATGGTAACGGTGTTGCTTTTGTATTCGCTTCGGTGAGTGAACAATCTCTCCAAACTTCAACAACGTGGTTCTGAACTTAAGAATAGTGGGTCATCGCCCCTGCCGTGGCCGGAGGCTTCGCAGCCATTGTTTTCTTGCTCACCAAGTTTGTGGTAAGTCTTTATTTTATCGGCTTGTTTTATATGACCTCACGCCTTGCTAGGTTTTGAACCGTGACGGTGATGCCTCGGTCAAATATGGTCTTATGTTCGCTCCGATATACTTTTTGTAAGCATGCGACCGCACATATAGCCGCGCATATATTGACTTTTGGACGGTAGCGTTGTCTCTGGTGTCCTCACTATGGCCATCCTCTGGAAGGGCTCCCCTTCACTTGGGCTGAGTGAAATGCCTCCTGGCGAGATGTCTGCTGCAATCATCGGAACTGGTAAATACTGGCAAGCCGGTTTTCTTGACGCATATTCACCAGTTTCCCTCTAGCTGCTGTTGTGATGTTATTGTCCATAATCTTCTGGCTCCCGTACGTCCATGCGCGTGTTGTTAAGGGTGATTATACCGTCCGTTGGTATCACTTCTTCATGGGTACTTAATTCCCTTATATCCACTGAGCTATATCTGACCTAATATCCCAGGTCCTCTCTTGTGGAGGCGCCAACCTCCGGCAGACGCTGCCGAATTTATTGCTGGTGCTGTCCCCGATTACTACAAGGGTCACCATGCCGAGGACGCTGTCGCTCCTGCCGACGATGAAGAGCATGGTGCTGCTCGTCACCTCCGCAAGGATGAGACCCAGCAAGTGCAGAGCGGCAAGAGCGATTCGATTACTGAGGAAAAGCCTACGGGAAGTGATCGTGATGCATCCGAGCCTGCTCCCACCGCTCCTGTTCAAGAAAAGTCAAGAATTGCCCGGTTGACTGCAGTTGAGGGACCTCCGATCGAGGGAGCGTGGTAAGTTGCTTACCCCTTAATCTGCTATCGTCTCATGACCCACGCCTATTAGGATCGAGCCCAAGAACTTATACATTATTGCCCGTTACCGCACTATCCCATTCATCGTCAAGGTTTTCACTCATGGCACCACGGTCGATGTGCTTGACATGCAAGCTCAAGGCCAGTCCAAGGAGGGGCGCAGACTTCAAGACATGCATAACCGGGCTGCCCAATACGACAATCGCACAGAACATTTGTACTCTTTCCTTCAGGTCATGACCGCCGCTACTGCATCGTACGAAAGTTTGTTTTGCAAAGCTCGTTCATCAATACTGATCATCCTCCAGCTTTGCGCATGGAAGTAACGACGTCTCGAACGCCATCGGCCCCTTTGCTACGTAAGCCACCGTCTCCCAATTATTATCTCAGGCTAATGTAAAGTTCATGTATAGGATTTACTTCACCTGGCATACTGGTACCTTCGCAGGAAGCAAGAGCCCTGTCGCAGTCTGGATGTTAGTCTTCGGTGGCGCGGCAATCGTCATCGGTCTCGCTACCTATGGCTACAATGTATGTTCGGTTGATTCTTAGGGCTGAACCAACTGCTAACACCTTTCTTTGTAGATCATGCGTGTCCTCGGCAACCGTCTGACTCTGCACTCTCCTTCGCGCGGATTCTCTATGGAGCTTGGTGCCTCTCTCGCTGTCGTTCTGGCGAGCCAGGTCGCAGTACCCGTTTCGACAACACAATGCATTACTGGTGCCACCCTTGCCGTCGGTTTGTGTAACGGTGACCTGCATGCTCTGAACTGGCGTATGGTAAGCACTTCGCCTGTCGTTTATAACAATATTTGTGCTCATGAAGACCTACTAGTTCGGATGGATTTTCTTCTCTTGGGTTCTCACCATTCCTTGTGCGGGTCTTCTCGCAGGGTGCTTGGTATGTTCATCTGTCTTCGATAATGAAATGAGTTGCTGACTCCTTGTCCCTTAGTTCGGGATCATTGCCAATGCTCCTCGATTCAGCAGCTAGATACATCTCTTTTCCTAAAAATGTGTTCTGTGGTTGTGGTTGTCTTTATTGCTTTTGATGAATATAATTCTTTCGCTCCTCACCAAGTATGTTGTCTACCAGGAATACGTTGGAATGAATGATATTCCGGCTAGAGTATACTGGCCCTGGGATGCTTTCGAGTAGGATAGTAGGAGCAATCGAGTGCGGAAAGATAAACATAATAGTCATCATTACCGCAAAAACCGGGATCACTAATCAAAATCGCATCACAATATTAATATTGCAAGTGTGGTAGAATAGACAGGTATTTGAACCATCACGACTATTATGCATTAAAGTATTTTATCTTTATGTATCCCCAATAACGTCCTCCTAAGTGAGAAAACTGCTGGATTGTATATATATATCTTCAGGGTGTTGCGAGTCGTGCCCCAGGATAGGATCATGCACTCTGCGCCGTTACTGTGTTCTAATCGTTAGTCCTGTCGTTTTGTGGCTACGTGTGTTTAGGCATTGATATATGCTATTCTCTATTCCAGTGCCCAAGAAATATGCCGATGTCACATATATTGTGCCACTATTTGGGAAGAATCCCAGCTGCTTTACCGTGCTGCTCACTAATCAATAGCAACGGGCAAAGTGCCAATCACTGGTCATCACGTGGTAACCAGCCTCCCGGAGCAACAATCCATGCTCGAATCACACTACAAGTATCTGTCCAGCGTACAATATCTCGTATCCGCCAGAAACGCAATTCAAAGTGTAGCGAATCTATGAATCTTGCTCTCACTTCCTTTCTTTGATGATTTTCGCCGCCTATCAGCGCTAGCGGGTGGCCGAGATGACCGACAACTGCATGTGGGGCGACATGGCTTGGATTCAGCCGACGCGCTTGACGAACTGCTCATGTTCAACTCATTCAGCGAAGGTTCCAATACTCTGTCGCTTGTACGCTTAGTTGAACCGGACTCACGTGGGTCCTGTGAACATGATGGAGATGCTACGTTTGTGAGTCAATCAGGAAATTCAGTGAGTGGATCTTACACTGTTCACGACCATGCTGTACCTTAGGCGGAATGCTACTCGTGGTGTCCCCCCAGGACTTTCTTTCTGACCCAGGTCCGAACAAGTTCGGATTGGTAGTATAAAGCACGGCTGGACTGGGGCAATGGATGTTCATCATACAGGTTCTACTTACCTATTCTGCAGCTTCTCTTAAGCTCAACTCGAAAAATGAGATTTACCATCGCTGCTCTGCTCTTGCTCTCGCAGGCTCTGCCCTCGGTCGTACTTTCACAGTATACAACGCTTGCCCCTTCACTATCTGGCCAGCTGTCTTCGTACGTATACCTTCGGCTATCTTAGAGGAAAATGACTTAGTTGTATATTTTAGACTGATCTAAATGTTGGATCCGCCGTCCCCAGCATCGAGACTGGATGGGAGGCCCCGGCCTGGAGCAAGCGTACCTTCAACGTGCCCGACAACTGGAAGGCGGGTCGTATCTGGGGTCGCCGCAACTGCAACTTCTCTTCCAACCCTGGTCCTAACTCTTGTCTTACCGGTGGCTGCAACGGTGGACTGAGGTGTGACTCTCGCACTGGTACTGGTGTACCTCCAGCAAGTGTTGCCGAGTGGACTCTCAGCGCTGGTGACGGCCAGGATTGGTACGATGGTAAGCGCTTGAAACGACGGCCCTAGTTGGTTGGAAATCTCATACGGGAACTCTAAACAGTATCACTCGTCGACGGATACAACCTACCCATGCGTATCTCGAACAGCGTTAGCTGCCCAGTCGCCGAGTGCGCTGTTGACCTTGGCCCGAACTGCCCTGCTCCTCTGAAGGGACCTTTCGATGGCTCTGGCTTCCCTGTTGGCTGCAAGGTAATTGATAATTATACTATATGCGTCATCCATATTGACATTCTGCCTCAAGTCTGCTTGCGTTGCGAACCTCGACGGCAACCAGGGCAACTCGAAGAATTGCTGCTCTGGACAGTACAGCACCCCTCAGACTTGCCCTCCTAGCGGTGTTCAGTACTACTCGTACTTCAAGAATGCCTGCCCACGTTCGTACGTCTATGCTTATGACGAATCGAGCAAGACTGCTCTCTGGACCTGCCCTGCCTCGAAGAAGGCTGACTGTAAGTCCTGATCTCTGACCTTCCAATATGTGACTGCTAAATTTATTCCCTGTAGACACCCTTACTTTCTGCCCTTGAGCGATTGTGTGAAATTTATGGTAAAAATGCTGGCTTAGAATTGATATTTCTTTTTGTACTCCTACTACATTTAGCTAGACAATGTGATGCTTATGCTTTGTCTTGAATTTCGAGCGGAGCTGCAGTTGAGAGAAACCTTCTCAATATACGCTCGGTCATGTGTTCGAGATTCAGGTGATAGACATCGCGGGGTACCGCACTTGAGTTTGTATGGCCTGAATCTTTAGATAAGGAGGGAATCGGATTGGGATAGTTTTCCTCCCCTCCCCTTGTATCCGGACAAGGGGCTGGCTCTATCATAGATGCCGTTAACGGGATCAAATAAATGGCTCAAGATCAGTGCCAAGTGCAATGCTACCTATTGCGGTTTATGGGCTATTTTGAACCAAATCAGGGGTTGGTTGATTGGCTTCTAGAGGTCGGCGTGCGTAATGTGACCTAATGAACCGAGCGTAAGAGACCCTTACTGCTGTCCCCTTGATTGCGGATTTGATCCTCGGACGAGGGTTGCTAAGTGTATGCCTAAGAAGGCGGACCAATATAGGATACGCTAGAAACGGTTCTAGGCTAGCCAACGGGGTTGCGCATTTAGAGAAATCTTCAGCTGATGAGCCCTTGAGCGATTGTACCTCGGGTCTTACATTATTATATCCTCATTTGTAGCTCATATACAGCTCAAATATAGCCACATAGCTACAAGGGACACTGTACGGAGACTGTGTTATTTGAGATTTATCAATGAGAACATAATCAATATAAAGTATATCAAAACAATATTTCGTTTCTGTTCAACTTGTCCATCTGCCGACAGTGGAAGAATTAGGAACATGCACCGTAGCAATAAGGTTCCCATGCCGTGAGTGTAAGACTATGCATTGGTGCCCTATTCAGACATAGTATCCGGCGCTTGATACCAACATAATAATCCAGTCTACTAGTACTAGCGGCCCAACCTCAACTCTAAGTGTTACGGAAAGGTCCGAGGACGATCTGCACTTGTCTGATCAGCTGAGAAAAGAATAACCTTCTCAGATAGCGGGTATGTCAATATCCCTACACCGAGGCCAGCACGTTATCAACGCCGATCATTGATTGTATGTTCGTTAGAGGGGCGTTGTATGGTGTGATACCGGTATGTATCCATCAGAAATTTCTACATTTATTCCACGGGCCGGAGGTACTTGATGGGGATAAGGGCATGTGCCGCACCCGGGAGTGCTCTTGGCACGTGAGTCGAGTAGAGTTTAGCGTTATGTACGATTTAGGAAATATTAGTTTGGTATCTACACCATCCAAATGACTCTGATGTGTGTGTGAATCGGTGAGAAGCTAATCGCGCAGGTCACTGGATTGATGAACGCATGGACACTTGGGGACTTGGAGAGTTGGGCCACCCGGGTTACCTCCCTTCGGCGACCATGACTTCATGATTCAACCAAGTCTAGGGCCGGGGATAGCCAGACGACCACAGAAAGGTCCTGAAGTTCCGCTGAGATTCCAGTTCGATCACCGTGAGGACGGGTGAGAAACGAGAGATGGAACTAGAAGCGTGAAGTATTGGTAGGAACTCAAATGCACGTTTGCGGGAGTACCGGTATCAAAGGCTAATTTCAGGGGCTGAGAGAGAGGGAAAGCAAATGGAGACGAGTGAAGATTCGATTTGATCACATGAGCACGACCGTCGACGCGATACAGATAGCCCTGAAAAATTCGATGATGTAGTGTGGGGGTCTAGAAAGCCTAAGATGGCCGGATAGTGTTGGGAGAAGCATTGAAGCACGAGTCGCGTGGAATGAATATTGGGGATTCTCGGGTGGGAATGGGTCGTTGCAAGCAAAATATGCTCGTGATTCCAGACATGTGAGTGCGCGCAACTTCCAGCATAGGAATAGCGGTCCCACTGCAATAGGTTAGGTGGTGCTGTACCAGTATACAAGAGTAAAACCACAAAAAAGGAAGAGAATGGGCTCGCAAGCATATGGCACACAATAGTCGATTACGGAAATACCATATCCCATGACGTCCCGCACTGGCCGAGTGCAATATATGCAAACCTGAACCCACGCAGGATCTTGGCCGAGAGAATATATTGAGAGCAAAATGTTGATGATATGGCATGGAGTATACCACGACTGAGCAAGAGACAGAGATGAAGACGGGTCAGCCGGATGATCTACAGGGCCCAGAAGCACAGTATAAGCACAGTAGAGCCCCGATGAAGACTACAGATGAGTGAGCTACGATCTTCAAGCAATAGATTGTAGTCTCTAGGCACCAGTCGAGCAATCAAGTCCACTCAACCGTGGTCCCACTGGCTGGAATACATGCGATAGTCGTTATGCGTACCTTTGATCGATCCGTGGACACGGGCGCTTGTTAGGTACCCAATCTGGAAAAGTCAATGCAAATTGTTACCGAAATTCTCTAGTTGACCTTATTCCTGGACACTTTGCGCTCCCTAACTCAGCCATATACGCAGCGGTTGCTAGGACTCTGGGCAATCCGTATGTGCATATATAGACCATGTCCGGATATGATTCACTAACGCAATGCTCGGAACTCGTGCTCAGTATCGTCCACTCTCCAAAGCCACTCTTGCTCGCAAACGGGCCATGGCTATCTCCACCGTCAGTAGAGTGAACAAGGTGTGCTTTGCATCCATATCATAGGCTGCACGTTGATCATAACTATAGATAAAGTCTAGGTACGGCGCACCGTCTCAGCCATCTCAATCTACACGCAAGGGCAAGAAGGCCTGGCGCAAGAATGTTGATATTGAAGACGTCGAAGACCGCCTGGAGGGACTGAGAGACGAAGAACGGGAAACAGGGTCAGCTTCCGTTAAATCATCCTGCTCTTAGTAACTCATTTCCAACCTCTACAGCGGCCCGGTGCATGAAAAGTCTAATACAGAGCTATTTGCGGTCGATGTCCATGGAGATGAACAACGTGAGTCTGATATTAAAGCTTATCAACCTTTTTAATATCTTACTCTAATTTACGGTAGTCAAGAAACAGATGCGAAAGCATCGTCCCCTCAAGTACATGGAGCTGCTCGCCCGACGTTCGGCGGTTCCTGCCGTCCATTCCCGTGTCTCTATCCCAACCCCCACATCAGAATCCTCGAAGCCCCGCATACGCGTGAGTGCCGCTGAGAAAGCTCGACTCCTTCGTATCGCACACCGGACCAAGAATCCACTCGAGGCGATCCAAGGTCGATCCAATCTCCCAGCAAGTGAAGCTGTGAAGCGTAGTGGCAAGTACGATGTCTGGGCTTCGGAGGATCCCGACGAGGTGTCGCTTATGCATGCTATGCGGACGTCCGAGGCCAAGGAATACTTGCTCCCGATTGTCAAGAGTCATAAATCCCGAGTAAGTGTTCTCGTTATGTCCCCGTGCTTTGTTTCCTGATCTGCCAATCTTAGGCACCGCCATCGGCACCACCTTCGGTTCCTCCCCTCACGAACGCCATCCTCCCGAAGGCTGTGATATATCCCGATGCAGGAACATCGTACAACCCAACGTACGAAGAACACCAGGAGCTCTTACAAGCTGCCCATGAACGAGAAGTGAAACGGGTAGAAAATACGGAAAAGGCGGAGGAAGTGAGGAGAAGGATGGAGGCTGCATGGGAAAGGAAGGGAGAAAACATGGTAGAGGGTATGATCGTGGACGTCGGGGAAGAAAACGAGGAAGATGCTCCAGAGGAAGAACGTGTCGACCCGGTCAAGCCACCCCAGAGGAAGACTGCTCAGCAGAGGAGGAAAGCTGCCCGAGTACTCGCCGAGGTAAGCCGAATTCCTTTAGATTCGCTCCGGAACAAAGTATAAACCATTTGAATCGTGTTAGAAACGTTCGCGAGCCAGTCTTGCTCAGAAGCGGCAACAACTGGCATCTTTATCGACTCTCAAGTCGCTTCGTCGCACGGTAGCCAACGCCCAGTCTGAATCTCAAAAAGCCGCGGCTGAGCGAGCAGAAAAGAAGCTTGCTAAGGGGTTGATGGGGATGAAGATAGGTCCGTCCGTGGCAGCATTTGCCGTAATATTCCTCTGACAGAATGCCTTGTCGACAGGAAAACACGTTGTGAAGGAGGGTGAAATCGACTTTCAGCTTGGGGAAGACTTGCCTGAAAGTTTCCGCGAGCTAAAGCCTGAGGGGAACCTCTGGCGGGACCGCTGGGGAAGCATGGTAGCTAGAGGAAAAGTCGAGCCTCGAGCTCCGGTATTGTGAGTACCAATTTATTGGAACTGCTTGAAAAGGCCATTCTGACACACACCCCTTGTGTAGGGCTGCCCGTAAGAAGACGAAGACCAAGGAGTACGAGAAACACTCGTACAAACAATTCGATGCTCGAAACTAGGCTTTATGTGGGACTCTTGCTATTATATATTTGTTTTGTCTGTACATATTGGGATATATATCTGTAGAAACACGAGGTCAAAGAAATACAGGCTATGATCTTGCTTTGGTGAATTACAGGGGATTAGATAATATCAGCGCTACTGGGTTATAGCCATCCCACTAATTTGGCTCCGTGCCCAAACTACCATGGCACAATACGAACGACTTGAGGCGGATGCACCCGAGCTTGAGTTTAGATGTAAGTTTTCAGCACGAAATGCGCTTTATAATGACATGAATATCCCTAAAGCATTCCTCGGAGACGAAAATCAGCAGCGAGGACCGACCAGTCAGACTGCCCCATCTCGAGGATGGTCCGACCAGTCTCGCGGTGGCCCAGCCCCTATATGGTCGATAGACTACTACCAAAAATGGTTTGACGTTGACACCGTGACAGTAAGTCTCATCAGCTAGATGGCCTCGTCTATGACCCACTCTTGGCCTAGGTTCTAGCGCGTATAACCCACACTATGAACCCCTTCTCTGCAGACCCATCCCCATTCACCGGTCCTCCCGCATCACAGCCTCCCTTTGCGTTCCTGCCCTCGTCGACGGACTCGAAACCCGACCTTTACGGCCCGTTCTGGACGCTTACGACCGTTATATTCGCTCTCTATGTCTTCTCATCCTTCGCCGCGAGTATTACCAGCTACCTGAGTGCCAAGCCGTTCGAGTACGACTTTGCGTTATTGAGCATTGGAGTTAGGTTGGTATTACCCTTTATTGTGCTGCGATACAACGTGACTAAGAAATGGTTTGATTTAGTTTGGTATATGCCTATGGGTTTGGCACGCCATTCGCGGTTTGGGGTGCGCTGCGATATCTCGGAACTGAGTGGTCGATCGTAGAAGCAATAGCAGTATGGGGGTATGCGATGGCGGTTTGGATACCCACTGCAGTGAGTTCTCGAATTCCCCACATTTATTCCCATAAACGAGTAATTAATCTTGGCTCTGACACCGCTGTTTATCATACGTGGAACCAAATTATTGACGCGGTACCCGACCTAAGGCATTATGCATCATCCCTATTCCAATATTACGATGGGTTCTAGTTGGCTTAGCGTTCGGGTCCTCAGGCTGGTACATAACAAGGAACGTTTATCCCGTACTAGCGTCGGTAAGTGATATTGTAACTAATAGATTCTAGACAAACATTTAATAACGCTTCTTAAAGGCCGACCAGAAGCCTGCGCGCTTGATTATCGTAGCACTCGCAATCCTTCATGCCGCTATTGCACTAACTTTTAAGGTTTTATTTTTCTCATACTACATCGTATCCGAAATAGGCGGAAAAGATCCCATCGCGGGGTCTGGCCCAACCACGAACACAACCCGAATTTTCCTTTGAAGCCGATCTGGCGGACGGTGCAACACAAACCTGGCTTGGGGTGCCAGTCAAACGGCATGACTAGATGGCGATTCTTGCGCTGAATACATTACAGTGTACATAGGTGTTGCTATTTGTAAGAGGGATCTGATCTATTGGACCTCGACTATACTACCCATTTCTTCGTCTTGAGCCGGGGGGCCAACTCGCTGTTGCTGAGATTTGCTTGTTTTCACAACAAGGTCGTTTTGGATCCTGTTTGACAAATCAGCCCCGAAAAGGCAATTAAACGGCCGGACATACAACTTCATGCGCAGAATGAGTTTTCGAGCTGTTGCCTCGTTTTCTACACCGGCCTTGAGCGCCCTTTGGAACAACTCGGCTCGAGGATCTACCTGAGTTGCGATTAAAACCTAAGTGCATATCATTAGAGTGTGATTAAATCAATTATAAGGGAAAAGACCTTTTCGTTTGCATCCACCCGACCTTTTACTTGCCCTTCCCTCACCAATCGTACGATATGTGCTTCCACATCGGATAACGTAATTCCGAAAGCCTCTGCCAAGCGTTGTAACCGAATGGACGTAAATGGGGTGGTATAAAGGACCAGGGCGCGATCCCGAATGAGGCTAGTAAGCAAGCCAATATGTGGAGCAAGAACAACGTCCAATCCGTGGCGTGACTGTATAGAGTCGATTATCATTCAGGCCCCAGTCAATATCACGACATACCGAATGGCGATCAAGAAGTTCGAGAACGACCTTGAAGTTATTGTTCGTATATGCATCGATAATCTCACGAATATACGGCTCCTGTTCTATGAAATACGTGAACGTGTCACTTTCTACTACAGATGCTTTGATTTGAGAGCGGCTGAGAGTGGCTAGGGCGGCCAACGTTCCATATATTGCGATGTCAGCTGGAGCGACAAGCTTGGGTGGGATCAACAACACGGTCCCTCATGAGCTCTTGTTAGACTCACTGTACCCAACCAATCATCTACATTCTTCTCGAGTTTCAAGAACGTCCAGGCGGCTTTCTGGAAGTTTCCTTGTCCGAGCTGAGCGATTCCACTGGCAAGCTGCAATTTGGACCTGGCACGCTCATACTCTGCATCCGCCTTGTCTGCTCCTTTACCTGTGCCAGCTCCGCCGGCCGACGCTGATTCGAGCGCAGACTCTGCTTTGAAGACGTAAGAATAAATTTGGGCAAAGTTGAGTTGTTCGACTAGTAGTTCCACAGCGGCCATATTCATTTGCAACACGTGGCCTGCAGTAGTACACGATTCGCGCCCCTTGGAGTAGTGCTTGAGCGCATTGGCTGTATCCCCGAACGAACGGTAAAAGTTGCCCAAGTCGCGATAGGCCATCTAATCGTTATGACAGTCGTAAATGCACCAGCCAAATGTCGTTAAGACAAACATGACAATATACGCACTCGTGTACTCTCCTTGATGAGATTCGTCGTATAGGTCTTGAGTTCGACTTGCAGGCGGTCGCCCTCGGCATCTTTAGCCGTCTTGACCTTGGCCATCCAGTCCTGGTCGAGAGTAATCTGCTTGTGGACAGAGGGGAGTGCATTGTACTCTGTTACAAGTTGGTGGTACAAATTCACATCGATATTAGTGGATTTGACCTGGTCGATGGCGAGGCGGAGTGCATCGGCTTGGAGTGTAGCACTGTTGGCGGCAATGAAGCGCAGGCGCTTGATAGCAGCTTGACCTGAAGGACCCGTAAGTATCAATTGAACGGATATCAATCTGTACGCACCTTTATATGAGGAGATATATAGCTCGAGGTCGAATGGATGTTGGTCATCCACAATTATGTTCCTCTTGACTGGTTTCTGGGTTTCTGCAGAGGCTGAGGGTCCAGCGCCGCTCACAACGCCCTCCATATCATCTTGGTACTCGGAGTACAATCCCTCCATTGCCATACTTCCAAGTTAGAGGAGATTATTAAATTGATAATGTGGCTGAGATTCAGCTTATCCACTGGGCACGGTGGGCGAGAACGACGATGGCGCGGTCACGTGAGTTAAATGACCTTCAATTGCACTAATTTATCCCAAAACGGATAGGCAAGTAGGGTGGTATTCGATATGATACGTGGAGGTGGTATGTGTAGAATACAACATGAATCATAAATCATAAGGAGCCATGAAATCACGTCACGACCAAGATAGTCAACTAACTATCACTTGGGTTTGCACTAGGCTGTAAACTCAAATTCCGACATGTAGATCTCATAGCAGACACTCTCAGGTCAGACCATACAGCTGCTCGATTCTCCACTTCCGTTCGTTCCCAGATATCGGTGAGTTTTAAGAGGGCAGTGTGAGGTGGTGTGCCAGAATTAGCACCTTTTTGAAGGCCAAATATTCGCCGACGGATCGAATCACGATCTTTTCTCCGGCGCGCGGCGACCCCAACCTAAAAGTAACTTGAAGTGAGCATAGTCCCATCTGTTACCACACAAGACTTTGACTCACAACATGCATTGGTATCAGCAAGAAGGTGTCAGGGTTATGACCCGGCTTGACACCATTGATAATTCGTGTGAATGCCTTGACCGCCTGGGCTACCCGAGGGTCATCAGCACCAGCTCCACAAAGTGCCTAGTATCAACTCAAATCAACATATTTTCAGAAAGACTGAAAGATTGGGCTATGCACCATGTAGAGGTAGACAAATACCGTTTGCCGCCAACATTCCTTTACCGCGAGCCTCCGGACAGTAAGAATTGGGTCAGATGACACCCCAGGGGCGAACCTTGCACTCCGAATTCGGGTTTCTATCTCAGCTAAGATCTGTGGATCTACGTTGGTGCCGAATTCTTCGCACAATCCGTTGATCCAAGCCAGCAGAACAAGAAATTGTCCCGGAAGGCCTCGTAACCACTGTAATCCATCTTCTCTCGCGATTCGGTCCCACGTCTCTTCACTAAAGCTCACGTCGTATTTAAAGAACATAGACCGGCCACTGACGAGGGTAAGGAGGACATCGCTCTCAGCGAATTGTCGATGATGGAATGCAGATTCCAACAATATGCGAGGGAGGCTAACCAGCTGCTCTGGAGGCTCGGGACAAGCTCGTCGAAATACCGGTGCGGCAGCATGCATGAGACCCATAAGGTTCCTTGGCCCCAGTGACCAACATTGTAGGAGGAGCATCTTTGGCAAGTTGAGTAAGAGTCGTGACGGTAATCAGGCGTTTGCATGCTCACCTCGACAAGTGGTCAAACGACATCGACGCGAGGGGTATATCCAATTCACGGCGTGAAGCAGGTTGTTTTGAAGTTACGTGTGCTATACTCTGTTGTGCCTCGTCATAGAGGATAGCGACAATCGATGTACTTCGTATAGTGAATTTGGCATCTCTTCCAATCGCAGTGATCGCGTTTGCGATAAGTATGACCCGATTTCGTGAGGCTTGGGAGCTCGAAAAGCGAGCAAGGATGTTGTCCCTTAGTTGGTATGCGATCCTCGAAGGTTCAAATACAGAGAAATTTGCCCAACGCGCATCTTTCAGACCAGTCAATGTAAAGTAAGCTCATAGTTAACTTGATTACTCACAACTTTGCAACACAAAGGGCAATGTGTTACTCTGTGCATGAGGATCAGGGGTTGGGATTGTACACATGACTATCCCAACCCCTTCAGGATCCTCGTCGTCGCTCGCCGATTCCTCATCCTCACTGGGGCTGAAGCTTAACGAGGGTAACGATCCTGATGAGCGAGAGCCAGAACCAGAACCAGAGCCGGAGGCAGAGACGGAGAATAGTGAATCAAGTGGTCTAGATTGAGTGGGTACGGATAATTCGTTCCACGTATGCTCGAATGCTGGAACTCCGTAGGCCGGACCGGGTTGTCCCTGACTAGGATGTATATGTACTTCCTCCAAATGATTGCTCGGCGTGTGTGAATGAACTATTTCTAGAGATGAAGCACCTGCTGACGAACCAGACGAGGAACCATGTGGACGGCGGTCAGAGCTAGCCGGGAGCTGTCCGGTTGCGTATCCCATATCCCGCGATTGAGTGGGTACTACGGGTTGCTGCATAAGTGAGGTCTGAGTGGTGTCCGCTGTAGATGAATGGCCCGGTTGGCTCGGAGGATCAGGAAACTGGGAAAAGGTTGACATTTGGCCTTGGGGCTCTGTAGATATGTTTCTTTCCTCGTTAGTAGTTTGCGATCGACCGGCAGCGACTGAGCTTGTTGTTGACGAAGACACATGTGATGCAGTGTACTTGGTTGATCCAGGCATTACCATCTTGAAGGTGGTGCCACGCTTAGTGCCGGTAGCAGGTAGGATAGGTCGTGCACGACGCATAACTCCCCTGCTATCGGGGTTTTCAAGCGGAGGATATCCTCCGCACTGTATTCCCATTCCAATGCAACGCAGGCATTGGGGGTGTGTCTCGTCACATTTCTTTTTCCTAAGCGGATAACATTGAGGCAATGACGTATAGCCACCAATAAGATATATACCTATTCTTGCAGGTGTAGCACCCGTTAATTGAGCGAATGTTCATACGAGGAGTGGGCATCCCGAAGTTCGTCGTCGAGAGACTGAGTGTTGGGGAATCATAGAAGAAACCGAAGTCTATAGCTGAACAGGTCGGTTCGGTAACCAAACGAATAAGGATCACGTGGGAAGTACGAGCTTAAACTAGAAGTCCCAGTATCAAGGATCGATAGCTGCCGGTCCCTGGCTCCAGCCGATCTCGATGGCACCCACTATACTCAATCTTTCATATCTGTCTTTTGATGAAAGATACGTACGCTAAGCCACCGCCCCAAGTGAGCTGCCGTCCCCACTGTGTCTACCACTGGTAAATTCTTGTGAGGCACCCATACACAGTCACTAACGGTGTGCACGACAATGCTAGTGAGGAAGCTTGGAAGCTTACGTGGGCAGTTGTGAATCAATTAGAGTTTAATCATGTTCTAGTTAGTAAATGGGGCCTACGGTGGTGTGTAACTACGTACAACCTCCGTCATAAACTACTCTCGACATCACTCCAGTAGCATCTGATATAAAATTCAAGAGTTGACCACTGCTGAACAGCCCATCGACTCATTCCTTTGGAGTTTACGGCAGGGGCACGGTTTTGAGATTTTAGCCTTATCGGACCGACGGAACTGAGTACTGGTGAGAGAGCACAGCTGCCGCCAAGAGGGTATTGAATAAGCACGACCCACCGAGATGCTGCCCAAGGTTCCGACAACATTTACTACCTTTGACATTGGTGTTTCAGGCGAACTTGTAAGCCATCCAAGAGACGTCTTGCACGGGGAGCCTCAGCTTGGCTGCAGGGTCGCAAACCCACTATGACCGTCATGACCGAGATAGCGTCCTTACTTTACCTTTTCGAGAAACGGACAATTGCGGGTGAATTACGGCGCACTAAATTTCCGTAATTCGCTCTTTTTCTCCAGAAATTTGGATCAAGTACATATAGCGTTTCGATGTGCTACATGAGCTGATTACGTATACTTGAGTATTGACGATAGGGATAAATTTCATAAACACGTACTCCAGTCATTATGTTGCAATTGCCAGCTTACATGCCTGTGACTCGATAAGTAGCCACCCTTACATCTGACCAAACTGCGGCTCGACCCTCTGAATCGGCCCTCATCCACACGTCAAGAAGTGTATTCAGCGCTTCGTTCCCGCAGAGACCGGGAGTTGCCACCTCTTGTAGGCCGAACATTCTCCGATGGATCACAGCCTGATCCTCTTTTCTATATGCCGAGGCGCCTACCTATCGGTATATGCCCATAAGCTTAGGAGTTGTTAAGGATTTGGTTCAATGCTTACAACGATCATAGGAATGCATAAGAAAGAATCAGGCATACGACCGGCCCTTACACTTTCTACCAATCGCACAAACGATTCGACAAGTTTCATTATTTCAAGGTCATCGGTACGCCTCCGGCACAAAACCTTCGAAATCCAATAAGCTAATTGAATTGAAGTCTGAAATAGGGGCTAACCATGTAGAGATAAACGTGCATCGCTATTCGCCAACCCTCTTTAATGATATACTTCCATATCGTAAACAGAGAGTCATCCGATGATTCACAGTGCCCCCATGCATCTTCAATTTCACTCGCAATTTCGTTGACTATATCTTGACTACCAGAAGATTGCAAGTCCGGACCCTCTGATAGTATATTAATCCGAGCCAACAATATGATGTACTGGTCCGAGATCCCGTGCAGCCATCGTAAGCCGTAGTGCTTATCTGTGATCTGTGGAAGGATATCTGGTGGGTAAGTAACATCGTAGCGCATGATCGTTGGACGTCCTGTCGTAATGCTGAGGACGATGTCGTTTGCTGCGAAATGTCGAAGGTTTATACCTGATGCAAGCACTCTTGGAAGGTTGACAGGCTCTCCTGGAGGCTCGGGACAAGCCCTTCGAAATACTGGCGCAGAAGCTTCCATCAACATTAGGGCGCTTGATAGCGCACCACAGTATCGCTGAATCAGAGTAACCTATCAATGTAATAAGATCCAAGGGATGAAAGGCTTAAATAGTAGTACTCACTTCCATCATGAGGTCCAGTGCCTCTAAGGCATTTTGCATATCCATTTTACGGTCATCGTTGGGCTTGCGTGATGTGAACCTCCCTATCTTTTCGTGTGCTTCGATGCGGAGAAACGACACCAGTGATAACATCCTACTGTTAGGATTGATGGTTTTGCCCAACGTTCCGATGACATTCGCAAGTAGAATGACCTTCGTTCGCTCGCCTCGTGAGCGCATGAATTGTTCAATAATGCTATTCTTAAGTAGATCCACAACGCTACGAGGGTCAAAGACAGCAAGGTTCACCCATCGAGCATCTGTTCATGGCTAAGATTAACAATTTCAGTTATCATAAATGGACGACAACTTACAGCATTGTAAAACAAACGGCAGTGCATTGTCCTGCGTATTTGGATCCATGGTCGGAGCAATCCACATTTCCTGTTCGATCTCACTCTCATCGCTTTCAAACTCTCCATCCTCGTCGACTTCGATTATATAAGCTGATTGGCGCGCTGTGGATAAAAGTCGAGTGCTAGTTGAGAGTTGTCCCGAGTCAAGTGTGGTGAGCTCTCTTCGAGAATGTCCAGGAGCTGCTACTGGTTTTGTATCCCAAAATTCCAGAGCAGAAATATTGTTTCCACTCAATCTAACAGAGTACTGTCCCAAATTTCTGAAAGTGTGTGGACTGGTCCGATTGGTATCCAATGAAAGGTTCGCCTTTGGAATTAATGAACTAGATGTCCGAAGATTCAATGAATGTTTAATAGCGGGGTCTTGAGCGGTATTTATGGAGTTAGGACTCTCGGAGGTTACTGAAGCTGATACTTCCGAAGACATATTGCCGGAGCTATTTGGTCGGGACACGGACTCGTCTGAATCTGGTTGAGGTGTATTGGAAGTTGGTGGAGTCACATTGTTGGATTGGTCCAAGCCATGAGTATCTTGTGCCGCTTCGAGCAATAAGTCTGAGGTAGGGATTTCTTTAAGAGAAAGAGGTTTATCGTGTAAACTAGCCAAACTTTTATCTCGAGAATTTTTATCCACGGTAGTTGCTTGCCTAGGACCACCAGAAGATGTAGCCTTAGACCGCCTCATAACGCCCTTGCTATCGGGATTTTCGAACGGGGCGTACCCTTCGCATTCGAATTTACCCTTTTCGCATCTGAAGCAAGTAGGTTGACGCTTTTAAAGATATTTAGCTTCCTACCCAAATCTCCCAACGTACATAGCCAACCTCATCGCATTTCTTCTTCCTTTAGTCAAGATAAGATCCTGCTCTGGGTCACGGCCATTCTCTAACACTTACCTACGCTTGCAAGTGTAGCACCCGGCTGTGGATCTAGAAAGCATAGGTTGGGTGGAAGTAGCCGTTTCGAGAGATCGCGAGCTATTTCACTAAACTAGGGTTCAGGGAGTGGGCTAGGGTAAGATGTTACAACCAGGTAGTTCGCAAAGTAGATCACCTAAATAACGGAAGGCGAGAATTATAGCCTGAGGAAGCCATGCGTTCATTGCAAAGTATCTGAGCGGTCCCGAGACTATCCCTATATTCATGTAGAACCCCTTGTGTTGGTGCGTTGAAAGTGATCGGGTTACACGTTGCGGTTGGGCTGTGATCGAGGCATGTGCATATTCGCCGTTCTTTGGGGTTAGTATTAAATTAAATAGAACATAGCGCACAAGCCTAGAGCATAAGAATACCTGTGCTTGCGCCGGGATACGTGGCCTTGATCACCATACAGCGCCACGATCTTCCATGCGGCAAACTCAAGGTGCCAACGCTTGAGCCGAGGACATCAATCCCGGATGGTCAGGAGAGTACGATGACATAAGGTACAGAGAATGCAGTATATCCTAGTTGGTGGGTGGCCTAAGGCTGTTAGGATATTACCTTGCAATACCAAAAAATCAAGCCAATAGCCAAGTGTATAGCCGTGACAAGTATCGTCTTAACTCAAGCCTACAACAAGCCAATCAGATCGATCACTTCCTGTTTGTAAACGTTGTCTGTCTGATCTTTACAACAAATCACCTCCAACTTCGGTCCGATGTGAGCAAACAGCCAGAGTAGCTGTCTTTGTCTTCAGAATCATGACATATATCCATATGACACCCATATCTATCAAAGGATACTAAAACTTTCAGTTCCGGTGTACGGTTTATTGGAGCATACTTAATACAAAGGGGATTCCAGCCACCGAAGGCATACGTATCTGACATACATACATTGATTACCCTAGTAGAAGGGGCAAGAAATCCCTTATCATTCAACATAAGTGTCTTTTATAGTTTCTCAAGAACATCATGACCAATTAATGTCCAAACTGAAATCCTACGCCTCAGAGCAGTAAGACCCTGACTCAATTTGTCATTAATTAGCACAGAGGACCCTGAGACCCTAAAGCACTGTCATCTGCACGCTCCCCGCAGTTTCGACCGCCACCGCAATATGACCAGCCCTTGCATATCGATACCAAAGAAGAAGACGGATGAGGTGAGTGTCCATAAGTGACTTAAGCATACCCTTGAAATATTTAACACTATACTTTATAGGTGGACTGGACGTCACCCATTCGATCACTGATACAGCAGTCATATGGCGAAAGTCCGGATAACTATGCAACAGAGTGTGCTGCGCTTCAGAGATGCAGGCAAGATGCAGTCAGAGGAGCTGGCAGTGATTCAACCGGTACGTCTGTTATGTTTTGCAATCTTTCTGGCGGATCATTTACGCACTTTACGATGTCAGCGCGCGATCTATTGTACAAATACTTTGGTCAACTTGAGCTACTCGAGCTTCGATTTGCGGAGATAAGAGTGTCCTTCCCATGGTGAGCTCAGCATATGATTTAAACCCCATAGACGCGATACAAAGTCTTAATTAATTCATTACAGGTATGATGCATTCACCGGAAAGTTAACGACACAAACCTCTCTTGCATTTGAGAAGGCATCCATTATTTTCCAAATAGCAGCCACACACACATCCATTGCTGCATCTCAGAACCGCGCTGACCCAGAAGGTCTTAAACGGGCGATTCATTACTTTCGCACGGCCGCGGGAATGCTTACATACATAAACGACAACTTTCTACACGCTCCATCAACTGACTTGAGCAAGGAGGTCGTCAAGTTTCTTGTGGGTATCGCGATTGCGCAGGCGACAGAAGTGGTATACGAGAAGCTCGTAGAAGAGAAGAAGGCATTAGTAACCAAGGTTGCATCCCAAACTGCGTATTTGTACAATGCGCTGCAGGAGGATGTGAAGGAGTTTATGGGCAGAGGAATATTCGACCGCAATTGGGTTACTCTTATCCAGGTACGCATCGGTTCACATGTTGATAGCAAAGACTCACTTTCGAGTAGATAAAAGCCAAATACTTTGCTTCTCTCACTCAGTACCACCGTGCCCTCACAGATGATAGCTCAGGCAAACACGGCGATGCTCTGGTCCGGTTCCAAATCGCTGAAACTCATGCCAAAGAAGCTCACCGACTTGCACAATCGTTTACCCCATACTTCGTGGTCACCCTTACACCAACCATGCCTTCAGACGCTGGAGTTGCCATTCTCGAGCTCACCAAGTCTCATCTGGCGCTATGTACAGAGCACAAAAACACTGCTCAAAAGGACAACGACTTGATTTATCACTCTATCCTACCTTCCGAGGCGTCGCTCCCCGTGATCGACAAAGTGAGCGTTGCTACTCCGATTCCGATTCAAGAGGTCTACGGAACACCCGAAGTCCAGAAGGTCATCGGACCTGATTTGTTCATCCGTCTAGTTCCATTAAGCGTGCACGAAAGTGCTTCCGTCTATTCGGAAGAAAAGGCCAAACTTGTACGTGGCGAATCCACGAGGGCGGAGGAAGCGGATGGGGACTTGCGCGCAGGATTAGACTCGCTGGGATTACCTGGGGCATTGGCCAAGTTCAGAGAGATGGCTGAAGGAAGCGATGCTGATGCAGAGAGCGCTGTGCCGCAACAAATATGGACATGGAAGGAAGAAGTGGAGAACAAGGAGAGCGAGAACCCCACAGAATCAATATTAGCACAGCTAGAGAAGCTCAAAGCGGAAGTGGATGCGGATCTCGCAACTGTCTCCAGAGAGCTGGAGTTGGAATCACGAGAGTGTGAGAGTATGAGGGTAGGTTTACTCGGACTCCGGTATGGTTTTAGGATTTCTTACGCGATTACACAGGTTAAATACGAACACCTCTGGACCCAAGAGCCTTCAGCATCTCGCACTGCTGCCCTTCGTCAAGAACTCAAGTCTCACCGAGAAGCATTTGCTGCAGCGGCTTCGTCAGACGGACAGGTTTTATCGCTCTGGCAGAGTACTAAGCCTGGGCTCGATATTCTTCGTAATAACCCAGCTTCATTGTTCCAACGCGTGGACAGCGAGCCCGGGAGCCTTCTCGATTTAGATGAAGGCGCGAACGTAGACACAGACGAATCCAATGCGATCAAAGCTCAAATAGAAGATATCGATGAGATACTCGGGAGACTTAACAAGATCAAACGGGAAAGAGGAGAAGTCTTGAAGGATCTCAAAGAAAAGGTTCGATAATAATTTATTTAACTTAGGCTTCGATCCATGTGTTGAGCCTATGGTATAGGTCCAAAACGACGATGTCTCCCACTTGCTATTACTGAACCGCCGCTCTGGTCCGGCAGTCGAAACTGCACTCTTTGCATCGGAGCTGGAAAAGTTCCGCCCATACCAATCTCGGCTCGCATCAACTGTGCACCACCAGCAAGCAGCCCTTCAAGAGGTTGGGAATCTGCTAAAACGACTGCAAAACGAGCGCGGGCGTAGTGCATGGGCGAAGAAGTGGGAAGCTGGAGAAAAGAAACGCAAGGATGCAATCACAAGGATCGCTAGGGCGAGAGAGGGTTGGGTTGAAGTTCGGGAAGGAGCTGGGTGAGGATTTTGATTTAACTTCACGGTGGCTAGTGCTGATAATCATGCAGAAAAGGGATACAATTTTATCAGGATTTGGCATCTATGGTCTCGGCGCTCAAGCGGAACGCTATATCTTACACGTCTTCACGTAAGGCAGAAAGGGATCGTCTCGCCTCAGAGATTGAAGTCCAGAGGCGGCTTTCTGCTCCTGCAGTACCCCCTCCTGTCCCGCCTCCACCTAGTACCCAGCCACGTTCGCCTACCCTTGAAGGTGCGATGGGTGGACTGAATCTTGGGTCAGGGACAAATTCGGGGTGGTCTCAACCTCCCCGGCCACCAAGTCAATCGTTCCCGCCCCCACCGCCGCAACGTCCAGCATATGCTTCACCAGCCCCGCCCCACCCCCGCCTCCACAGCAATATCAATCCTTCAATGCACCCGGGTACCCAACTCCTCCACCCCCACCCCCACAGACTCAACGATCCTACCCCCCACCTCCTCCTGCGGGCTCAGGGTATTCGTCTCCTGCTCCTCCACCAGATCCATACGCAGGCCTCGGCTCAGCGTTCTCGACGACTGCACCCACGACCGCTAGCCCGTCACCGTACCCTCCCCCCCCCTCCCCCAGTCGACAGAGTACGTACCCTCCCCCGCCACCCCCTGCTCGACAAGGAACGTATCCTCCTCCAGTGGGTCAAGCTCAGAGCCCGTACCCGCCCCTCCACCTCAAGGTCAACAATACGGCGGGTATGCACAATATGGTCAGCCGAGTCAATATGGTCAACAGCCGCCTCAGCAGTACGGGCAGCAACCACCCCAGCAGTATGGTCAACAATATGGTCAGCAGCAACCGCAGTATGGCCAGCAACAGCCCCAGTACGGGCAACAACCGCAGTACCAGGGGGGAATACCTCCTCCTCCACCTCCAGTAAATTATTCCTCCCCACCTCCAGGAGGGTATAATAATACCTATGGAGGACAAGGTTACGGCCGATAGATAGATCAACTGGATTTGGATGTGCTTCTACTTTCTTGAATTTATCGTAATGTGAACCGATAGAACTGTGGGCCTATACCAATTGATAAAATGACATTAAGCTCTCGACCCAACGATCTAAGGCAAAGATAAAGTTGACATCTATTACTTTTAGCACAATCGTTACACTTGGTCGCCCATTAGTCTTGGTTCACGGGCATTGTGCTTATCCTACACTCACCAGGTCACTGGACTAATGACGAAACCCTTTTCCTAAGATGATCCCATTGCTGTTTCCAATCCCACTGGCTCCCGAACTGATGTGCATTCATAACGGCATTCTCGATCTCTTGGTTCCATCGCTGTCGAACAAGATCACGGAACGGCGATCTATGAATTCTGGCCGATGCAGGAACCGGGCCAGGTACTGGGGGCTTCAGCAATTCGGTCGAGAGTATGTGTAGACTAGGTTTAAGGCAGAGCATTAGTCAATAATATTTAATGGTAAATACATGCAGGGCTTACTCTTTGGTCAGCCCATTGGTCCTAGTCTCGAAAGTCCGAGAGAATCCGTAGTAGATCTAGCAGAAATATACCTGTAAGAAACTTGTGCACACATACACGGAATGCGGGTGTTAGCAGGGGAGTGTAATACTCACTGCGGAGGCGGTTAGGCCCCCGGCCACAGTGCCCATGAGAAATGACATGGTAGTGAGATTCTACAGTTGGCCAATAAGCGCGCACGCGGCAATTCGACTCCCCAAGCTTAGCTAATGTATTTCCCAAACATCCAATCCTGAGCTGATCGTTCAGTCTACGTGCAACAATGCAAAGACTCAGCACGGGTTGTGCACGGGGCTCGGGTACAGTAATAACTATAGGTAACACCATCAGCTCGGAT
The DNA here is from genome assembly GCF_016906535.1 of Rhizoctonia solani. Lineage (NCBI taxonomy): Eukaryota > Fungi > Basidiomycota > Agaricomycetes > Cantharellales > Ceratobasidiaceae > Rhizoctonia > Rhizoctonia solani. The sequence goes on from NC_057383.1 coordinate 1,463,426, forward strand.
AGATTTTATCCGTCCATCCGAGGCCTGCTGAGCTGCGGAAGGGATATCGCTCCACAAGAGGATCCACTCTCGGTACAGACTAGACGATACGACTACAGCTCTGTAGCTATATCATGACCATTCGGTCGACAGCTAGATCTTCTACTGGGTGCTACACGTGTAAACGCAGGTGAGAGCTCATACGCCTACTAACACTCGGATTCTCTCAACTCATCCAAGGCAGGAAGAAGAAATGCGATGAGCAAAAGCCTCGTTGCCTCAGATGCACTAGTGGTGGCTATCAATGCGGAGGATACCCGACGTTTGAGAACAGAATACGGCAAGTCACGTTCGGTCCGGCCGCAAATACGGGCCCGAAGCAGTCATCTAATGGTCCGGGGCCCTCGACATCTACTATAGCACCGGTATTTTCTCCAAACAGAGAGTTTGAACTAGCCGCCTTATCGAACTTGTCCGACGGCGCCTCATCTGGTTTATCAGAAGGCTATCGGGCTCCGATTAGGGATTTCCAACCCAACAGCCGGACCCCGGTGGTCGAGTCTGTCGTATCACAGGAGCCGTCTTCGAAACTGACTTCCTATCCGGACAATGATGAGTTCGTAACTACAGATACGATTAACAGCGATCCCAGAGCCCTCGGTCTCTACCGGGAACAGCCTTCCTTGGAGCCGCCACTTGGCTCGTCCTCGAGTTTACCTTCATCCTCAAGGCCCCTGCGCGATTCGTCTATTACAGACTCTGACTCTTCCATCGCCTCGACTTCCGAGCAAACAAGTCTACCCAACTCCGTGTTTAGCCTCGCTCACCCAGACGGACAAAGTCCCAAACTAGCTGAAACGGGTCCAAACAGTAAGCCCATTGGTCTCCCGGACGGACCGAGTTGGCCATCTATATTGTGGGGCGAAGACGAGGACTCAGCAGCGAATGATGACGATGACGACCCTGAAGGCATCAGAGCCATCATTTGTAGATCGCCCACGCCTGATCCCAACACTCGAAGCAATGCACTGCCGTTCGTACTCCAAGCCTGTAAGTAAACTAGCCATGTTTCGAGGGGTCGACGTATTCAGCTCTCGCCTCTCAAGACGCCCATTGGGTGAAGTTTGTCGCCTTCGAACCCTTGAAAGTTGCGAGCATGATCAGAGAAGGCGTGTTCATGCAGTTTGCAAGCTCACCTGAAGTTCGAACAAGGATATGTCTGATTGCGAATGTCATCGGCAGGCTAAGCAATGTTCCAGAGCTTGGTCACAGGGAGATGTCGATTGTGGGGATGCTTCGAACTCAGGCTCACCAGCACATCGAAGACTTCCACTCCGAAGGACCTGCCGTTGAACGGGCGAGAGACATGCAGAACGCACATAGGGTGCTGGACAGCATGATGGAGGTAAGCAAAATGCTATGAAACTTTGAGGCGAACCCTGAATGAGTCTGAATATAGATAGTTTTGATTGATCGATACTCGAGCCCTCTGTCCAACATAGTCGCGCTTATGAAGGCTGCTGCGCCAGTATTTCGGCGGGCTTGCCCAGAGTCTTCCAATCAGCTCGTCAACCTACCGAACATACTCACCTCACCCGGGCTGAATCTTCAACACTTTGCAGCAACCGATGTGATCGTAAGTCTTGCTACAGCACGACCAATGCTCTTCAAGTACGATGTCAAGTGCACACCCGAGACGTATGCTCAGCTACTCAAAGGGGACTATGGACTTCGTTGGCTGCATGGAGCACCCGACCACTTCATTGTCTTGGTGGCCTGGATAAATGCGCTATATGAAGAGTATGGGACTAACGTGGACCCTATGTACATAACTGAGATCGAGAGTCAAACACGGAGCACAAACATCAAGATGGACCCCGCATCTGAGGCCATCCTCCTCGTTCTGAGGCTTGCGGTACAAGAATGTTGGCGCCAAGCAGTTTTAGTTTATCTATATACGGTGAGCATAGCAGAGTTGATCATTCTGACCTGAGGCTGATACCCAGGAGCCAGATTCTATGCGGGGCTCAAGCTGACGACCCGAGGGTTATGAGAGCCGTGAGATCTTTTGTGTATATATTCGATGGCGTAAAGCCTGGAAGAAACCCTGACTCTTTCTTATCCATTCCAATTATGACGGTATGTTGCACCTATCGACACCTGACAGGCTTATCGACGGTACGCCCTTTAGGTCGGATGCTTCGCGCACCGTGAGCACGACCGTAAGATAATTCGTCAACGGCTACTTGGTCTCCGAGAATCTAGTAATTGTGGCACTACTTGCTATGAATGCCTAGGGGTATTAGAGGATGTTTGGGCAAGAACTCGAGCTGAAGATCGGCCAGCAGTCTGGTCGGATCTAAGGTTAGCGCATTTGAAAATTACAAGGCTGTAAACAATTCGGGTCCTATGTGTAAGTACGGGAGCAAAGTCGCCTATAATCTAATTGTATTGAAATCAATATCAGATTCGTGGTAGGCAAGTTACCTGGTGTACAAGCCCCGTGCGCAACTTGAGCTTGTGCTGGGCCTTTGCAATTTTTGAGGCAAAGGAGGCGTCATTCATTGCCCATGAACTGGCTATGGAGCGGTGATTTCCCCGGCGCCCAGGCCGCTTTTTATACTAAAGGTTAGCTTTCTGGACCTAGCTATAGAGAACGAGATCGAGTGGTCGAAGTTGGAAGTTGTCTACATTTTGGGCTTGCATTTATGTATATAAAGTTTAATTTACTTAATATGAGCTCGCCATGGCCCTGCGTACGTTTGACGTCGCTGCTCAAGTTGACACGCAAGGAATAACCGGGCGGACAATTCATATGTGTAAGCTGACTGACGGAGTCCGGGGGCCAGAGACGGCGCCAGGTCGCGATTTTCTGTCATTTTCTCCAAGTTAATTAGCCTACAATAATACCGGAGTAAAAAAAATTGGCCGGAAGTTACCAAGACAAGGGTGGGAAAACACGATTCTCAGAGATTTATAGATACATATTAGTATACAGAAAATATACAAATCAACCATCAGCTGGATGATTGAGAAAAGATAATAACGCCTAACTTACAATAACGAATCGCAAGACCAGTATACTGGTAGGCAGCAGAATGGTCCACATAATTGATGCAGTTATGTGTGTCAAGCTTATTGGTTTGAAGGTAGGGAGATGAACCACAACGATAATTAGACACTACCGCGAGCCACCAGCTCAAATATTACTTGACAAGGCTTCTCTAAGCTTGATAATGTAAATTGATTTGTATGAATGCGGTATCAGTACTTGTGTGTTGAACAAGTAATCGCAACTATCTCTATGCTTCTGGACTCCGTCAATCAGCTTACACATATGAATTGTCCACCCGGTTATTCCTCGCGTGTCAACTTGAGCAGCGACGTCAAACGTACGCAGGGCCATGGCGAGCTCATATTAAGTAAATTAAACTTTATATACATAAATGCAAGCCCAAAATGTAGACAACTTCCAACTTCGACCACTCGATCTCGTTCTCTATAGCTAGGTCCAGAAAGCTAACCTTTAGTATAAAAAGCGGCCTGGGCGCCGGGGAAATCACCGCTCCATAGCCAGTTCATGGGCAATGAATGACATCTCCTTCAGATTGCTAGTGGGCAAGATAAAGAACGCTGAAGAATCATGTGCATGGTTGCTAAACATCCCCATATGCACCATTCAATCGTAATTCATCACGTGTACGCGATGCCTCACCCGTAAGACAACTTCGAAAAACGCTTGGGTGATTCCTTTGTACATTGCGGGTTACTTCCACGACCGCAACTCCATAGTCACCTCATGACCATCCGGTCCGCAGCTCGATCTTCTACTGGGTGCTATACGTGTAAACGCAGGTGAGAGCTCATACGCCTACTAACACTCGGATTCTCTCAACTCATCCAAGGCAGGAAGAAGAAATGCGATGAGCAAAAGCCTCATTGCCTGAGATGCACTAGTGGTGGCTACGAATGCGGAGGATACCCGACGTTTGAGAACAGAATACGGCAAGTCACGTTCGGTCCGGCCGTAAATATCTCGACATCTATTATAGCACCGGTGTTTCCTCCAAAAAGCGAGTTTGAACTAGCCACCTTATCGAACTCATCCGACGGCACCTCATCTGGTTTATCAGAAGGCTATCAGGCTCGGATCAGGGATTTCCAACCTGACAGCCAGACACCAGTGGTCCAGTCCGTCGTATCACAGGAGTCATCTTCGAAACCGACTTCGAATTCCTACCCAGATAATGATCAATTCGTAGTTACAGATATGTTTGAAAGCCATTGCAGAGTTCTCAGTCTCTACCAGGACCAACCTTTCTTGGAATCGTCATTTGGTTTGTCCTCGAAATCCCTGCGCGGTTCATCCGGATCCATTACAGACTCCGACTCTTCCATCGCCTCGACCTCCAGGCAAGCAGGTCTACCCAACTCCTTGTTCAGCCTTGTTCGCTCAGACAACCATAGCGCTAAAATAATCGAAACGGAGCCAAATAGTCAGCCCATTGGTCTCCCGGACGGACCGAGTTGGCCAACTATACTGTGGCACGAAGATGATGACTCAATAGTAAATGGTGGCAACGATGATCCTGAGGGAATCAGAGCCATTGTTTGTAGGTCACCCACGCTTGATCCTAACACTCGGAGCAACGCATTACCATTCGTACTCCAAGCCTGTAAGTTAGCCAGCTGTGTTCCAGGAGTTTGACGTATTCAGCTCTCCTCTCAAGACACTCATTGGGTGAAATTTGTCGCGTTCGAGCCCTTGAAGGTTGCAGGCATAATTAGAGAAGGCGTGATCATGCAGTTTGCAAGCTCACCTGAAGTTCGAACAAGGATATGCCTGATTGCGAATGTCATCGGCAGGCTGAGCAAGAGCCCAGAGCTTGGTCACAGGGAGATGTCGATTGTGGGGATGCTTCGAACTCAGGCTCACCAGCACATCGAAGACTTCCACTCCGAAGGACCTGCTATCGAACGCGCAAGAGACATGCAGAACGCACATGGGGCGCTGGATAGCATGATGGAGGTACGTTAAGACCTTGAGGCTTTGAGGCAGACACTGGACCAACCCAAGTGTAGATGGTCTTGATTCAGCGGTACTCGAGCCCTCTGTCCAACATAGTCGCGCTTATGAAGGCTGCTGCGCCAGTGTTTCGACGAGCTTGCCCAGAGCCTTCCGATCAGCTCGTGAACCTACCGAACATACTCACCTCACCCGGGCTGAATCTTCAACACTTTGCAGCAACCGACGTGCTCATAAGCGTTGCCACAGCACGACCAATGCTCTTCAAGTACGATGTCAAGTGTACACCCGAGACGTATGGTCAGTTACTCAAAGGGGACTATGGCCTTCGATGGCTACACGGAGCACCGGACCATTTTATCGTGCTGCTGGCCTGGATAAATGCGCTATATGAAGAGTATGGGACCAACGTGGACCCTATGTACATAGCCGAGATCGAGAATCAAGTGCGGAGCACAGACACCAAACTAGGTTTTGTGTCCGATGCTATCCTCCTTGTTCTAAGGGTTGCATTACAAGAATGCTGGCGCCATGCAGTTCTTATTTATCTATATACAGTGAGCATCAGAAATTTAGTCATTCTGATCGGAGCTTAATACTAGGCATGAGGTCCTGTGCGGAGCTCAAGCTGATGACCTGAGGGTCACGAGAGCCGTGAGGTCTTTCGTGCATGTAGTCGATGGTCTCAAGCCTGGGAGAAATCCCGACTCCTTCTTAATGATTCCAATTATGACGGTATGTTGCACCTATCAACACCCAACAGGCTTATCGACGGTAGGTCCTTTAGGCTGGATGCTTTGCGCACCGTGAGCACGATCGTAACATACTTCGTCAACGTATAATGGGCCTCCGAGAGTCCAGCAACCACGGCACTGCTAACCATGAAAGCCTACGAGTGCTGGAGGACGTTTGGGCAAGAACTCGAGCTGAAGATCGACCAGCAGTCTGGTCGGATCTGAGGTTGGCGCAATCGAAAATTGCGAGGTTATAAACAATTTGAGTTCCATGTGCAAGTGCGGGAGAAAAATCACTTATAATCTAATTATATTCATACCAATATCAGCTTCATGGTGGGTGAGCTACCTGGTACACAAGCTCTGTGCGCAACTCGAGCTTGCAACTGGGCCTTTGCAATAACTGAGGTATTGCAAACGGCAGTGGTGCGTGGTGGTGATGGTGATGGTGATGATCATGATGTCGTTTGATGGTTTCGAATTCAGATCCAACATGAGTTGCAGTGCTTAGAATGCCTCGACACCGAAGAGGTGAGTAAATCCATTGGCACATATGTCCACCGCAACTTTACATTTCTATTTTAATACTTCTGTTTTATTAAAAATTTGAAGTTGTAGCCACGCGTCTATGTATATCCGTAAACGCGGTGTGATTCTTGCGCGCCTCTTCGTTCTAAGCAAATGCCAAAAATAAAATGACATTGCTACTGCAAGAACACACCACAGGGCTTGCTTCGAGATAAGCAGGTGGGGATCCATAGAGGTCCTACAATTGGTCAATAAGCGCACTAATCCGCCTCCTTCTGCTTAGCAAATCAATTTGACAAGCATGCCAATCCCGACCCGGTCGGCTCCGATCCGTTCACTCTATCACACCACGACTTGGGCCTTGGCCAAAATTGTCACTTATAGCTAGGCTCACCCTACCCTGCGCTAGCAGGCAATACAAAGAATGTTGAAAGATTACGTGCATAGTTGATGAACATCCTGCATATGCATCTCATTCAATCATAATTCATCACGTGTTGAACAACATCTTAACTATAAAACCATTTGGCCAAGCCCCCAGCGTTCGAAAATTGCCCACAGGACTCCTTCCCCGCGCTGCAAGTTATCTGTATACCCAATAATATCTGTCAACTACAGCTCTGCTACCCGTTCCATGACCATCCGGTATGCAACCCGATCTACTACTGGATGCTACACGTGTAGACGCAGGTGAGACTTTATATGCTTGTCAAGCCTTGAAATGTCTCACTCAATTCATCCAAGGTAGGAAGAAGAAATGTGATGAGCAAAAGCCTCATTGCCTCAGGTGCATCAGAGGTGGTTTTGAATGCGAAGGCTATCCGGCATTTGAGAGAAGGATGCGGCGGGTTATGTTTGACTCAACCACAAGTACGGGCCCAGAGGAGTTAGCAAGTGGCCTTGGGCCCTCGGCGTCGACTATAACGCTGGCAGTTTCTCCAAGCAGTGAATCTGGGCCGACCGCCCTACCCGACCTGTCTGGAGACGCCCCAAGCTCATTTAGTTTACCGGAAATTTATCAGGTTACGATTCGGGATTTCCAACGCAGCAGCCAGACCTCAGTGGTCGAGTACAGCTCTGCCACTGTCAAGGATAATCTTGTATCACAGGAATCTTCTTCCGGATCCCAGCTGGTTCCCTGCTCTGACAACGATCAATTCGTGACCATAGATACACTTGACGGGCATTCCGAAACTCTCGGTTTATCTCAGGGCCAGCTTTCGTTACAGTCATCACCTGACTCAGCCTCGAGCCCGCCCTCATCCTCGAGGTCCCTGCGTAATTCTTTGATTACGTCTATCAGCACAGGCCCCGACACTTCCATTGCCTTGACTTCTGGACAAGCAAGTCTACTCAGCTCGCTTTTTAGCCTTGCTCGCTCAGACAGCCAAAGTCCCAAGCTAACTGAAACAAATCCGAATAATCAAGTCGTTGGTTCCCAGGATGGGCCGAGCTGGCCATCTGTACTATGGCATGAAGATGAGGACTCGGTAGCGAACGACGACAATGACGACCCTGAAGGCATCAGAGCCATCATTTGTAGATCGCCCACGCCTGATCCCAACACTCGAAGCAATGCACTGCCATTTGTGCTCCAAGCCTGTAAGTAAACCAGATATGTTTCGAGAGTTCGACGCATTCAGCTCCAGCCTCTCAAGATGCCCATTGGGTGAGCTTCATAGCGTTCGAGCCCCTGAAAGTTGCAGGCATGATCAGAGAAGGCGTGGTCATGCAGTTTGCAAGCTCGCCTGGGGTCCGAACAAGGATATGTCTGATTGCGAATGTCATCGGCAGGCTAAGCAATGTTCCAGAGCTTGGTCACAGGGAGATGTCGATTGTGGGGATGCTTCGAACTCAGGCTCACCAGCAGATCGAAGACTTCCACTCCGAAGGACCTGCCATTGAACGGGCAAGAGATATGCAGAACGCACATAGGGTGCTGGACAGCATGATGGAGGTAAGCAAAAGGCTATGAGAGTTTGAAGCAAGCACTGGACCAACCCAAGTGTAGATGGTCTTGATTCAGCGTTACTCGAGCCCTCTGTCCAACATAGTCACGCTTATGGGGGCTGCTGCATCAGTGTTTCGACGAGCTTGCCCAGAGCCTTCCGATCAGCTCGTCAATCTACCGAACATACTCACCTCACCCGGGCTGAATCTTCAGCATTTTGCCGCTACGGACGTGCTCATAAGCGTTGCCACAGCACGGCCTATGTTCTTCAAGTACGATGTCAAGTGTACACCCCAGACGTATGCTCAGCTACTCAAAGGGGACTATGGCCTTCGATGGCTACACGGAGCACCGGACCATTTTATCGTGCTTCTGGCCTGGATAAATGCGCTATATGAAGAGTATGGGACCAACGTGGACCCTATGTACATAGGCGAGATCGAGAGTCAAGTGCGGAGCACAAAGATCGAGCCAAATTTCACGCCCGATGCCGTCCTGCTTATTCTGAGGCTCGCGGTACAAGAATGTTGGCGCCAAGCTGTTTGCGTTTACCTCTATATGGTGAGTATCATAGAATTTATCCCGGCCAGAACCTAATATCAGATACGAGGTTCTGTGCGGAGCTCAAGCTGATGACCCAAGGGTCACGAGAGCCGTGAGGTCTTTTGTGTATATAGTTGACGGTGTCAGTCCTGGGAGAAATCCGGACTCTTTCCTCTTCATTCCAATCATGATGGTATGTGGCACCTATCAAGACCCCAACAGACTTATCGATGGTATATGCTCCAGGTTGGATGCTTTGCACACCGCGAACAAGATCGTAGCGTGCTTCGTCGGCGTATGATGGGCCTTCAAGAATGTAGTAATCCTGGGGCCGCCAGCTATGAATGTCTGGAAGTACTGGAAGATGTTTGGGAGAGGACTCGAGCTGAAGATCGACCAGCAGTCTGGTCGGATTTGAGGTTATCATATCGCAAAATCACGGGGGTATAAACTCATTGAGGGATTCTGCGTACGGGTACTAGAGAAGGGACATTTGCGAATGTAATGTATTTTATTGTCGGGTGCTAATAGTTGCATAAACATAGCGTTAGTTATACGTGTATTTAAGGCTTGAGGTATATTAATATTGTCGCACTAGAAGCAATTACAACACCGAAAGCCATAAGCCAGAAAATGAAACCAAACAAGTGAAACCAATGTACAAACGCCAGAACCCACTTCTGCAGCACCAGTTCTACACTTGAATAGAACGCTCGATCCTAAATTCACCGCTCGCATCATCCTCGACAAAATTCCACCCCGTTACGTCGTCCAGCTCATTGAGGTTGCAGGTCCAAATTGCGTCAGTCTCGACTTCACCACGCAACATTTCAGTAGCTAGTTCCATATAGTGTCAGAAATGAGAGGGCCTATAATATAAAGTACATATACCCTTGTAGTCACGAGTCACATAAGCGGTCAAGTTTGGAGTAAATTGAGCCGTAACGTTAGATCCGGAACTACAGGAAGACTTAGCTTTGTCCAATGGTAAGCAACATAATCTAACTTACCCAACTCCGGTCCATATAAGTGTAGGCTCATAGCGTTGGCTATACCCATCCCCTCGTACAAATCCTAAGATAATGCTTATGGTCAGAAACACCACGAGGTGATAGATTAGTTAAATATACCAATGCTGATGTTGGCGCGAGCATCGGTATTGTTCTTGCAAACAAGGAGCTTAGTTCCGCTGGCCTTGGTCACTTCTCCAAAGCGCTTTTGGCCAGGTTCACCCTGGATTCTGCTGATATCTCCACTCTATTAGAGTCTGTCAGCGCTTTACATGATACTGGGAGCATAGCTATCACCTTGACTTCCACCCAGGCACCGGAATCAACGAGGTTGTCTTGGTCCTGCCCCAAAAGGTCAGAAAAATAGGCTCATATAATATATTTACGAGCGTACAGTCTGGGAATAACCAAAAGCCAGCCGGGACCCATAGTGAATCGATGCTTTCGCATGGCCTTTGGCGCGGAAAGTGATGACCTCTGAACCGAATGATCAGTTAGTGAATGGCCCAACGGCGCATGTATTTGACTTGCTCCAAACAACTGGGAACTGGTCCTTGAACAACTTTGCTTTGCTGGGGGGCTCGAACACCATCATGACTGTGGTATCCCTAATAGACTTGTTTGTTAAACAGGTAGAAAATCAGATACAATCATCTTGATGTACGTACTTCTGGAGCCCATATGCATAGAAATGCATTGTCTTTGAGGCCATTTTGTGGTAGAAAAATTACAGAAGCTAAGGGGTTACGCGTGTAGTAATTGCACCTATAAAGGGGATTGATGCAAGTGCCCAAGGAGGATATGGGAACTTGAAGTAGCATCAATTCAGTCTTTTATAGCCCACTCGACCAATGCTAATACCATACATTATGCTATATCCATAGCTAAATATCGTGGGGCTTCGACATGATGCGAGTATGGTCGGATTCGAGTAACCGCTCGGGACCAGAGGCTGCGCACTGGATACGAGGGCGTTGACATTTTAGTGCCTTGATGTTCTCTTCTGCGTACCTGACGAGATTCCACCTGACAAAATCTGATCGGATGAAGCCTGCACCGGTTGCCTCACAAACCGACATCATTAATTCCCATGAATCATCTTGGAGCGCATCTCAATACTATCAGCGGATGCTCAGTGGCCGAAGTCGGATATGTCGGATGGGCATGTTAAAGCCGCTAGGCGCCCTCTCCGGGGATTCTGTTTAGAATGTAAGTGTACCGACCAACAAGAGCCGCCCCATATGAAGATTTGCAGCGCATTATGCACACCGACAATCCTATCGCATGAAGGTTGTGTTTTATGCTCAAGATTATGGGGAACAACTAGAGGCAGATATACTGCACTGGTAGTTAACCTCCACCGACTGCATCCACCCAAAGTCGTCTTCTGATTTTCCTGACTGGCTCGATAAGCGCCGACCTCGGCATAGCGCTTGCCGGCCACGGGTCAGCGCTCCAGCCGAAGGTCAACATCAAATGCAGGGGAACATAAACCAGGAACCATCCATCCATGTCAAGTTCCTGTTCAAACCATATGCCAGAGTGGCAGAGTTGTACCTCGTTAGGAAGAACGTAAGCATGATATGAACTTTGCCGGCTGCCGCACCTGGGCGCGTTATCCCGACGTTCTGTGCTGGTCAGCTCAAAGCCGGTGCGGCTATGAGGGTCCGATATTTGGACGAGGCACAGCTGTCTATGAACCTGTTTCTCGGATTCCATGGTACATTTCCTCTGGGGCGGCCGCCCGTATTTAAGTTGCTGGTTAGATCGATGCCTTGTATCCATCAATACTCCAGGCTTCACCAAAGAGTTTCAGTGCAGTCAATATCACTATACAATGGCCAGTAAGACACTCAACTTCTACGCTTACGGTCTCCAAAAGTAGGTAGATTTAGCGACTATCGCCCACCCTGGTCCTGATGCTAACACTGCTTTCATGAAGGGACACCAGCTTGATGCTCATGTTCGATCCCCCTAATAAATCAAACTTTTCAAAGATCAATTTCCTGTTGTCTGGAGTGAGTTGCTGTGAACTTCGATTCCATTACGGTCCTTCAACTTGAGATAGAGGTGATTACTTTCCGGGCGAATGGACATGCCAAGGCTACCGTGCATTACCACCAGCGTCTTGCTTTTGGATACGCCCAAACTGTGAGTGTATTCATCAACGTATCCAAACTCATATCGACTCTTCGAACAGGACAGGGATAACCTTGTCGACTCAGCTGCATGGGTGGAAGTAGTGGTAAGTCATCGATAAGTTTGGCGCTCCGCATACATCTAAGACTACACTAGAGCGGCGATATCAGCAGCATTTCGGGGGCTGGTCAAAAGCGATTCGGGAACAACTCTAAGGGTAATGGCACCAAGCTCCTTGTTTGCAAAAATAACACCGATGGTCGGGCAAACCTTAGCATCGGTTAGCAATGTTCGCCTTGTCGTGAGATATTGCAGCCACTCAACTTTCTTTTGAACATCAGGATTCCTGAGTGGAGATGAGTTTACCAACGCTACGAGCCCACACTGGTTTGGACTGGAACGCTACGAGCCCACACTGGTTTGGACTGGAGTGGGGTGAGTATAACGGTTAAAATAAGATTAAATTACTGAAGATTATTTTCCAGATCTAAGTCCAATATTACCGCCGCATTCACTCCAGTTCTTACAGCATACACCCGGGACTATAAAGCCACCGAAATGCTTCGCGGAGAGGTTGAGACGGATGCGATCTGGTCTTGCAACCTGAATCTGATTGATGATGTTACCGGGTGGCACTTGTTTGAGGACCAAGCAAGTGGTGCATTCACCATCGAGCCTGCGATTAGGCCATAATGGGAAATTTGATCTGGTGTATGATTTGTTTGCTCAACAATGGTTGTCTTCGTGCACTATTTTTGTATTGGTGATTTTCTGCAACAAGTCGGCTTATGTGGCTTGTTTTTCATGTTGGATGTCTTGTTAACTTTCCCCTAATGTATCACCTTACCCCTTAACACATTTTAGGTTTGCCAAACTATGCACGCCTGGTCTCCCAGTCTGCTCAGCCTTACTGATCGCTCTGGAGCTTCACATTCATAAAATGCTTCATAATGAGTTTATCACGCTGTTTTATATAAGTATACCTTACGGATGCAGGTGCGGTAATAAAACTAACTGCGTTGTGTGGCAATTGGCGCTTGCGAAATTGACGCATATGGCTGCATCGCATTACATAAGTGAGTCATTATATGTGGTCAGCCCCGTGGTTTCGATGGCCTTCCTGAAATCTGCTCAGCCTTACTGATCGCTCTGGAGCTTCACATTCAGAAAATGCTTTATAATGAGTTTCACGCTGTTTTATATAAATATACCTTACGGATGCAGGTGCGGTAATAAAACTAACCTGCACTGTGGCAATTGGCGCTTGCGAAATTGACGCATATGGGCTGCATCGCATTACATAAGCGAGTCATCATATGTGGTCAGCCCCGTGGTTTCGATGGCCTTCCTGAAACTTCACTGAACCCACGGCTTAATGCATACTCGATCCACGGGAGGGTGTACGACGTGCAGGAGAAAGTAAGTGTAAATAAAGAATGAATTCATCTCATGACCTTACCTTGACATACTGCCAGAAAGAAAAATGCGATGAAGTCAGTCTCCTATCAATATTTTCCTGCCTTCTCTGCCACTCGAACCTTCCCTTCCACACAAGGATAAAACCAAGCACCCTGTAGTTCCTTCACAGACTCTGGCTACCACCAAAGACCAAGCAAACGATAGCAACGCAGAACAAAATCACGAAAATATTGCTACGTATACCCAACAACTGAAAGAGTCGGATTCTTCCCAACGAGGCGATGCTCACGTGGGTCAAGCGGGTTCGGCGGTCTCGAACCCTCGTGGATCCCACATAATAACATCGTGATTGGATTTTCCGGAAATATCCAGACCACCGACAGTTTGGACAGTGTTCCTCGAGCATACATCGAACAGATTGACGATTCCTCGCCTAATGCTCACTCCAACCCTACTTCATCAGAGTACCTATCAAGCCCACCCTCTCATAACTCGTCTCAACGTCGTCCCTCAGCGTCTATAACCTTGAGTGATCAATCGTGTCGGAACCCTCGATCCCTTACTTCCGGACAAGCAAGTCTTTTTGATGCACTCTTTAGTCCGCTGGCCCTCAGAACGCGCCTCCGAAAGAAATCCTGCCGAAGACTATTACATTCCCGCCGATTATATCAAAAGGGCCCAATTGGCCTTCTCCTGAGCGGAGCAGTGACGACGATTTTGTGAAACCCGAAAAACGAGGACGAAGATTCCGAGGGTATCAAGCAAGCCATGTGTGTTACGCTCATCCCGGATGCGAACGTAGAGGCCAATGCCTACCATTCGTTTTGCAGAGTTGTGAGTAGCTCTTTACTGCATATGGTCGTGATACTGATTCTAGATTGAGATGCTCAATGGGTCAACTTCATGTGTTTGACCCAAAGAATGTGGTGCATGTGATTAGGGAAGTTGTTATTGCCCCAATTCTCTAGTTCACAAGAAATCCGAACTCGAGTGATTTTGCTCTCTAACGTGTTTGGGGCTCTCGGAAAGTCGCCAGTATTGAACTCGAAGATAAGGTCGGTAGTACCTATTTGAGCTCCGAGGCGCATCAAAGTATTGCCCGCTTCACTTCGGGAAAACCAAACACTCAGCGCGAAGTTGACATGATGAACGCGCTCAAATCAATAGACCTTATGATGGAAGTGAGAGCGCTTTCTTTTTTCTCGTCGGCCGACATCTCACAAACGCCAAGGTCATTCTATTGCGCCGCTTGGAGGCTCTATATCCACTATCGTTGGACTGATGGAAGCAGCCGCACCAGTATTCCAGCGAGCGTGCCCGGATCCGCCCGGGCATTTAATTAATCTACCTAGTATCTCATTTCTCCAAGCATCAACCTTCGTCATTGCGGAAACCGACATTATGACAGCTACACTTCTCGCTCGGCCCATGTTTATTCGATACAACGTCGTCTATACACCCGAAATCAACGAGCTATTTTACGGCCCAACAAGCTGGTCTGCATTGGCTTCATGGCATCCGGATCAGCTTATTATTCTGCTCGCTTGGATCAATATGCTTTATGCAGACTTTGGGACCAACGCAGACCCCCTTCTTGTCTCCCAAATCGAGATGGAAGTGGAGAAAGTCAAAATTACCCCAAGCACCTCGGATGATCCTGTCTATACTATTCGCAGGTTCGCAGTTCAGGAGTGTTGGAGGCTTGTGGTGTACATACACCTCTATGTAGTAAGTACCCCTCGAATTCAATGTTCTAGGCCTAACAA
This sequence comes from Rhizoctonia solani, assembly GCF_016906535.1. Classification (NCBI taxonomy): domain Eukaryota; kingdom Fungi; phylum Basidiomycota; class Agaricomycetes; order Cantharellales; family Ceratobasidiaceae; genus Rhizoctonia; species Rhizoctonia solani. The sequence goes on from NC_057383.1 coordinate 1,478,521, forward strand.
GACTGCAGACAATATGTGGTGCTCATGCAGAAGACCCTCGCGTAGTAAAATTCGTCAAAAGATTATGCGATTCCTTGGGGGAGTCAAGCCTGCGCGTAACGTTGATACCTTCTTGTCCCTCCCAATTATGTTTGTAAGTACAATTCTCGAACAAAATCAAAACCTGTTCTTAACATTGTGTCCTCTAGATTGGAACTTTTGTCAGCCGAAAACAGGATCGCGACTTGCTATTCCGCCGTTTAACCACTATGCAAGAGTGCACTATGCCTGGTCGCGCAGGCCACGATTGTCTGATGATTTTGTGCGATATCTGGAGAAGGACAGAGGAAGAGCAACGACCAGCTACATGGGCTGACCTGAGGATCTCTTCTCAGACGGTTGCGGGTGTATAAGTGGATTTCGTAGGGGTTTGGTATTTCGAAACCCATGGAATATTCGATATCTCTTGAATACCGGGAATGGGTACATGCTGTGTCGCTTTCAACATTTGTACACTATATAGCTTTCTCACGGCAATCATCTCTGACGCTGGCTCGAAGGTTGCACTGTACAAGGTTATAATGCTGAAAATCAGTGCGCGTGTTTGAGTGAGAATTGAGCTGAAGGCAAGATCAATACATACTGATTTTAGGTATCAATTCTTCCATAGTCTGATTCATGCTGAGAGAGGCATACTAACATTGTAATTTTCAGACCATATCCTACTGAAAAAAGGAATCTTTTACTGATGTACTGATTTTCAGGATCTTATCACACCACAGTGTTGGAGACAGTTCAATCCAGTAGTTGTGTAATCTGCATGGCTCATACTGGTATTGGCTGCATTAGCAATACACCTCGACGTCCATCTCCAGCGAACTCAATACTTAACCGCCGATTTCTGTCAACTGGCCGAACTGTATTGGTGCGCTAGTCGAATAGTCTGGAACCGCTCCGATTCATCAATCACCCAACATCACCCAGCCTGGGAGCTCCGTATCATTTCAGTGTCTAGACTCATGCACCAAGTTTCCAAAAGCTACAATCTCTCGGGGAATCTCGACACAGGCCACCTTGAAGCAACGTGCTGGGCCGCTTCTGCACGACCAAGTGGCCAGACGCATATAATAGCTTCATACTAAATTACTGACTCGTGTGACCGATCCCCCCAAATTTGGACTGGATTCTATTAGACACAATGTCCAGGCCTCGAACTTCTTGGAGAGTTCCTGCCGTCCCGCCGCGGCTCAAACGGGTGTATCTGACGATGCAAGTTTTGCTGGAATATAGCCGCAAACACAAATGTCACCCGTCGAAGATGTGGCGTATGTGGCGTATGGACGGCTCCAATAAATAGCAGTTACTTAATATCGTCAATGATCTTAGTGTATGAGGATTTTCCGTTTGGATATGATTCTCCTTGACCTTGGCAAGTTTATCCGATGTTGGCATCCAGAAATGGACTGCAAAATGATCGTAAAACTCTCGGAGTACCGATTTGTCATGGTTGTGGCTCGCTGTTGTTGCAAAGAATGCATGTGATGGACACAGTCGCAGGGTCACCATAGCCGAACTATAGTATACAAACATCACTTGGTTCAGAAGAGATGTTATTTGTACTCGCTCGAAGAATCAAGTTAGGACCTGTCTTATTGAGAATCGCTAATCAACAATACCGTACATCTGACTAGAGTTAGCTTCCCGATGTGGCCAATATAATGTTTCATACTTTACGGCATACGCCCGGTCCAACTGATTGAATACGTTATAATCAATTGGAAGTACCAGGCTTTGAGCGAATGATGGTTGAAAACGGAATGCACACACGTGCCCTAGATGTGGTTCATGGCAATGTGGATCTCTTCTCAATCGATACATCGATCGAAAGTCCAAAGAGACCTTGTCTAAAATCATCGCTATGCATATCTAAGGCCATATACCATAGTTGTACTACGTGTGCCAACCAAGCCAGGCCCACAGCCTTGGGTGACCTGCTAGCTCGTCTTATTTGGATGATCGGGGAATTCCGCAGTCATGTATTATTTCAATTTCGAAGAAAATCGTAGCCTGTCATCTTCATCCCTTGGCGAGCAACTGCTCGCTTTTAATCTTTAGATGGTGTGCGCTATCTCATTGTACGAGACGGGCAGGTTATGTTCACTTTCTGACTCTGGTGCAAGGTACCGAGGCATGGGAAACTTCGGCTTCTACTTACCAAATCTGTTATAGTTGAGTTGGACCCCGGTCCGATTGGGATATGAGGGATCACTGGGACATCAAAATTCAGGTGCCCCTCCCTTCGCTACACCGTGTGGCTGGTACGTGCGTGGTTTCCCTTGACAATGTCAAAACGCTCAAAACTGTAGGTTATATACGGATATCGCAACTGGATTGATTGAAGTCTCGCCACGATGCCCAGCGGGTACACGGTAACGAATAGATCCACCACCGGGTGCTACACTTGTAAACGCAGGTGAGAAGGGTTATTCGAGCATTTTGTCCGCGTACTCATAACAATTGAATAGGAAAAAGAAATGCGATGAGGTCAGTGATTTGTTTCTTCTTGTGCGCCATGTTACTGATGGTATTGCAGCGACAACCAACTTGCCTAAGGTGCGAGAAGGCCGGAAAGGAATGTGAAGGATATGCTCCACTGGAGAATCCTGATAGCAGGGGGCTAATGCGACGAACGAGACTGGCGCCTTCTCACGGGATCGGGAAAGCAAATGGATTGACCAAAGGACTCGAAAACAGGCCAGGCTCTTCATCGCGCAGCACCACGAGCGTGCCGCCCGCTCCTCACATTGTTTCTCACGAACATCCGTACCAAGCCTATCCGCATCCTCAGACTGATGCTGGGGATCCCTACAGGTCCACCAATGTGCCGTATATCGATCAGCGCCGCATTTCCTTGCAGGATTCTCCATCACCGCCGTCCTCATCTTCGTCGTTTGACCCAGTTCAGTATTATCCACCCGCAAATCCACCACCTAGGGTTCGCCCCTATCCTCAATCCTTGGTAGTCTCGAGTCGTCAGGGGTCCAATCAATATCAGGGCTTGTACCGGCCAGCCCCTCCGGGATCTTACAGGCCCCAACCGATCCAAACCGGCAAGGCCGGCGTGGTATACGGCCCATTTTGGCCTTCAAGTCCAACCACCTCGTCAGATGGGGATGAAAGATCTGCGCACCCTGAAGAGGAAGACCCAGAAAGTGCAAAAATCAATCAAGTTATGTGTACCACCCCGGTTTTAGACGCTAACACACGCAGCAATGCGTTGGCGTTTGTGTTACAATGTTGTAAGTCTAGAAAATATTTTATTGGTGTATTAAGGGTAGTAATTATCTCCAAGATGCCCGATGGGTCAATTTTGTCGTATTTGATCCTCTATGGGTTGTTGGCGCGATGAAGGAGAACGTCATCAAACAATTCTCAAACTCCGAAGCAGCACGGTCCCGCATTATCCTAGTCGCTAATATATTGGGGGTGTTGGGTAAATCCCCGGGGAACACTCCGAGGAGTACATCGATTGTCGAGACATTGACTACCGAGGCACATGGTATTATCAATCGCTTTAAACAGAGGACACCTACTCCTGAGCGCGAAGTTGATATGGCCAATGCATCAAAAGCCTTGGATCTCATGATGGAGGCAAGTAAATAGATATTCTTTGGTTCTTTCCTCTATTAACAATACTGAAACGTAGATGATTCTTATAAAGCGTTTCGCTAGTCCGTTGGCTACCGTACTTGAACTGATGGAAGTCGCGGCCCCTGTGTTTCGACGAGCGTGTCCTGATTCCCCGGAGCAGCTGGTAAACCTTCCAAACGTACTCTTGTCGGGAAACGTCAACCTTCAGAACTTTGTTGTCATTGATATCCTCCTGAGTGTGACCATGGCTCGACCCATGCTCTTCAAATACGACACTACCTACACTCCCAATACTTTCCATCGGTTGATGGATGGTGAATGCGGGTTTGAGTGGCTTTACGGTATTCCAGACCAGTTCATTGTCTTGTTTGCTTGGATCAATAGCCTCGCAGAGGACTATGGTCCCAATGTCGACCCTCAGCACATTGCTCGAATCGAAGACCAGATACGCGACGCAAAAACCAAGTCGTCTGCCTCTCCGTCCTCTGATCCAATACGGGCAATTAGAAGAATAGCCGTGCAGGAATGTTGGAGACAGACTATGTATGCGTATCTATACCTGGTAAGGCGGGTTTCCCCCACGCTGGTCAACTTCCGAGTGCTCATTGCCTTCACCACCAGGTTTTGTGTGGAGCGTGTGCCGATGACCCTCGAATCATGAAGGCCGTTAGGTCATTTATACGATTAGTTGATGGTGTTGAACCTGGTCGTAATCCAGATTTCTTTTTATTTATCCCGATTATAACGGTAGGCTATCTTTCAGTACAAAGTAACCTGCCAGTTTACTTAGACCGTATGCTGTGTAGATCGGGGCGTTCGTGCAGAGAGATCAGGATCGAGAGGTAATACGTCGAAGATTGCTTGGCCTCCGAGAGTGTTCCATTACTGGCGTTGCGGGCAACGTTTGTCTTCGTGCCCTAACTCACGTTTGGAGTCAAGCGGATGTAGGGCAACGAGCACCGGGATGGGGTGACCTTTCGGCTGCATATTATAGCCTGATTCGAGTTTAGAGGAATCGAATGGTTGGTGGGCGCCTGAGGGGACATCCTGCTCGTCCTTAGGAAGGCGTTATTTTCTAATTTGGATTGTATTCTATTATATATGTATTAGATATATCATCCCATTAATTGTGTAGCTTTTCAGCTGGACTAGATTCCCGGATCATTTGTCGTGGAACTAAAGGGGTTCAGCCGAGCCAGCGTGCCGTAGCTCAAGTTCGCCAAGCTTCAGCCAAGTCGCGATGTTCATCCACACGGACTGGTACTGGGATTCGGGCAGGAAGTACTTCCACTGTCCGAGTCTTCCTTGGCCTACAAGCTTATTCACGGTCGAATAACACAGTGCATCCGGTATCTTACAAGAACTCCATTGTCTGAAATATCGCTAGCATACAGTCTCAAGAAACGCCTTATGGGCTAGCATATCCAAGAAATCATATAGCGGGTCGTGATGTCATGGGTCGTGATTATAAAAGTGACAATGGAAAAGGAAAAAAAAAGGGTAAGACCATAAATAAGAAACTTGCCCACAGAATAGGATTAGGGTAGGTTGAGAATAATAGATTACTTGCGGGCTCGGGTGCGCAGGGCACGAGTAGTGGCGGAGGTGGTGGCGGGCTCGGTCTTGGATGCGGTTTTGGTTGGGGCTGGAAGTTTGCTGACTGTCGCGGACACCTTCCGAGTCGTCTTGGTAGGCAATCCACTAGCTTTGACCTTGGTCTCGGTCTCGGCCTCTGGCACATCCACCGCAGCATTTTCCTTGTTTTCGTCGACATCTTTAGATGCGACTCGCTTGGTGGTGGTACGCTTATCCTTGGAAGTATCCGACTCCGTTGTCCGTGTACGGCTGCGGGTAGCTGGGATAGACTCATCGTCATCCGGTTCGACTTTGACTGTTGTCACCTTGGCTCTTGTGGAGCGCTTTGTGGGAGACTCTGGCAAAGGAATGGTATCCATTGGATCCTTGTCATCACCTGCTTCGGTTGTAGGGGTAGTGGGGCGCGCCGAAGAAGTGGCGTCTTTGCGACGCGTCGGGGCTGCTGCTTTAGCCCGAGTGGTACGAGTAGCGGGCTTGGCCTCTTCCTCGATGGCGGGAGCAGCCGCGGCCGCTCGCCCTCTCCGCGTGGCGGGCTTATCGTCAATGCTCATAGATGAAGCGGTACGAGTGAGTGGCTTGGTATCGTCCGTGGTATGGCTTGCACCTGATGCAGTTCGCGTGACCCGTTTGGTTGGGGCCTTGAGTCTGGATGCGGTTGATTCAGGTTCATCCTTGGCCTCCGCATCTGCCTCGGTTTTCGGAGCCTTGGCTCGACGAGGAAGAACGACAGAAACTGTTGCAGCGGGTACGGCCTTGCGAGTAGCAGCTTTAGGCGCCGGAGCCTCAGGTTCTTCAGTGGGCGTCTTGATGCGGGAAGGCAATTTTGACGGTTCCCGCAAGGTACGAGATGCGATCCGGGATACAGTGAGGCACCCTTGGCTGCCGTCACATCCGTCTTTGCACGGGTGTCGGCGGAACGCGTCCGGGCCACCTCGGGAACCTTGGATGTCGTAGCTTGAGAAGATTTGCACGAGCCATGGTAGAAGTGGCGATCTTTGATCGAACAGGGTCAGCTGACTTGGTTCGCAAACGAGAGGGTTTATCCTGCGCAGGTAGCTCTGCCTCGAGTTCAGCTTCAGGCCCAAACAATTGAACCATGCCATCCAGGCCAGCTGGGGTTTGAGTACCAAGGCCTTTGACTTCCTCGGCCCGGAACAAGGAGCGGATACCCTTGAGCGCAGGCGTCGATGGGCCAGCAGCAGGCAACACAGCTGGCACCTTGGTGCCTTCCGGAATAGTCTCCTCTTCCACGTGTTCGTCGAAAGCCTTCTGTTCTGTTTCAGTGTCACTTTGCTCCTGGACATCGTTTTGTTCGTCGTCAAACCCGTCATGATCGGACCCGTCCTCGGAATCTGTGACCTCTTCGCCCTCTTCATCAACCGACAACTCAGCCTCGGTTTCTGCTTCGTCTTCCAGTTCTTCGAGTTCATGCTCGGCCTCTTCGAGTTCCTGTTTGATATCGTCTGGTTCAAGCGCGGCAACAAGTTCCTCCGAGTCCTCAAGTTTTATATCCCCAGTGACAGCCTCTCCGAACAACGGACCGATCGGCTTTTCTTCGCGAGATGCACGACTCATGCTCTGACGACGCATATAATCAACTTTCTTTCGGAGAGTGCTGAGAACAGATTCGGCAGGGGTTCCTCTTCATCAGAACTGTCAATCGCAACTTGGTAATCCGAAGCTTTAGCGAGGGTCGAGGCATGTTGGGGCGTTCCGACAGGAGCTCCGAGTGCATCGCCAGCCAGGGTCGTGCGGCGGTCATTAGGGTCGAGGGGCTCAGATATAGCGAGGTGGGGGGCAACAGATTGGCGGCGAGTGGGTAGTTGACGGGGTCCAGCTGCTAGAACAGCAAGTGCGGATTGACGGCGTGCGGCCTAGATCCTAGTTCAGAAAACTCCCTCAGGGGGGAATGGTTGAAACACACCTTTTCCTCGGCATCCAATTCAGGTATATGTTTCAAGTCCGAGAGAACCGGTTCATCTTCGACAATCGGGTCTTCTAGCATATCGTGATCCTCTTCCTCTTCGCTATCAGCCTCTGCCTTGACCACTGGGACTCGGCTAGGCAGCCAGTTAAGATCATTGACTTCTCCAGATTCAGCTCCAAGCGCAACAGACTTGCGTCCGACAGGGGCACGGGCAAAGTTCGGCCGAGAGACCTGAGGGGTCATGAAGGCATTCTGAGATCATAGTCAGCTCGAGTTATACGCAATATCAGTTGGGAAATACTTACAAGACGACGAGGTTGGGTGGGGGTCTCCTCAAGCTTTATGGTAGCTCCTGCGGGCTCCCCGTTATGAACCGGGTTCGAGTCGTCGTCAACGGGTGTTTGGATACGATCGGAAGGTGAAACTTGGCCTTGGTCTTCACCTTCATCTTCGTCCTCGTCCTCTGAATCACTGAAATGAAGTGGTGGCTCCTCTTCTGAGGGTTCGACCTTCACCCTGGGAGCATTTCTCCGTTGATCAACAATGTCAACCTCTTCCGAGTCCTCAGTTGAAGCACTGTCAGAGGGAGTTTTAAGCAAGTTGGGCAATAAGTTGCCCAGGACGGAAAGAGATTCTCGGATACGCGATCCAATGGGAGTAGACTCTTGCTCTTGACCCTGGTTTATTTCAGAAATGTCACTTTCGACCGAGATATCGCCTTCAGATTGATCAGCAGCTTGGTTGAAAGAGTGTTCAGAGTCGTCGCTGAAGGAGCCATTGGCGGGATGAGCTCCTGATCGAAGGGGGGAAACAACGGATTCGACAGCGTCTTCTTCATCGGCATCCGGGTCCTGCACAGTCAAGTGATCGACATCCGACGCAAGGCGTACATCGACGTTAGCATCACCGACCTATTTTCAGATATGGTGTTAAAAGGATAGGTAGGAAAGGCGGGGAAGCCATGTGGAAAGAAACACAGCCACATCTCCCAGTTGAGAAATAAATTTCAGCACTCACCATGAGGTTGAGATCCGACTCTGGTTCCTCGGCAAATTCGGGCTCGATATCATCCATGTCAATATCGGCATCTTCGTCAAAGATTGGGGCCTCGCGTGCCTGGAATTGATTCAACCGTTCACGCTCCACTAGTTGACGCTGAGCAGAACGGAGCAGAACAGCTTTGTGTAAGGAGAAACGAGCCTTGCGAGCGGGTGTGCGAGCAGGTTGAGAGGTGTTGTTCGAAGCTGGGGAGGATGAAGGTGCGGGAGCGGAGGCGGCGCTTCGCTGAAGATTCGGTCGTTTTGGCGCGTAGGATGAGCTCGGAGTATTAGCGGAAAGCGAGCGCTGAACAGCCGGCGCCGGAGACGCAGATGAGGAAGCCTTGTCATGTTGTGAGGCAGGAGAGCGCCCCAGGTCAAAGGGATTTGCATTTTCTTTGTCCCTAATAATTTCCTCATCATCTGAGAGGTCCTCTTCATCTGACTCTTCCCCAATCGCCTCTACTACAACCAAATCCTTCTCTTCTTCCAAGACAACCACGCTTTGAGCACCTCCAGGTCCGACTAGCGTGACCTCGCGCTCTTCGTCAGCGACGCTCAGAGTTTCATGACCCATATTAGCGGATGGAGCAGGGCGTGCAGGGGAGAAAGGTTTGATTGGACTTTGGAGTTGTTCAGCCAAGGTTTCTGAGCGTCGGCGGCGGTGTGACTTGGGAGTGGATGCATCGGCGGTAGGCTTCGATGGGGTGAACACTTGGGCAGACTGTATCATAGACAGCCTGAGAGTACGTTTGGGCTTGACGGTCATCGGTTCCTGACACATTTAATACGTAAATTTTGAATAGCCAGCAACAACGAAGATAACCTACCGCCATAGCTTTGATACGAAGTTCCTTGGAAGGGTACTCGAAGATGAAACGTTTTCGATAAATTTCAATCTGGGAGTTGTTCATGATTGGTATAGTCGTCTCAGACGACTCGCCATCGGCGTCGGGGTTTCGCCCAATATGGGACCCATCAACAATGACGCCATTGAGACCGTAAACAGAGAGAAAAGCCTGGGGGTATAGGGCGTATTAGCAAACATGAATGGGGCTCACAAGCAACTCTGGTACCTTGGCATTTTGGAAGAATAGTTTGCAGTGAAGTCCAGAAACCCAACCATAAAGCAGTCTGATATCGCAGTCATCATTCCTAAATATCATGAGAAAGTTTTGTTAACAATGCCTCGTGGTATGTACGGATATAGGATGGTACATACCGGCCAAAAGTGGTTTGCTCGCTATCGACAGGATAGGAATATGCGGGGCTATTGTTTTTGCGATTTACTATATGAAGGATACCATATTTACCCATAGATGAAGAGTGGGCCATAGTGAGTCGTACAAGTCGTTCCAGTCGTGGTGGTCGCTAGTCTTCCCCAATGAGCTCAGCCCGGGTGCGTGTTCAGCACGCGTTGTTTGCTTCTCGAGCTCGCGTGCGGGATCACATGATTCCTGGACCCCTTATCCTCGAGTGATATTATTTTAAATTACTTGCCACTTCAGCCTATTCTACGAGCCCTGCCTCGGGAGGGAAAGCGATTGAAAATTCTCGTTTTATTCGTCGCATTATTTGGCTTGCATGAGGCTATCGAATCTATATAAATCTGCAACTTAAGCGGCCGACAATCAAGCATCATGCACGATTGATAACTGGGCTACCCGGTGGTGTAGCTATATGATAAAGTACTGGTGTGAGACTTAAATTAAGCAATTAATGAAAGTTGACCAGAAAGAAACATCTTCAGCTCCAATTTTTGCTCGTTATTGTTAAGCTTAAGTACATACATTGGCATATGCATAAGTATATTCATTACATAGTAGTAGGCAATGTTGATCGATCAAGCTAGTGCTACAGTCTCATGTTAAGTGGGTTTCAACTATAAATATGCTAAGAGCTGTGCCCCCTCCGAAGGGCCACAGTCAGGCATTCAGTTCCCCATCTACTTTCAGATCCATCCAAGTCTTTAGATGCCCCTCGAGATTCACCAGGCTTCAGCTCAAATGCCGATTTTTGCTTGACGTGATCCAGTTCCAGAGGCTCTGTGGACCAAAACACCTTCATATATCCAACTTCCACCTGACCGCTCGAGGATATGTTGAATTTTACAGGGGCTCCCCCGTCGGCTCCGTCGCCGATCACTAGCTGACCTCCAGGAGCAAGATTTGGCGCGCCTTCACCATTTGCTACATTCTGCCCGAACATGTCCCCTATATTGTCATGAAAAATGTCAGCATATAGCCGTGGTAGGAAGGGTAAATAACAAGCCTACCGATAGAAAAATCGGCTGGGTCGAAGTAGAACATCCTGACATAGAGCGGCAAATTGATGTTGTTGTGAAGCTTGAGTCCATGCAAGGAGGTGGGATCTACCACTAGTTCGACTACGCTGGCTTCAGCATGTACATGTTCGGGCTCTTTGAGATACTTCCGACGGGCCCTGTCTCCTTCCCTGGTCGCGACTTTCACCATGCTCATCTCCAGGTTCTCATCCTGGTCGAGGTTCGTGTGTTGAAGGTACCATCTCCACTTTGCGGCAGCGAACAGCACCACCTCCACTTCCTCTCGAATTAAGGGCTTATGATGCTCCAGCTTCTCAACACCATATCTCTTGGATGCATTATCGTACCAATAAAAACGACCTCTGGCTCGGCTGTGTTTGTCGCAGTCTTGCCGGACGGCGGTCGTCGAACCTCAGGGCTACATCGGCGGCGCCCCGGTTGAGACTATCTTGTAGCCTATGCCACTCTCATCCATGCTACCTATACGCGATCTGAACCAGGGAATAGGAGCTTCTGGTCTTTGGACGATATCCATACTTTGAGCATTAGATCGTCCTTGGATCGTGCTGAATGAACCGCGCATATAGTTTGTTGCCGTTAATATTACCGACGGTAGATTCGAACCGCACAAGTTGCACTTGAGCCATAAGTTTCTCAACTTGAATCGGCCGATGACTCGGAGTTCTTGGTGGGGGACTTGTGCAGTTCCCAGGTAGATTTCAGAGTACACCTGACGCGGCTCCAGCCTGAGAACCCACGATCGTCTACGCGATCGTGTTCCACATCGATGAATGTTGCGTTGCGAGAGGTGACACATGAGTTGAAAAGAATCGGTCTTTATGTGTACCATAGCACTGTGGAGACTGTTCTCTGTACACGCAGTCAGACGACCATCAGATTGTTCGTTAGCTCTGAAGTGCCATGTTAATACTTACGAAGGCATACGAGAGACATCAGCAGGTTATGGCATGTAATGTTATCAACACCATGGACTTCGCATTTTCTTCAGCAGCTCAGAGGTGAACAAGCCATGCCCGCCTTCTTCGATCGCTTTCTGATGAGCTCCGCAAGCTGCAAAGTAAATATGCGAGCTCTGGTCTGCATTCAGCAACAGCTCCGCATCACGGTGTTTCTTGATCGATAGGAATGACTGAATGTCCATCACGTTACAAGTTCATCGTCTATATCGGCTGGATCTGGTGCTGACTTCCGCGCTTCGTACATTCGATCTCGTTTTGTCGGCTTCAGTGATGCCTCATCACGATTACCCGAGGCGGAGTGACACGAATCAAATATCACGATCTATTCAAGCAGTTAGCTAGAGCGCAATAAATAATTCAAGATTATAACTTACGATGTTATCACCTTTTTCAGCAGCAAGCTTGTTGAGCAATTGGGCAATTGTCTTGTCGGGAATGCAATTGGTCTTGACCGTGGTGGTTCCGGGAGTCCTCTCCATAGTCATATGGGAATATCACTTGGATCTTCTTCGCTCCATATCTCTCCTTCCATTCTTGGTTTGCTTCCGCTAGGCCACCATGCCCGGCGTAGTAAATCAGAATCGGGTCACCGCGATTAATGTGGGGGTTACTCCAGAGGTTCTGGAACTCGTCGATAATACGTTTCCTTGTCGCATGTTCGTTCCGGAGATTGACAATATGGTCGGAGGGGACGCCGAGGTCAGCCATCAGAAAGTTGGAGACGTCGTCTGCGTCACTGACGGCTCCCTTCAGAGCTTTCAGAGATGAATATTCATCTATTCCAATAGTGAGAGCATATAGTCTCAGAGGTGATTTTCTGAAGAAGAGTTTAGCGCATCGAATATCGAATAGGGGGATAGATGAGCCTGACCTCTGTACGTGGTGCTTATTCCTCCTGTATCGGGGCTCGAGGTATGGAGTAGTGCATTCTCTTTGGCTGATCCAGGCTTCCTAGTCGCAAACTCAGATATCGATTCCCAATAGTAATTAATAATATATACCTTTTGCTCCGTAGTTTACCTTGCAGGTATCGTTTCAGTGATTGAATAGAGAGAAGGGAAGGCATTCGAATAAAGGATACGAAGGGTATCTATAGGTGTAATACAGTATTTGACCGAGAAGTCAAACCAAAAATCTTTGGGTCAAGTGAGTACGGCAGGTCGATATGCGGGCTTAGATTTGGGGTTAGAGACATTTATAAGTATCAATTGCACAGCACGTCCCGGCATCAACTTGTACAAACAGGCGCCAAGGTTTGCAACGTTTTGGCGTCAAACACCGCGAGACCATGAGTTCCTTATCCCGCCCCGCATTCGACCCAACAGCCTATGGGAAATGGATGAGCATATCATAGGTATGTCCCCTATTCTGATATGTACTTGGCTTCCCTCCAGTTTCGCCGTCCTATAATGGTATGGTTTATTTATTTGCCGTTCCAAATTCTGTATAGCTGTGTATCATAGTGATCCGAACGAGTTCACAGTATCATATGGCCCTTATCATCGTCATAAGCAGTGTTGGTCATATGATTCTAATGCCTCCGAGAATAGCAAGTCAGCATCCCGAGTTCTTGGAGTTCGAGATGCGCTTGTATCCCTATAGGTATTTTATAGACCACACCAAGAAGGATACCGTCGGCGGGTGAAAGGGAGATCAGCTAGAATACATGACGCCACAGCATACGTGTCCATAGTCCGTATATTTGGGTGCTTATTGTTCAATAGCTGCGCCCACTGATCATTATTTGTAAATAACACAGTACCAGCATGGGCTATTCAAGTGCGCGTTGAGAATGGCCGTCACATCGCAGAAATGCTGTGGTAACTCTTGGCATCTGAGGAACCTGCACATACATGCATAAAATGGCGCTGTGCCGGGGCCGTGCATGCGATGCCTTTCATCCAACTGAAAGCGCCGAAGATGCTCAAGTACAGATAAAACTCCTGTGAGTGGTTAGGGCCCCCAGAATCAGAACCACCCTTAGTCGATATCTGCGTACAGCCACATCTTCAATAATCGTGCTGATCGCGCCTGACTTACGGTAGGATCAATATCATCAGTCATCCCAGTTCCATAACTTATAATCTCACAAGACTTCTAATCTTTCCACCACTCCTATAGTTTTGTGCATCAAAGCTATTTGAACATGGCTTCAAACAAAGACTCAGAGAGGTAAGAAAGAAATTCCACTGAACTACCGAATACATCCTAGTTTAATCAATGGGGATCGACAGAAACTCCAAGGACGAGCAACCAGGAGGGCCATCAGCCTCGTCCTCTGCTGGCGCAACTTCCGGAGGAGAAGAACGTGATAGCCAAGTCACTTTTCAGCTGGATAACGGAACTACTGCAGTTGAAACGTAAGCTTAAGTTTATAACCTTCATAGTATAGCGCAGGGTAGCGCTGATCACGCATACAGAACAAGTAATCATACATCCAAACTTCACGCACTTATCATCGGTATCAACGATTATCCCAACCTTTCCAAGCTCAAAGGGGCAGTGGCAGATGCTGATGCATTTGCGGAATTCCTGCAGTCCGATCTCAAGGTCCCAGCACAGCAAATCGTTAATCTCCGCGATAACGCCGCGACTCGACAGGCCATTATAGATTCCATCATGCAACTTTGGAGCAACCCACACATAAACTACGGGGACCCGATTTTGATATATTATGCTGGCCATGGTGGTGCAAGGAGAGCAACAGAACAGTGGAAGAACGAAAAGGGTGCGCACGTGGTCCAGTCATATTTCCATTCGACTACGATGTCAAAGAGAATGTTCCTCGGAGCCGATTCTGTGCATCCCGACCGGACAATCGCTGGCTGCTGAACGAGCTTTCAATCAGAAAGGAGACAACATCGTAAGTAAAACGATATTTTCACTTGACATGGCTTCATAACATCTCAACAGACTGTGATCTTCGACTCGTGCCATTCTGCATCCGGTACACGAGATTTGATCACGACCGGCCGAAAAAGGGGGTCCTGGACAGGCGAAAGAGATCCGCCGAGGTCAAGCAGATATTCCTTGGGACATCGACAGCGATATCATCGATCCCAAGCTCGGCATAGTCCCACCACCCAAGAAGGACGACAAGCGCCATACTAATCTCCCATTGTGTGCTGACCAGACATCGCATGTGCACCTCGCAGCTTGCGGTTCGGAAGAAAAGGCTTATGAAGAAGATGGAAGAGGTGTGTTTACCGTGGCGCTACTGAAGAGTATACGAGCACATGGGGTGGACAAGCTCACGTACCACAATCTGGTAAAATCGCTGCCGAGCTTTTCCAGGCAAGTCATGTATGCAGATACTAGAGTTAGTGACCTGCTAATGGTCGATTGGTCTTGATTTAGTCAATCGCCCCATTGCTACGGCAAGCACAAAGACCGTGTACTGTTCGACTCGAGTGTTCCGTCGCGCAAGCACATTCTCATACCTGTGAAGCTTGATGCGGACAGTGACGATATACTACTAGAAGCTGGTGCCGCCTCTGGCGTTACCACAAAATCTGTATGGGAGATATACGACTCGATCTCGGCAGAAGTGCCTCTCGGTAGATTCCAGGCAGAGCCCCCTCGAGTGTGGACCACTGTACTACGACCCACAGTGGCAGACGGTGACAAGTTATGTCGAGAGCACATGGATAAAACCGTATCCGGAGGCGATACTGGGGCTCGTGCATATGCCAGGCAAGTCAGGACCGGGGTGGTAGATGAGCTTCGAGTCTACTTTACTCCTGCAGCCAAGCAGCGTATCTTTCCTCCCGACGAAAGCAATCAGACAACGTCCTACTCGGTTGGATCTGGGTTGCATGATGTGGGATATGTGGCTCACCCGGCAGAGGACAGCGCGGACCTAGTTGTCGACCTCAACCCCGAGTTTGATCGGGTGTTGTTCCGACTGTGCGACCGCCATGCTGAGAGCTATAAGGTTGCGACGCTCGAGAAGTGGGTACGTGTAGAGAGGACGGCTGTCGAGGAGGTACTATTTGCGGCAGCCAAGTGGAAGTGGCACCTGCAACGCAAGAACACGGATTCCGGCGACACAACCGACCTGGTGACAATGGAAATGGTCACTATGGGCGAACGCCAAGGCAGAGAGAGAAAGGTACTTGTGGAGGACCAACGAAAGAGTATCAACGAAGATGGAATAGTTGAATTCGACGTGAGAAAACAAGACCTGTATGGGATCAAGCTGACTAGTCAAGTCGAGCAACCCCTGCATATTCGAATGTTCTACTTCGACACCACCGATTTCTCAATATGTAAGTGTAACTTAAATATCTTGAGGCATTACCTATTAAATCACTTCATATGATCATAGCCGATATGTTCGGACATGCGGTTGGTAAAGACGCAATGGTAGGCGCCAAAGGAACGTTTACAATAGGAGATAACGCCAAAGGTGGCGCCCCCCTGCAATTCACGCTTAACCCTGATGAAAAGCTGGATTTGGGGTATATGAAGGTGTTCTGGTCGACGAAGCCACTGGAGATACATGGCATTGGACAGAGGCCAGTGTTTAACAGGAAGTCACGCCAATGGAGTCGGTTAAGGGGGTGTGGACATGATTTAGATGATGACATAGAATGGGGGACGGCGTTCTTGACACTAGTACAGCACTCAGCAGACGCAAAGAATTGATGGGCATACATGTACCTGAAGTTCATCTACGAAATGTAAATCATTCGGGTTGGTTCTACTGTACCAATTTTGGGAACAAGCTTTTGCAAATGTGTACAAAAAAGAGCATGTGACAGCGGAGCGAGTTTACAGTCCGGGAAAGTATCCCATACTCCCGTACCTAATTAGGGTTGACCAAAAAATATGGTGGTGGATTGGTATAGTGATATGTCTCCCACACGGGAGGCACTTTCGCATTGAATAGCGGTTGAGGCCATTCCATAGACCCCCATGTTTCGTCTACAAGGCCTTGGTAACGTGTATCACCACCACCTCTCCCTTGAGACTGTCTCGTGTCGTTATGTTAAATTTACGGATCGTATAGCACGCTTCGAATAAGGCATGAGGAGTTTCTCGTACTTGAGTAACGAACTTCTCAAACTATCTACCCATCCATGGCGATATCTTAGAGGATAAATGCTAAATACATGCAGACAAAAAACGGGGAGCCTTGCTAGCAGCCTGAGCTCGCTAAATTTAAGAGTCTGTCTTCTCAAGTTATTTTACCAACAAACCCTCATGTACCAAGACTAGACAATGTGTCGGGTCGTTATTCCGAGTATAACTAATATACCTGGAAGCGTCCAATTCTCCCAGACTCTTTTTGGAGCTTTTCGCCGCAAGCACACAGATTGATCTCGTACAGAGTTACAAAATTAACTAACACACCAGTTGACTCACGCCTGCGGCGTGGTGAACTGCATTACTAGGGTCCATTCGTATATAATTGCCTGATACGCATAGTAGATCCCGAGCCCTCGCTTAAGGATGCAACTCGTCTATAGCTCACTGTCACTCGCCTTGATATCGTATGGTATCTATTACGGGGCTTTCTTTCTAAAAATACCCTACGCTCATATCTCAGCCAATTCGCGATCTACCTCCGGATGTACAAGCAGGTGCAATTATTTCTTCTAACGGAAACAAACATCATACACAAATGCAAAAAAACAGTATTAGCCGAAACATAACCGGCATAGACTGTATGGTAGAGCCCCTTGCAATCGCAGAAACCAAAGAACTTGGATTGTCATTCGATAGTGCCATTTTGGCAAGCAATTCTACAGACATCGATAACAACAACTCGTTTTACGCCCTAGTCATCGGCATCAATGATTATCCGAATCTCGATCGACTCTCAGGAGCCATTGCGGACGCAGATAGAGTGGTTAAATTCTTGTCTACCAATCTCCAAGTTCCTTTAGACCACATAATCAATCTTCGAAACGAGGAGGCATCTCGAGCTGCCATAATTCAGGGCTTCTTTAAACTCCGCGACGACCCACGTATCGTCAAAGGAGATCCCATATTCATATACTATGCTGGACATGGGGGATCATGGAGAGAAAAACGGAACAGTGGTGCGGCGAACGAAGTCCAGGTTATCTTTCCGTATGATTATGGTGACCAAGAAATGGAGTCTGACCGCCTCATCAACTGCATTCCCGATCAGACAATCGCCACATTACTTAACAGTCTTTCCGAAGAGAAGGGGAATAATATAGTAAGCTCTTCAATCGCCGATCAAAATCTAACTATCTCTGACGTCAAGTCGCCAGACAGTTGTGTTTGACTCGTGTCATTCTGCATCAGGAAGCAGAGACGGATCTGGAGTGTTTCCCTCCATGCAGCCGCGCTGTGCCCGCTTCTACATGATATACCATGCGATCTTGATGACGACATACTCGGGGCAGCTCCTGCTCGTCGAAGAAAATCGCGTTCGGTGGAACCCATACTTTGCACTGATCAAGGATCTCATGTACTCCTAGCAGCGTGTGGCTCTAGGGAGAAAGCGTGGGAACAAGACCAACAGGGCCGGTTCACGACCGCACTGCTTGGGTCCTACAGTCGTGTCCCGTAGAGAAATTAACGTACCATAACTTAATTATCTCTTTACCAGATCTAATCAAGTAAGTCATTGTTTCATGGAGACCCTAGCTTATTGTCCACCATTGCTTTACTTTTGTAGTCAATCACCGCACTGTTATGGTGCCAATAAGTCTCGTGTAATCTTCAATTCACGTATCTCAAGCTCCCAAAACGCATACATACCCGTTACGTTTGAAAGGGAGCTCTGACTCTTGGGGCTGGAACTTCCTCTGGTATCACTTCCGGGTCAATTTGGGAGCTACACCTCTCCGTAGCATATGATTCGCAACCTTTCGGAAGGTTTACTGCTAAAGGTCCCCGAGTTTCGACCACCACATTGACCCCGTTCACAGAAGAAGACAAAAGATCGCTTGAATTAATATAGCCCAGAAATCTAGGCTTCAACTGCGTCTATATGCACGCCAGCTGAATGCTGGAACAGGCAACGAACTCAAAGTGTGGTTCTCGCCCCAGGCTGCAAGGATGCTTTTTCATGACAGTGATCGAGAGACCTCGCAAATTAGCATGCCTTCCAAGCACGAGGTCGGTACATTCATCATTCAAGGGAGGGTGCCGACCTCGAGGTAGAAATTCATAACATAGATTCAGCCCCAGAAAGTTTAGAAGTGGCGTTTTCGATATGTGATTCAATAGCCCAAGCACATGGTGTCTCAAAACTAGAGCAACGGAAACCCGCTCAAAGACGTAACGTCGAGTCGGTGCTATTTGCCGCCGCGAAATGGAACTGGCATCTCCGGCGTATCAATGAACAGCACATCAAGGAAGGCCGTCATTCAGTAATAGAAATGGGAATGTACAAAGTTGGCCAGAGCATTAGAGCTAACCGCCGGGAATTGTTCCAAGATCCCGAGTCTGTGCAGTTACATACGATGAAACAGGTACCGCTGCGCTGGTAGAATTCGTTGCGCGGAGTCGAGATCTGTACGGTATCAAGTTATCCAACAAAAGGAGCGTTCCACTCTATGTCAGTATGTTCTTCTTTGATGCAACAGACTTCTCCATTGGTAGGCCCATTTACCATTGATACCTACCATATAATGCGGCTCATATAGCCTATAGTGCACCTTTTTGGACATAGCGCGTCGAACGGCCAGGGTGATCCGGAGCTTCCTGCCGATGGAGAACTCTTTATTGGCGACGCTGTTGACGGTGGCTCTCCGCTCAAGTTCACTATTCCCCTTACAAAGAAGGTTGAAGTAGGGCACTTGAAGTCTTTTGGTCCACTGACCCACTCGAACTGGATCACGTTCCTCAACCATCGGCCTTTGATTCCAGGTCGAGCCGGGGGGTAACTAAGGTTTCCAAGCACAGAGTAATGAAAGATTGGGGAACCGTCTGTCTAACATTAGTTCAACACTCGCCCTCGGAAAGGTAATTTAATCGGATCTAGATGATCATATGCTTATAGTATGTCCTTTCTCGCAAATTGGCCTATATGCCATACGTATCATTCACTCGACTTCAGTATTATTACAATGCAGTATTCGTTTATTTATACACGCTAAGCGTTACTAGTGCTAGCATGACACCCCTTTGTACATCATCTCTAGAGCGTTAATTCGATTACTAAACACCAATGTATTAGAGTAGCCCACCTTCCTAGATACATATAACTTATTACCAATTATTACTATTCCGCTATTTATTTAACTACTAAAGACACAGGGGTGATAATGGTTTGGCCACTAACGTGGAAAACCCACCTTACCAAGCGCGGAGCCATCTGAGTGAGTGTCGAGTGAATCAGGTTGGTAGGATGCTCTATAGCCAAGCAACTGTACCGCTTTGCCCACGCACCCTGAAATATACCATCTTGAAGATGCGACGAGTCGGGGAGACTTACATGTACTGTAAAGTCAAACCCGAATGTGAGTATCCTACGGGTCATGATGGGCCATAATCCGGAGCCTGGTAATAATAGTAACTGATAGGCTGATTGGATATATCCAGATTGATACGAGAACATTCGGCCCCATCGGGTCATATCTGGATGAAAATCAGCTAGCGCTTTAGCAAGGTCTTTTTCAGATGATCGTCTTAAATAATCAGGACGAGACGGCAGCCTTCTACTCTCACAAGCACAGCTTCGGCGCGCCTCGGATGTACAATTTATAAGCTCAAGTACAACCACTGTCGCTCTCGCCCCGCTAATATAGTCCTTGTTATACGGCCAAGCAGTGCTCCATTTACATATTACCAGAACCCTATAGCTATAGTACTAGTACTCCACAAATGAATAATCCGGTGTGGGGGGACATCAGCCACCTTCACGAACGTAAGTGTATGCTAGCCACGAGACTTGGGTTGGTCTAACGCCCTGTCAAGCACCAGATGGCTAGGAGCAAGTCTTCATGCGCTAATAATCGGGATCGATAACTATCCCAAACTTATATCGCTTGCTGGGTCCATAGCTGATGCCCAGCAGATGGAGATGTTCCTTGTTTCTGATCTCAAGGTCCCCAAAGATCATATCATCTCTCTCTATGATCGATATGCATCTCGAAAAGCGATTATGAACGCATTTATGATGCTTCAGAAAGATCCACGGATCCACGAGGGAGATCCGATACTCATTTTCTTTGCCGGTCACGGGGGTCTAGCTGAAGCGGAACCGAAATGGAGGCAAAAGTATGGGTCCAGCAAGATTCAGGTCATATTTCCCTACGACTATGGCCTCCCTGTTAGCAATTCCAACAGCTCTGTGGATTGTATTCCAGACGTAACTATTGCTGAGTTACTAAACCAATTAGCCGCTGCGAAAGGCAACAACATTGTGGGTATCGTCCTGGCATACTCACTGAATTCCTCCCTTTCTAATGCCTTTATAGACAGTTATATTCGATTCGTGTCACTCCGCTTCAGGAACACGTGATGATCTGGAACGACCTGGTCTAAAGGCCGTAGTGCCGATGTACTATTTCCCATACCCGATGACATCGACGACGACATCCTCGCTCATTCATCACTCAGTACAAAAATAGGACGGAGCTCTGAGCTACTTTTATACTCAGACCAAGCATCTCATATTCATATTGCCGCGTGTGGCTCTAATCAAAAGGCATGGGAGACGAGGGGCGGGGATATTTTACTGCAGTACTTCTCGATACACTTCGAAAAAGCCGGGTAGATAATATCACTTACGAGAACTTGCTGAAAGCATTGCCGTTAATATCTTCGTGAGTTTAGCTATCGGTGTGGTCCATGAGTCGAACTCACTTGCACCCACCCTCAGGCAGTCTCCTCATTGCTATGGCCGAAACAAGAGTCGTATTCTATTCGACTCCCGCCTTGATGTACAAACTAGGGTCTTCATACCAGTCGTCTGTGACCTCGAGGATGATTCTTGGATCCTACAGTTGCAGGCTGGTGATGAATCAGGCGTAACCGAGGATTCGGTGTGGGATCTACATGAAACGGCAACAGAGGACTCTGTTCCACGCGCAAGAGTTGTTGCGGACTTTCCGGATATCGGGACTACGCTTTTGAGTCTCGGTAACAGGCAAGATGAAATGTGGCTAGATAAACTGGCGAGAGGGGCACCGAGACATACCAAAATACGGGTATATGCGCGGCACCTACATGCTGGACAGGATACTGTGCTGCGAGTATGGTGCCCCGTCCAGAGCCTTCGCGACCTGCTTCGCCCACATAATGCAGCATCAAATACGATTAATGGTACCATCCACGAAGTTGGATATGTAATGGAGCAGGATAGGATAGAGCCGATTTAGAGCTAGATTTCTACTCAAGAACGGCCAAACCGGAGGTCGTCTTTCGTTTGCGCAACCCAATTGCGGAGACGTATGGCATTTCGGAGCTCAAATATCGCAAGCCTGCGTCCAGAGAGGAGATAGAAACAGTGCTGTTTGCCGCCGCAAAATGGAGATGGCACCTCGAACGAACAAACCGGTATCCTCAGAACCGGTCACCTCAAATCGACCCCATGACGATGATGAGGATAGCCACGAGAGTGAGGGGGAAGCGAGAGTACCTCGATAAGCCCGTAACTATGCCAGCCCAGAGGGGGATGATCGAGTTTGTAGCAAGGGGAAATGATTTGTATGGCGTTGAGTTGATCAGTCGCTCAAAGTTACCACTATACATTAGAATGTTTTATTTCGACGCGACAGACTTCTCGATTGGTGAGCTGGTATTTTGTCAAGTGTATCATGCCTTTGACCTTTGACCCACTAACTTCTCTGATTTTAGGTGACATGTTTGGACAAACTGTTGCTAATGGTGCTGAGGATGCAACAATCCCTGTAGGTGGAAAGATAGTGATCGGGGATGGTCGAGATGGGGGTTCCCCGCTGAAGTTTGGTGTTTCGCCCGAAAGTAGGGCTGAACTTGGCTATCTGAAGGTTTTTTGGTCCACTATTCCGCTTGAAGTCAGCGATATGGCTCAGAAGTCGCCTTCAAAATGCGCCCTGGGTCTATAGGAAGAGCCGTTGGCCGAGCGGAGGTTCAGCCAACCCATGACTGGGGCACTATGTGTTTAGCATTGGTGATGAAAGCTGCATAGCTAGTTAATATCGAAAATATATTTTCTGGAATAGGGTGGGACAATGGCCCTCGAGCCAGTTCATTTCAAGCCATAATTATTTCAGTTATAGAATTTGTCGTGCCTTGGTATACGGACTGGATTTCATAAACACTATTGATACCGCATATATTTGCGCGGGTGTGATTCCATATTGTTCAGTAACCCCTCATTCTTCGCAAACACACTTAGCCTATCCCCCGGCCCATCAACCCTTGCCCCTCTCCCCGGACTCAAGCAAAGGTATTTTCGAGGAATGAAATTCCAATCAAGCGGCCCTCTGCACAAGACCTAGGAGTGCAGTTCCCCAATCTCTCCTGAACAAACCATAGCCGGATACTACTTCTCTCTCGGGTTCGGGTGAATCTGCAGGTTGGTCGAACGGCGAGTCCTGGCCAATGTATAACTCTAGCGAGTCCGTTGACCAGAACAGCTTGAAGTAACCTAGCTCCATTTTTACACCTGGTTCGAGCATAAAAATTATCTCGTCGCCCATATCGCGACCGATTATAATATAATTGCGTGCAGGCAGCTCGGGATCGGTGAGAGCGTTGCCTGAAACAGACCCTAGCAATGGATCTATATAGTAGGACTATATGAGCGAGATTTACCCGTTGTGAAAAACTCAGTCTTGACTCACAGATAGCAAAATTTGCGAGATTGAAGTAGAACCCTTTATATGCAGGGGTATATTCAAGCGATTGGTGACTTAACCCCATAGGGAATGTCCGGTTGGACCACCAAGTCCACGACCCCTGTTTCTGAGTCGAGGACTTCATACGAATCTTCTGGTGCATTCTTGTCGTCACCAAAATCATTTGCGTCTTCGTTTACCTCTGGGAGCTTTACCAACTCGATAGTGACTCTTTCCTTGGCGTTATCCGGCGCACGATGAAGATGCCAATGCCACTTGGCAGCGGCAAATAACACTTTTTCAACTTCCTTGCGCTGCGCAGGTTTGCGATACTTCAAGGTAGCTAGGCCGTGTTCCTCGGCCCGGGGGTCGTTTATACAAAAGGCAACTTTTCCTGAATCGTCGAGCTCGACAGTAATATCGGCACTATCGCGTTCCTCATGGGCAACATACCCCACTTCACTCCCGTTAAATCCAGGCTCGGTAGCTCCGCTGTCAGAGCCTGAAGACTCGAAAATAGCAGCTTTAGCTGCGGGCGAGAACCAGCCTTGAGTTCATTTCCTGGACCCTGACCGACTTGTCGTGCATACAGTCTCCCATCGGTCGGCTCCAACGGGGCCTGATCCTCGTTCTCAGGTTTCAGTTCGGTAACTGCCACCTTTGGAACTTGGGCATAAAATCTACCCAAGGAAGGAGCATCCTGCGTCGGGAAACCGTAGACCTCCCAGATGGATTGGAAGGTTACGCCCGATGCGGCTCCGGCTTGAAGAAGTAGTGAACCCCGCTCGAACTTTGCGGGAATAAATATAACACGCCGAGAGGGCACTCGAGAGTTGAAAATGTTGCGAGTAGTATGAGCCCCGTAACAATGTGGAGATTGTCTGTCCCAATAGAGTGAGTAACTCAAGCTAGCCATTGTTAGGACAGCATCCAACGCACCTTGGAAGATTAGGTAAAGAAATCATCAGGTCACGGTACGTGATTTTATCCACCCCATGCGCTCGAATGTTTTTCAACAACGCAACGGTAAAGGCGCCTCGACCCTTTTCTTCCCATGCCTTTTCTTCGTCTCCGCACGCTGCAAGATGAACATGGGAAGACTGGTTGGTGCAAAAAGGTATTCCAGTCGACGAATATCGCGTGGGCAGCTGAAAGTTAAAACTCGGTTTCGGTGCAAAAATGTCACTATCGATATCCTCTGGAATGTCCATAGTAACCTCGGCACTACGTGATTGCCTTGTTCCGTCGTCGGGAAAGCTTGTGCGAGTGGCCGAGGCAGAGTGGCAGCAATCAAAGATCACGGTCTGAGATGTCCATCGGTTGGCTGATATAGCGAGGATGATCAAGGGATGGGGCGAAACACTTACCAAGTTGTTCCCCTTTGCCGCCGCAATTTCATTCAACAGAACACCAATAGTCTTGTCCGGAATACAGTTGACGAGCTCCGTAGAGCCTGGAATTGGGAATTTATAATCCTGAGGGAAAATCACTTGAATTTTCCCTGCCCCGTACAGTCTCTTCTGCTGCCTGGAGGGCTGATATGAGCCACCATGTCCGGCGTAGAAGATCAAGATCGGGTCTCCATTTTTGATGCGCGGGTCATGTACGAGGCTTCGGAATCCTTGTAATATGTTCACGCGGGATGCCTGCTCGTTGCGCAAGTTGATAATATGATTCGGAGGCACTTTGAGATCAAAAGTCAAGAATTTGAATATTTCGTCCGCGTCGCTTGCTGCCCCGTCGAGAGGCGTGATGTGTTTATAGTTGTTGATACCAATAACGAGAGCATAGAGTTTTGGTTCTGAATGACTGGGGTTGGGTTGAATGCAGAATAAGTGTGTTATGCTCAGGGAGACGGTGTGTGAATATGTATACGTACTCTTCAATGACGATAGCCTTTTCTGTTGTTCCGGTTAATGGTGATTCAAATGACATGTTTGTTACGCTGGTTATCAATGTGCCGCCTCAAACAGAGTGTGTAACAGAATTCTCCTTCTACCTGTATACTCTCGCGAGGTAAGCTGGGTTTGAGCTCGGGTGCTTGGCAAAGATTCGTACCCCAGAATCTCTTATATAGTCGGTATTGGAAGAAACTGTGAGCAGTGAATACACGAATCTAGACCCAGACTATAAGATTTTCCCTTTTTGGATGGGGAAGGGGGGGGGGACAAAGGTAGTCCGATAGTACCGCAATGCTTGGGACTAGAGTGTGATTTATATGGTCGAACGACTGGCCTGATTTCGATTCTCCCAGAACACAGCAACCGCTCTATAGCGTCGGTGATGGTGAATGACCGCGGCAAATAAGACGCCCGATAGTAATCATAATTTAAATGTCTTCATAATCGATGAGCGCTAGTCCCAAGAAGACGCAAAAGCCCCGGTTCAGCTCAGGTAGAAAGTTCCAGAGGTAGCCAAGTTGAAATCGAAGTTCTGTCGAGATGAGCACAAGCACAACTAACTTGTGTGCTTTGGGGACAAGGTAATGCAGGCGTTACGAAAACCTCCAAAATCTCTGGAGGTTTTGGAGGTTTTGTCGAGGGGATTCCAGAGGATCTACAATAGGCAGGTGATCATGAGGAAATTGCAGGGATGCATAGCGACAGTGACGTAAGGCTTCAGTTGGATATGGCTGATATGAGTAGAAACCTTCTGTATTGTATCGCTGGTTGATATGGCCATCAATCTTGTCCAGAGCGCGAACTAAATCAACCATAAAATTAGAATATCTAGGTTTGGCTTAGCCATTTAACCCCTAACCGAGTCCGACTTTCGGCGCATATTTCGGAACTCGTTATCCCTACTTGATGCCTTAGGTGATCGTTTAGAACTCTGGGAGCGTAACGTAGTGGTGCCTGGTAACATCCGTGGATTCAATATGGCAATGTCCGCTAGCAGATTTATGGATACAAAAAGGAGATCTGTCAAACTTGTTCCTTATCCTAGGCCTTTGCAGGACTTGCCAGAGAATTTTGTTTATGTCTACTGGCACACAAGGTTACGTGGTCTGTATCTAGAGGGGTCTCGTAACTGGGGCCAGACACGAATTCCGTACACACTCGATTAGTCATATATAACTACTTCACACAGTTTTTCACTCTTTGTACTGGAGCAAAGATAATGAACGGGGTTGAGTTGTGGGCGGATCGCGGTCTTCCATATGGAGTCAAGGGTGGCGAGTGGGCTGTGAAGAAAGGTTTTGTTCAAATTCGAATAAAATATCAGCTCTTGGACAGAAACAGAGAAAAGCTCAAGTAACCATATTAGTATTTGCACCTTGAACACATCCAAACGGTTGCTCACGACGCAGCAAAAGATAATCGTCCGTTCCAAAGCTCAGTTCACGTGATCATGACGCAGAAATTCCCAAGCACTAGTGTTAGTCTTGGCTCCAGCCATAACGTCACATTTCTCCTTGTGTGCTTGGGAAACAAAATAAAGCCATGCGATCTTTGGGAACATGATGTTTGAGCGTCCGCTGCTCGCATACCGACTTTTTATTAACTACTTATGATTATAATGAATATTATCTGTAGATCTGTGATAGTACTGTTTCTGTCGTCAACCGCGATAGCCGCAGATGGAAGCACAGGGCTCAACGCCTCGATGATCTCACAGGTCAAGCAACGATTGGAGGATTCTGCTCAGCTCAGGTTCGTGCTTCCAATATGCCACACCAAGGTCCCTTGAAGCTAATCGCAGATCGGGTATAAAGTTGGGAGCTGGGAACACGCATCCAGACACTTCTCGAACTAGACACGCCTTCTTTCTCGGTGTTTAGTGAGGACTTTCCTCCTCCTCGCAATGCCCCCAACTCTCTCGACGATTGGTATTTCAAGGAACATTGTACAATCCAAGACTGCTGGAGAACTGCCCTTGATGCCAGACGGTAGCGCCGCCGACCCAGCGAGCAATGGCGTCGGTGTACTGATTGCCAATTGGACCGGCGCGTCGGTGGGTTATTAATTTTCTATCCCAAATACCACTTTATTCTAATCCTGTAAACAGGGAGGAAACTATGCCCAAGCAGCCGCAGACCAACTGACTTTTCTCCTCACCATCACTCCTCGAGCCCCCAACGGTGCCATCTCCCACCGAGCCGACGAAGCTCAGCTCTGGTCCGATTTCGTGTACATGGTCCCTCCCTTTCTCGCATACTACGGCGTCCTGACCGATAACCAGACACTCGTCGAGGAGTCTTACAACCAAATCAAGTTGTATCGCGACGTGTTGGCTGACGATACCGGGATGTGGCAGCATATTCGGCTTGGGAGTTTTGAAGATCGCGGGTACTGGAGTACGGGCAACGGATGGGCCGCCATGGGCATGCTACGCGTCTTGGTCACGATACGCGGTAGCCAATGGTCCAGATCAATGCGTAAACATGTCTCGGATCTGGAAAATTGGACTGAAGAGATCTTGAATGCTATGTGGCCCAAACTCGTACGTCCACTTTCTGATAAGAGCCACAAATAGTATTAAGTATGGATCTATACAGACCAACCAAGGCATGTTCTACAACTACGCAGACGACTCGTCCACGTTTCAAGACGCAGCCTCTGCCGCACTCATCGCAGCATCCACATACCGCCTCTCGCTCGTCTCCGGGATCCACACCCACCTGCCCTCGGCCGAACGAGTCCACGCCGCGCTGTCCAACGTCGGACCATCGACGAACCCGAATGCGCGAGTCACGCCTGACGGATGGCTCACCCCGGTTGTGAACCCGCATTCGTTTGGGGAAGAGGGGCAGGAAAGTGCAGAGGGGCAGGCATTTGTGTTGCAGATGCATGCCGCGTGGGCGGATTGGGTGATGGATGGACGCCAAGGTGCTAATTCTGCCAAGAGGACATGTGGTGCTGCCAGGTGGTTGGTGGTATTGGGCGTGTTGGTGGGTGTGTTGGGAGTTGGGGCGTAATAACGCGCTGGGGCTTTTGATGACCTGAGATGATCCCACACACGACATGATACCACGATAATGTATATATGCGTATTTGAACTACAGAAAGCATGGTTTGTAATGTATAAAGATGAAGTATTGCCCTAATCTAATTTATGTGGAATTTTTAGCTTCATGAATTGGGATTATCTTCTACACCCTAGAGGTTTCTATGCTTTTGAATACAGCGGCCAATCCTCTATGGATTTACCCTGTTTTATAAGACCCAACAACCCGTTCCCAAATGCTTCTACAATCAACATCCGCCCCAAGCCTCCCACAAAGCAAGAATGAACCAGATAATTTCCTGAGCATACACACAAAAGCTTAGCCATTTAATCCTCGACTACCCAAAACCCGCACGACTCACCGGTTCAAACTGTACGTCTCCGTGGGTGGGGGTGTCAACCGCAATCTCAGCATGACAGGAATAAGCGCACGGATCTCATCCGTGATCGTTTGAGATTTAAACGAAAACGGCTGGGCCGTCGATGCGCGGAACGGGATGCCCAAGAGGGTCATGGACCGAACGTGCGCGTCTACCATTTCCTGCACGGAAGTTTCAATCAACCAGACCCAGCCAGAGACGATTCCGCAACACTGCTTACTTGCTTTTCTTCTCCCGTGAGGTACCCAAGCTTCAACGAATATTCCACGCACGCGTCCCGGTCTTCTCTCACCGCAGCACTCAACAGTTCGAACCAGTTGTCCATAAACTCTTTGCTATACTCTCTCGATGCGCCGAAATCGATGAGTTCCAACTGGTTGGTGCGTGGGTTGTATAAAAAGTTGGACCAGTTGGGGTCCGTTTGCATCAGGCGGAACTCGAAAAGCTCGCGTAGACAGAGGGTCAGAACGTCAGTCGCTATCTACACCAAAAAAAAAAAAGTCAAAACACGAATTCTTGGAAAGAGCTAAACTACGCACCTGATCTCTGATATGTTTAGGCCATCTAGCGCCCTTGGCAACACTCACACCTTCCATCCACTCCATCGCCAACACCCGCTTGGTAGTCAACTCCCGAATCACCCTCGGCACCCTAAACCTCTCGCCCTCTCGTCCTAAAAACTCGCCGAACCGCTCAATACACGATGCTTCCCGCTCGTAATCGCATTCCTCTGCCAGTTCGCCCTTCATCACCGCCAACGTCCGGTCCAAATAAAGACCCCTGGGAAGGAGCGCGCTGGCGGTCAAGAAACTCGAAACGTTGGCCAAGTCAGAGTGGATCGACTGGGCAATGTTGGGGAATTGGACTTTGAGTGCTATGGGTGCGTCGTTGGGTGGGATAGCCGCCTTGTGGACTTGGCCTATGGAGGCGGATGCGATTGGGATCGGGTCGAAATGAGAGAACTTTTCGTGCCAGTTGGGGCCGAGTTCTGCGGTTAAGACTTTCTAACCCAGGGTCAAGTTAATTTTATCTTGGTGTAGAGTATATGGGGAGTTACCTCGAGTTGAGAATTGGGCATATAATGCGCGTTGTTTTGTACCTGACGTAGAACACGTTCGATTTGCTCGGGCAGTACATGGGCATCTAACCAATGGATTAGACGGTCGTCTGAATAGGGTAAATGCACGCACCTTGGATACTGAGAAACTGGCCCAGTTTGAGTGCTGCGCCTCTCATACGAGACAACTTGTCTACAAGTCTCGATATATTTGCTTCGCTCATCATTGCACTCCCCGCGCCCGTACCCGAGCCTGTGGCCGCCCGTCGAACGTACTCCGATGCAGTTCCTGCTGTCAACGAGGCAGCAAGACCTGTTCACCTCCATGATGAGGCCTTCATAATCTTTTTTATCAATTATCAGATACTTACTTCCATAATGAAACAGTCTCCCGAGTCGAGATGATGGTACTCGGGAAGGGGTTAGCTTCACGGCAGGCTGGATAGGTGGTCGAGTGAATCCTTCATATAAATCCAAGCTCGGAGCATACCTCTGTCTCTTCATAGTAGTCGAAATCATCTAATTTGGCTTGACCTAGGTTTGCGCTCAGAACGGACCCATTAGACAGCGATACCTCCGGAGTGCCAGGCGCCGTGACTGGGGAAACCGGGTCTAATGCAGGCTCTTTCGTTTCGGAGGAATTAGCTTTATCAGCCTGAGTGTATGTCCATGTATTTGGGGGTATCGTGTATCTCGAGCCTGTTTCACTCGTATCAAACGCGGGTTTAGCATCTCGAGTTCCGGCAGTTGTTTGAGTTTCTGGGCTTGGGTCGTTTCGGGTACGGTAAGCTGGACCATAAGCTGCAGAAGGAAGTTGTTTCTCCACACTTATCACGGCCGCCCTTTGAATAATCTGTGCTGCAGTACAAACCACAGTGAGAGCATCGTATAGACGGCCTGGTGGTGGCATCCAAGTTCAAATTAGGCGTCGATCGAATTTAGAGAAGCTGACGTCAAAGATGTGTTTGGGCGATCGAACGCAAGGTCACGTGGATAAAGACTATTCGGTCGATAGATATTAAATTAAAATGAAAATACACTAGCCAGGGTAACCGGTTCATGCGTCATACATTGCACAATTCCCAGATCCTCAGCCACCCCCGTCACCACCTCCTCCACCACCATTACGACGGGAGCGTCTCCTATGCCTTGCCTTATTTTCAGCGATTGCCCAAGTGACTGCAATATGTATCACGGTCAATTACTCAAATAATCAATATCTGAGACCACTTGGCTTACTTATGAGGGCATCTGCAAGGTGAGAGCCACTGGCTGTGATCTCCAGTGTTGACTTTTTGCTCCGAAAGTGGTGTAAATGCGTTCGGTCATACACCGCCAAATTAAGCCCACTGTCAGCTGAAACACACTACGGTAAATCCAAAGTTAGCTAAGAACAGAGATAATGTTGGTAAGGCTCATGCGTACGTATAGTTTTCCCTTATCTTTCCATTTCAGTTTCTCGCCAGTCTGTGCGGTATGAATCCGTGACCTACAAGTATGTACGTACGTGGTAACGATCCGGGTTAGTGTTGTAATAGTTAAATGGCTTTTCGTACGTTGAGAATCTTCCAGTTCTAGGGAATATTTCTTTAATAAACATGGTTTCACCATCCCATGTTATGGTGCTCCTTTTAAAAACTTTCCAATGTATTGTTGCTAGTACCTGATCTCCCCGCTTAATAGTGGTATCCGATCCCCCAAGGTGGTATTTTGACGTAACCTTGGAAATATTAGCTGGTAAATCAATGCGTTTGCAGCGTTTACGCACCTCATAAAATGTTGAACCTTCTGGATCAATCAGCGTCGTGTTCTTGGGAGAAGTCCTTGAAAGGACGTATCTGGTACGATATGAATGTCATTTACGTAACCATAATACCATGTGTGTGCCTGCATACGTACGTAGTCATTTTCTTGGGAGATGATGGAGGATTGCGGAGATTCAATGCAAGTATATATACGATTTCCCACGTGTCGAGTGCTATATTTGACCCGAAGGTCAATACAAAGTTATGTCTGTCCGACGTCGATCTACAGAAGCTGGGCAAAGGCAGTGCTACGGCAGTGCTACGGCTGAACAGCCCGTGGAGTACTCGGACATTTAGTTGATGCACTGTTCCTAAGTTATGACGTTCAGGAACCGGGCTATTGGCTTGATCCTGAGATTGGCCATATTATTATTCCAATTGGCATTATACATATGACTCAACCTGATATCGCACTATCACCGCTGCTCCAGATGGTGTCGGTCCAATCGATTGGGGCTTCTATCCGACCTACGCGAAGTGTTATTTGGTGGTTAATTATCAACTCGAGTCACACTGATGAGGCGGTTATTCTGTCAGCGGCCGCAGCATTTCTAGTCCCCTGCAGTGCAGCTGGTGAGCCGGACTGTGATGGGCCGGTGGTTACCTATGCCATTCAAAATGGTTTCTTTCTCTGACGATTCCTGGTAGAGTTCATGAGGGGCGCATTGATATTTGCCTTAAGTTTGTGGCCATGCAGAGCCGTATTA
Source organism: Rhizoctonia solani (assembly GCF_016906535.1). Lineage (NCBI taxonomy): Eukaryota > Fungi > Basidiomycota > Agaricomycetes > Cantharellales > Ceratobasidiaceae > Rhizoctonia > Rhizoctonia solani. Next base: position 1,510,621 of record NC_057383.1, read on the forward strand.
TGTGAATCGATCATACCTGTGCACTTCAGACATTGAATGCAGTTGATGATGATTTTCGCGTGCTGCACAGGCGGTTGTGTCTCAAAAGACGTGATATAGCGACCGGAAGGAGAAGGTCACTAGGCATCTATTAGTACATAATATTGGCCTAAGCTGTAGCTGCATACAAGGGGGTATTCAAACCTCCAGCTATAGTCTGATATTGATTACCGTAATCACAGTAGCGCGCCAGCATACATTCGATATTGGGGCATCACCGCCAGTGGGTAGGAAAATCCTCTGTTCTTATGAATCGGGTTCGGCAGGATTAGCCACCATCCCCGCCTCCGCCACCACCACCACCACCATGTCGACGAGAACGCCTCCTGTCTCTCGCCTTTTTCTCAGCAATAGCCCACGTAACTAGGAATAAAGAGATTATTTTATGCACCGTAAGTCTTCCAAGTTGAATCTCACTCACCCACAAGAGCGTCAGTAAGGTGAGCTCCGCTGGATGAAATATCCAATGTCGACTTTTTGCTCCGGAAAAGATAGAATAGCGTTCGCTCGTACATCGCAAGGTTCAACCCAGTGTCAACGGAAACACACTATTTATTAATTCCGAACACCAGGAGATTAGTCAACTTTGATTTAGGAGCAGTTGTTACTTACATAGAGCTTTGCACGATCCTTCCACTTGAATTGTTCGCCACTTGGTGTAGTATAGACTCTTGATCTATAGGTCTTATCAGTTATCAATTGATAAAGCTCATTACAGTTTGGCATACGTTGAAAGAGTACGGGATCTGGGAAATATCTCGCTAATCGTTGTGGTTTTGCCATTCCATGTAATGGTGCTTCTCTGAAACACTTTCCAGTGAATAGTTGCCAAAGTCTGGTCTGCTTTCTTGATTGTGGTCTGAGATCCTCCCAGATGATATGTGGAGGATATCTAGTTGAAGTATTCGTTCTTGTTAGAACGAAATCTGAATTATATTGGGTATTCGTACCTCGTATGCCACCGTTCCCCCAGGATCAATTAGGGTTGTGTTTTTGGGCGAGGTGCGAGAGAGCGTATACCTGACATTTAGATGAAAATCAGATATGGAGCTTTCTTAAAAAGAGTTTGCTTTTTTACGTTGTCATTTTTAAGTAGAAGGCTTATTAAGAAACAGATGGTAGAGGGCGGAGATACTGGCGCCATGATTCATCGCGATATATAAGCCACATACATGCGCAGCAGCCTACCGAACTCGAGACGGCGCTTCACAGCCACGTATTCAAGTTGATCTACAGAAGCCTGATGGGCCACTGATGGCAGCTTCGTTGCCCGTGGAGCTCTCGGTGTAACGACCAAGGTGACATAATATGAGTGCGCTGGAACCGAATTAGGCGAGCCTGCGGTATGAGTATATTAGCTACGAATATTTAATTGCTTAGCAGAAGTCAATAATATTAGTATAACATCTATTCGGCACGATGTTGCTGGGCTTCATGAGTCCTGTTTTATTGGATATTCCCTCGCCCGGAGGAGGGGGAGAGTGCTTGCTGGAGAGGCACAATGCACCCCCTATTATACCGTGCGTACATGTAATTTGATAGCCATTTTATGGCCCGCTGAGTACAATCAAAAATTTTGATGAGCCCTCTAGCAACCCAAGCTTAAGATTATGCCAAGTATCAGTGTATTTGTGGGTCAGAGGGTAGAATATCATGTGCGTTCGACGCCGCAGAGCCAAAATTCCGTCCCTCAGTCAGCTTTTCATCGACGTGTAAAATGCCAAGTTTTATTCGTATAATATAGTGAGGAGTACCGGTTTGATATGACCATCCGCAACATTAACGATGAAGTGCAGTCGTTCATTTATCTCAATTTGGTTCATGAGAAATACGGCTTAGATCATTCTGGCGCTTGTACCTGATGGCATAGCCACAGGTACGTCCGCCAAGCTTCGTGCGACCGCCACTCCTCTTGACAACAGCCAAGGCAAACGACGCAGCGTTTTCCAAACTTGGTCGATCTGAAACAATCGCTTAACGTTCGTTTATTACAAGTTATCAGGATGTCCCAGTCCGTTCCCTTGCGGTCTGCTATGAAGCAGCCCTCTCGTCCAGCATCACCAGTGCTTGGCTCTACCCCGGCGTCTCCCACACCAGCACATGCCACTCCGTTGGTAAGCATACTCAAAACGGAACATATCAGAAACTTATTTCTGGCCTATCTCTAGAGTCTGCCTCACGTTCAATTGCCTCCGTCATCTCCGCAATCGACCCTCGCACCACTACCCGCGATCCACCGTACACTCACCGGAACTTCCACCACTGTACCAGGTTACAAGCCCAAGGTTTCTTTTGATACTTTTGAAAATCCGAGCGATGCGGCATTAGATAGCTTCACTCTTCAGGTAAGTCTTTAATATGATGTTTTATGGCTAAATTTCATTGACATGTGATTATCGGTTTTATTCAGGCCAGCTCCGAAGGGTACAGACGAACACGTAACACTCGAGTATTCCTATGTGCTGCCTCGGGTGATGAGAGTGGAATGGAAGCTCTCGATTGGACTCTGGAGAGCTTAGTTCAGCATGGAGATGAGTTGATTGTTGTTAGAGGATTCGATCTCGAAGACCTAGGTAAATACGGAATTGGTTAATACTCCAGTTTGAATTCTCATTTCAACCTGGTTCGTAGAGAAGCAACTTCATGAAGAAGTGAGAGAGGAAGCCAAAGAGCTTATGAAAAATATTTTGGCCAAAAACCTCGAGCACGAAGGCCGCCAGGTATACATATGCCGCATATTATATGTCTGTGAATCACAGTAGCTAACTCATTTCTAGCTCTCGGTAGTCGTGGAATTCGTTGCTGGCAAGATTACCTCGACCATTGAACGGTTAATTGCGCTATATCGTCCCGATTCACTTGTTGTGGGTACACGTGGTCAAACAGGACTGGTCAAAACATGGAGCCAGGCGTTCTTGACACCCGGAATGGGCAGTGTCAGCAGGTATGGCATAAGCATTGCTTCATGGGAACCGCCAACTGAGATCTCTAAACAGGTATTGTGTCTCACATTCACCTGTCCCCGTAATAGTGGTGCGACCAGAGCGCAAAGTACGCAAGTCGATGGAGAAACGTCGGGCTGATGGACGAAAGAGGCATCAATTTGATGAGTATGTCGTATCGTGTGCACCCGTATTTTGGCTTGACTGACAGACTGCTTGACAGGCTAATTGGTAGTCGGAGCCGCATCGGGATTAAGGAAGAGGATTAACTCAATATAGATAGGAGGTTCGACTTAGCTTATGTGGACAGATGTTTTGGAAGAGTTGGCCCGTGAAGTCGTGGAACTGTATAGTAGGATGCTATGATACTCGCTTTTATAGAATCAAGCTGTTTTAAAAGGCATGTTTCTCGACCATATACCTATCTACTTATAACGCACTTGGACGATGTGGGTTTAGCGACCGGACTACAGCACTATTCCAACCCATGAACTGGACCTCAGTCAAAACTCAAAACCTGAACCATCCCGACAGAGGTCGATCAATTTTGTGGGGAGATCAGCCGCCTGGCGCTTAGTGACAAGTCCTCTGGATGACGTTGCAGCCGAGTTTCCAGTCTCGGCCACTTCAGCCAACATTTCCCAGGCATGGCAGGAGTATCGCCTCCGGGTCGTGTGCAACCCATAATATCAAGCAACAATCCCCCAATATTACTTGACTTTGTTTCGCATGTACCGGCGCCGGTAACACGATTGCTTGTTGAGCAAGCCGGTACGATTAAAGTATTACGAAGAGCTGCTGAAATAGCAAGTTGGAGGAGTCCCAACCCTTCCGAGAGTTGGCTTTTGCTCGGGACATGGTGGTTCTTATGTGGGACTATCTATTTCGGAGTTAGGCAAGTAAAATTAATTCTATGTCAAGTTATACGTGATAAATTAACTCCCAAGTCGGATTCTGTACAGGTACCTTGTACCTATCATCGTCATTCTTCCTGCCCTGTGGAAACATCTCAAGGCACAAACGTGGTGGCCGTGGCGATCATCTAATCAACCCCCGCATGAACCAGCCGCGGCAAGCGATACAACTGTCGCCGCCACCATCTCAGACATCACAGTTCTTCGACTTCTGCTCCCTGCATTCCTTTTCCAACAACCGCCCGTCGCAGCTCGCTCACCTATCATCGAAGCTATTCAGAATTTCCACAACACTCTCCCGCTTCCCTCAATCCTTCGAGCCACCGCAATCTTGTATGTTCCCTACTTGGCGCTCACATACTTAATATCTCTCCGGTAATCTTCGGTCTGCTTGGTACTATTGTCTTGACCGCTCGTTCACCTTGGATGTCTGTGTTACGGACGCTTGTGTCAGAGAGTGGCTGGGTCAAATGGGCGTGGCGCCGGATTTGGGCGTTTCTTACTGGCCAACCGGTTGTTGTTCCAGGCTCTGGATTCTCTATCCAAGAGAAACCGGTTGTGCTTCCCCCCAAACTTGGGAAGACAATCAATATCTCGCAAAGCCTACAACCATCTAGATTGCGTTTCAGATTCGATATATTGGAAAACCAGCGATGGCAAGTGTGCTTGAATATCATGATACTTTCCAAAGCTAACGTTCGACCTTGTAACCTCACTTGCTCTAATGAAACAGGTGGGTTGGGATTGATTGGTCTTCTGCGCTCTTACCGAATGAGCGGACGAGTTGGTGCTCTCCCCCTCCGCACCTGGCTCCCCTCTCTCCGCCCATAACTTTTACTCTTCCTTCTCGAACATCGCATGTTGACAAGATACTCAAAATCCGACGGAACGCATTTTGGAGATGGGTACGTGTCCTTGCTAGATGCTTCATATGATTTCGTTTTTCACATGAGCGATGCCGTAGGACGACCCTGAATGGACAGTTATGGTTAAGACATCTGCCGATTCGCATGCCTCTCGAGTGCAGCTTCCATTGCCTGATCCATCGTCGGATACTGAGGGGCGACTGGCCAAGGGGCTGAAGCGAGTTGGAGAGAATCTTCCCGAGTCCGTAGCGGGAAGCTCGTATTCGCGGAGAACGATTGATTCTGGTGACGATGATGATGAGAAACGTGAGCAGAGTTTAGATTCTAGATTTCACATGTTTCTGACCGCTAATTAACATTATACAGCTCCATTGTCGCCTCTAAGTGGAACCAAAGACTCTCTGACCGATCCAGATGGTTGGATATATGCGGATAATAAATGGGAAATGCCAAGTCCCAAGGGTGGTCTTGGGAAATATACTCGATACCGAGTATGGACTCGATGTGCGGTCTTAATTGAGGAAATCGAAGAGCTGGATGAATTAGAACTTACTAACGCCCTAACCACTACCGACAATCCTTCAAGCCCTTCCAACCTCCAAGCCCCCACAACCCTGATTGCTCCGAATCAACAGCTCTCTTCCTCTCCTCAAAAAGGACACAAGCATACGCTCTCAGAAGGGGGTGCAAGTATGGGTACCTGGCGTGCGAGCAGTACGGGCTCGAGCGTCAGTGATCGAGAATCAACTTTGACCAGTCGATTAAAATCTGTTCTTGAGAGCAGATCCAAGTCGTAGTATTATTTTTGGCACTTTTGTTTTTGTACTATATATGATTTCCTCGTCAGTTGTAACCCCCCATATCTTTGTACTATAGGTCGACTATAATTAGCTAGTGTCTGGAGAGAACCCGTGGCCAAAGGCTCCGTCATATTGGAGGGGTCACGTAAATCACTAGAGAAAGCGACATTCGCTGCTACCATATGATTCATGGGTGTCAGTTAATACATGTAATGATTTAATGACAACGACCTCGAGCAGATGTTTACCAGGGTAAGCGCTGACCATCCCATTGCCAGTATTCCCCACTATTTTTCAAGTCAACTTGACTGATCACCTTTAACATGCCCCCAATACTTTCAACAGCTGTTAATGGGGCATCCGAACCCCCCATGTCAGTCTGTAAGGAAAACAACACATGGGTATGCCGTAAGTAGTTTAATCGTAAAATACGAACCTGAACCCAGCCTGGGTGTACGAGCACAACCGCCACATTCGAAGGTTCTAGTTCATGTGCAAGTTTCCGACCCACCATGTTCAGTGCAGCCTAGGTACAGATGTGTTCTGATTAGCTCTCCGATCACGTATTGTCATATGCGTTGGGTCTCAGGTACCTTACTAATTCCATATGATGGGGTGATAGAGTTCTTTCCCCCAGACAGCGAACCCAGAACTGATGTGATGAAAACTATTTTTGATAGCTGAGGATTGTTGAGTAAGGGTGCGAAATGCTGTGCGATGCGTAGAGGTCCAAGGACATTGTTGTTAAACACATTGGCAACGTCGTCTATACTTCTATGGAAGCGTAGCGATTGGATGTTAGATAGCATAACGCATACAATCAGCAAGACGTACTGCTCAAGTAACGAGTCGATATGGTTGTTGACACCCGCGTTGATGATCAGAGTATCTATTGACACGGCCTTGGATTTTACTTCGTTGACAGCAGTCTATCAAGTATCCGCTCTTAGCATTTCACGATTGCCACACACATATGGAATACAAACCGCGCAGCTCTCGTCATCATTCATATCCAATTGAACCAGAGCCAGTCTCTCCGCGGCCGATTCCTCCGAGGATAATTTGTTCAGCTCGCCGAGCTTAGTCGCATCGCGGTAAGTTGCGATCACGCTATTTTCCGGGTGTTGAAGCTTTGGGCGATCATTCAGCTATCGAATTTTATTCCTACGAAAGCCAGTACTGTACCAATTGGCGAACAAATTCAAGCCCAAGTCCACGGTTGGCGCCGACCACCAAATACTGAATCTTAGCCATAGTAAATAGCAATAAAACCTAATTGATTGACAACTGAGCGTAGACGGGAGAGTGAGTCAGTTGTTCTCGGGTTTTTGAAACTTATAGGTATCGGCAATTGGTAATTAAATCCAGGAATGATCAATGCTCCATGAGATGACGTATTTTTAGTACGCCAGCTCGTAAGACTGAAATCAAATAATTATTATATTAAGAGAAACTCGGAAGGAAACATGTCAGCAAACCTCCACCTCCACCTCATATGTTATATAGACTATTTCAGCATGTTCTTTCTCCGTTATGTAAGTAGAAAAGATTAATCATGTTGCGAGTCGTTCACGTGAGGCTGAAACGGTCTTTTCGAGTATATCGATATCTTGCTTGGTTGATTTTTATTACACTGGTTCTTTTGATCCGTACACAGAGCTCTCAAAGAACTACTACAAGCTACAGCATCGCCGATATATTGATCAATTGTCTCCGACAGAGCTGAGCCTCTCAAAAGTTCCTTCGGCGTTCTGACGAGTTGCAGAATGATGGTTCATGGAATGCACCACTGCCTGATCCATTGTCGTAAATTGCTTACCACAAGGACGACATTTGTAAACTGTGAATGGTTTAGTAAAGTAGCTCGTTTAGGTAGATAAATCATCTTAACTCACTTTTAATCTTGAAGTGCCTGAAAAGGTGACGCTAAGATAAATGTAAGCTGAGCGTTGATAGTTCATAGCCTCAAATCAGCCTTACAATCAAATTGAACGGCCTCGAATCGTGTAGCTTGGATCTCCCCTCCCACACGCATAAAGAACAAGATACCTCACGAATGCGTCTGTCCATCTCTCCCTTGTAGCTATGAACGAAATGCGTGATTGCTTCCTCGCTGGGATATAACGCCAATGGTACGTACATCCAATTCGGAGGATTTCCCGAAGCAGGTATTATTGTATTCGTGTTATCGAAGTTGTCGGCAGTAGAAATAGGTGGACCTGGGATATCTTGTGAAAGGATGGGAGTTCCTCCTTGAATCGAACAAGTGGCGAGAGTGGTGACACCGGTTGTAGAATAGTTTAACGAGGGGGCGAAGGTGGTAGCAGAAATGCCCTGAATATGCCCCACAGTCTCAGGCTCAGGAGGATGCGGCTGAATAAAATATTGATAATTGTGATTAACACTGGTTTTATGAGACCCGGTAGAACCTCCCTCGGCTATGATGTCTAGGCTTCTATCACCTACTTGGGTATACATAAATCTATACGTTTTAGACACGGAGCGTTGAGCCACATTATCCCAATGGAGCATGTCTGTTGCATGCGAATAGATAGTTGGGTCCTAAAATGTCAGAAGAGCCTAAGGACAGAATTAATCGCCTAGATATAACTGGAGCGTACAGTGACATAGCTTGTATTTTCTGGGTAGCCACCAGTGTCGTTTTGGATCAACTGAATAGCCATGACTGTGAGGCAAAAAGACCTAGCTATGGATATCGAAGCATACCTGACTGAAAAGCTCATCGAGAGCATCATCCGTCGATGCGATGTATTCCGTCGATAATGCGGGACCGCGGGATGTCTGAACTCATTGGGCGGTAGGTTTGCACTTGGAAGCTCCGTCGCACTGTGCGATGTTCTTCCGACTGTACGCGTCAGTTTATACGTAGAAAATGCGCAGGAACTAAATGCGCGCGCATTTTGTGCTCATCGTACTTAAATGAACGAGATGGGTTAAAAGATTTGGACACAAACGATGAAATGCCTGGCCAAATGCGCATGCGCGTCGGTTGGGTGCGGGCGGACGAGCGAATCAAATTTGATTCGATCGCCTGCCCGCAATTAAGTTGAACTTAATTGAGCAAAGGCTGGGTCGAGAAAGGCTTGTAATATATGCGGTCAAATTGGATTACGTATGGGCAATAATAATCAAAGAAAAATATAAAAGAAAGGAAATTAATAAAACTGCCTGAGAGCCACCAAATACAAAGCGAACAATCCTTACGTATACCTTAATGGCGAGCGAAATGTGCATGAATGCGGCGGCTGAGGCTGATGTACATAGGATGCCAGCTTAGGTACAAGCACAAAGAGAAAAGAGATGCAGGAGAAGACAATCGAGAAATGGAAGGAGACAGTAGATATAGTAAAGGAAGATAATACCTGGAGGATGATGTTGTAATTAAATCCCGGAAACCCTGCTTCAATCTCCGCTTTCCACTCCTGATGGCTCATCGCTGTCAGCTAACAGGTTGGAGTGATGTACACGTGCATAAAATATAAAAGTCACTTATTAGTTTAGGTTTTGAATAGCTTGGAGTTGTTATCCGTGGCGGTTCGCATCGATACGGTCAATTGGGTGATTTAGTGGCTGAATACCACGTCCCCATACGTGGGAGAGATACAAACAAGCAGAAATTGTGAGCCAGATACTCATACATATGGTTCTATTGTAATAAATTTATACTCTTATGTCAATAAATCTTACCTGAGTATGGATAAACTGGCTTGAAACGAGGCTGATACTACAAGACTGGATGTGCCCCAAAGTAGGAGAATCTCACATAGAGCCGTACAAGACTCAGGCCCAGTTATAAAACTCTGCAGAATTATAACTTCAATGGATATTGATACAAGATCCTTAGATACACAAGGTGACTGTCAGGAGCATCACTGGCACTGGTAGTAGTAATCTGCAAAACGATCCGTTGTTGATTCATTATTGCTTTGTAGATTGAATGAACGTACCATTGACTTTGGTACAAGTCGACCCAGAAACGCATGCAGTAGCTCCCTAATATTCCCTCTCAGTAATCAGACGCAATACCGCAGTAATTCAACTTACGACCAACCAATTCCACCGCACTGCTGGTACTTATCAACGGTTCCAGATCCACCGGACCCTCCAGAAGGAGGTGCTTGACCGGGGGTTCCAGCTCGGCTAATGCTGCCCCCTGCCGAACCACTCCAAACAGCCGGCCCAGGAATAACGTAACTGATGGCGAGGGACTCGTATAAGTTAAAGACCAGACCGGGGTCGCTGTACTGTAGGTTCTTTGGAACCGATTCAACTTCTCGTTCGAGTAAAACAAATGGATGCACTTGGCTTACCCTGGGAAAGCAACTCCAGAGGGAAGGGTAGAGCCGCTACCTTGAACTTCGATTTGTATGCAGCTGGAAGAGCCGGTTAGGACTTGGGAGTATGTATGTGCATCGATGATACCTCATGTAGAGTTGAACACCGCGAGCGGAGTTAGAGCTGTAAGCGACATTGGCTTCATGGAGAGCTGTAATTAGGACCGACAGGTAAGGTCGTGCTTAGTATATAACCCAGTTCAAACGCACTGATGAGTTCGGGGCGTAGCAGATATTGGCCGGAAGCAATATTGGGAATCTTGATTGAGTGTTGTCCATGAGTTGCAATGATTTTGTCGACAGCCCAATTGCCATTGTACCCTTCCTGGTACAGCTTGACCCCTATCGCGCGCGTACAATTAGCATATATAGAAGGAGCAAATAAGAAAGTAGACATACAAACATTCCCTGCGCCATTAGAAGATGTAGGTGCAATATACACGACAACCTAACAAAGAAAGAAAGTTTAATGGGTTTATTGTACGCCGCGGAGTCATAAGGCTTCCTACCGGTCCTTTATGTGATGCGGCAATGATCTCATCGTCGCGATAGTCGTGGAACCCTGTTCCAGAGAATGTTGGCCATACAATATCACGAAGTTGTTACTTGGCTTACATTCGAACGTGACCGTATCTCCGGGCTTGACTTTCAAAGTCTTAGGAACAGCGCGGTTGTTCACGTTGCACGCGACGGCATTGGAGTTTAGGTCCTTGACAGGCTAGTGAAAGAATACCGATCAATTATCCCGTGTCAGGCATATGAATAAATATACGCACGTAGTTGCTTGGTCTAGTGAAATCATTCAGCAAGTATGTAATCATGTGCAAGAAACCACTTACGGGGAGCGGATGTACTGGTTTTGACCGTCGCCCTGGTCAACGCCGTTGATCCAAACGCCCCACACGGTCGAATGTGCGCTAACGCTTGCGGCAGCGGCAGCCAATCCAGTGAATACATAAGACAGCCTCATAGTGAGATGTTCAGCGCGTCTGATAAGGTGTCAAGGCGAGCCTGGTATTCTCAGGAGTATTTCTATTCTCTTATGAACTCTCTCTCGGCATGCTAGCAACACACCTAATAGAGCCAAGCCAAGGGAATGCCGTTTGGATATCCTCGTGACAATGGGCTGAGACCGAGCAACGCACTTTACGCGCAATATTCGGGACAAGTAGCAAAAGAGAAGTCTCCCCGAGCTATAGCCTTTACAGAACTTCCAGATGTACTAGGGTCTAACCATAAACCGACCGCAGGTTCGTACATTTCTCGGCAAAAGCCTGATATACCGAGCTTCATTGGTTATCTAAGCCTTGAGATACCTGGTAATCTATTTGAGAACTGATTATCGTATGACTAGCCCGGAGAAATCGCTGATTCTACGGCGTACAGATCGGGGTTATTGGTGATCTCAATTCAGTGCACCATGTGTGGAGGTGTGGGTCGTTCCTTAAATGGGTTGGTCAATAACATCGCGCAAAGGGCCTTTCAACGAGCGCCATAAGCGTTACTATTCCAGTCGTTGGTCATTTCAAGCAAGTATCGACATCTACTCCGAGGACTTGAGAAATGGTCTGGCAATATCCTCCTCTCACGTGATCGTGATATCGCCTTCGTAATTCCTTCGCATCGGTCGTCGATCATCCACACTGTACCTTCTTCTCGATCCGATATAAATTTGAGCCTACTTGTCTGGATTATACTTTGAATGAATAATAACTTAAATGTCTCTTCAAAAGCCTCCATTCGAGTCGCAATCGCATGTCTTTGTTCAAGCTGAAACAGCAAACCCAAGCCCAGCTAATTCCTTGGAGTTCGCGGACGAGAACCTGGGCAAATGGGTACCTGTTGTTAGCTGCAAAGTCACCTACTCTGCATATGAAGTCAGTGTGCTTTCTCTAAATTAATTCACGGCTAAACCTACTTGTATAGGGCTAATTGCGTATAAATTGTCTCATAATTACGTTAGTTCTCCCAAGTAATTGACGCTCTAGTGCATTTCCCCGAACGAAATTCTCCTCTCATCCTACGGGCAGATGTAGAAAGCGACGTAGAAATATCTCATTCTGTCGAGTCGACTGTTCCTGCGCTGAAAGGATTTCAACCTACTCGACACCTGCGTCGTATCTTGTGTCCCCGCCAACCAAACCGGGACCGGGCATTACATCAATCATGTATATTTTATACAGATCGAGGGGATGCCACTGTGCTGGTTCTCAGCCCGGATTTATCAGAGGAACATCCTACCCCACCGTTTTATCATCCTGCTGTCGCACATCTGGCTATTCGGTTCACTGGGACTCATCTAACAATTGAAGTGGTACCTCTCGCTGGATCTGATTCGTCCACCCACGACTAGTCAAAACTTGCGTCTCTTTGTTGGAGGGTGTGTATCGCGTCGGGTACGGGTTCGCAAACGGGTACAGGAAGAGAGTGGATCACGATGTAAGTTACTGGCGTATGCAGTTGCAGAACTAATTAACACATCAAACAGACAATGGTCGATAAAGCGGAATTTCAAGACTTGTATCTCAAAATGAAGGAAATGCATGGCGGGTTGGTTGAAACATGGCAAGAAGCCACAGACCCATCCAAACACGTCTTTGAGGTACACATATATCCACCCAGTCCGTATTCTTCTAACGCACGGTAGGACATTGGAATAGCTACGTTTCTGATGCTCCTTTGGAAATCTACGTACCAAGGCTCAGATTCACCCACTAAACAACCAAACCAAAAATATCCTTGGTCGCATTTTGCTCGTCCACCAGGCGGGTTCCGGGATATCGGATGCGGGAACGGATTATTGACACACATTCTCGTCTTGTCTGGATACGAGGGGCTCGGTATCGACCTAAGGGCGCGAAAAAGCTGGACATCGTTCGGGCCCGAAACATCATCTCGACTTAAAGTCGAGGCGCTCGATTTTACGTCCATTAAATACGACGCGTCCCTAGGCCGGTTCACGGGGTTACCGGACGTACTTGGATCAAATGATCAAGAACAAACCGGGCGGGTGTTTTTGATTGGGAACCATGCTGACGAGTTGACGCCTTGGATGCCTGTGATCGCACATGCCGCCGGAGCCGATTTCTTGTCCATCCCATGTTGTTTCTGGGCACTAGACAGTCGTTTTCACGCACAGAAACGAAGAGACATGCCAGGCCCTGATTGTTCGGCCCACCATCACCTTCAGAGCCATGGGAGCTTGCCCTCGCTGATCGGTTACATTCTGTCCTGGGCGGCACTGCGGACGCAAACTGGGTACAAAAAAGAGCACCAAGCACCGAGTCAGTATGGTCGGTATATGCTCTGGCTTGCCAGGCTGCAGCGGGATGTGGGTTCGTTGTGGATGTAGAGGCGTTGAGGATCCCGAGTACCAGAAACTGGGCATTTGCTGGTATGTCAATGGCATCATGGGCAAACGCGGATTCTGACAGGGTGGCTTCCTAGGTACATCTCGAACATGGAAGACCGAGTCCGAGCGAGCACGGGTAGACCAGTACGTTGAAGGGCTGGTATCCCAAGTCCGAGAGCGAGGGATGTTTAAGACGCGCGTGCCAGAAGGGAAAGAGGGCGGATTCATTACACTGTATGGTTGATTTATTTTACAACACAATAGGAGAGATGTTATCCCGTAGGATTGAAATCCGTATGCTTACTAAGCGGCCAGAAGACCTCAATTTGATATTTTGATGAGCTGACCGCCGCCTCCTTGCCTATACCTCAACCCCCTTTCTCAGCTCTCCGAGCGTCTATACTTTTATCTTGCCAACCACCACCGACTACTAGAGCTCTTATCTTATGGCGGTTCCGACAGGGCGTCCGACAGGGGTGAGTGGCATGGCAACAACTTGGAGGATGAGACAATGTTAACCCATAATGATATTATCGCAGATGACTTTGAAGCGTATCCAGAGAGAGGTGCTGTTGACATCATTGTGATGGGATGTAGCTTACATGGAATAATGTAGATGAAGGATTTGCAAAACGAAGATATGGGAGGAATGACGCTGACGCCCTCGGACCATTCTCTCTTCGAGTGGACAGGTATACTACCAGGCCCAGAAGGGAGCGTATATGAAGGCGGAGAGTTCCATGTCGAGATCACTTTACCTTCCGACTATCCGTACGTCCCGCCCAAACCATGTTCGTATCAATTATTTCCGAGCTAATTATGACTATTTTTAATACTCCAACCAGGTTCCATTCTCCCCGTCTGAGACTCAAGACCAAGTAAATAAGCTTGATTCGAATTGCTGAGAGGTCTCGTGGCTGATATTTTCTTTTGTAGGATTTATCATATGAACATCAACGATCAGGGCGGGATTTGTTTGGACATATTGAAGAATGCTTGGAGTCCTGCTTTGTCGCTGTACAAAGTCATGCTGTCCCTGTCTTCACTTCTCACCGATCCGAATCCTAGTACGTATATTTCTTGGACTGTATATGGCTTTACTGACTGGGTTTTACCCACGTAGACGACCCTCTGGGTAAGTGTCTCTTTTAATTTCAAATACCTTAACGGGATCTAAAATGTCGTCATGGTTTAGTTCCATCTATTGCGAACGAGGTGAGCCAGAGCTTCTAGACGCTGCACAACCATGTATTAACCAAGCCAATGTTTACAGTATACAAGACGGCGCAAAGTACACGATACCACGGCCCGACGATGGGTGCAACTGCACGCACAGCCGGTTAAAGTTCAAGCACCACCGCCGCCCCCACCCGCTCCAGCTAAGCGCAGTCGCGGTCGACCGCGCACCAACAATAACCGCGAAGCAATCATGGTTCCTGATGACGAGCCTGCACCTGCCCCGACGACGGCAGCAAAGCGGAAACGTGGCGGCGACGATGACCGGGAGGACCGTTCCAAACGACAATCTACGGGCGGTGCGGGCGGCTCCGGGTCAAGACCAAGTTTGGGGCCAGGCTCGGGTTCGGGTTCAGGTTCGGACGAGGTTATCGTTATTGATGATTAAATTCAACTGGGCAGGCGGGATTTTGAACTCTTGGGCATTTCTTTCCGCTTGAATGTACATGGTGGGAATTTCTACTTTTAGGAAGCGCAAAACACATTGTTGTAATCTTATATTTGATTCTGTTGCATTAATCTTGCTGTGATAATTCATGCTTTTCAGGAAACCTTGGATGAGTTGTGCACAACGATGAGGCGGGCGTCTGTTTCTGAAAATAACGGACTGAAGTCGTCAAGCTGAAGGACCATGTACCTCCCGAGTCACGAGCGTATAATTCAGTTGTAAGCGCAAGTTCATCCAGCGCTAAAATGACACTCGCGATTGTTCTTGTAGCATGGATTGATTAGTCGCGAAAAGATAATACAATGGTACACACACAATAGAACTACACTCTATTCCCTCAACCAGGCATTCCGCATTGCTTTTTTAGCCTTTTTCTGCTCCTTGAATCGTTCCTATGACCCACACCCGATCAACCACAAGCGATTAGCTCACAGTTGGTAAGACTCACAATATCAGCCTTGGTGACTCGCTTCCTCTTGTCTCCAACACCGGCCTCCGCTTCGGCCTTTGCCTTGGCGTCTCGCTCAGCAATCTCCCTCTCCCACGCCTCGGTATCGTAATAGACAGAGCTCATCCTCTGTGCACGTGCTGCTTCACTCAAATGTTCTGGTCTCCTCCCGTCCATAGCTGTGAACCTGCCGTCCCGAGCACCGAATCGGGCTGAAAATGTCGGAACGGGTCCCTTTGAGCCTCCCGATGGGACAGCCAGCGTCGGATCCAGGTATGCGAGCTCGGGGTCTATGCCATTGAGATACGACAGATCTGGAGGCGGCTTTTCGCCCGTACTCGTCTCTTCGGGCTTCGATTCGCTGGTAGGCTGCGCATCTGTTGGCTCGGCCGAGGTGGATGCGGTCGACGCAGTAGCAGAAGGATCAAGTGGATTAACCCATGTCGTTTCGCTCGTGCGGGAATTGAAGAAATAATAAGCGTTATGCTGGGGTGACCATATCGCTTGCCATTCTGTCTGCGATGGGACGGTTCGTCGGGAAGCGGTGGGTCTGGTTGCGGGTTGAACGTGTAGAATCGGTGGGGGCTGTGTTGTTCACTTACTGGCATCCTCTGGCTGTTCGCTCTCATCTTGGTCTTTGTTTGAATTTTCCCTTTCACCAGCCGCGTCGCTTGGTGTTTCCTTCTCATCTCCGCGTTCGGGCGATACAGGGACTTGTTCATCCTCTCTTTCTTCTGCTTGTTTCGTGGACTCGGGCACATCGACGTCATTTGTTTGGGACAAAGGTTTATCTTTCGGAGAAGCGGGCATTATTTTCTCAAGAGAGTGGTCAAATATCCAGGAAGAGTTGAACGAGTGATAAATTATGTGCAGTAGAGTGCAGGAATGATTGTTGTGGAACTACCATGTCCACGTGATCTAAAAGTCATGTCGGCGTATAAGCGCCGTGGCTAGTGGCAACTGCCATATTCCGTACACCGCCGCGTGGAGTTATATATAACTTGGTCAAACAATCACTGTAAGATATGAACCAAAAAATACGTCGAGTACTAACACAACATTTATCTTGGGTGGATAGGCAACTGTCAAAGGTACGGGAGGAACGTTCTCCAAATGTTGATAGAAAATTGCCAATCAGCAATCTATATCCTAAAGTGGCCTATTTCTCCATCAATTTCATTAAATTGCATCTCATTGTGCTCTACGGGTGATCAAGGACTCTCGTGCCCGACAGTTGAACTTGTGCTGCAACCGGGACGCCAGATTCTCAAGTCAGCTCAACCAGTTTCCAATTGCACCCAGTATTGGTACAACATTTACTGGAAGCTGCGATACACATTACTTGCGAATGCCACAAAAACGTTTCCAGTAACGTCTGGCAAACGATTTCTGTCAAAATTTCTCCCAGTATTAGTTTCGTGGTGTAACAGAGGCCCTTCAGGTTTATATGAGCTCATAGACAGCAGTCTAGAAGACTATTCTATTCAGTTCTTCCGTCTGTCCTCCAAAGGCATATGTCCGCTCACAACCAGCGAGTGCAAAGTACGTAGTGCAGACATACATAGACTCCCTGAGGAATTTTCTTTCACTCGTAGTTCTCTGTAATTAGAAGTAGCTACTGCCATATTCCTCGACCCAGAGCACTCTTATGCTACTGCAACCTTCTAACCTCAAGCACAGCAGTTTTGCGCCACAAAAGGCTTATGTGGCGAGGTCCACTTATGAGATACTTCTAATGCATACTGGCCAAGTTATCTGTTTCAACATTTTGCCATTGGCTATTGCTAGGATTATTCAACTTGATTCCTCAGATCTAGAAACAGAGATCAGTCAGTTGCGCGGCAATTCGATATGCGTGTCGTACAAACTTTCGAGCTTCAACCGCGTGTGGACGCTCTTTATGCTCGTACGCCCAGTACTTTAGTAGGAAACTCCGCAGAGCGTCACCGTGCATACGGTCGCTAGGCGTGAGAATAATTGATCTTTGTGGAACTTGCTTTTCGTATACCACCCGAAGAATAATAGCTGAATCTTTCCGTGCTTTTTAGAATGGGGCCTTTCCCGTGATGACTTCTTATATGTATACTATGAGTGATACCATCCCCCTAGAACCCACCCCTTGGAGAACTTACAAGATATGCGGCGGCAGAACAGATACAATATATTACTGGTACGGTGAACCCCAAAAGTGCGGAAAATCCGCATGACGTCCAGATTTTGCCAGACATCCGCACCTAAAATAGCAGAATCCGCACCTCGACGACACACAGGGGTGAGTTGGGGATGCGGATTCATGGAAAAAATGGTCGGATTTTGCCAACACTCCGCATATAACGCGCGATTTTTCACGTTCAGAAAATCAGCACTTTTGGGGTCCACCGTGTGGGCTAGATCGAATCCCACAACTTTTCCGAAGGGGCTATGCGCACCCTGCAAATTGCCCACTGCATTCCTGATAGGCACGGCATTAATCGAGCGCCAGGCTTGTCTGATTACTGAAACTGAAAGGTTCATTCTTTTTATCCAATACACAGATCCTCTATTCAATCCGAGGGTAATGGTTTAGGTTCATTCCGTTGTCTAGGTCTATGCGGAAAGTAATAAAAGTTAACCTGTGTCTTTTCCAAATTTCTCCGCCAATAACCTCGAACTGGTCCGCATTGATTTAGGATTAATATCGACTGTTGAAAATTTGAGGACTCAAATCAAAGTTAAGCCTGGATCCGGAGGGCCCCACAGAGCAAGGAGGTCATACGATTTCGTGTATGTATTTTTTGAAGTTGAGAGTCTCCGTAAGTTCCTCGATGCGGAATTCGTGTTGCTAGCGGAGGTAGATAAGGTCACCTGTGAGACCAGCGGATCGTTTTCTAGCCCATATAATCGGCCACCCAATTTCAGTTCCATTATCGTGGCTCAAGTACACTAGTGGCCCACAAAGGAGTTGAAACATGCTAGTTGGTGGTGCGGCGTTGCACCAGCTGGCATGCTGCAGCACTTTTCTGAGCCAGTGCATGATCGGCGCCCCCGCTCCCGTTCTTGTCCTCATATTTCCACTCCCAACTTGCATATATTTATAGAAATTGTACGGATGTGGTATTGAATAGAGTCACTAGCCGCATCGGTATATTATCATCTAACTGCAGGACGGGGCATATTCTATACAAACGTTATCACATCCACTCTACTCAGTAAAGAACAGGAGCCATGGAGACTTCAGCGTGCCTCACTATCCCTCTGAGTTTGGGGCGGACAAACTTATACCGGCGACTGTTCACCATGCTACTAAGCACCAAAAGAATCTTGATCCAAGATGGGTTCCGCTTTCGAGATATTGTAGAATGAAATGCATAGTATCCGATCCTAGGAACAACCGGGTGTGAGTTTAAGATCAGTAGGTGAATGATGCTGTCCAAACCATTGAATAGAGGAGCTGTCGAATTCGCATTTGGCGCCCATGTCTCGAGCCAATGCTCCGTTCATCCGCGAACGCATTGAAGTGAATGCGTATCGTACTGATTGAGTGATGATATCTATCAAAGGCATTTCGAATCAAACTTATTAACCAAAGTTCTGAATAACTCACTACTAATAAATGCTACGTGCTGATCCACTTCGATATTCCATTCTCTGACGTAGTTGTACATCTTCATGGCAATCCAGAAAAAATTCTGCGCTACATTCACGTATAGGTTCGATAGTGATGTCAAAGCCGAGTCGAAATACATCGCATGACAGTGTTGACGAGCCATTCTGTATAAGACAAGTGAGGAAGATCTAATTATTTGAAAGCTGCACTCACTGGAGGAACCTTGTCTTGAACTTCATTCCTGGTTGACGCCCGTAATCGACAGTAAGTCCGTGGGCAACATGCCTACCACTATATCGACTATAATCCCATTGCACCGAAAGCTCTTTCATATTTATAACTCTTCCGCACCAGGGGAAATCTGAGAAATAGAGTTAATACCTACAGACTTCTGGGTACGAATGGACTTCAGAGCTTACAGTCAGTATCAGGGGCTAAAACCAAGGTTGGGACCTCTACATCTACAAAGTTGGTTAGTGTTTTCTCTTCGGCAACTATGCAGCCATATTCGGGGTGCCCTGGCTACTGATGTAAGATTAGTGAGGAGGAAGTGAGAACAGCAAACGCGTGCCTTCGTGCATGATGTTTAGGAACTTGCGTGCCGCAGTGATATCGGTCGTTATGAAAAGATAGTCATCAACAAAACGAAGGAGGAGCTATGCTAAAATCAGTTAAGAATCAGAGCTCAGGGTAAACGAGCGTACATTGCCTTCGTCTCTTGTGAACCCAAGCTTCGTCCTCTCTAAATCACCGTAGAATATCGCACATAGTAGAGTCGATAAAACAGAGCCTTGAGGTATCCCCACGACTTGGCGGTAGAGCTCTGTCCCAATCTAACCGCACAATAAGAACTGGTTAGATTAAGTCAAAAGAGTAACACACCCGGACAATATTATCGGTGATGTGTTCTTCAAGTAGGTCTAAGACATCTTCTAGATAATCGAACCCGTAAACGACCTATCTTGTCTTTAGTCAGAATGTACAAGTGGCGCAAAAATATCACCAACCTGATCGGCGAATATAACATGCCGCAAGCAAGCAGCTAGTTTAGTGGCGTATGTCATGAAATGTGTATGGTCCCCTGATATCATATCAGAGCACAGATTATATGCGCACGAAAAACAGCATTACAGTCTGGTACTGCCCGCTTGCGAAACGTGCGTCTAGGTTGGCCTGTTGAGAACTGAAGTTGGCTAAACTTGCGAACCATATATCCTTTCTGATTCTCATGAGCACTTCACTTTTTCCAATTGACTTGAAATATACCTGCGTCAATGTATCTCTCAAGATCTCTAGGAGTTTACCTTGATCGATGCTGTCAAAACATGCTCTTACGTCAAGTTTCACAAAGTACAACTTCGGCCTAACAGATGAATATAGTCTTGGGCTTTGATCGTACATTATGGAGGAGTACTTACATTTTTCCATTGGGGCGCCGTAAGCTTGCCTTAAATGTAGTTAACTTGCGGTATATATCGTTCACTCCAAAAACCGATGCACCCAGTAATTCGGGCTTTTGGGACTAAAGTACCAAACTGGTAAGTGGGGTGGGGATTCCAGATAAAGAGTTCTTACCTTTTCATAGTTTAATATATGAAAGGCGGCGTTGAGTACCTGATTGACTGATGATTGCATGGGCTTATCCAAATTGCTTCCCTAAACTCAAATATTGAAGCTGAATAAGATTTCCGAGATTGCGGTCGTTACATACTTTAAATGACCTCAGTTTTGCTTTTCGTCCGAGGTTAACGATTGGGCGAACGCCTGTTTCTTTAGGAAGTAATCGGACGTGCGACACACCCAATTTACGGGAATAGTCAAGCTATAAAATATATTTAAGTAATAGGGGTACCCATATGCACATCCTAACACGTACCTCTGAAGGGTCAATCCTCTCAAAAGTTTCTCCACTCAGTTTGTCTAGTAATGGAATACAAAGCCTATGCCAATCATCGTGTCGGAAGTAGAGAAGCTGGTGTTGAAGTGCAGAAGTTTCCGTAACGTAAAAGGTTGACTACTCATAATAATTAATGATACTCCAATTCAATCTCGTATTCAATGTTACCTTGACTAGCGGGGTCAGAAACGAGTCAAAGAACCAATATATAAACTCCCAGAGGAGTTGTGTTCGTTTCAGTGCATCTGATTGACAGACTCGACGATCGGAGGTTTGCCCTAGCCACTCAAAGTCGGCTAGTCGTAACCGTTGTATCAATTGATGTAATGTGACCGTTTCAAACCTTCTCTGCGTAATGATAGTTTCAATATCTTGGAATATTTTAATTATAGCCTCTAGTTATTGGTGAAGACATGCTCACGCTCATGGATAATTCTTCTGTTGGCATTACTACCCCAAAAGGCATGGGGTATCACTTCATCCACGACGGTATTGATGTAGCGCAAGACCTTGGAATGGTTGAATAGACGATGATGGCTTGGACGGATATACACGCACCTCGTGATGAGAACATGCAAACTCGACAAAACGAGGCTTCAATTTTACTTCGAGGGCAGCTTCAGAGGCCCCGTGTGGGAGGACAAGACTAGGATGAGAAATTTGATAAGACTTGTCTGGTATTTGGGAGATCATGCAGTTGGTAGTGATCGAGTGTGAGTATTCGGACATAAGCTCCTGATTTAATTCAGCTGATGTTCAACCCAAATTCGAATATAACTTACGAGAATTTTTGATTGGTCAAGCTCGGACGAAGTTGAGACATCAACCTAATCCACATCAAATAGATATAAACCCACATCTGCTACCACAGAGACTTACCCTTGATCGGCATATAGCCAGACACACACGTTGGTAGTTGAACCGCCGATGTCGCCTGATTAAACTCTGTATCAATGGCAATATGTGCTTTAATCGCTTAGGTGTCTTGCATGAACCTCGGTCCTATGGATCTTTCAGCATGAAGTCGCAGCACCAACTTCACTTTCTAGTGCCTACCTTTATTTCAGCCTCGCGATCGCCGTAATCTCGAAAACGGCCACCATTTTCCCAGTAATGGAGTGTACACGTAAAGACATTGTGCAAGCCAAATTGTAATGGGAACATGTATTTAGCTACATGTCGAGCAGCTTCTTCTATTGCTCGAGTGTCATCGCTGCTTACCGACTTCCCCCCACGATCCAAGACACGGTTCAGAACATCTGAAAAGACCGGTATGAAGATGCCCGAGATACATAACTAAAATTTACGTACTTCCATGAGGCAGTCCTAGTTGGGCTCTGGAGTTGGAGGTTAGCCTGGGCAGTCCGTAAAACATCCGCGTTCGAACGAGGTTTATGTCTGCTGGACTGTGTGTTTGCGGTCAATGATAGGTCTCAGGCTTTGATACGAGTACAACCTTCGTAAGGAGGCTTTTTCAGGCTGTTTGTTTGTTATTTGCTCTAAGTCTGTGATTATCGTGCCCGTGGCTTGTACGAAGCAATCATTATCACTGGGAAGAGCAAGGAAAATACTGGTCTGAGACAGTATATATATCATAGGTTGTTCCCCAATCCTATTCGCTTTTAGCTCGAGCCAAAGTTTCTTCAGCCGGATGAAACTCACATCTGCAGCAGCGACCTCCACGCAGGAGATTGCAGAGCCGTGACCATCGTATTGGTGAAGAAATTCGCAATAGCACCATTATGGGCACCAATCTTGCCAAATTCATTTCGCTGCTCAGCCTGCAGGAAGTTGAGCTTTGACCCGTGTTGAGAAAAATGTGTGTAACGGTAGCTTACCTGACGATAGCCAAAGCACAACACATTGCTACATTTGCCCCGCAACGACCTAAAGATGATGGCCTGAGCACGATCTATCACCTAGGCTACTTAGTAAGACAGACTCAGATTTAGAGTGCCAAAGTACACTTACCTCTTCTTGGGACATCTCAGCAGCCATAGGCCGAAATTGGGGAGGATCGAGAGGCTTATGGTATCCAACCAAAGTGGAGCGTAATAGATGATTAAGATCATGGCGTGTTTCTTCGGAGTAATCGGGAGACTTTTCAATAGTGACACAGAATCCTTCGATTATGGTACTGAAATATTCAAGGAGTGTGTCCACGTGGGGATAGAACTTGTAAAGTAAATCATGAGCCACGGATGGCGAATTTGGGGTAGTCTCTGAGGGCATTGGCCAAATTCTTCCCAATTAATATTTAATATATATTAAAAATTTGGGTAGAGGGGGCTTTATTGAACGAATAGAGTATCCAAGCTAACGATGGTCCTGGTGATTGCAACCACACCGTAGTCTTCCAGTCTGTACGGAACTTTGCCACTACTCACGTGACCGCGTCTGAGACCACCAAACGATCGGCGTGGCCATGACATCCCAACTTGTGAATTAGAAATGCCTATTTAAGCTATAGGTAGCAAGCATTACAAGGAATGTGAATCATCGGGTACTAACATCTACACTTATGCCACTTAGCTGGCATTTGGCCTGTGGACGCGCCTTTTGGAATCTGCTCTTCAGATTGCCTGGATATATGATTAGTTCCTCCAACTGTGTCACCCGCACAACCACTCTCAACCAGTGGAAGTTTTTTTTATTCAGAAAAAATCTATTAAATAATTTATAACGGCCTGGTCACCGAATCAACAAACCGAACCGCAATTCACAAACTAGCTAATTGAATCAAATGAAGGTGTTCGACGAACGGAACCGCACAATTCCATTAGATTCGGTGAGCTTGGAGGCGGACGCTTCGGCAGTTGTGGAGCGAGAGATACCCTCGTACGATTGTTTCATCTCGCGACTGATCGCGTTAAATCTCTCGGTCCAGAATTCCCTTTCCTCTCGTTCCTCCTCCGCATTACCAAGGGGCGGTAGCCTTGCCTCCTTGCGCTTCACTGTACGCTCCAGTTGCTGAGAAGGGCTCTTGGGGAATCTAATTTCACTGGAAATAGATGGCTCAATTCGATCCATACTAATGGTGGCAACTCCGGATTGCGATGGGAACGAAATGGACCGCAGCGTGTGCAAATAACATTGTTGGAAAGAAATGAACCACTGCTGACATATTTTTTGAAGGCCTTGTATCCCATCGTGCGTCTTGTTTTCCTGAGAAGTGATCCCCAAAAATAGTGGGAAGTCGATATCGTCGAGACCAGTATCGGAAATTGGCGCCAAGTCCAACGAGATCAGGTACTCATGTCCTGTATCCTTGCGATGAGTTACCTGTCCTCAATGGTAAATTTTACTCCTACCATAGCGCCCATGATAATCGGTAACACCTAAAAGTCGAAACACGCCCAAAGACTCGAGAGTATCCCATTGATTATCTGAGGATTGCATAGGACTCCGAGATAAACCACCGACCATAACTCTCTTTGTGAGGATAATATAATTGGTGAATACGAGAACATACATCTCAGTTTCACCCGAGCAATCGATACCAGGGGATTTAGGACGCGACTTAGATGCATGAACGCTGGCAATCTGAGAGCGTGCACCGAATGCCAGCCTACTGACTTGGAGACTGTTTCGTGAAACATTTACGCTTGAACTAGTAGCCGAGGTGAAATGCGTATGGTAGTCAGTGGAAGCGTTTCTGAGGCCAGTGCTGCAGGAGGAAGTCGAGCGGCGCGAGGAATCTGTTGAGGATGATCCGATTATCGAACGTGAACCTGAGCGATTGCGAGATTGGTGTCCAACAAATGTTCCAGATTGGCGTGTAGTCGAGGCCGACTGTCCACTAGAGCATCCTTCCTTATTAACGTGGACTCGGGTGAGTGGCCCTTGTGCCAACAGACGATTTTCTCGCGTAGCGGCTACGAACTGGGAAGGCAGGCCACTAACTCGACTCAGCAAACTCTTGGTAAGCTCGTATTCTTCTTCTCGTGTCTTGACTTCATCGAGCACCTGCATCATGCCATCCATCGAATGAAGCAGCGAGAAACAAGAAAAGTGGTCGGGGTGTGTCCTCGGCGTAAATGTTAATAATGTCTGAAACATCGTTAGCATAACTCATCTGGCGAACATATCACTCACCTCAAAGAAATGAATATATTCTCGAACGCGCGACAAGGGTCTCTTTATCATGTCTTCCAAGCTATCTTCGCAGTCGGCCAACGCATGTTTCATCCGAACAAACTCGCCAAAGTGGCTGCTTGAATCAAGGGTCATTGCGGATATTTGCTTGACTGTTTCATCCATGCGTACAACGTAGGGCTGGTAGAGTTCCATCAACGGGATGAAAGGCTGAACAGTTTCGGAGAAGAGAATTATCACTTGTTCGTGGTCCTGCCGCATAGTTTCCAAGGCATCCAGAAGTTGTTCGTGCAAATGGGCGATATCGTCCAGCCAGTCAAACAGCTTCGTGACTTCGGGAGAAAGTCCAGTAATCCATTTCCTCTGATCCTGAGTACGCAACGGCTGGAAAAAGAGGCGAATTAATGTGCGCATAGTCTCCACAAACATTCGCTCGCTCTGGTGGAACTCCCATATTAGCTCTTGTCGACACAATTCCGTGGGCTCATAGGCTTTCTCCAGTCGTTTAAATTCGATGTCCTCCAAGCTGGCACGCCATGATTCGTGAATTGCCTTACGCTTGTCCTGTGTTGACATCCTCCGTTTCCCGTAGCTGTCCCGTTGAAGATCATCGAGATTGAGCCCTGACGAATTCTCGCTCCAATAGTGATTCGATTCATCACTCTCCTTGTTAAATCCATAGTTCGTCTCGTCAGCATTAACACTTAGGGACTCTTTTTCAGAATCCTCTGAAATAGGCTTAGCAGATCTTCCAGAGTGAGTTCGCTCGATATTATGAAACAATGCTGCTGCAGCTCCACTAAGTTCTTGCGTATCCGACCAGCGAATGTCGCCTACGGCACGCCCATCGAGAGACGACCCGATACTAGAAGCAGTATGAAGGCCCTCCATGGATGTTCCAGTGGTCATATAACCCGAGCTGGTCTTGGCTATGAATACAAATGAATAGACGCTATATATTGAGCGAAAATAGCCTTACCATCACTAGCACTGTTTGACTCTCCGGAAGTTGGAGATGAGTCCAAGGATGCCACTGTAGTAGAGGAAGAGCTATTGTAAGGCTGCTCGAGTGCCCGAAACAGAGCGCTATTAGTTTTTCTTTGCCTTGGGATCGGAAGCTGAGACACCCTGTGGACTAGCCTCCCATTCACTCCGGGCGATATTTTATGACTTCAAGGAATGTAAGATTGTTATTGCGCATTCATGGTTGAGGTGGATATTCTTACCTGGCTGGGTGGACTTGAAGGTCTTCCGCCGGTAGCTTATGTCCCGAGTCGCTGGATTCATGTATCGTGAGCTCAGGTGCAAACCTCACATTTGTTGGGGTTCTACTTCCTAAGATGATAACGATCAGTATATGCGCATATATCCAACTAGTCTATCATGTCCAGTATACCTCTTGATTCGTTTTCCTCTTGGTAATTATTGGCACTCAGTTGGTTGCGCCCACCCGATTCTTGATCAGAAGATTCCGAAAACTCAGAGCGCGTGGAAGAATCCAGAGAAGTAACGGAGGTACGGGTAATAATGGGCGGAGGCACAGACGAGGAGCTGCGAGATCCGGGCTTGGCAATTGGGGCGCGATCATCTGAGCTTGTGTTTATAACTTCTAAAATCCTCTTGGAACCTTCTTGTTTGGGAATCGCCCCAACGGCAGGACGCGTTCGACCATTGTAGTTATATTGGCTTCGTTTCTTACTTAGAACCATTGGTGATGAGGGGATTGTTCCTTTAGGCGTCTGCGCTGTTGAGCCGTTTCCAGGACTGGATAGCACAGTGCCGATCGGGAGCCCTTCAATAAAGTAGTTGGCTGCATTCTCAGGCTCTACGATCCCATGTCCATAATATTCGAGTAATTCCTGAGACCTGTCATCATTTAGCACAACAGTATGGTTCCCTAACAAAAAAATAAGAAACGTTCCGCTCTATGAGTCCACAACTTACTTAAACCGGACTTGTTCCTTTTCTTCGGACTCCTGAATCGCTCGTCGATCCCAAAGCGAGGACTG
Source organism: Rhizoctonia solani (assembly GCF_016906535.1). Taxonomy (NCBI): domain Eukaryota; kingdom Fungi; phylum Basidiomycota; class Agaricomycetes; order Cantharellales; family Ceratobasidiaceae; genus Rhizoctonia; species Rhizoctonia solani. Next base: position 1,537,608 of record NC_057383.1, read on the forward strand.
CCATCTCCCATAAATGGGCTCCCCAATTTGTCAGCATCATTCCCCACAACTTCCTCCACAACTTTGGAACGAGGCTTTCTAACATCCTGGACCATAGAGCCGTAACAGTATGTTGATTTATTTGCGCTACTCTGTCGGTTTCTCTGATGATCTGATAAATCGTGCTGTGCGGTCGCGTTATTGGTTCCTGCACCCCTTCCAATGCTAGCGACCGGCCGGGGAGTCTCCAGCTCTAGATCGAATGGCGACTCTCCAGCATTATGGTCTACTTCCAACCTTCCTTTTGGGGTGCTAGTCGATTGAATCTTGGACGCATTGGCACCCTTGGGACTTTTACTAGTAGAGAACGATGCACGTCGAGTAAATCGTTGAAAGATACTCGAAGGAGGCTCCTGATTGATAGGAGACTGCGCCTTGATAGACAAACCGGGTGTACCCTTGCTGGGAGAAGGTTCTGAGAGCCTCCCGCCTTCTTCCGCTGAGGAAACTGTATGTATAGGAGGAGCGTAGACCAAACTTTCGTTGGTTGTGCGTGCTGGAGTGAGCACCCATTTCGAATTTGGGGTAGCACTTGGCTGAGAAGTCGGAGCTGACCCTATGAGCATAGTCTCTACAGGAGATGATATAGCTTCGGACTTGGGTGGGTCGTCGTTGTCTTGTTGGAGGACATGATTGCTCACGAGTGCATCTGGTTGATTAAAGGGAGAGATCGGCAATTCCGTATCATGTCTCGACGAGATAACAATAGGCTCAGATTCCTTGGAGGGCTCATCGGATCTACGGCCTGGGTGGATTATACTCTGACGGTCCCGCGACGTGCGGTTTCTACCTGAAAAGCAATTGGCCGTCGTCTGGGGCTGTCCAATATTTTCCGTTCGACTCGTGCTGGTCGCGCGTGATGGGTTTGATGTATTCATCTTGGAAAATGCGTGCCGGGATGCAACCTGGGGTACTTTTCCACCTCCGTGCGATACCGATAAAGCTCGATCTCGAACACTTCCTTCGGTTAACGAGCTGGTATGAGAGCTATTTAGATAATCTATTTCATTCTCCAAGATCTGTCTTGTCTTAGGAGGTTTCCCAACAGGTTTGGTCGAGGTAGAAGGTATACGCGATGGAATCGGAGCAGTGACACTTGGAGGTACGATGGAACTTCGGAAGTTTGAAGGAGGCTTTAGCGAGCTTTGTCGTCCGCCCGCAACAGGGGTAGGAGGGTGGTTAAACTGTCTCCCTAGATCTTCAGCAGACAACAAGTCTGAATCCTTGTTCGTATTGGAGCTTTTGGTGGCTGTAGAAGTGGCAGTAGCAAATCGGCGACGATCCTTTGCCCATGAAGCCCTCTTAGGCGTTTGTTCCATGTCGCGCATACTATCGCCATCAGAGTTTGAGTCTGGAAGAGGCGGGATAGGAAGGATTTCAGAGCTTAAGTGGGTGGATCTCGAGTAAGACCGATAGTGTGGACGTGCAATAGAGGAAGGGCGGCGAGAAAGACTAGAATTCGGTCGATTGTGGGAACAATCGATATTAGTATCATGTAGATCGTGTGTGATTTCTGTAGGTCCAGAGCGCCCCCGGTTCCGAGTGATTTGAGGCACAGGTGGGATACTCTCATCCGTAGCGCAAGAGCCCGTGGAGAAGGATGAGCTTTGTGACCGACTCCTGGCGGGATCCACAGCCACAGGAGGTCTCGAAGCCTGGCCTCCTGGTCGAGGTATACCACTCGGTTTTTCTCTAGAGGAGCGTGCATGTGCGCTAATCATAGGCGAGGCATTTCGTGTGTCATCTTCTTGGGAGTAATCAGAAGCATCATCATTATGCCACTCGTTCCGGTGTTGAATAACCCCTGGGCACGGATGGTATTATCAACGTAAAAGTATAAATTTGCTTTTCAACCAACCCACCCATATATCGACTTCCTCGGCGCATTATACGATCACTTTGAACCAGAGTCACTTAACTTTCGAGCGTAGAAGAGAGAGGCAGAAGAGGCAGGAAGGAGGTCAAATTCACCACCGAGGTCAGTTTGAGATAGGAGTTAGGAGGTGCATCCCGAGGAGCGGAGCGGTAACAGGTCCCTGTCGGCAAAACAGAAGTAAATGGGCCTCAGATCCATGGAAAGGATAAAGGGTAGTATCTGTAGGTCATTCATTATTTGGAGTTTCTGCTCAATACATACCTTAATAGGAGGCTTCATTGATGCAACTACGTGGATACTACCTATCACAAGTTCATGAGAAATACTATCTAAAGAAGCTAACCCAGTGCATTTGTATCAATCTCTCATATTTAAAGGTACCACGTTTATGTCCTACATGTGTGGACGTCCTTTTTCCTAATAAAAGCGGCAGAATTGGACAGAAAGTCATGTGACCATACCACAGGACTAGAGTCACGTGCTCTCGCCTAGGCGATCTATTGGATTGCCCACCATCATGTCGTCTGCCCCTTCAAAGACATCGAGCGAAGATATTATCGGTCAAAAGGTACCTATCATTAGACTCAGTGTCTCCATTATGTGGGAATACTGACAGGTGCTCTAGTATGATCGCTGTGTGGCAGATCTGATCGTCAAATCGTAGGCTGCATGACTATAAATGCGTTGGAGAGCAGCTAATATCGGTTAAATCCTAGTGGTGTGGGGTTCGGCGTTGGAATCGTTGCCAGTGTCCTTCTCTTCCGCCGTGAGTCTTGAATCGCTTGGTTCCTTAGTGAACCCATTTGAATTCTTTCATTAGGCCGCGGGTGGCCAGTTGCCTTGTCCACTGGTTTCGGTGCTGGTACGTTTCGCCTCTTACCACAAGAATCAATCAACTTTGCCTAATGATTCCAACCTATCAGGTGCTGCTTATGCCGATTGTGATCGGTCCTTCAACCCTGCTCGTATACCCGGTACCCGCATTGTCCCACCTTCTGCGCTCAAGGAGCAAAAATAAAGCTAGACACACGAATCTGACACTACTCGTGTCCTCAATGATAGAAAAATAAATATTTTGTTTGTTGATTTTGGCACCAGCGCCCCATGTCTCAGATAACAAAACATGGCCAAATGAATAAGATAGTCCCTCTATTACATTGACCTGCGCTCATTCCGTCTACGACGAAGAATTTGTGTTGATAGGGTTATCTTCCGGATATTTTCTCATAAATGCGTTGTCTCCTAATCGTGCGTGAGGGTTCTTCTGAACCTCTACCTCTACCGTCCTTCGCTCTTTCCCCAACACGAGGCGATTATACAAGACGTCTATGAGCTCATATCGTCTAGTCAGTGGTGACACCTCATGGCATCTTGACTTGCCGAACTCACATGACGTGACGACGAGCAATGGTCCTGACCAGATAATGGTGCGTATGCGACGTGCATCAGCTGGGAGTGGTGTATTTGACTGTATCATCTTAGGTTGTGCCCCGGTTTGTGTTCAGGGTAAATAACGATGCTGGCAAACTAAATTCTAACCTGGGTCGCTTGGGTACGAATTGTCCGTGAGTTAATTTCCCAGGTCACGTGACCTTTCAGAGGCGCCAATTCAATACATATCTTTATACCGCAGGTCATTAGTTCTACATATAACTTCAATCTCGAAAGACTGGCCACATAAAATTAGAGCCGTAGGCCATCTCTTCACAAAAGACCGATCTAATCACCTCGATAAGCATCGTGGGTGGGCATGAGACCGAGCATTTGTGATTTTTTTCTATTTCGAAACAGCTGCAATCCAGACATTCAGTGCGATAGCCACAGCCCCAAGAAGCCAGAGAGACCTAGTAGGTTTGGACTTACATCACCTCGAAATTTGGGGTTTAACAGAATACTTGCGCTTGAGAACTTGCTTAAGCCTTTTATACACATTACAAACGAGGATATGGGCCGCCACACACCAGGCTTATTGAGTGCAGTACTGCTGCTGGTATCAGTTATTCGGCAAAACCCGGATTTTCTTCTTGGACATTCTCAGTACTTGTGATACGAGTTTGAGTTAAGGTAGATCGTGTGGATAAGGACCTAGACTATAAAAAGCCCACAAAGGGCTAGAAAACAACGTAGTTTTCTTTTGTTAGGCGCCTCTCACTTTGTACTCAACCTGACATGGTGCATACTTGTACGGATACAAGTCTCGCCAGCATGTTTGTAATCTATATCCTTGTAGTTGGTTACAAGATATGTCATAATACTAATGCTGGACCTCTATGTTTCCTTGAACAATTTTGGAGCTTAAACATACTCGGCCACGTTTGTGATTGGAGATGAGGCAAATATACCTGTGGCTACAGGTCTCGATACCAATTTAGTTCAAGTGCTAGTGCAATGCACCCTCCCCATGGAACAGTGGTATCTGAGTTTCGGCTTTTTCCAGCAACCTGGGGTCATGTCACTTCAGTATGCGCCACCTATCGATTCGACTCGTAGCGGATTGATGGACAATCCGATAAAATTGCGCCGGTAACCACTTATAATATAAGAAGCATGACTGACTTGGTGAATTCGAAGTAGCGCATCTGACGATATGACGTATAGCAAGCAAGCTTTCCCTGTAGCCACAGCTCCAGAGGACTGCCGTAGGGTCCATGACGTGATTCCGAGCCAGTAAAACGTATTTATTCCAAACCAGGTTTACTGTGTCGAAGTACATTTGGTTAAGTGGAAAGTTACGAAGGCTTTACACCTCGCTTCGCACCCGTGTTCAGTAGCCATTGACGCTAGCCACAGCCGATGTTGATATAAAACAATTGGCCAATCAACCACAGTCAAAATCATCCGCTCTCACCACCCCCATCTCAAGCTCCTTCGCCATGTTAAGCTCACTCAAGTCTTTTTTTCTTAATATTCAAGCCCCACCAGCTCCAATGGACGTTACTCCGGTCTCAGTTAACTGGTTCCCTAATAGGTGCGTGTTTGTACCAAAGGTACTCCTGAAACAAGTCAATAACAACTCCTGCCATAGGCGTTGTAACTACGAATGCTCGTTCTGCTTTCATACATCCAAGAACACATTTATTCTACCAATTGATCAGGCAAAAGAAGGGCTAAGGGCACTGTCTGAAGCTGGAATGCGCAAAATGAATATCAGCGGTGGCGAACCCTTCCTCAATCCTACATACATTGGCGAGATTTTCAAGTTCTGTAAGGAAGATCTGGGTCTTGAGTCAACATCGGTCGTCAACAACGGCTCCAAGGTCACTGAAAAGTGGCTAGATCAATATGGAGCATACCTTGACATTATGGCCATATCTTGTGATACTTTTGATGTAGAGACCGATCTTAAACACGGGCGTGCTGAAAAGGGAAAGGCAACGCATATTGGCCGGGTATTTGAAGTTGTACGATGGTGCAAAGAACGAGGAATCAAAGTCAAGCTAAATTCAGTGATCACAAAGTAAGCAGAAGCTGTTATAACACCGAGACGGGCACCCTAAAATGCAACACCACAGACACAATTTTGAGGAAGACATGAATGATAGTATCAAAGAGCTAGCGCCTTTTCGCTGGAAGGTCCGTCAGTTCATACATTATGCCAAGCAGCGAGACCAGTTTAAGATATTAATATTTAATGATTGATGTCTAGGTGTTCCAAGTTCTGCTCCTAGAGGGGGAGAATAATGGCGTGGAGAATGGAGCACTTCGGGATGCACGCAGCCTGCTCATTACTAGAGACCAGTTTCAGTCGTTCCTCGATCGCCATAGGGAACAGAAGTGCCTTGTTCCTGAAGACAATGACGCCATGAAGGACTCTTACCTGAATTTAGATGAGGAGATGAGGTGAGTGCGAAAATTCAGTCTGGGTCCAGGAAATGAATGTATCCATACTTTCATAGGTTCTTAAACTGTTCGTTGGGTGGTAAGACTCCTGGGCGCTCGATTTTAGAAGTCGGGGTTCAACAAGCTCTTCAAGACGCCGGTTTTGATAATAAGGTACACAATCTACTGTTTTGAATATCTTCAATGCTAATATTATTCATAAAAAGGCTTTTATCGAACGAGGAGGCATTTTCGACTGGACTCGCGAGAAGGTGGTCCCTCCATCTATAGAATGGTAGCTGAGGTATTTGAAACCAGTGATGTTCTCGTCAAGCATGTATTGTTACAGCATGAAATGATTAGTGCATAACATGACGTTTAGCAGTACCGCAAAGAACGGTGTTCTCAATAAATTTAACTATGGTCCATATATACGCATACATGACATCACATACGTGCGTAAAACGAGACGCGCCTACCTAATGGGTGCCAAGCTTTTCGGTGCCGGCGACTTCATGTCTTGAGATTTCTTCCGTCGGTCTGACCGCAGGTTCACTACCCCTCGTCTTCACACAAACACGGATTCGTTCTCGATGCTATTAGATACGGCGCTTCAGACAGCTCGGAAGACAAAATTCGAATACATTGAATTACGGGACGCTCCTGAATATCTGAAGAATATAGCTCGGGAAACTGACGGAGAGACAACCGAGCGGCTGGTTAACACAGTGAACCCCAAAAGTGCGGAAAATCCGCATGACGTCCAGATTTTGCCAGACATCCCCACTTAAAATAGCAGAATCCGCAGCTCGACGACACACAGGGGTGAGTTGAGGATGCGGATTCATGGAAAAAATGGTCGGATTTTGCCAACACTCCACATATAACGCGCGATTTTTCACGTTCAGAAAATCCGCACTTTTGGGGTCCACCGTGTAACCGCTCAGCGTTGAAGCGGTATGGCCAACAGTCAGACCTAAAATTGGATATTGGGGATGTGTGGGTGTTGGACGAAAGGCAATACAATGAGGATCGAGATTGGGTCAGAGCTGATGTGTCCCATAGGTACAATTGGTGTCAAATCAGGGGATACTAGTGATGTACGTCCATGGTAGCATGAACAGAAAACGATCCAGATGAATATATTAAAAACTTTCATCAATTTGAATGAGCGGATTTTTGAAGCGTCGTTACCAGAGCCCGTTGAGTCACGTGCCGCTCGCTTTCTGTCCAGATACTGCGGAATATAGGGACATACTTACCAACGCATCACCCGAACACATCGGGAGGGAGGTTTTCGGAACCCTGCCAGGGCTGACGGCGATAGCTGAGTTTATATCTAAGTCGGGAATTGGAAGGCTTGGAGGCTCGCCGGCATCCGCTCAACCTCCGTAGGACCTTATGTCCATCTTCGATACGCCCTCACGGCCTCACGTAGATCGCCCTTATGGCACCTGTATTGGGTCGAACCCCCCTCCCCCAGCTTTACTACCTCTCTTACGCGTATCGTCTATTCCCTCTGTTCTCTCTCTCCCCTCTGTCTTAGCGTAGTCTGTCTCGGTTTGTGAGCGGTTTGCCTTGTTCGCATATAGCTCCCTAAATATGAACCCAAAAAAGTCGAGTCACGTGCACTAATTTGCACTCGAGACGGGCTGCTGTGGTTGTAGAGGGACGATGCAACCACAATCACAAGCACCAACTTTGAAATACATTGGGCATTCTGTGTAACTTCATGAAAACTGATAGCAACAGCATGAACTAGGTCCAAAGCGTTCCCGAGATTCAGAGTCGGTTAGGCACAGACCCACCCTGTGAATTAGACTCGTTAAGCACGTGAGCTTAAGGGTGTTAATCTCAACCCTGGCCTCAAACTCTATCTATTGTCATTACATAGTATCGAAATCATTCCTAGCCAACGCTTCAGTCCCGCTCTCAGATTATTACCATGTCATTGTTGAGTATTATCGATGCTGTCGACAACTTCAAGCCTACCGCTCTATCCACTCATAAGTTTGTTCCCTTTTACCTATCCCTCGAGCATACCCAGCCTCAGGACATCATCGGCCAGATCGCCCCAGAAGTGGTCCACACGATCATCTCTCATCCCCCTGGCACTTTTGCCGTTCAGATAATTGACAGCTCTGGTGGCATGTCTCGGGCTTCCGACAGTACTCGTCCGCCGTCTGTTGCACAAGTCAAGGCAATCGCTTTTGATGACCGGCTCAGCACTGCCGAAGAACGATCAGAGGCTATTGAACGTGCGAGTATGGAATGGCGTGAGCAAGGATTGTTTGCTGGGGTTATTGGTGGAAGACAATGGCGAAATGAACGGTACACTGTGTATGTGCACCCGTTCAGGAACGCGGGACTCGGGGGGGAGGTAGCTTTTGAGCTCGAAAGGTCGGCCTGCCAGCTATTTGGATTTGTAACGTATGTCCATTGTATCCTGATATCTTCCGTGAGATGTGAGTATGTTGATCGATCCCCTTTGGCTAGGTATGGGGTACATATGACTATGGTATATGAGCGATACACATGCATATACGTCGTCCACTGTATACTAATGAGAGTTGCGTCCTGCAGTATACTTCCGATTACAGAATATGGGTCCCTCGCCGATCCAGGACCAAGCAAACGTGAGTGAGACCATATATTCGCCAGAGACCAGTAAGAAGGAACAAGGTCACTGATTCTCGCTAGCTGGCCGGGGTTTCTGGATAACTCTGTCGCCGGTGGAATTCCAGTAGGCATGTCGCCATTCGAATCCATGGTCAAGGAGTGCGAAGAGGAAGCCAGTCTTACTGAGGATGTTGCAAGGAAACATCTGAAGTCAGTTGGAGCAGTTAGTTACTTCTTTCAGTGAGCCACTCTTGCTATTACCTTCGAAAGGTCCGGTAACGTATTATTATCAGAAACTCGCGAGGAAACCTTCAGCCCGAAGTTGAGTAAGTGGATTCGCCTCTTTCCCTCATACCGAGCCTGATAAATCTTTCTTGTAGATATGTGTACGATATGCTTTGTCCTTCAGCGAATGACCCAGCGTTCGTACCCAAGCCATTGGATGGAGAAGTCGAAAGTTTTGAGGTCTGTACCAGTTTTATCAACTTGCGGCCGGCGGAACGTTCCTCAAAGCCTAAAAAAATCTGTCCAGCTGATGAACTGGGAGGCGGTTATTGAGAAAATGAAAGCCGGTGAATTCAAACGAAACAGCGCATTGGGTAAGCACTTGTTTGTTAAACAATCTCATCTGTGGTTATTGAGCTCTTTATAGCCCTAGTAGATTTTTTCGTTCGCCATGGAATAGTCACGCAGGAAAATGAACCAAACTATTTGGAGATTGTGACTCGAATGCATGGTCGCTTTGGTTTCGAGTAAGGCGGAGCCTTCGTACATCTTTGTAGGTGTCTGAACACTATGCTGTATAAAATAATAATAAATGTTTTAAAAATACTTTCCTCTTTAAAGCAACTCAACAACGTCTTGGTGTGGCCATGGGTTTTAAGTTATTGGCCCAAGTAGGCCTCGCTCGCATCCTAGATGCGTGTTGGGATATTCAGGGTCTGCTGATGTCACGGCGCGATCGTCGCAAGGATCGTGTTTTGAATTACGGTACTGCTCCCAACCCGCCACTTACTACCACTACCTGTGCAACTTTGAACCTCTGGTCTGTGTAAGTTGCATGAGTATCACAAAATACAGTTTCATTAATGCTGCAATATTAAAAAATACAGCACAATATAATAGCAAAATGCCTCCGCGCCGCACCAAGAAACCCGTCAAGACCAAGCCTTCAAGCCCAAGGAGCTCCGAATTAGAGTCGGAGGTCCCCTCCAAATATTTTACTTCTAAAATCGCATCAAAGGTCAAGTCTATCGTTGGCCTTGAGACCGACGATACGAAGCCGGTCGTCAACAACAAAAAACGCAAACGCACCAATGCAGCCACCGAACACGACCGAGAGGACGAAGAGCCTGTCCCAAGGCAACAGTTGCCCAGAAAACCCCGTACCAAAGTATCCGTGCCGATGACACTCACACCCCAACAATTAGCGGCGAAGCAAGCCAGAATATCAAAGGCCACCGAAAACGACTCAGAGTCTTCAGAGTCGGAAGACGAGTTAGCGACAGCACCTGTTTCTCCCACCAAGCCGAGGCCGAGAGGAAGACCCAAGAGGGCTACGGCTGCTCCACCGAAACCGAAACCAAAACCAGCCTCTACCCGTACCCGCCAATCAGCCTCAACTAACACTAAGGTGTCAAGTACTTCCAGTGCTCGTAAGACTCGTAAATCGCGGGACGAATACGACTCCTCTATTCGCGAGCTTACTCATTCTTCGAATTCACCAACTCCGTCCGAAACCTCTGATACGCGCGGGTCTGCCGATTACGACCCCGAACTTGAAGTTTCAGCTGACTATCAACAGGACGAGGACGAGGAAGAGGCTGCTTTGGAAGCCATGGAAGTTGACAGTGACGCTCTGGATGACGAATCAGACTTTGGGCCGCACAGAATAGCGGAACGTGCAAGTGTAAGTCCGAGGAAGAAACGCACTAGCACCTCAAGCAAAGCCTCAAGGGACGAAAGAGCGTTGGAAAACGGGCCAAAAAAGATGCGACCTCGGAAGAGGAATATCAGTCAGATGAGTCTGGAGCTATCATCGTCGGAAAGGTTGCACAGGCACCAGAGACCGGGAGAGGTAAGTTCGGCATTTCCCTTCAGTCAGTCATTATTTGGCCAACGTCTGATGAACTTGGCAGTTCCCGAGGGCCAAATTTCTCAAAATACGTTCGACTTCTTGCTTAACCTCCAAGATCCTGAGAAGAACGACCGAGAATGGTTCAGGTTACATGGTTAGTTCGTCTACCTCTTTACACTTGGCACTTAATTCATCGGGTTCTCAGAACCGGTTTACAGGCTCGCTGAGAAGGAGTGGGTTGCTTTTGTTGATGCTTGGGTAACGACCCTGGTTGAGGTGGATGATCAAATCCCGCCCTTACCTCCGAAGGATATCATACATAGGATATATCGGGATGTGAGCCCCAGTTTGTTACCAACCGCCGATCTATTGAAGCGAGGAATCATAGATGAGATTCAGCAACGACAAAACACCCTATAAGTCAAACTTCTCGGCAAGCACTTCTCGATCAGCGTGAGTCTATGGCGGATCACATGTGAGTGTCTCATCTATTAGTTGCTATTTGTGCACGTTTTAAATTTAGCTTTAATTAGTTCAAGTGAGTTTTTACCTCTTATAAGTATGTCCGCGAGCTCATAACGTTCGACCCGTAGTCAAACCTGGGGGTGGTAGTCTAGTGGCAGCTGGCGTGTGGTGCCCTGGCAAAAATGAGTTGCAGACCATCAGGTGGGTTTCTATATTGCTCCTGTATAACTCCCCACATCATAAAGTTTGTGATACTTCTAGGAATGTCATACAACGAAATCACGCTCGGCGACTCCGGGAAATAATAGCCAAGCCTAGTTTCGTAAAGTACTTCGGGGCGCCCGAGCCTCTCGCCACTAAGGGCAAAGAACGCCAACGCCAGAGTATCTTCGGAGCTGAAGATGAGCTCAAAGTGGCGCCGGCCGGAGTGAAGAAAGATCATCCGTAAGCACAGTTTCGCTTTGATGTACACGTTGCGCCTATCACTCGCTGCCCTGCGAACGTGGCCATCGCGTACTTAATAGCAACGGTATTGATGAGATGGATTGCACCTTATCCAGGGATATTGATCTTCTCAAGTGTCGAAGTTTCGCCGTCATTCATAGGTAAGTTGATAGTAATATTAAGTGACTAGGTAGACTCTAATAGCCATCGAAGATTTACCGATGCTCAAGTTTTGAAAAAAGACTTCTTGGAGAAGATTCTGAAACCTGTGCTGGTCGAAGTGAGACCGTTTGTGCATTGGTTGGTATGCTTTCATAGATAGGGATGCAGATTTGCTAACGTATGATTGCGATTTCAGCCTTAATGATTATATGACTTTATCACCGGACGAAGCCAGCGTACCTGGCTCCAGCTCAAGCTCTGACGAGGAATAACTGGAGTATCCAAAAACGTGTCCCTAGATTCTTCCGCAGCCCGATTCTTGATTTCTCATAATCGAGTTTATACGTAATTAGCGCGCATACATAGACATGCTTCTCCCACAATACTAGTACGAAGAGCGGCAAGAGTTTGAATCAACAGGCAGTTATTTATTCTCTGTTCGATTCCGGAACCCTTTCCTCTATGTCTTCGATTCTTACAAGTAAGGCTTCGAGAAGTAGGTCTGTGATGCTTAGAGGGGATACCCCGGGTCTGACTGGTCCCATGTGATGATGGCCCCACGCTTAAACATTGCTCGAATACCCCGACAGCAATCAGGATTGTTATGTTATATTCCGCCAAGGCCCCGAAGGCCAACACCCACAGGGGATCGGCGGTGGGTCGAATGTATACCCGGTTTTTATGGAGTCCACAGAGTTGAAGAAAAGAAAAGCATAAATTTAATACTGGACTCATGAGGGGTCGTACTCGGCTACATCAGCCCAAAGCTCCGGCTATATGGTATAATACACAAAAAGAAGAACAGAAGTAAATCCAAGAAAAAAGAATCATATGTGGAAGAAACATAGTCGAACCGGAGTGATGAGTCTACGAATCTACTTTTCAACGTTGTCTTGGAACCACTATCGAATGAAACACGAATCAGCATGTCGCCCCGCGCCGTAGCACGAAAATAAACGTACCCGAACCAAGAATTTCGCCGAGTCTTTAGGGTACCGCTTCTGGGTCTCGTAGTCAACATAGGTGACACCGAAGCGGGTACCATACCCATCAGCCCACTCAAAGTTGTCCATGAAGCCTATAAGTGCGTCTGTCAGCAAATATATACGCACGACTTCCACGAACAGACTTACTCCAAGGGAAGTAGGCCCTGACATCAACACCATCCTCATTGACTGCAGCCAATAGTGCCTTGGTGTTGCCGTCAAAGTACTCAACTCGGTCCTTGTCTGCAAGGGCGTCGAGAAGTGGCATCGAGTCCTCGTCTTTGACTGCGAAACCGTTCTCGGTGATGTAGATAGGAAGCTTGTACTTCTTCCAGAGGTAGTTGAGGAGTGCACGGAAACCGTCGGGGTAAGTCTGGAGCCATGCGCAGTGAGCCTGACATCCAAGCTCAGTACCGTCGGGGCGCTTAAAGGTGTACTGGACGTTTCCTTGGAATTCGTCTGAGCCGCCAGCCTCTGCAAGTGTGTTAGCACTATGAAATGCATATCTAGTAGGCATTTCACGTACTGCAAAGGTTGGTGGTGTAGGTGTTCATTCCGTAAAAGTCGCCTGAGCCTTTGACGATCTTGAGCTCCTCCGGAGTGAAAGTAGGGAGTCTGTCACCGAGAACCTCCTTCATGTATGCGGGGTAGTGGCCGAGGTAAATAGGGTCCGCGAACCAACCAATAGCGAAATCGAGCGCATGCTGAGCTGCTGCGATGTCTTTAGAGGGATGAATTAGTATTATACTATGATCGCAATGGTGAAGGACTCACTCTCGGGGGTATTGTCGTATGGCATAGCCCAGTCGCCGTTTAGAGTGATACCAATCTGTCCCTTCTGGGATGCCTTGAATTGTTCACGATAAACCTTGACTGCGTGTGCGTGGGCAAGAATCACACTGTGACCAACGCTATAATGACATTGTGATATTAGGGTTGAGGAATCGAGAGATACTTTCAGACTCACATCCATGGCTCAGTGCTGGAATCACCCACTGGGCTGCGTTGGCGATCACTGCAACGTCCCGGGGCGAATACTCCGCGCCCGTATCCCAGAATAGAGATGCACCACGGCTCATTCATGGTGAGCCAGTGCTTCACACGGTCACCAAATGCTTCAAAACAGACCTACAAGCGCATGAATATCCCCACATGGGTTGTAGCATTATTTACTAGCTTACCTTGGCATAGTGAGCATAGTCCTTCACGATTTCTTCCTTGTTCAACCATCCACCGTAACGGTCATGAAGTCCCTGAGGAAGATCCCAGTGGTAGAGAGTAAGGAAGGGAGTAATTCCGGCGGCCAAGAGCGCGTCAATGAAGTCGGAATAGAATTTGATCCCAAGTGGGTTCACGGGGTCGTTACGCCCGCCAAGAGGAATTATTCGTGACCAAGAAAGGGAGAAACGATAAGACTTGATGCCATATTGCTTCAGAAGTGCGACATCTTCCTTCCAAAGTCGGTACGAGTCGGTTGCAACGTCACCATCACGGCCATCCAGAGTCTTTCCAGGGGTACGAGAGAACTCGTCCCAGATGGAGGGACCACGCCCATCGGTGTTGGTCGAACCCTCGATTTGGAATGAGGCTGGATGAAAGTATGTCTCAGAGACAAGATGATCAACCGAACGACCAAAGAATACTCACCGGTTGCAAATCCCCACAAGAAATCCTTGGGCAACTTTTTCTGGACGGCTTGTACCTTTTTGGCTGCCGTTTGGGGAGAGGCACCGTTGAGTGTTGTATCCGAGTTGGTACGGGGCTTGGCCTCCTCACGAGCGACTGCCTTTTTGTTCTCAATATTGGAAGTAGGCGCACGAGAGCGCGGGCGAGAAGCGGTGTTTCCCATGGTCAACAGTAAATGCGATCCAATCCTGAAACAACAATTGGCCTTGGGTGCGGCAGTTAGCTGCAGCAGAGGGGGCAAGGGGCTGAAGAACTGGTTTGTGGAAATCGATGCTTATTTATACAGCCATGGCCGGTCGGAAGAATATGAGAAACGAGAGTGCGATGCAGCGTGGCAAGTGAGAGAGTAGGACAAGTCTAGGCTAAGATACAATATCCTCACCTGATTGCCGTTACCGTTGTAGTATTATCAGCTCGATTTTAGAAGTGGCCGATGATACCCCGCTGCTTTTTCCCGACGGAGCTCCGTACCATGCTGTCGGCTCCAATAGTACCGCCCAGCGAATAAGGCACACTGTTTACATCCCGGTCAGTTCCTCTCGTTCCGCACTTCTTGCGAGTCAAGGTAAGATAATAATTCTTGACATGCCTGACGAATTATTCCGCCCACCTTACCTGCCCGTTTGAACGCACCAACTTATCGTACCTCTTAATCGATTCTTGCCGAGTTTTCGTCGTGTTGGGCTACACCAAAGTCGCTTGAATAAAATCCCCGCAGTTTCTCCGGCACGTGGCTATCGGCATCCGCGCCGACCACCGTTGTTTATGTATACATATTCACCCACAAAGGCTTCCAGGAAGCAAGTACTTCTCCTCCCCCGTCACTCTTTGCGATCACAGTCCTCGACATAGACGATCATCATACACGACATGGCTTCCCCTGTTGTTCCTGATTCTCAACTTCAAATGATTGGTTTCAGTCTGTGGGCGTGATTAGTAATTAACGTTCGGAAACGACTAGTCTTGTCTGCCCCATTTAGATGTAATCGTCCGAGGGTGGGCTCCAATTCGCAAAGCTCGAGGAGAGAGAGAAATGGTGCGGCAACGCGACGAGACGGCTCGGTGACTTGTCGGAAGTTCTTCAAGACGTCGAGCAGCCCATCGTCCTGAGAGAATGTGATTTGCAGAACTATCAGGGTGAGAGGGCATTCAGGTGTACGTATGTAATAGACATATTGTCACTTCCTATTTTATCAACCGAACGGCAGCTCCAGGCTTTAGTGCAAATGGCCGAACGAGTTTGCTCGGCGTCTTCCAGTCGGATATATACCCACAAGCATTTCCTTTGAGTGGTGGCGACCGGTGCGAATCGGCTTGTCGGCGAAGCCTTTGGTGATTCCGGCATACCTCATCGAGAGGTTCACTGAAAGAATGAGACTAGAATTTCTTAGATGCTTCTTCGTCCTGATCAATATCTGCTTCATTAGACATCGGTCGTTATCCACTACAGACGGAGATTTATCTTATGCGGGTTGAAGGACATTTTATATCATCGAACCATGGGCAAACAGCAATCTTCAGAGTGTCTAGTCGTGTCACGAGCGTTATTTATGCGCTCCATGGGCGAGAGTTGTCCCTTGAGTAAAGTATGTGGGGTATACTATTGAACGATGAGCGCCATCGATAAGACGCCCGCCCTCACGAGTTGCTGGTACCTCTAGCATTACCCGAATGGCCAATGGATATTGGCATTGTTCGTCGGAGAAAGTCTAGTTCGTAATGTACGATGTTCCGTCATACGTTTCATGAATATAAACATACCTACCCATGCGTTCTGATCGGTATTGGTACCTGGACACCCATGGTGAAGCGCAGTTCTTCCGGTATCTTTAAGATGGCATCGATAAATAGCTAAAGAGTCATTCCAGTGACATTGCTTGAGGTGGCATCTATGGCTTTTAGTGACTATTTTAGTGCTTGGATTTATTGGAGCTATCAGCCTCTTCGAACGCTGGACTCTTTGGAAGGATATAGCATTAGCATATATTGGCGCATATGCATAAGGAGCTATATATAACCTCCGGCGGAAAATAGACAAAAGGTATCGAGATCCTGCATTGTACACCGGCTTTTGCCGCCACAAATGTGTAATCATGTACTCCAATATGAATGATTTGTATCAAAAAACTTTAGTGACTGAAGCTATATGTGATGGGTGAGATGTATTGCCTGATGGTGATACACTTGGCGAGTGGCGTGATTCCCCGGCCAATAACACACTGTATCCTTGTTCGTATTGAAGTAAAGCCAAAACTAAGACGGTCGAATTTAGTACTCTATGTGATGTGCTAGCGGGGAATTCATACGTAGTACTTTTATGTCGACCAGTCAACTTTCTTCCTGATAAATCTTGATTCATCAATCTGAGTTTGTATGCATTTATTGCACACACACACCTCTGGCGGAAGAGAGCGCTGCGTCGCGAGTAGCGATGGCGGAACACCACCCACCCTTTGAGACCTCTGAATTCAGTCGCCAACGCCAGTTACTGTAAATCTCGGGCAAAGATATATTTATAATCTGTCGGGAAATTCTTCAGTTCACTTCCACTAGCCATAATTCACCTCGAGACACCTTACTTGAAGGATGAAGTCCAAACTTCTTATGTGAGGAAGCAGGAGCTAAGTAAATGTGATAAGCTGATTCGAATACGGGACTAGATAAGCTGAGCCCTTTCAACGTGGAACCTTGGGGGCAGGTTTGAGACGCGTTATCACGACTCACCGCATCATGCTTTATCCTGCTGGATAGATGGCACAGGATAAACCAGGGAGTCGAGTTGACCCGAAACGAAAGCGCGGAAAATGCACAGCTTATTTCAGTTAACACCTATGTCAATGTTGGCTGGTTTAACAGGAGCAGTTGTATATCACATATGTACGGGTTGGAGGGTCCGCCACAAGCCATTGACTCCGAGGTAGTACCGGGGGATATGTCGGAGATATCCCACAGGTAAACGAACTCGGTGTAATCAAGTAAACGCTCGAGAAGATGCAGTAAGTGTCCGAATCTTGAAATGACGCGAAGAAGCACATATTAGAGGTGGGTCCGTTTGTAGCCCCGTATACGTGTCCGGACAAAATCTAAGGAAGGAGAAAGTGAATACAAGATACAGCAATTGCTTCACGACCTTCGCTTCAGCCCTCTAAGCTCCTGATTTTATTGAATTTGTCACTTTATAAAGTAAACAGTGAAATTTTATGAATTCAAGTGACCAGAAGGTAGTTGGATGTCCACGATGGGTGTCGCAAACACAAAGAGTAGTAGGGTAGCATAGTAGACATTCGACTGGGTCCCTTAAGCTTTTAGTTCATAAGCATATTATTGATATAAATGTAAGATATCGTTAAGACCAAATCCCTGTAGCATCAGTGTAAGTATATGCTAATATTACTGACGACTCTGAGTGGTAGTCAATTGCAGATCAAAACAATCACTAAGCGCCCAGCGCCATCTGACATAACGCTGGCCATCCCTAACAACTCCCAGCGTGCGGGCTAAACTCAACCACGACCTCCAAGCCACTAAATAATTATGGCCTCCCGCGACTATCTCGATGATGACGAAGATGATTTGCCCGAGGCCTCGGAACTGGGCCGCTCGCGACAGGTAGAAGATGATGTTGAAGACGATGAAGAGAGAGACTCTGAGGAGGAGGAAGACGAAGAGGATGATGAGGAGGAGGAAGACGAGGAGCAGGACTCGGGGAGACAGAGGAAACGTGTTAAAGTAAGTTTATTATTAAATAGCGCACTGTAAATGCTTAAATGCTACATTAGCGCGCACCCAAACGACCCAAAGCACATCGTTTCCTCGATCTAGAAGTCGAGGTTGACGATGATGACGAGGATCTGGATGATGACGATGACGAATTTCACAAGGAAGGCAAGCAAAATATTGCTACCACTTAGGGTTATATTGACTGTTATCCCGAAATTCAGCCCGGGAGTTTATTGACGAGGATGGTGGATTTGACCCGAATGAGCCAGCCAATCGACGCGCGGCAGCAGACCACATCCGATATGACCAACAGCGGGAACTCAACGAACGTGACCTTGCTGAACTCGCACAGGACTACAAGGATCGCTACCAGCGCTCGGCCGCTCGCTATACTGGCGATGCGGACCAAGTGCCTCAACGCCTGCTCATGCCTAGTGTCAATGACCCTCACTTATTCCAAGTTCGAGTCAAGGCTGGTCGTGAAAAGGAATTGGTGTTCAGTTTGATGCGCAAATACATGGACAAGGAGCACACCAACAACCCACTCGAAATCTTCTCTGCCTTCCAACGCGATTCCCTCCCTGGTCTCATCTATGTCGAAGCACACGATGCAAAGCAAGTCAGCACGGCCTTGAATGGTCTGGTTGGTGCATACGTTAGCAGTGGTATCAAACTTGTGCCCATCGATGAAATGTCGAGTCTGCTCAAGATCAAACGAGTGGAGACCACTGTCCAACCTGGCGCCTGGGTCCGTATTAAACGTGGCAAATACGCTGGTGACCTTGCACAAGTAATCGATGTCACCGAAAACGGCGAAGAGGTTGGGCTCAAATTCATTCCTCGTATTGACCTGACACCAAGAGATGATGCGATGGGAGGTGGCGTCGATCCCAAGACCGGAAAACGCAAAAAACCGGGAATGTCCATCCCAACTGGTCGCCCCCCTCAGCGTTTCTTCAACGTAGAAGAAGTTACCAAGGCCTATGGTCCTCGTTCTGTTGGGCGGCGACAAGCCAATGCTTATGTCTTCATGAACGACACATACAAGGACGGATTCATCGAAAAAGACATTCGGTTATCTGGTATTCAAACCGACAACATCAACCCTACCCTTGATGAAATTGCCCAGTTTGCTAGAATTCACGGAGAAGATGGTGCTCCAGGGGATGTCGACCTCTCAGCTATTGCCGAGGCATCTCGTAAGGCCGCAACGGCCGTACTCCAGCCTGGCGACCACGTCGAAGTCTTTGAAGGGGAACAAACAGGCGTGCACGGTGTAGTGGAGAGCATTTCAGGTGAAATTGTCTTGCTGCGGGCGACCCATATCGATATCGAAGGTCAAAAGATCGAGGTTCCGGCTCGTAGTGTGCGGAAGCGGTTCAAGGCCGGTGATCACGTCAAGGTAATGGCCGGAAAAAATACAGACGAGACGGGTCTAGTTGTGTCCGTAACCAACAATGTGGTTACGTTCTTGTCAGATTTGTCCCTCCAAGAGGTGAGGCATAGCTCTTTATCTTCTGGTGCTTTACTGATACATTATGCAGGTAACTGTATTCTCTAAAGATCTTCGCGAGGCCGCGGAAGTCGGAGCCAGCACCAACACGGTCGGAAACTACGAACTGCATGATCTCGTGTTGCTTGGGTACGCACAGACTTGCTCCTTCTGGGTACCTTTATTAATTTCACTCATAGGGCCGATTCCGTGGGAGTCATCTACAAGACAGAGCACTCCACCTTCCGAGTACTCGACCAAAATGGCCAAACTCGCATCGTGCAACCCCACCAAATCACCCTCCGACGTGATTCCAACAGAGCTATCGCAACTGACGCCCACGGTCATGAAATTCGTGTACGGGACAATATGAAGGAAGTTGACGGCGAAATGCGCAAGGGCCAAGTTCTCCATATCCATCAATCGACATACGCATTCCTGTTCAATCGCGAAATTGCCGAGAATGGGGGTGTGTTTGTCACGCGAGCACGGTCGTTGGTTAGCGTTGCCCCCAAGGGTCCAGGAGCAGGAATGGATCTGAGCAAGATGAATCCGGCGATGATGGGCGGCGGGATGGTTGGAAGCGGAATCATGACGCGAGCACCAAGGGACCGTTTGATCGGTGTTCATGTGATGGTCACCAAAGGGTTGCAAAAAGGATACGTCGGAACCGTAAAGGAGACCAACGGAAACTTGGTACGCGTAGAACTGGTCACAGGAAACAAGGTCATTTCTATCGAGAAGGATAAACTTAGGATGAAGGGGTAGGTTTATCTATACATTCTGAAGAGTCAAAACTAACTCAGCTTTTCCGCCAAGTCCCGACGGCAAATACATCCCGATTTCAGATGGGTTCTCCCGACGTAACAATGCGTCCAACATGGGCCCGCCCACTTCGACACCCAACAGCGGCGCCAACAGTGGTTGGGGCACTCCCAGTGGTCGTGGAGGTGGAGCAGCTTCGCCTGGACGGACTCAGAACCCATACCTTGCTGGAAGCAGAACACCTGGGTGGGGAGGCGACGGTTCAAGGACGCCCTTTGGAGGGGGAAAGACCCCCGTATGGAATTCTTCGTAAGCGGCTGTCTGGGCTCTGTTGTTCACTCCCACTGATCGTTCGTACCAGAGCTACTCCTATGCACCAATCTGGCTCATTTGGCGGGAAAACACCAGGAGGAGCGGGTGCGACCAACGGCTCTTGGGGTGGTGCAACTCCCGGCAGGTCAACGTGGGGCGGAGCGACCCCTGGTCGACCTTCAGGACAAGGAGGATGGGGTGGTGCTACCCCTGCTCGTTCTACCCCCTGGGGAGGTGCTACCCCTGCCAGATCATCGGGAAATACCTGGGGAGGAGCAACTCCGGCAGCGAGCAAGGACTCATGGGGTGGGGCCACTCCAGGACGACCAAATGCAAGTGGGTCTGGGTCGGGCGGAGACTCGGGAGAGTGGTCTCCCTCTGGGGGGGACGAATGGGTGAGCCTGGGTTCAAATACGTACAAAACTCCAATTAATGTGTTAATAGGGAGGATCAGCCGAGACGCCTTATACTGCTCCTACCCCAGGTGCAGGTCTCATGTCCGCGCCAACGCCGGGGGCGCCCTTGTCTGCACCTACGCCAGGGGCCGGTGCGTTCTCGAGCGCGCCCACTCCTGCGTTCGGCTCTGGTTACGGGAGTGCACCTACCCCTGGCGTGTTTGGTATGACGCCTGGATACGGAGTTTCTCAGACACCTCGAGGTGCACCTACTCCTTTTGTCAGTGGCAGTGGAATGGACGACGACGAGGGTGGAGGCCGCTCTGGCGAGAAGGGTATGTTTGGTCAAGAATTGATTCCTATTGGACACTAATTAATCGACAACTAGGCTTACCCAAGGACTGGTTGATGACTTTACCCGAAAACGTCCTAGTTGGCGCCATACTCGAGTTCTGCATCCCCGAGGAGAGACAACTGGCTACGCAGACGGCGCTATGACGGACAAACCGCAGTCTTTGTCACACGCCTGGATTCGGGCGCTCGTTACAGCCGTACGGTCACGGTCAAACTGCTGAGCAACGACGAAACTTTGGGTGGCGTGCCGTACGAATATCTCAAGGCGGTCGAGCCTCGTGACAACGAATACGCGATTTGCTTGGACCGTGGCCATTCCTCGTTTGGTCGCACTGCATTAGTGAGCTCCAAGGACGGCGAAGATTGTATGCTTGAAGTATTCGATGAGCACATGAGTAACCCGGATATGGAGTTCCTCAAGGTGAACATGATTGTGAAGAAGCATCAGACTTGATTGTAAGGGCGCGGAGAATCACTACTATGCTGGAAGGATTGTGACTAAGTTGGAGATTGCTTTCTGTTTGTTTTAAAAGTATTTGTGTTCGTACAGTACATATCCACACTAGCTGTCTGTAAATGATATTGATGTTCTATATAAGTCCAGACATCTCGATATTTACACATGATTAAAAATAATGTTACAGGAAACGCAGATTAAAACGAAAGAAGACCGGATCAGGAAGCTCGCAGGAGCGTATGTAAGAGTATTACTTATCTACTTTTTAATCAAGGCTTGTATCGATGAAGTTAGCATGTTAGAGACCTTGACAAGCTCTTCCTTTCGCGTGCGTTCGGCTTCTTTCAGACGACGCAATTCTTCTTTCAACAAACGGCGTTCCCGAGCTTCATGATCGCGCTCCGCTTTGACCTGCTCATAGTCAGACTTGAGTTTATCCAGCTCGGCCCGAAGCCTCTCCACAGATTTGGGCGCGCGTGGACGCTTCGATGGCTGTTCTGAGACTCAAGAGAGCGTTTTCTGATACGCGATTTCGAGGCCGATGTCTGTAAATTAGACTTTAGGTAGCTAGTGTTTGGTGCATCTGACTCTTCTGGTACTTCATCTGAAGAAAACGTTCTTGTAGAAGAAGGCGTAGATGGTAGCTGAGGCTTGACATGCATTGATCAGAACGTGATTTGTTACTCGTAACAAATGAGAATCTACCTTGGTCGCAAGAGAGCGCCTAGGCTTGCTGCTTTGAGGTGGTACACTCTGGTCCACTACGTCGTCGGAACAGATGATAGCATGGCGTCCGTCCAAGTGTTGGCGCAAGGTTCTGGCGATAGGACCTGGGCGATTGTGCCAAGTTTGCCACTTGTCCTTTTCGAGTCTTTGTTTCAAACATCAGCCCGAATATAGACTTTCATTCAACGCAAAAACTCACAAGCAGACAACACATCTGATTCTAGGCTCCTTTGGACGCTGATAACTAAGTTTCGCGCGCTGTCGCTGGTTATCGCGTCAAAGTACTGCTGGAGATCCTCTTCCTTGGGTCGATTTGGAGTCGTAGCTCCCGTCATATAAAACCAAACATTCTTTGCGCCCGTACCGTTCGGTTGAGAGGATTGAGATGTCGACGCACTGGACGATGCTTCGTGTTTTCGGATGGGTGGCATGTTGAGATGATGATGATCAAGGACAAGTCTAGTTCCAATTGAACTTCACTGTGCTCGCAAGAGACCCTTAGTCCCTGAGAATGTGTAAGCCCGTTGGAGCTGATTGTAGCCACCCAAATATTTGTGCCGGTGGCTCAGCTCCACCCAGCGATTTGATGTGTCATAAACAATTCAAGAGGCGAAATTACTAATATCATCCGGCAATGCTAGAGCGTGTTGCACAAGATATTAACTCAAATCTCCTTAAATGGCCATTCAAATAAACTCGGCAGTCTCGTTTCATTGACATTTATGACACTTTTCAGTCTTTTATTTTACAGAACAATTCCTATCCGTAGAATAATCCTACTTGAACTTGCAACATTACTTATCGACGTCTACGCTCAGTGCTTGAAGCGACTTGTAGTCTTCGGTCGCATCAACGGCTCCTTCCTGAGTCTTGGGCAGGACGAATAACTCGGCAATAACTGGTTCGCAGGAGGTGACCTCCTCGTTCGACATCTTGCCAACACCCGCATCTTTGACAAGCAATTGACTTTCGGGTGCATCGATTCCGATAAACTTCAAGTACTCTTCCAAGTGCTGGTACCAAACAATATCGAAGAATTCTTTCTGGGTGCTGGGCGAAGTTGCGGGGGGATCTCCGTGGAACCGTACGGCCTGAATGGGCATATAGGTGACCGTGGACAACGCGGCCAAAACTTTCCCCATGTTAACACCCGATACGATCTCCTTGATCGGCTCGCCATAAAGCGTGGGGATATTATCCAGGTTTTGTTCGGGGGATATAAGCTTCAAGTTGCACCACGCCTGAGAGACAGGATCGAGACGATTGACTATCATGCAATTCCAGACTTCGTAGCGCGGGCCCGCGATTTTGGGGAACTTTTTGGCAAAGAGCCTTGCGAACGTGATGTTGCCTACGGCCGGGCCTGCCGATGGGTACACCAATATATTCGAAGCCGGGAATTTAGCGAATGCCCGGGATTCGAGGAGGGAGAGGGCCAGGGTGGAAGTGAGCGCTGCGCCAAGACTGTGACCTGCGAATATAACCCTAGTATTCGGCGACTCTGGGAAGCCCGCCCAATAGCTGGCGAGTTCGACCCCAGGGCTACCCGACGTTTTGGGTGGTACAGCTGTAGCCAGCCGGTAAACCCCAACTGCGGTTCCATACGAGATATACGCATTGCCGAGTGAAGGAGATAGATCTCGCTTGGGGGCCGTGGTGATACCCTTCTCGAGCCACTTGTGAAGATCAACTACGGAATCAACGCGAGCGTTGTTGATGACCCAGTTGTACTCTGACACGCTTCCTGCGACGGCAAAGACGTATGTCTCCTTTTCCTCTCCGTTGGAATACACGAGGTTTGGATGTCTTGCGACGAAAGAGACGTGATCGGCGCCAGTTTTGGTATCGTCTGGCTTATGCTTCCACGCCACTGGTCCCCACACGACCTTCCAGCCCGGTACCTGGTTCACGGCCACAGGCAAACGGTTCTCGAGTTCTATTTGTATACTGTCCAGGTCTCCTTTTATCTCTCTCACTATATTGGCGAAAAGCGAGAGTCTAAAGACTTGTTGATGAGCATTGAGAGTCGGATCTGACATGTTGTCTTCGTGTGACTAAAAAAAGTGGTTCAATACGACTAGGTTGAGTATTAAGAGTAAAATACGCTTACAGAATGAGAGACTGTTGTTTTTGATAACGAGCTGAAGCTGCTCAGTCCAGGACGGCCCTTCTCGAAGAGTATATATACGCATGTAGACGGTGGTCCACAGAGCGTTCCCCTCTGCCCCAACGTCAGCAGCCGCGCAACCCCAATTCCGCAGACGTTACGCTCCCCAAATGAAGCTGTCGTATATGGAGCCGAATAAGAACCTTGTAGCTGAATCCGGCCCCGAGATCAGATAAACTGGCGCAAAATTACCGTATTGGGAGCATTGGAGCACGCCGCAATGTGCGCTCAGGGGAAAAGATAGCAATACTCCACTCTCCTTCTTGTTCTTCACATTTCTATCGACCCAAAGTCCCTCAGATTAGATCTCGACCACTTGCGTATAGTTTGATGGACTGTCCACATGACTACTTAAAAGGTGCAGAGCCACTTTCTGATGATTGAGATTGTGTCATCCATTATGGCTCCGTCATAGAGGTAATATAACCACTTCAGAAATGGGGGCCTGTCCGCAGCGGCCGCTGTCAGACAACGACACTCCTTTCGTCTTCTCCCTTGATTGGACCTGACCTGGTCATGCATGCATACAGCCCATCAGAATGTCATATTCTCGACAGACCTCGAGGCACGAAGTTGGCATGGCTCCACTCTTCGAACAGATTCAGTCGAGCGCGTACTGAACTTGAATGTTGTTGTTAAATATTGCTACGGTCTACGAACTGCTCTCAGTTTACGAGTGGGTGTCTAGCTTGAAACAAAATTAGCGTGTAGAAGCCTTCCGAATACACGGTGAACCCCAAAAGTGCGGAAAATCCGCATGACGTCCAGATTTTGCCAGACATCCGCACCTAAAATCGCAGAATCCGTACCTCGACGACACACAGGGGTGAGTTGAGGATGCGGATTCATGAAAAAACTGGTCGGATTTTGCCAACACTCCGCATATAATGCGCGATTTTTCACGTTCAGAAAATCCGCACTTTTGGGGTCCACCGTGATAACGAAGAGTGCGCCTGCGCCCGCTAATGGGGTTACTAATGTGAATACGGATCGATTTCCTCAAGCACATCCGCTCGGCTAGTAAAATATGAAGACTCGGTGCTCGGCTCTTGCTTGAGATGCGATCTGAAAGCTAACTATTGGTAGGTTTAGCTTTCAATCGCTGACATATTTAGTATGGATAACGTTAAGAATTCATGCAGTTGGCTGCGCTATTGCGACCAAATCTGAATCGATTAACGTTAGTATAATAGGCATCTGGCCTTGTATAATCTGTAGCCATAAACGCCGAATAGGATCCGTTTCAATCGTGGTTATATGCATTCACACTAGATCTTCGTTTCCTAATTCATCCCATCGAGTACCACAGAGTCACTGTTTGTGAATGGGGAGCTATGATTCTGCTCACAGCGACGCATGACCACCAGCGCTACCTTGAGCGCTACAAACCTCTCATTTGACATCGCATTTCAATTATCAAAAGGTACCGACAGTGGCTGGGTGTGCCTTATAATAATACCACATAAGAATGTGACCAAGTATCGAGTATCTTGATATCTCAGAACACTGCACCCTCTCCACCCATCTACGCTTGCTTCACTTTACTTTGCTCTACCCACTCCGTCATGGCAGAAACGATTGATGGCATTATCGATGCTCAATTCAAGGAGCTCTTCGAAGATAGGGGCCGACCAAGCGAATTAAATGAAGATTTTACGAAAACACTCTTCCAGCGTATTCAAGAGGGCACAATTACCGGCGAAAACAAAGCATCCTCTCAAAGGACTACGGTCGTCATAAACAATGGCAGAGGACTGGCCGAAGCCATCATCGCCAGTGCTAACAGGAATTTGAGATTTGCCGTCACGCAAGTAGAAGATGGTTTGTATCCCCCGACAGGCGTGTATACCTTGTGTTCTGATTCAGTTTTGAAATGTGCCTAGCATCTAACCTCAAAGCCGTCAGCCAATCATTTGGCGAGATCGACGAGACAGCCGCATATGGTTTCTCCTTGAAAAACGTAGATGGGAACTTGTTCGTCTTTCGCTTACCCTCGCAGGTTCCGATAAGCGTGTCGAGGTATGGCAAACATTCCGCTATAGAGTAGATCATTGTCTGATTAATCACGATACTTCTCGTCAACTAATTAGGTTTTCTGTGGGTCCATCTGACTGTATCTATTCCTACGTATTTATGGCTAACTTTATCTTCATAGCTATCAAACCTCAGCAAATTACAGCATCCTGTGGGGTCGGTTCATGGGGAAGCATATAGCTGACTTGTGGCAATGGAGTAATGCTTGTGTTTGGTATTTCAAACCATCCGCAACCATTACTAGTGAATTGAAAATCATCAACTTAACGAAGGAGCGGGTATCTAACCCTGCAAAAGTGTGTACACTCAGTAGTTGTCTAATGAGGGATCAGGCGTTATTACAAAGTCCATTGCTGCGTTGCGTAAGATTAAACAAACTACTGACACGTGTCAGTTAATACACCACGGTCTGATTAGAGCAATTTGTCTATCGGGGTAACTTCCTATATAATTCATCCAGATTCATTAATGATCGGACAGAGTACCCGCAAAGGAACTAAACGTAAAAACTAGCACGCAATGTAGACCAATAAGAGATACTATGTTAACTCTAGGTACTTTCCTCACTTAGCTGGGTGACGCCATGATACCAGAGAGTTCCTCCGACCACAAGGTAGTAATCAACTGCAAGTTCCTTCAAGAATATCGAATAATTGATCCACTGGTTAAGTTTACATTTAGATTCTCCAAAATGTACAAGCTACGTTCAGAGCTTGGCCTTTCCGCCGGTCATCGCCTTTGCATTCTCAATGCATTTCACCGCATCAGAGACCATGTTGTCTACAATCGTCTTGGCGGGAAGGACGTCTTTGATCACCGCCGCAACATTGCCCATAAGGTAATGGCTGCACACACATGTGAGAGAGGGCCCACAAATAGAAAGGACAGCTGCTTACTGTCCAACTATCGACTTTTCGGGGTGCTTTTCCATCTCCTGGTACTGCATAGATGCGGGGCTTTAGCGTGGCTTACTTGTAAATGGAGGAGCAACCTACGTGTGGAACGATCCCCTTTTCGGTCAAGGCTTTGATCTCATCAGCTCGGTTTGTTTCCCTGGTTGTTCGAATGAGACACTGGTACAATAATAGTGATAATTTAACGCACCAATCTTTGACGTAATCAGTCCTGTAAACATTCAACGGCCTTCCTGAGTAAATCAACGTGCGTCCAATGTCCTAGGGTACCCGGCATCAGCATGCTATAATATAAATTTCCCCATTGGACCTACCTCGTAACCAGCATTCACGAGCCTAGACCAGGAATAAGCAGTCGTTCACGCGTATCAAATAACAACTTACAGTTCTTTGTGCCTCTTGTTCGCGCCAGCTTCCTCGCTGGCTACGAACCGAGTACCAACCCATACGCCCTGAGCACCCCACATGAGCGCAGCAGCGAGTCCTCGTCCATCATAAATGCCACCCGCCGCAACAACAAAGACCGGTTTACCGGTCAACGGCGATTTACGACCTTTGACCGCATCCTAGCACCTTATCAACACGAACACAGCAACCTCCAAGCGCATACATCCACCCACCACACATGCAGGAACAAGGACTCGTCGGAACATACCCGGTATGCCCACCACCTTCTCCTCCCTACACTGCGTCATCAATCATTCCGTATATGGACCCAAACGAGCTTCCATACCTGGGCACAAATGATATCCACACCGGCATCTAGCCTTGGCCACATGCTAATCCAAGGCATATAAACATTCCATCAACTCCCCATTTGTCCGATTCGAACACACCTTGGGATGTCCAACCATCTGGACCCATCGATGTTAGCCATGGGGACAAACCGTTACGTTACCCTCCAAACTCACATTCATCACCGGGATCCCGGCCTTGTGCAGCTTATCAACTGCGAACTTGGGTGGGATCCCAACCGCACAGACAAAGAGCGAAGCTTTTTCTTCGATTATGACGTCGATAAGTTCGGGTAGTTGGCCATGGGTGTAATCGTACTGTTATCCCTTGGTCAACGCGACGACAAGGTGAATGCCGACTTGGGGAGAGACGTACGTTTGTTTTTCGTGCCGAGCCGCCCACTTGTGGGAGTGCAAGGTCAACACCAAATGGTGCTTTCTTGTCGTTGAGGTATTCCTTGATATCGTGGATCTGTTCGATATTTGAGTTCATACCGACATGTGAGTAGATATGGGGCATAACCACGTACCTGCTGCCTGAGCATCTTGGGTGTGTACCCCAGTCCGCCAATAACACCCATCCTCCCGCATTCTGATCATTTACATAAATGTTCAAGTAGAACAGTTGTATACTCACAGTCACAGCAGCAGTAAGCTTTGAGCCAGCAGCGACATTCATCCAGCCAAAATGACGGATGAGTGATCGAAAACGTTTCTTTGCAATACCACCTCAGTCCACTATTCCCCTTCACTTATCGATGTATAGCTCACCAGTCACAGCAGTCGTAAGAGGTCCTTTGGCCATAGTGGTGTACAATCAAGATTCAAGAGTGGTGGTTGAGCTAGCAAGTTTGCCCCACATACAATACACCACATACATAAACGCGGGGAAGCCGGGGTCGGGTCGATCGCTACCCGGGCGCTTACTGCTGACGATGACATGAAGGCCTTGCTGTCATCCAAGTCGCTGATTAGAAGTTAGTTTTTACGAGACTAGCGAGCCATTCGTCGGACCTTGACGTATCACCCATCTAGAACCCGGCCAGGTCAATCACAGATCTAGATAACCTTCAAAAAGAAAAGTTCAATCAACATACCAAGTAAAATACACATACACAAATCAATCAACAAAAAAAGGTATCAATCAACAGCAACAAAAAAAAAAAGTATAAGCCAACCCAAGAGGGGATCGATCAATCAAATCATGCTACCAAAAAAAAGAATTACGCATATGTCTGGTTTGGTTGTATATTCTACGAGTTGGATGGTTGGATGGATATAAAGGTTATGAGCTGAAAATAATCAAGCCGGGAAGCGACGATCACTCTCCCGGGGCCGGATGTCACCCGCGCTGAGCGTACGCAGCGCCCATCACCTTGGCACCGACCATGACGCGATGACCGTGTACACTGAAACTCGGCCACCGACTCTTCTTGCCTGGCCCGCCTTGTCCTCCGCCTTGTCCGCCTCCTTGCATGGGAAGTTCCTTGATTCCGCCTTCGGGTTTGACGTCCGCGTCGTCGTAAGCGTGCATGGGCGACACCTGCTCGTTGAACGTCGTCCGGGACAAGGGGAGGGACATTGTATGCTGCATTGGGATGCCCGAGCTGACTTTCTTGGGCGACGGTGGAGCAGGTGTGGGATCCGGACTATGCATAGAGGCATCGACAATGATTCCTGTAGCGGTGGATGACGAGTGCTGTAGCGGCAATTGAGGCCGTTGATCAGTCGGAAGTTGGCCGTAAGACGTGGCGGCAGGGATGTACGGAGCAGGTGCGTGCGCGAATCCAGAGACCATCTGAGCGTGGACGGGGAGCGTAGCAGAGACAGGTGACGGGTGAACAGTATGAGTGGGGGACGAGTGCTGAGATTGGGTTTGCTGTTGCATCTGAACCTGGGCTTGTAACCGTACATCCTGAACTTGAGCCTGCAACCGTATGTCCTGGGCCTGGGCCTGGCTGAGCCTGAGCCTGAGCTTGTAGCCGCGCATCCTGAGCCTGGACTTGAGCCTGTAACCGTGCATCCTGTTCATGCATCTGTTGTTGCTGTTGCAAATACACTGCGCCCACGCCAGGCTCTGCACCCCCAAACTGGCCCACCGCTTCTTGGAACCCGTACCCGTTTTGGGCCTCCAACCGCGCTTGTTCTTCCTCTTGATACATCAAATCCTCTTCTTCCTCTGCAAATGACCCGAGTGGTTGTTCTTGGGGCGAGAAACCTTGGCTGTAGGGGATCCGGGGGCCTGAGAAGATGCGTACGACCCGTCGTATGAGCCATCAAGCGAGGCTGCATAAGACGCTTCTTCATACGCAGCAGCTTCTTGTGGGGTCATTCCAGCCTGGAGGTGCAGCTGTTGCTGACGGGCCCGCGCCTGAGCAGCCTGCTGAGCCTGTAATTGAGCTTGTGCGGCCGCAGCAGCGGCGGCGGCATTCCTGAATCGACTCGGCTCGAACCTCGCACCAGGAGCAAAGTACTTTCCGACAATCGGCAAATGACTGCGCACAGATGGACGAATCCTCTGTTGGCCGGGCTGCAACAAGACCTGCGAGGGCGGAGGAGTGGTCCCGATCGCTTGGTTGACATCGCCTTCCATAACAGCGTGCAGCGAAGGCTGTTGCTGCGTGTGATGACGCCTGAACGGACGATGGTTCGAGACCGTAGCTGCGACTTTGGGCAAAATGCGTCTGTACGCCCGGACAGGCTTGCCGTTTTGCATTTGTCCGAGACCGTTGGGACCCATTCCGCGTACGGGCGTGATGCGCCCGGATAGACCTCGATTGGGGGTGACACGTCCAGAAAGGGGTGAACTGTGTGGCGTGATGACTCCATGGGAAGAGGCCAAAGATGGTATTCCATGGGACGAAGCCAAACTGGATATGCCGTGCGACGAGGCCAAGGAAGCGAGCGATATGGAGGCCGAGTCGATCGATGAAGGCAACGACAAATTCGAGTGATTCGAAAATTGGGACGAGTCTCTGTGATGGGAAAATTGGCCCGAATCGCGAGGGTGCGAAAAGTGACCTGTATCAAAAGGGATGACATGAGAACAGGAAATCGATGACTAAAGCAGCCTAGCCGCCCATCATGGATTATAAGCGGCACTGACCTGAATCCCGGTATACGCCCTCGGCGTACACATATTCCCCCGAGAGTCGTTGGTCATATGCCATTGGCGGGATACCCAAGGTACCGAAATCGAGATCTGCAAAGTCCATACTCAAGTTTGTGGAGCCCACCCCGGCGACCGAACCGGCATCTGAACCGATCCCTCCGTCGCTACCTACGCCAAACCCGCCGTCACTGCCGACACCGATACCGATATCGCTGCCCACTTCGCTGACCATGTCGTGCATGCCTGGACTGGGGCAGCACCCACCACGCTCGGTCGAGACAGCGAATCCACAGCGAGGGCGATCCCAGTATCTGTTTCCATCCCCATGCTGATGGCCAGGACAAGTGCACTGCCCAGCTGGGCACGAGC
Organism: Rhizoctonia solani; assembly: GCF_016906535.1. Taxonomy (NCBI): domain Eukaryota; kingdom Fungi; phylum Basidiomycota; class Agaricomycetes; order Cantharellales; family Ceratobasidiaceae; genus Rhizoctonia; species Rhizoctonia solani. The sequence goes on from NC_057383.1 coordinate 1,569,332, forward strand.
ATGCCGGGCCAGGACTCCCGTTTGCTTCGGCAGCAATCCCGGCATCCAATCCGGCCATGGCAGCATTGAATTCGTCCATCTCGACATCGGCTGCGGTTGTACCCTGGGTAAAGTAGCCCGATCCATTCGGGGTTGAGTTCGGACTGTGGTTGTATCCGTTTCCGTTCTGATGAAGCCTGGGGTTGGTGGCGGTGAGTGCCTGGTTCGAGTATGTATAGGACCCGTTGTTGGAGGACGAGAACTGGGTGGATTCGGATTCGAGGGGGTGTGCGCTGGCTTGGGCTGGGTCAAGCAATAGAGTAAGACCGCCGGCGCAGTCGAAGCAGTTGCCGCAGCGAATGGGACATGGGTCGCCCCCGTGGCCCTGGAAGGGTTGATTAGGGGAGGTGTGGGCCGGATTGGAACTGTGGGTATGTGGCAGTCTTCTGTGCTGAGCGCATTCGGGGCATTGGCAAGCAGTGCCACATGCACAGGCGCCGAGACGATACATGGTTTGAACTTGGGCATGGCTTTGGGGCAATTGATCGGTCGAGAGACGGACAGGGCGGGTATACGGGGCATATGCGTGTGCGTGCTGGGCATGGTGGGGGTGGGGGTTGCTGGGATCGTGGCCGGGGGAGGGGTGTGTCCCGAAGACGAGTGAGAGTGCGAGTGTGCGTGCGACTTGGTCTTGCGCGGTACGCAGCAATGGCAATTCTGGCCATCTCCGCACGTACATTTGACTTCGGTCATCGCTACGATAATTCGAAAAAATATGTATTTAGTGGGAAACAAAGGGCCCGTGACAGGACGGGGCGCGAACCTGTCTGGTTGAGCGTCTGGCTGCTCTTGCTTGGTGCTGGCGACGTTGCCACCCCCGAGAGCGATGGACTGAGCCCATGGGGGTATGCGGGCTCTGCGGGGAGTCGGCTGCCTAACCCAAGGTCAGCCTCGATGATAATAAAAATTGATATTTTTGTCTTGCACCTTTTTTGCCGGGCACTTTGGGCATCGGTACTCCATCCGGCTTCGAGTCGCACGAACACCGCACGTGCACCTGTTTCGTCTTGCGCAGCTCGCGACAGTGATCACATTGCGTTACCGGTCGTCCTTTTTTCTTGATTTCGAACAGTGCCCGGTCCGTATGCTGACACGACGACGACCGGTGTCCTTTGATACACGTCTCGCTGCGATATTATCAGCAATAAGCATACTCTCTGAGCAGCCTCACACACCAGGCATATTTCTTTTCGTTGACGTATATCATGCCTACCCAGTCCCAGTCGTCGCCGCAAAGAAGTGAACCCTTCCCATGAACCGAGGCAGTGCATTTATATCCGGCCCGACCCCAACCGGATCCCGATCCTCCCACGCCGCCCGGATTCCCGCCACAATCCACCGGAAAACCCCTTTCCCTCGGGCGACAAACGTGTGTCGTGATCGGCGCATCAGTGGCGGTGTTATTACCGGCAGTACGGCATTTACGACACTCTTGGTCGTAGCTTTATCGCTATCGCCTCGTGTTATTGCATGCGCAGTAAGGCTGTAATATCCGAGCTGATGCATGTATTGCACGCATCAGTACAGCGTATCAAATCCCCGTGGTAAAAGTGACCATATCGCCTCGGTAGCCGCTTGTCTTCTTTCTCCCACTTCGCGCGCCTCCACCCCTATCTGGCTAACTCCCCTTGGCACGTCACACGACATGTCACTTTCTTCCTCCCAAAGACTAAACATGACGATATGCCTCCATATCTGTCTTCTTGCAGCTCTCCTCCCCCTTCATGCGCACAAACTCTCGATGGGCGGAGTCCTCGTTGCTTCGTTACCCACCTTCCACATGTATACACGCGCTACTGATTCCAAATTTAACTTGTCCTCGTATCGAGAATTTCATCTCGCTCACAAGATCTTGGAATTCTACAAAGAAACCCAGTTCTCCTTTGCATCACGTGAGTGGCCGGATGATCCGCCAATAGTAATTCCCCTGGTTGTCGTAAATCGCGCGCGACTCGCTCTCTTCCTCTTTCTCTCCATCATATTGTAACTGTTTACCCTTCATCTGCTCAACTCCTAGTCGAGCTCACTCGGGCAACACCCCCAAACTTAATGGCCAAAAACAAGTCTAGGCAACCATGCAACCGTGCAACCTTGCTGTCGTAATTTCAGATCGGGAGCGGTGTTCATTTATCGAGCGACAGCGTGCCTATGGGTTTCTTCAGGGAAATACTGTCCGGCTGCAAGCGGACAATAGCCCAAGGTACATACCGGATTGTATTAGCCTGGATCATATGATGGTCCTAACGTTAGGTACGGCATTTAACTGGGGGCACTAGCAGTGATTTGCGCGCTAGTAGAGCCACTACAGATCGACACCTTTCGAGTGGTTTTCGTACTTTAAAAATGTTGGTGTTTTTTTGCGTTAGAAGACTGCCTGATGGATCCATTTTGACATGCACTCCGATGAGAGGATGCGAGGGAAACAAGCATCGGAACTACGATCAAGCGTTCGTAGTGCAAATACCGGCTCCACCCTAGTGTAAATTCCCGAAAATCCTACAAGACGGGGTGTCATGCACGGAACAGGGCCGGAACGCCCCCTATGAATGGTCAACATAGAATCCACACATCTTACAATCAGGTCCAAGTTATTTGAGAATATCATTACCGAGTACACTCCTGTCTCGAATGAATGAAATTGAATCGTTGACTATCATCAGCCTTGAGCAATCCACCAACGGACATTAGGCCACCGAATACCCGCCCGTCGGGCCACGATCGCCACTGTTTTGTATTGCGCCACCTCCGCTCCACCTGTAGTCAATTCCAATGCCCCTCTTTGTTCGGAGCCGCACCAAATCGCGTACCCTGCCAAAACAGTTAATCATAGACAAAGCTGACATATGACATCATCAAATATGAGCCAAATACAATGTACCCTATTGCGGTATAACCCGCCTGACAAACCAAGCCAGTTCTACTTTTTGTGGTGCTGTCTCCTTCCTTACCTCCTCCCCTCCCTCTCACTCTTTCCCTATCCGACTCTCAATTTACTGAACACTTAATACTTGTCACTCTTTTTCAAACTACTTGTTATCAATGATGATCGTAGCGACGGACTCTCCTGCTGAACGGTTTCGAAACGAACTCAGTCAGCGATTATGTGCGGAAGGGAGCATTTCATTACCAAGTGCGAATATCTTGGTTGGGGTCATTATTTCCGGGATGGAGTACAACGTGAGTCGATTCGTGTCCGCACCGGTTGACAAATGATCTCAACTTGAACCTGCTAAAGTCGGGCGATCAATACCACCCAATCTCCCAAACAACGCTCCAGAACGTACTTAGAATCTCAAAGAGATCGAATCTCTCGGCAAGATACTTGATCAAAGTCAGAGTGAGATACAAATGCGTCGAAGTGAGCCAAAGTTCCGATGTTCTCTTCTCGCATCGGTGCTAAAAATAATACAGGCGATCCCACCCCTAACCCTCCAAACTCTTCGCACACTCTCGCTCCCTCCGACAGCGCTTCTTAGTCCTTGCCCGACAGTCGTAACATTCATGACCTACATTGCAGTCGTATACCGACTCTCATCATACGTTGGCCCGCAGGTCGTACACGACCTTATCGAGGACTTCAACCGGACGGTGCCAAGCAAGGCAAAAGACAAGGCAAAGCACGTCAGGAAAGTGCCGGGGATCGGACCGCGAGTCATCCGCCGGAGCGAAGAGTGCGAAACCCCACGCCACGGCTCAGGCCCTGTCCGAACGCGTAAATCATCGATGCGCAAGAGAGATCGCGAAACGGCGCGGGTGTACCCGTCCCGAGCTGCGCTTTCGAGAGAACGAATGTTGGACCCGATGAGTTCTGTCGAGCGGCTGGTGACCCGATGGATTCGACCGAACGACTCGCGAGTGTTCATCCCGTCATGTGCTCGTCGTTTCAGCCTTTTCCGATTGTGACACCTGTGTCGTCGGCGAGCACACGTCCTCCGATTCCGTGGTGCATGCGTTCGATGGAGACGATCGAGGTTCTCCCTGTGCCGTTGCCCGTTGGGTCTCAACCTTGGCCGCGACGTACGACTTCATACGAAACGCTGAAACACACCCCGTTACTTCCTCGTCCGGCTCCCATTCGTCAGCCTCGAAATGTCCGATCCTGGGAAACGTTTGTTCCCGCTCGTACACCCACACCACTCATTTCCCTTTCCCTTCCCGCGCGATCCAAATCCCGTCCTTATCCGTATCCGTACCGCCCGACTGAAGAACCCGCAATAACCGACCCGGGAATTCAAGTCCCCGCATCACCTATATCGAGCTCGCACTCCAAACGACGCAGTGTGCGCGGTTTGGAGTACTTGCGCGCCAAACTAGGCAGGCTCAGTAGGGCCTATTCGTCCTATGCCACGGTTTGAGTTCTTGATTAGGTTTTGCCTGTTCTGGGTCACTCGTGCCTATATAACATAGCCCTTCTAATCGACACTCTGGACTGTTGTCGTGTATTTGTATGAGTGGATGTATGCGCTCATTTTCTCATTCGTTGCTTGGTTTACATTACTTCTTTTGGGTGATCAGACGATCGTTGCGTGATTTTTGCTAGTTGTATCAATAAATGCGGGTCGACTTTGGGTTATCATGAATAGCGTGTGTGTAGTCTGAGTGAGCTACTTCGAGCTCAGTTCGAAAATTTCTGAAGGACAGGAACCTGTGCGTGCTCATTTAGAGGGGGTGTCATTTGTATGTACAGGTGGAGTATATGCTGGTTCAAGTATTGGTGATTGAAGAAGTACATATTGTATCTTATGGATTGAATAAGGTGTCCACCCAAGAGAAGAGGTGATAGGCGCAATTAAACATGGAAAACAAGACTCAGTGATTTGCAGAATCAGGTTGGTACAAGGAATTATGTATGTGCAACAAAGGTTTTAAAGACACACCATTGGAATTGGGGGAATGGAATTCGATACATAGTAACAAGTCGCTACCAGCAGTAGGGGTGAGTTTACCCCCACCAGTGGATACTTTGTTCATTCAGCCTTGGCGAAGGTGCCAGTTGTCTGAGTGCCACGTAAATAACAAGCTACTTTCAGCAGAGAAAATATACCATCTAAAACTTCGCCGTTTGGAAGTTTGACCCGATACAAGGGTTAAGGCTTGTATACTACTACACCTTAGATTAAATATACCCATGTTCGTGTAAATTAGTTGAAGACGTGCTTAATTCTCCTTCAAAGGTATTTCAGAGTACTCTATGAGTCTACCAGTTCCTCTGCTAGGGGCATCTCCTTGAAATTATTTGTTAGGGACTGGGCAGCTGATTTGAGCCTCTTCTGCAGCTAAGATTCCTTGGAATCATTATCTGTCCCGCCAAAACATCTCGCTTCGACAACATATACACATACGCTTATTTGAAGCCGGTTTAATTGTCGTGTGTACGTGCTTCTCTGGTTCTCTAAGCGCTTTGGATGTTCCATGGCAGCACGACGACTCTGAGTGTTTTGAAAGCGTAACGGACGTCAGCCAGGTATCGATTCAAAGATAGGAAAGAAATTTTCAAGTACACAAAATGAGGAGAAAGTAATGGGAAGATCCCCTCTGGTCCTGTATAGTACATGCATAATGGGCGCCGAATACAGGACACTCCAACAGAGGCGATGCGACGTTACAACGCTTAGAACCCATCCAAATTGTCAACCGCTTGCAAATACCCCTACCTACCTAGCACGATATATGGCTATGTAAACCCAATTTACTAGACCAAGAATGTGTTTGATATTTTGTAAACCTGGTTGATCAATCACTTGGAGCATAAACTGAAACCAAAGATTAAGTTCTCAATCGGTTTAGCCCACCCGTGACGACCATGTTACTCCATCGAATTGATCCATGTTTCAATTCCACAAACCTTATTGTTGCTCATAAGCCTACTGGGAACCTCAGTTGCCCTTCGCACGCCATCCTCTACTCAATTACATCGGTGTTTTAGTGTGAAAATACGCCTAGTCTTTCTGATTAGAAAACCACTACTCTAGGAACTAACATTTGAGTACGAGTGATGTCTGCCTGAGTTACCTGTTGTACTCTTCGAGCTTAAAAGGTTCAGCTTCGTGACCTCCAGTAGGACCCCAGATTTATATGCCCAAAAATCGAGTAAGGTGTGCGAGTGGGCGTCCTGTTGTATTGGAGACTGTAACCGAAGCTGAGACGCTTCTCCGCTTGATCTTCCGCAGAACACATGTTCCCGTTTTATTCGATAAGATCTTCTAACACCACCTATACCTATGCGCTCCACTCTGGACAGAGAAGTTAATTCAACCCCGCCTGGAATCCCTGCCAATAATAGAGATCAAACATGGTTGGAAATTCAATCAAAAGAAAGACAGCGTATGACGTCATTTTTAATTAAAACAGGAATTTCGGTATATATATAAGTGAGGGCTAATTCGTGTCCGAGTGTGTTTTCCTCTCGCTCTACTGGACTCTTAACCTTTGTCACTCTTTTTACTTCCCATTCTTTTTTTCTCACCCAAATATGATAGGTTCATCAGCTGAACTATTCCGGAATGAGCTCAGCCAACGGTTATGCGCTGACGCTCATTTCTCATTACCGAATGCAAATATATTAGTTGGAGTAATAATTGACGCAATGGAGTATAATGTAAGGCTCTGTGTTTTCAGACTCTTAAGGAGCTTAATAACATGCAATTCATAGCTGAGCACGCGATACCACCCTCTTGCTCGTTCAACCATCCAAAACGTGCTCAAAGTATCAGAGGAGGTCGAATGTCTTGGTAGAATACTGCGAGTCAATGCGCAATTCACTCACCGGTCTGTCAATGTAAGTCAAATCTCAGTTCTGAGTTTCTATCACAAAATCCTATGTTTCGTCGGTTGCTAGACTATCCCTCCCTTCATGCTCCGAACCCTCTATATGCTCGCACTCCCGGCAACATCCTTGTTAAACCCACATCCTGAAGTTGTTACTCTGATGACATACATCGAGGTGGTACATCGACTCTCGGCTTACATCGGTCCACGAGCTGTATACGGCCTAGTCAGGGATTTCAACAGCACAATCCCAAGGAAGTTTGATGCAAAGATTGTAACAAAAGTTCCAGGAACCGGACCTCGTGTTGCCAAACGGTGCGAGGCGGAAGATGGGTTGGGACCAGTACGGACGGGTTGGGTGAGGGAAGTAGAACATACTCCCTATATGCTTCCTCGGAGTCCACATGCCGGTGCTCGTTCGGCTCCTTTTCCGCCTCATGGAGCTCGCCCCTATCCTCCTTGCCGTATGTATTGCTGGGACGCGCATGAGCAGCGTCAACCTCTCGCGCCGCCAATGCCTCAGCCACCTTGGCAGCCCAGTCAACCAATGGTTCATGATGCACCGGTTCTTCGTCAGCCTCATCCCGTTCGTCGTTGGGAAGAGGTATCTCCTTTAATTATTACGCGCACTATTTCTCCCATACCTTCTCTGTCGACTCTTCGGATCTTTCAGAGCACTCGGAAGCATCTTCTCTTTATAGCCACAGTGACGCAGAACTATCAGTTACGAGTGACCTGAGTGGCCAATGTTCTAGTAGGCCTTGCACACCAACGACACCACCAACCGTTTCAGAGGCCGACACGCTCAAAATCACTGTGACCGAAGTTGGGTCCGAGCCAGATAATTAAGCTTGGAACTCATTCGTCGAGAGGCTCTCGCAATTTAATTCGTGCCCTCGACATCGCTGCCACGTTTGTATCTTCATTACTCAATGTATGTTTCTTTTGCTCGTCGCTCGTTTTACGCTTCACTATCGGACTTGAGGACTTTGGACTTATGGACTTGCCGCTTCATTCTAATTATCTGTATCGATAAATTTGAGCTAGTTCTCGTATTAATTCATTAATATAGGGTTTAGGGACTCTATTTTCGACTCGTAGACCATTGGCGTTGATTAGTACGATGCATAGTGTTAGAAGGAAGATTGCTGTTGCAGGGGTGTAGATTTACGTGGCCAAGGATGCGATGGTGTGGTCTCGTGATCGCAACATCCAATACAGTCTATATGCGCCAGCTATTGGTATCTACCACACTCAGAGGCTTCAGCGCATACCCATAACGCAATAATTGACTTGGTTTCATAATTAGGCTTGTACCATACACCCAGCTAATCCTTGTACTTTTCCATAAACCCAAGATGGAACTTTTCAAGTTTCCCCACATACTCGTCAACTCCATCACACAAACATGTCAACCTGAAATGCGCCTCGCCATCCTTTTGCCCGAACCCGGTTCCTGAAACAGCGCAGATGCCAGTTTCATCCAGTAACGCGTTGGCGTAAAAGTTGTCCGGAGTCTGGCCGGCATCTTGAGCGGCCTTGACGGCGTTCTTGGTAAGGTGAAGCGAAGGGAAGAGGTAGAGCGCTCCGACCGCGGGTGCGCATGACATTCCGGGGAGGTTGTTCAATCGTTCGGCCATGGTCAATGATCGTTTCGCCAAAGCGGCGTGAATCGCGTCGGTCTCTTGTTTCCAGAGCGCGTATGACTCATCGCCCTCTTTTGGTGGACGGACTAGAGAGTCGACGCCGATTTGGCCGCTGAGAGGCGGGCACAATCCGACCGAAACCATCTTGTAGATCAATGCAGTGATTTCATCGGGTACGTTGGCAAGTTCAAAGTATCCTCCTCGTCGACCGCATTCACCAGACACGCCCTTGGATATGGAATGGAAGGAGACAAGAGGAACGGGAGATTTCGTATCGCGCAGGACCTTTTTGAATGAGGCCCAAGGATAGTTGGTTGGGTCGTGGGTATTAGCTTGGTATACCTCATCGGCCAAGAGCATCAGCGAATGTTCCTCGCAGATCTTCAATAGAGCTTCCATGGTCGGGACGTCGAGGATCGACCCGGTCGGGTTTCCAGGATTAATAACCACCAATGCCTTGGGCTCTATTCCCTCCTTGAGGGCTTTGGAGACAGCAGCCGAGACAGACTCAGGAGAGGTAGACCATCCCTTGGATTCGTCAAGGTAGTATGGGATGGGTATACCACCCTGCTGAGCAAGTGTTGCAGTGTAGAGAGGATATTGGGGGATCGGGATGAGGATTCCGGCCTTGGGTGACGAAATAAGCATGCTAATTAGAAGAGACACCCCGGCCGAAGCACCAGCGGTCAAGAAGATCTGAGAAGGGTCCGCCGAATGGCCATCCCGCGCTGCATGACAGTTAGTTTTGTACGCGAATCTAGCAAAGAATCTCACCTTCAATGAACTCGGCCACGCTTTTTCGGATAAAGGGTACGCCTTGGCTATGAGAGTACGCTCCAATAGAACCAATCTCGTCGTAGAGTTCTTTAGCCCGAGCAATGGCATCAGCCGGGAAAATCCCTTTGCCCGTCTCCATCAACTCAGGGTATTCGAGCAACGCGGCCACCTATCGTCGGGCCCCACAGACGCGTCGATCAACATTCTTGGGATTCCCCACACTAGGAGGAAACACTTACCTGACGCGTAAATGTGATCGGTTTTTGGTCAAGACCCTTCTGCTGCGGATTCCCGATATTCGAGTTGACGACACGGTCAAATGGGAGGCTGCTATCGCCCTTGCGCAGCCTGTCGCGGTATTCTTCGGCCTTGATGGCAATCGGTCCACGCACGGCATACTGAACATCCTTCCATGTAGGGTTAATGTTGTTGGCGGTGAGAGGAGGCATTGTAAATGATATTTCCGAGCGGGTGATAGATGTGGAGGAGAGGTATCGAGTGGGTATTAAGCACGCACGGGCTAATAGGCGAGATCGTGCGGCCATCCAAGGGCCTGGGAACGCGGGGATGTTTATATAAGTCTGATTTGGGTGAGATGGCGACGGAGCTCGGTGCTCGTGACCCAAGCCGAACAAATCCGACCAAAGCAAAAAGGTATTAGTTGCGAGATGTCTCGGCCCCGAGCAATAGAAGTTTTCGACGCGATGGGAACGAGGATACAATACAGTATAAGTAAGATACGGTTTCCTCTTGTTCTATATGTGTCTATTTGGACTCTACAACCAAGAATGGCGCAATAAACAAAGTCAACCTCAGTTGAAATCGTAGTTAAAGCTAGTGGAGTGGGAAACTAACCTTTCAAAGTTCTCTAGGGTAACTTTCTATGGTCAACGAGTCACAATACAATTCAGTCTGCCCGAACTCGATGCTGGGCTTGAGATCGTTGGAGGCAGACGCGATCGAGCGAGTCACGTCAATAAGCGACGGGCGCTCGGTGTTTAACGGCTCATATCCGTGGGTGTGGAATGCTGACCTTGATGTACCTGTCGCCTGGCGGACTAAGACTGCACAGAGATGGATTTATACCTTACTTAAGGTTCTTCTGTTACTCCCCTACATTAAGGTATAACCCGAGCTACGGGACTTTGTGGCCAAGAATAGCCGTATTGGTTGATTTAAGAAGGCTTATTCAATCACAGCTGACTCGACCATTGCTAACAAAGACAGAAAAGCAGATGTATTTGGACAAACAAGGATAAAGACAATTTGATGAAATATAAATGACTGAAATAGATAAGACTATCGCTATTCTGACAAAAGCGATATATGAGGTCCGTCAAACGTATAACACGGAAACCTCTTGGTTATTGAATCTTGGCGAGTGCTTCTAGTTCAAAGCAGCCTTCATAACCCGAGACCTACGAAGACGCTCTGTGTCCGGGTCAGGGAGAGAGCGACGGCGGCGACCCAGGGAGGTCGACCAGACGTCAAGCCCGTCGGGGATCTCGCTACACATCTATATTTCGAGCCAAAGTTAGTGTCCTGGGGGATGTGCCATGAATACGATCGATTGCTTACCGCAGTGTTGGCGGAAGGAATGGTCATTTGCGCAACTGCGTCAGGTTGGACGATCACGACTGCCGCAAAACCTTCAGCCAAGTGCCAATCGATATGACAGTGCATGACTAGGAAATTCAGCAGGGTTATAAGTATCGTGCAAGAGGGCCACAATATATGCGCACTTACACCAAACACCTGGGTTGCTGGCTTCAAAGCGAAGGACCGCCCATGACGAAGCAGGAATAATATGCGTATCGCGGCGGATCGGGTTAGTCGTGTTGTAGCTGACTGACTCGGCGTCTTCGAGGGATAGAGTGCCAGAACCTTCAGCAACGATCCAGAAGGTCATTCCGTGCACTAGAAGATGCCTCTTAGTGTGATCCAAACTCAAGTACTATCAGGACTTACGATGGTAGGGATGATCGATCGCCGTGTCGAGGTTATTGATGATCAGGTCGACGGCACCAGTCGAGTCGTATATCGCAGAGGCTAGATTTGATGCGTTGACTGTGCCTCCGGATATAATGGTGTGCAGAACCGGCTGATACACCAAATCAACAAACTCGGTCGCGTTTACCTCAAACCCGGTATCCAGGTTACCATCCGCATCGAGAGAGACCGCGAACCCAGTCTGGAACATCCTACGGCTCACTACGGTCGTAGGGGCATCCTCGACCACGATTGGGGTAAGTGAGGAGGTATCGAGGTCGGTGCATTCGGCCCCGGAAACAACGTCAGTCCAGTCGGAGCTTGTTGGGTCGGTGGTGCTCGCTCCCGTCCCGTCTTCATTCACGTAGCGGACAATCGCATAGGTCGTGTTTGAGAAATCGTCGGGAAGGGTAGTCAAACAAGCAGTGTTCATCTGGGCACGCAGATAATAGGAGTCGCCGACGGAGCCAACGCTTGTGTCGACAATAACCGAGTAGCGCTGCCCGTTGTGGAATTTCACTCGGTGGAGAGCACTGTTGACCTCGTTGTAAACTCCGGTGTCATCGGCCTCGGTGACGTTCATAGTATGTCCGTCAAGGGAGACCCAAAACATAGCTATAAAAATTGATAAGTATCATGTTCGACTATCGACGTAACGTTGCAACAAACCATGAGAGGCCGTATTGATAAGGCGGAAGCGATACTTCTTGTTCGGTACAACCTGAATCTCGAACGGGGTTTGAGTGAAGCACGTGCTACTGTTGCCATAGGTAGCACAGTCCCAGATGCCTTGTCCGTTGATGAGGGCAGAGTTGGGAGAGGGAGCTGCGATACTCTAAGGGTATTTGAGTTAGTGAATGCGCATAGATTAGCCCCAAAACTGCTCACTCCTTGGTAACCAGATGGGGACAGTAGTGCCTCTGTGATTACTGCCGAGGTATCATGGTACCAGTCAGCAACAACCAAGATCTGGTCCTCGTCGTAGTCGACTCCGCGTTTCAAAGGGTCATCCGGGGAGTGAATGATAAGAGGCTAATGGTAAAGAATAAGTGGATTGATAGAAAAGCTTTACATAAAATTCACTGACACCGTGAATGCCGTCCGCGAGCTGGGTCGAAGCATGAGCACTACAGTTTACAGTTAGTTACCAATATATTCGTTAAATCCTCAATGTCTACTTACTGCCACCAGTATGTACCATATTGTCCGCTAACTGTGAATTGGTATGTGAAGCTTGAGCCTGCAGGGATCGGGCACTGAGTAATACCGGCGGGGCCGTCCATCCAAGGGGTGCCTTTCTGGAACAAGCCGTGCCAGTGGATAGTGGTGCCCACACTCAGGTCATTTTGGACGTTGATGATTATTGTATCACCATCGTTTGCCTCGATGGTCGGACCAGGATATTGACCTATAACGTCGATGAGCAAAGGTCTGAATTAGACTCATATGCGAACTTGCCATTCACGACCAGCATAGGACGATAATAGCCGTCTGGTGAGCCAGTTGCAGTTGCAACCGTCCAGTCGTAGGTACGAGTGGCAGGAACGTTGGTAATTTCAAAGTCACTGCTCAGCGTGAGCTGAGAGACTGCTTGTGTCACCGTGGCGGTTGTAGCAGTGGTCGTTTGTGCAGCTGCAAGGCCGAAGAAACCAGCCAGTGCGCCGAGCGCTGCTGGACGTAGGAAACGCATAGCTAGTGATAAGAGCTGAGGATGAAGTAAAAGTGTTGGCTGAGAAGATTTAGCTGAAGTGAGCGATGTCAAACAGCGAGGTACTTATGCGCCCTTATATACAGGCTATTCCGCTTTGTTCATCTTGAGATGCCTTTCTCCATCTTCCCTCTCTACCTAGGCGGGCGCAAACAACTCATACTGTCGGCCCGAGGAGCCGTACCCAATTCAACCATCGTGAGCGGCCATCCTCCGCGAAAACACCAAGCTACTCATTCTCACTGGTGAGTAGAATTGCATAACACTTACCTCAAATAGACATCTGACGGACCAAATTGCTTCTTCGTCTGACAAAGTTGATGGCCGACAGGACTTCGTTTGTATTTCCATCATCATTTGAGCCGATAGCTTTGGCGGAATAGCTGCGCAATTGGAATAATAGGAAGAAATCTGCTGCGCTTATCAGTACCTCGTCGGTCACCGACGGATATCACCAGTCTGGGAGATGCGCAGCGGACTATTCCGTGATGTTCTGGTGTAGACGATAGTTCGAACAACAAGCCGAATGTTGCGCAGCTCCCCGAAATAGATTGTGAGTATTGTCAAGCAGTTAACGTACAGATATATGCATGTATGCGGCGGCCGAACCTGCCATCTTTGCATCTCTCTGGTCTTATTGCAACTTACATTCTGGCTAAAACTCTGGGTGATGTGGATGCCATATGTACGACACTACAAAAAGAAGAGTCATTTGTTGTCGTAGCAAAAATTCGGTAGTTCTCGACAAAGTCGACTTCTCTCTTCCCCCAGAGTGGTATCATAATTGCTGCGTAGCTGGATCGATTATGTAACCACTGACTGCGCTTTCCTCTTCTTTCTGAATATCTCTGGACCCGATAACCGAGTGACCAATTTGTTTTGACCCGAGGAAGAGTATTCAACAAGGTTATGACCGGTGTTCGGATAGGAAGATGTCTAGAATTTTGTCAGAGAGTGCGCAGCTTAATAGTGAACTCTAGAGAAACCCAATTTTGGAATGACTTGCCCGACTCGTAAAGTGTGCAACAGAGGCTGATCCCTATGTATAGAGTAGCACATTTGGAGTCTGTTTAAATGCATGGGTGCAAGATAGTCACGTAGTATATGGGTCGCGAGACCTGGGAGACGTTTAGTATGGGATACTGGCTCAGTCATCGATATGAGGGAATACGAACCGCTTAGCCTGGGTCTTCTTCGCTGAGTGGTCATTTGACAGAGAGCCCGATACAAATAGGAGGAAACAAATACCTATGTCATTAATCAGTTTTTTTGCAAAATCTTTATCGAGGAGAAGGAATGAGACTGTGTGATAGAGGCGCGCAGGACAGGAAAGGGCTACGCGACTCGGACCTACGCGACCGGCACATTAGCCTTCCAATTTCTCGACCAACGCCAGAGCACCGGAGCATAAAAACCTACTTATTTTAGTGCCTTGTTAATAAAGCATCGTTCTCGGGATAAACTTATTTACTGCGATGGCGTCAATATTACTTTACAATTAATTGGAAGTATATGCGCTATAATACATGCAAGAGTGGGACGCATCCAATTTCACTAACAGAAAATTCGAAAAATAAATGCACAATTAATTGGCCTTGGGTTCGTTTTCACTTGATCATGCCTAGACTTTATTGGTTCCGTTGTTGACCATGGCGTCCACGCTACGGTGGCCGTCGGATGAAGCCGTGCGGGATCCAGACCCGGAAGCATCAGTCTCACCAGGAGCCTTTTCATTATGTCTAACAACTGGCTTGTTCGCATCGTGAGCACGCGTTTGGTCAACGAGATCGTCGCGGCCAGAGTAACCGTAGTCCGCAGGAGGTTCCCAGCTGCGAGAGTTCCATGGTTTGACCTTGGGGTCGTTGTACATGACGTCGACTGCCTCGAGGGAAAGACTGGACGACTCGTACAAGAAAAAGAATACGACAACTAATTCGGACGTCAGGTATGGTACGCATATCGGAATTCAATTAGGACTCACCAGCCCCAAGGAGATTACAAGAGGCAAAGATAAACCCGTAACGATATGTGATCTTACGGGTGATGAGAGGAGTGAAGAATGCGATGAGGAAGTTCCAGACCTGCGTCATCGAAAATTCATTCAGTCCTCAATTGCGCTCACGCGGACAATGACGTTTGAAAAACTCACCCAATTGCTCGCAGTAGCCAATGCACCTTGCTTGGCACGAGTTCGGGTGGGGAAGGTTTCACCAATAAGAATCCAGATACCAGGCGCCCAAGTCGAGGCGTATCCCAAAATGAAGAGACAAGCAGAGACAATCATGAGCTTTCCAATGTTTTGGTTCTCGGGTAGTGTGGGGTCGCGTGCGGTGCCTGCCGCCGCGAAAATAAAGAGCCAGATGGCTTGCCAAACACCTCCGACCATCAGGGGGACTCGGCGTCCAAACTGGTTTGACGTCAGTGGGGCAAGAAAGACTTGGCATACGACTTCGTGCTCACCCTTTCCATGACATACAATCCCAAGAAAGTGCATCCAAAGTTGACCGCGCCAAGAATGATCTGGGTGACAAACGAGTCTTCGATACCCACAGAGTTGAAGATGGTTGCTCCCTGAAAGTCATAGGTACGTCAGCGGTAGGCCGTGGTATTTCCGGGTGGGCCCTTACGTAGTAGAAGAAGTAGTTAGCGCCCGTCAGCTGCTGCAGCGACTGCAAGCTCATGCCAAGAAGGGTACGGTACAGAGTCTTGCGCTGAGGACGGAAGCAGTCGAGCCAACCCGCTTTGCTCAGACTCTGCTCGTACTTGACGCTGTCTTGCATTTCGTGGAGATCGCGAACCTTGACACCGGTAAGTTCCCCATGTCTGTCTAAGTATAACATCACTTACGACATGATCATCTCGGTCTTCGACCCTGGCTCCGCGTATACGAGCAATGCTCCGTTCGGCCTCAGCAGAACGACCGCGCTTCAAGAGCCAGCGAGGAGACTCGGGCATCTTGTGGATATCGTTAGCACTTTGTTTCATAGGAAATATTCGTCGGCTTACAAATAATATTCCAACCCCTAAAATGATTGCCCAGACAAGGCCAATTGCGATGACTACCCTCCAGGACGCCGAGTTGTAGGTCTCGCGTGTGCCAATGCTGATACAGTACGCGACAAGGATACCAAATGTAATAAATACTAAAAAGCTCATCATGAGTGCGTGTTCAGGGAGAGGATAATATATGCGTACACTGGTATGTTCCCGTCAGAGTACCACGCAGCTGTTTGGGAGCACATTCGGCCTGGTAGAGAGGTACTGCTGCAGACAATGCGCCCACTCCCAAGCCAGAAATGAACCTGCCAATCATAATCTGATACCATGCTTGGAACGCAGTTACTTGGATGATAACGCCGATGGAAAACACAGCGCATTCGAGTGACATGGCGATGCGACGGCCAAAGAAATCAGCAGTTCTATGATAGTTGTCCGTCATATATTACTATCGATCGTGCTTAAATTACTCACGGTGCTCCGATCAAAGCACCAATAGCGGTACCGACCGACAAAAGAGCAACAATTAACCCTTCGATCCATGTATTGAAGTGACATGTAGACGCATCGCTGCGATCACTACAAGTCGCGAATCGTTGTAGAAAATCCTCCATAAGCAATATATCGCTAATCTGGCCAGTGTCATAGCCTAAATGTCATTTAGCATTATTTACTCGCGTGCCATGGCCCAGACATGGAAGCATACCGAAGATAAAACCACCCATGGACGCCATGACAGCCAACATGATGGCTGCACGCCCCACGGGGGCACCACGAATCTTGAACTGAGCCATAGTAGAAGCGAGGTTGGGGAGGTGGGGGGAACGTATGTGTGAGAGGTGGTGCCTCTATGCGGCCAATTAAATAGCATCGAGGGGATATGACACTACGTCATGTTGAACATGTAACATTTCGGTCCCTTACATGCTGAAATGTAAACCCAGCCGAGAACGGAAACTAAGTCAGTAGAGCCACTAGCACAAGCGCACCATTCAATACTTGCCGGCAACCATGAAATCTTTAAGCGCCCCACTTCTCGGCTTCCGGTGATGACGTCAAGAGCCCGCCAAGCGCTCGCGCATGTAAATATAGCGCACATCTGGGCTCATTCAAAGAGTCAGAACATTGGTTGTATTATGTGCTGTGTTCATACCTTTGCGAACCCATTACCAGGCACGCGTGTTGATATGCTATGCCTATTTCCATGTCATATCTCCTGAGGTGTCCCCGCTCAAGCTCAATTACATGTTTATCCAATTCGTGCTTCATCACAATGGAGTCCGAGGCGATTCGCACGTATCTGCCGACTGTCCTGAGCGCGTCGTTCCGGAGCGAACCGGAAAGGCAAATTTTGTCGCGTGATATTGTTCGGCGTCCCGGCTGCTGGCTCTGTCATTCGGTAAGGACTGGATCCCATGCATGCATGTGTAGCGCCGGTGGCCTAGTGTGGAGGTAACAGCCCGATGCCTGCAACCCTTTCTCGGCAAAGTGGTGCAAGGTTGCGAAGTGGCGGCGGGTGATCTGCAGTCGGTAATTGCCAATCATGGTCACGCTGTCTGACTCGCGCTTACCTACTCCATCCGAAATGGAACCTCATTTGCAACGACCTTCAGGCTCAGTTTACCCTGGTCAGTCGCGGGTTCATCTTGAATCCATGTCCATAACACCTTCGGACCCCAGGCATAAAAGGTTTCCCATTCGCTCTCATTAAGTTTTCCGGACCGTCATGCTTCCCATTTCCCCAAACAGCTCAAGTCACCGGGGTTGCCAATATTCTTTTGTCTATCTTCTATGCTTCTCGGTCATTGGACTACCAATGAGATTATTTCCGGAGGGATATAAAAACATGTCGAGCTATGGACTTGGTTGATCCGTTGTCTCGATATGCTGGGTCAATCTGCTCTGGGCTTCGTGTGTGTGGTTCTGTTAGGAGCCAATGGCGTTTTGGCGGCTCCCAAGTCTCTGAAAAATTTGGTCGCTTTCGGAGATTCATACACCGACAAGGTCAACGTTGGTGACGGTATGTGTAATGTAGCCGTGACGTTCCAGCAAAATAACCAATCTGGCTTCAAGGCGGAATCCCATGGCCGCTCTATGTCGAATCTTATTCCAACCGTACTGTTTCGGTTTATGACTTTGCACGCTCCGGAGGAACTTGCTCTAACAAGATTACACCCCGCCCTTTCCCACCTGTAATGGAAACTCAAGTTCCGACCTACACAGCGAATGTTACAACCAAGTCTGGGAATACACAAATCATTGGCCCAAATGGAACCTACGTCCCACTAGCCAGCAAAGATACCTTGTATTCCATCTGGATTGGTGGGTGCAATTTATTCATATTCTGAATGCATCCTCATCACGTTTGCCTCCCGTCAGGTACAAACGACGTCGGTGCGGTAAGACCCATGATTTTATAGATCTTGAAGGGAAAATCCTAATGAGCGAAAAGGGCGCACTTTTGACCGACCCTCTCCCGGGTATCTCGATCGTAAACACCACATCGTGCGTGTTTGATTGGATGAAGGCGCTGTACGACCAAGGAGCTCGCAACTTTTTGCTGCAGAACGTGAGCTCCCAACACCCTTCCCTCCTGCATAACGTTCAGATTGAAATCGACTTTTCTTTCATTATTATAGATGGTCCCGCTTCACCTTGCTCCCATGTACGCCGCAGATGGGTATCCCACCAAGTTCTGGAGTGCACCGCATAACCAGACCGAGTGGAGCATCCTTATGGCTGAGTTGGTTCGTTCCGGAAATGAGCTCTGGGCGCTTCGTACCAAGTACATTGCTCCTTCTTTGTTCCCGGGTGCACGCATCGGTAGGTCTTCATCTCAACTGCACGATATGATGTGCTGAATGCTTCTGAACGCAGGGCTATTTGATTCATATGGCCTATTTTTGGATATTTACAATAACCCGGCTAAATACCTCGTTGGGCCGACATACAACGTGAAGGATGTGGTCAACGCGTGTAAATTCCCATACGATAACGGCACTCTTGTATGCAATACCCAACCCCAATCCAAGAGGGACTCATATCTCTGGTAAGTGTTTGTATAGTTTTATCCCTGTAGTTTGAGTCTAACACATATCTTCCCAGGTGGGACGAACTGCATCCTTCTGAGCAGGCAAATCGCGTCGTCGCACGTCATATCTTGAACGTTCTCAAGGGCCAGAGCGACCCATGGGTCTCCTGGTATGGTGCAAAATAAGCTATGAGCGCTCTTTTATTTGGGTACTTTGGCCGATTGGCTTACTTGTTAGCGTTACGTCAATATTTGTACCAAATGGTCATTAATCAATATTGCGTAGATGCTTGTTGAACCATGAATGCAGTACAGTCAACTCTCTTGGCTCGCAAGTTGATGATGCAATTTTGCGCTAAAACTGAATTTACCCCGCGCCCTATTTAGCTCTAAGCAATTCACTTGCTGTCAATCAATTGCGGTTGTGGAGGCTTCCAGTAGAGGGAGTTGACTGTAGCTCACATCTTGTCATTCTCGGGTCGCACTCCTTTTGAGGCATCAAGATTGATACCCCGAGTAGCAAGTATATTGCACCGGTCTACAGCCTAGGTTCGATCACCAACCCTAAGTGGCGTATAAGATGTAGGCTTAAGTCTACATTGCACCCTGATCTTACTCGTTTCCGGGAGCTTGGTAGTGACTGCCCTGCTGTTTTTGGCGTTCTTGTTCACCCATCATTTTCCCTACTTATACTTTGAGCTCAAACCATCCCTCTCGTCTCCCTCGCTTCTGAAATGCCAGGAAAACACCCCAATGTCTGCCTCACCAAAGCACTCACACTGGGAGCAGCTTTGATATGTCACATCGACGCTGTGAAGGCGGGGTTTCCATCCATCAAGAACCTGGTGACTTTTGGAGACTCATTTATGGATGAGTTTGGTATCGGTAGTGGTACGTCTATTTTTCGAGGTTTATTTTTCAGACACATTGAGCCTGTCAGTGTGCTAGGAGGAAATTCATGGCCGACATACGTGGCTCAATACTCTAACCATAGCATATCAATATACAATTTCGCTCGTGGGGGCGGTACTTGTTCAAACAAGTTGACTCCTCGAGTTTGACCGGACGTACTGGGCTCACAAATACCAGCCTACAATGCCAATGTAACCCACGAGTACGATGGAGTTACATACATCAAATCACCAGAAAGTGGAGATTACGTCCCTCTCATCACCGAAGAGACCATGATGTCTATTTGGATTGGTACAAACGATGTTGGTCAGTAGCTATGATGGCCTTTGCAACTGAATCTAAATTCACATCCCACACCCAGGCTACGATTCACTTTTGATGAACCCTCAAGAGGGCGTGTCAGTCGTAAATACAACTGCGTGTGTACTTGATTGGATGAAGGTACTGTATGATCAGGGTATGCGTAACTTCTTGCTACAGAATGTAAGTCGAGGCAACTTGTATATATACTAATAATTAACACAATTGTCCAGATGATCCCTCTCTACCGAGCGCCCTTTTACTCGCCGGATGGGTATAATAACAAGTACTGGAATGTACCGCATAATCAAACCGAATGGAGCATTTTAATGGCTGAAATGGTTCAAGCTAGCAACGAGTTGTATGCACTACGGACAAAGTACATTGCCCCTTCACAATTCCCGGGAGCACGGATCGGTTAGTTTTCATATAACGAACAATATGGACATTCTAATAGTAGCACTTAGGCTTGTTTGATTCGTTTGGGTTATTCAACGACATATATAATAACCCATGGAAATATCTGGTCGGTCCCGATTACAACGTGAAGGATGCAATCAATGCATGTCGATATCCCGAAGGAAGCTCGGAACTGATTTGCGTAAATCAGCCACCAGAAGTACACGACTCGTTTCTTTGGTAAGTTGTACCAGGGCGTAAGTAAATGGTTAATGCTAAGCCTGGATGATCCAGGTGGGACGAGATCCATCCTTCGGAACAGACAAACCGTGTTATCGCTCGCCATCTGTTGGCAGCTTTGAAAGGCACGAGTCCCTTTGTATCTTGGTACGGGTCCGTGTATGCGTCCTGAACACGTGAATCCACAAGTTTTATTCCCCTGATGAGATAATTCTGTAGTCAGAGGGAAGTCGGTCCTTTTCTAATCAGGTGCTTGTATGTATATGAATAGGCATATGATTCGAAGTTTCTACGTGATCCAAAAATCGAGAGTATATGTAAATGTATGCAGCATGCAGTTATTTAGTACAGGCGAACAGCGTCAACAACAACGTTCGGGGACCTGTGAAGGGTGTTAGTGAATGTATATAGGTTTTGTTGGAAGTAAATACGAACAAGTACTGTGTTCCAGAAGAACCTGAGATAACGGTGATAGTCATCACGTTTACTGCACTCGAAATCAAGACACCAGAAGCTAGAAAAAAATGATTAACAGGTATCCATCATTATGCCAAAAAAAGCGGCTTACGAATGCTAACGGTGTACCGGGTGTTCTACGGAATAATCAAGTCAATCTACTAAGTTCAACAACTGAGCCTTGTGGGAGACATACATTGCCACGCCATGTGCCTCGGGTTACGCCACGGCTGTCAGGTTGGCTAGGAGCCGGGGGAGCAGGTCCAGTCCAGCCATTGATCGTGACTTGCGGACGTCCACCTAAGTACTTGATAATTGAGATACCTCAAAGTGGGATATTTCAGATCGACATACCGGCGAATGCAAGGGTAACACCTATTTCAAGAGTGCGAGCTCCGAGCTGAGAGCTGCTGAGTCCGAAACGCACGGTTACCGGACCAATATCCTTAAAGATCGCCATGGGGAAATATCCGATATCCTGCTGACCGACTGTGTAAGTGCGGAGCCATTCGTGCATCCTAACGCAAGCTGGTTAGCTGTATATCAGAGTGAACATCAACATCGTGTGCTTACCTTTGATCTGAAGGGCTATTTTGGGTTTGGTAGAAGTATTGAATACATAAGTTGAATTGATATAATTAAAGGAAGTACTTACTGCATGGTCTCAATCATACTATGAATTAAGAATTAGTGGCAGACTCAAATATAACATGTTTATTACTTACTCGGAATTTAGGAACCCTCGGGGTGTTCCGTCGAAATCACCGATCTGCCAAATGACGGTAGGGTTGGCTTCCTGAGACTGAATGTTGTTGGTGATAGTGCCTCCGGCAGTAACCGTAACAGATTCAGTGGCGACAGCAAGCTCGCTCTTGTACACTAATTGCTCGAGTTAGTATGTATCGATCTGCGTGGCAGATCTCGGACATACTGGTCATAGTGTAGGTTCCTGGTTTCATAGCCGGTGAGTAGAAGTTGCCGCTGGAATCGGCACGAGCCCTAAGAACGGGGTTGAGGAAGGTGAATCTATCGTTGTACTGATCTAATGACCTACCAGTATTGTGAATTGGAGTTGGACCACCCGACGACAACCAAGTTAGCGAAGGCAGAGGGTGCACCACTTGCTTTTCCTTTTACATATCCGCGGCCAGAGGTAGGAACCCAGCCGGTAACTCCCATTCCATCCCAGAACGCTAAACCTATACCCCATCATACTCAGCCCTAAATAATGGGTTTAGTGAGAGTTCTATAACTCACTGATATCGGCCGAAGGAGCAGCTCCGGTGGTGAATTGGAGCAAGTAAGGACCGTGTAAGCCCATGCGGTAAGACTCGGTCTGAGCATGGCCCGAGTTCATATAGAAATAGACTTCTTGTTGAGCGCCGCTTTGGTTGTCAATACTTTAAATTATTCAGTTTAGCATCGCATATGAAATAACAGAGAAAGCGCTTACTCTCGGAAGAAGGGTCCTCCAGAGGAAGACTCGTAGCCAGTTCCGGGAATGACCATGTATGCGCCAATATTCGAACCAGTGACCTGGCAAAAGGCATGGTTAATAAAATAAAAATATAGAAACTGCAACGAAACGGCATACTCCGTGAACTTTGTCATCGATGAATTGGCGCGAGGAGTAAACTAGAAATAACTATTAAAATGGATCATGTAGTCAGCGCAACTATTACTTACACTTCGAACGAGTTTGGCCGCTAACAACAAAGACATCGCTACCTTCGACGGTACTCGAAGAACCGGCAATTTTAGATGCTGTCGGTCCGTTAGGAAGAGTAGCAGCATTTAGGCGAGCAATGAATCGCAGCTCTCCGACCGAAGGTTCCGCGGTGATACTTGAGTATGGCATTATAAGCTCTGAATCTACTATGAAGTAATGATTCACTTACTAGGTGGCCATATGAATACCAGGGTTTTTGTACTGGGCAATATAGTAGCTAGGGGACATAATTAGCCAAGCCACACTTGAACTCAGGATTTCTCACTCACTGCGTCAATGTGCTGGTCACGCATGGAATCTTGATGTAGTTACCAATTTTACTCCAAGTACAAGTTGCGCCAATTCCAGATGACTAGAAAATCGCATGAGTAACTAATTCAAGGCTGCGCAACTCAACTCACAATGTGGCTGCGCTTAGTTTGATCCTGAGCCTGAATACCATTGAACAACATGGAAGTAATATCACCGGAAGTCTTCTCAACTGGGGGCATATTAGTATGCGGCGGGTAACCCTACAGTCTCATCAATGACGAACCGGTAAAGACGAGACCACCCGCAGTGTCGACAATAAACGAGTTGCCAGACTCGGTCACTCCAAATGCCGCGAGGGCGGAGCGGCGAGATTAGCCAGAATAAAGGATGCCGATAATAGAGAACGGCTAAACATAGCTCGAAAATAGGAGAGTGAGATTTGGCCTGAGGCTTGGCTATGTGTCCGACTATATACACTGATGCGCAATCCGGGCCGCCGAGAACGCTTGGATGTTCCGATAGCGTTCTAATCCTATTGGAACAGCGAGTTACTAGGTGTGATTATATCTCCACGGGGAGGCTGCAGCGGGAATCCAAATTGTATCATAAAGCAATGTTGAACCGATGCAAAGAACGGCTGTATATTGTCAAAAGGAAATTGAGAATCATATGGTGAGCTTCATAGGCTCGTCACGAGAGCACGGTTACTAGGCAGGTTTAACATGTAAGCTGATGAAATGCCCGCTGACACGGATAATTAGACGTGCAACACCGAGTTTTCGCCAGAGACTTCCAATTTAACAAATAAGGCTAATCAAAATTGCAAGAAGGACGCACTGTAGTAGACCACGCGGGATTTTGGTGCATATCTACTCGATGGCCGTGTCAGTGTCGTGCCTAATCAAGTCTCGACCAACGCTTCAAAGCGTATGGCCGTGGCCCCCAAGAGGTAAGTGGTAGGGCTGGTGGTAAACAGTCTATTCTCCCATTGGATATATTGGTGGTATTTTGAGGAAGGCGTTGAAAACCCTATGATAAGCATGCTGAAGGAGCGTGGGTTCTGGTCGGAAGGCCGTTCCGGGTAACCGAAGATAGTATCATTTGGAGATAATGATAGAATGCCGATTCTGGCAACCTCAAAGAGCAATTATTCTATTGCAAGGCGTTTGTAAGGAAGACATTGATGGATAAGCAAAGGATATGGGATCATCACGTGTCTTCAATCCTGATTGCAGGGCCAATTATGGCAATGTACAAGTACACAATGATATGAATTCTAGCCAATCCCATTAAATTCACCATTGCCTTCAATAGCCCAGCTCTTATTCATGGATTGGTTCTTTCGACAAATTCATAACTAACTCTATTTACTGAAAACGCATTTGCGCAAGGTAAGAATTGCATTGGTGTCTTATTAGCTTGAAAACAGCCTACGAAATATCTACCAGGCCTTACTTCATTTCTTGAGATTCATAACCGTAGTTTCTGGCGCTCTCCTGAATTAGTAAGCATTATGGGGAACCATAAAATGTGCGTCGCCTATCGTAATCGTTCAGAGATAGCCTGCCTATTTCAACTTGGTACCATCAAATGGCTCATTGAGGGCTGGAGCGGCTCGACAGAACCTGCATTTTACCAATATCGGGCAAACATTCTATTCTTCCTGGTGACATGATTCCAATTGCTCACCGTATTGTTGAGACATATGGTCAGTAAGCCAGCATCCACGAAGTTCTGTGTTTGCTGGCGAGTGTTTCAGAACATACGCTTGTTAACGGAGTTCAACTCTTCCAATGAATCAGCTGTTACTTACGAAGAGGATAAAAATCTTGAGGATAATTTATATTATACAAAGTTCTTGGGTGGATAGAGAGGACGCATGTTATTAGCAAGGTCCAGAGGTACGTTGGGATAGTTTGTTGTGCGACCCCACCAATACACGAGCTTGTATGTTCTTGCTATACATAGATTATACCTCGATGGTCTTGATAGGTTGACCCTAGCTGATTGAATATTGGGAATCCTGTCGAACAAAAGGCATGTAGAACGAGAACCAAATCTTTGAGTCATGCTCTTAGTCAATTCGGGGTCAATAGAATCTACGTAAAGATAAAATACACGTAGATGAATATGAGCCCCATTCAATGATGTATCACCGAATGTTTTACGACAAAATTCCGCTTTATCTATGCACTGGTTTAAAGTAGTCGCTAACCATCTTGGCGTTGATTAAATGCACGCTACGCTCGTGAGTATCGGTCACGTGAACTTTTGAGCGTTTAAGCTCTTGTGCTACGACGTGTCCATCACAGCGACCAGCACACCCCCCAAATATTTCTTTTCGTATTCGCTCGATCTTGCATTATTTACGGTCGATAAAAATTAACGATGTTTCAAGATGAAATTAAAACACTTAAGAGACTGGGGGTGCGAGCTGTGAGTATCGCTTCTTCACAAGCTCAAATGGGAGTTAAACTATCGTCCAGGTGTTGCTTCAAATAATGAATTTCGCTATGGTTATTTCTACTGGGTTGATGGTGTGGAAGGGTCTGGGATTAGCTACAAATACCGAAAGTCCTATTGTAGTCGTGCTAAGGTACGTTTATATTGTACTATCGTTATTTTTGGAAGCTAACTATGTGCTAGTGGGTCTATGGAACCCGCCTTTTACCGTGGCGATCTTTTGTTCCTGACCAACTTCCCGAACGTACCGTACCAGATTGGAGATATTACGGTATACAAGATTCCCGGCCAAGATATTCCAATTGTGCACCGAGTCCTTGAAACCCATACCCAGTAAGTGTAACATGTCTTTTCTGGATGATTTTTTCTGACAACGAATACAGAAATGCATCACTACCCACCGAGCAGCTTTTGTTGACAAAGGGCGACAATAATTCGCTCGATGACATTGAGCTCTACCGAGGTTTGCGATGGCTAGAGCGTAAACATATCGTCGGCAAGGTTCAAGGGTAAGTAATGGGTCGACAAAACGATGCAGAAGAACCTGGATTTAACGCATGAATCACTTAGGTTCTTGCCTTACGTAGGATATGCTACGATTGCGATGGTAGGATTGTTTGGCTTTTCTTCGTTTTTAACTCGCGCTGACACTGTTTAAATACAGAACGATTTCCCACAATTGAAGTATGCATTGCTTGGAGGACTGGGCTTGATGGCTTTGATTCAACGGGAATAGTGGTATTCGGTTGTTCATATTGGATTAGAGTGCATTCAAAATCAATGCAATGAGAAATGAAGGCAACTGCCTCATTCATATGATATTCCCACTGACGAACATCTATCGTCTATAAGGATGTGACTGAAACAAACTGACTGGGAAGTAACTCACTGTGGCCAATTAGGTTAGACAGGTTGTCCACCCCCTCCGACAGAGGCTTCTACACCAGCTCCGCCACCACCCACGATAGGCCTCCTCTCTACGACTAGTCTAGGACCCTCATATAGTCTGTTTACGATCGCGCATCGCTTCAGGACTTCGAGTTCCTTCAAGCCGGTGTGGTAGAAGGCCTTGATCTGCGCTGGATCTTTTCATTGACATGCTCATGAAATTGTGTCCTAGTTCTTCGTAGGAAATAATTCCTGAAGTTGTATGAGGAAAAGGATCGCGATGTCCTGATCAGAGAACCATATAATGAGAGTATTTGAGCACGGGATGGTGTAGACATATTAGTGATCGTGGCCGAGTGTGAGGATCACCTGTTGTCACGTGGATGGATGACAAATACCACTCGATCCCTAAAATAAGAAAATAAATTGATTAACTGTTCACCCAACTAGTGACGTCACGAGTGCCTCTCCAACCCTGTCATCAGCGACGACTGGAGAGTTTAAAGCCAACCTCGGCCTTCGAAACAAACCACCCGCAGCCCCTTTCTTGAATCCGAACCACATCCTTCTCTGCGCTCTCCATCGTTGGCCTTGTACGACCAAACTAAGCATGTGCGTTACTTCAATCGAGACTTTACGTATGGATATTTATTTAGGTCTGCAAGTTCTCACGCCGCTCTCCGTACTCATCAATGTGGCGGCGAACCTAGTGTGCGCTTTGGTGATTAGCCCAAGCATGGCTGACATCATGGACCTATTCCCGAACGGAATGACTCCTAAAACCGAGATGGTCGGGTTCTATATGACTGTTGTTTACGTACTTCTTATCGGATTCTGTGTACTCTTGATAACCGCTAGAAATACCGAGACCAAGGTGAGTCGAGGTCTATCAAAGTCAGTCAGGAATGATTGCTTACGAGCGTATAGGAAACACTTGTCAATGGCGTTGGGCTACGGCTTGTAGTAGTGAATTGGTTGATGACCGCCTGGGCTGCGCTGTGGGCACTTCAGCTCTTTATCCCATCCACGATCGTTTTAGGCATTGTGGCCTTGCTGCTTGGATGGATAATGTTCTCTCTGGTCTGGTATACTCCTGGAGGCCCCTTGACACGACCTTTCGATAGCCTTTTTATCCATTCACCACTGAAACTTTGGTTCCTAATTACTTTGACTTTGGATTTCCCGCTAAGTCTCTTTATCGCTTTGGAATGGAATTATCCTTACACCCGTGAGTATCTAATTATACTGATAAAGAAATTTGTTGATCCCCCGATAGGACCCGATATGTATGCTCGCAAGCAGTGGGAGGCGTTCGCGTTCATCGTAAGCATGCATGCGGCTGGGGTACTTTGGGTCTTCTTCCGTCAGGACCTTACTATTACTATTGGGGGACTCTGGATTGTACTGTCGATATTGCTTCGACGCCCTAAGGGTGCTCCAGTCTTCGTAAGTCGTAGTCATCTTAAAAATGCAACTGCGATTAACATCCCCTTTAGGCTGCGCTCATTATATTCGCTGTTTTGTACCCTCTTACGTATATCTCGACCATGGCCTGGAAGCGGTTGAGGAGACACGAAGAAAATCAAGGACGCATCGCTCTTCCCCCTGATGAGGAAGAGTCTGTTGAAGGAAATCACTATCCAAACGGAAATGGCACTCAAGAAGATGCCGCAGTATGGGGAGGCGAAGAGCGGCGCTAAATCTTTGGAGACGGGTTGATTTGTTTGGTCTTTTACTGTTGATCCTGGTAGATACGGATACGAGTCTATATCTCTTTGGAATCTTAAACCTGTATTACTATGTTGTTGTCTCAGACTATATACACGCATTTACTCATCAACTTCACGGACCACGCAACTCTTGCACTTGCAGCTTTCGTTATTGAATTGATTCCAATTGTAGAGGCGCATTCAGGTGGAGCCACACGTGATGTTAGCCACACGGCAATCAACAAAGCCTTGGTACTGGATGGGACCAAAGAAAGCGAGCAGGCCACCAGCCACATACTCGACGACCACTATGAGATACAGAGCGGTTATCTATTTGCTTTTACTATCTATTTGCTTTTACTTCCTCACTGGCCCTTGGGGTTACTTACTATGCGATTGTGAATCGCAATGGAGGATCCGCCGGCATTCAGAAGCTCAACGCTAAAGTCGATATGAAAAATAAACTAGGCTAGGTAAATACACACATCTTAAATTCATCATTGTTACTTTACAAGACCTTTAGGTCGCGTTGAGGATCAAAAGGCACTCAAGGTAGCTGATAAGGGTATCGAAACTGGGAATAACGCGGAAGGTGTCAGTGTCCCTGGAAACGGTGCCAAAACGACTGATAGCAGGGCGGTTGAGGCTGCTGAAGAGAGTGTCGAAATCGGTAGCCAGAGTGTTCGTCGCACACATGAGAGCTTTCAAAGTAAACTCTTGCAGAAAATTGTGTTTTTTGAATCTTACAATGGGTATTTACAGGAATATCCTTACATCCCAACGAACGAGACGACAGTTATCCCAGTGAGTTTTCGGTAAGGTATAGATCAAGTGTATTTACTCGTGTGAAGATACCTTTGAGGATTTCGGTCGATTTATTTTGGCTTGTGCTGAAAAGGACTGCAGAAACGACCTCTTTATGAACGAGGCTACGCGTTGGATCGTGCAAGCGGTCAAAGATATCGGTGAGTCCTGCATTCAATTTGTTACACTTAGGCTTGCTAACTCGTACTTGCAGTTCAATTTGTCCGTGAAAACTACATCACCATATTCCTTCTCATTGGCTCCATGTTCTGGCGAATTTATTGGTGAAAAGCTTGCTTTATTTATGCTGAAGGCTATAGGCTTCGGGTCCAAAGGTCCCATTAAAAGTGAGTCCTTTTAAGTAGTAAATATAGTTATCTAATTTGTCGGTATAGACAGTTTTGCTTCAACTGTACAGAGGATAATCAGTCCAGTTAAATCTGGGTCATTGTTCTCAAAACTCCAGTCCGCTGCGATGGGTGGCGCAGCGATTGCAGAAATCAAGACGCTCATTCGCGCTGTGATGAGAAGTTCATCAGAATTGGACTCTAGTATTATAGCATTCGGTGCTGCCTCAAATAGCTACATGAACAATACTCAAGAATGGGAGAGTGGTTATTGAAGTCGAAGGTGAAGTCTCATCGGATATTCCTAGATGGTATACCAACGGCCACTGGATGTATGCCTAAGTGGGCTGAGTTTGAGAATGAGGTGAGTAATATTAGTCAGGACACGAAGGGAACGAGGTGTTGACTATAAAGCTTTAAGGGTTGCATACTCTATGGTAGGTCAACTTAGATATATCTCAATTTATAGCACAACTTATCAATTGTTTTGATGCGTAGGCTATAGAGTACGTTGCTAGTTTCAAAACACTTGATTCCTGGCTTATTTTTACCACTTTCAGCGAAAATTTGCTAGACTGATGGGTCTGGCGAAAAACGACGATTGGAGGTCCATGTGCGAATCGACACCCGCTATCATTGACGGAAAGAATTACAGTCACCCTTCTCATTGTGACGACAAAGTTCGTTTCTATCACTAAGCTACTTTCAAAGTTCGCTCATTCTTACACTTGCAGGGCGTGTGGGGAATTTATGGAGTCTTTGATCTTATGGACAAGGACTGTGAATGCTCATGCGGGCCCGCGCAACTTTGACGCACTTGATTGCATTTGTGCTGGAGGCTAAGTGCGATCCAACTATAGGCTATAATCGATTGTATGTGAAGGCATCATCTCAGCTATTATTTTAAACAAATTCTACTCGTGCTTCCTTATCTGTCACTGGCGATGTTAGCCTGCGTCTTGAGTCTGGTGAAAAAGGCTATGAGCTACCCCAAGTACTTTAGTTATCTTTCTATATCTGTGTTAGGGCGAGGATATTCTTTGACGTGGAGATAAAATGCTTCAGAATTGAGCAATATGGGTTACAGAAATAGAACACTTCATATTGAGTGTAGCTACTCCCATTTCATACATTTACCTGTGTATATATTGCACCTCGATACCAGATCCCTATATCTACTTAGTAATTCTGCCCATCTTATGAGACGGCTTCTAAGTGTTAGTCTATTTGGCCATTCTTTCCAAGGCAAGCACTCGTTTCCAGGTACCATGGTGTGTATCAATGACCATTGTTTTGAAAAATTATTCCAAAGAACTGCGACATCCATGGGTGTCAAGTTAGCTGATTGATTGAGCCTGAAGAATTGCCCCAAAGCCACTTATTCACGTGACTATTAGCCACGAGACTTTGTTTGGCTCATTAGTATAAAACACAGAATTTGAACTCTAATATCGTGCTGAAGCACCACATCATGATCATGAAGTACCGAACTGCACTACTTCTCATCTTACTTCCATACTTGGTCCTAGGGAGCTCGTTTGTAATGAGGGAAAACGACGACTTTCGGGCTGAGACGCCGCGGAGCATAAAGGACGACATCATTGACACACTGAAAAACCTGCCCAACTTCTCAAGCTTACTCTCTGGACTCGCTGGGGATAGAAAAGCAGAAGCACTCAAAGTTGCTGCACAGAGTGTCGAGGAGATTTTGGGAAGGGTCCCAAGTAGGTGTACCCAGCAATTGTTCTCGTATGGATATTGCCCAAGGCTAAGGGCTCGTACGTCCAGATATATTCGTTCCAAAATATAAAATGGATAATGAAGAGAGCACAGAGAATTTGGCGTTCAAAACAACGAGCATTCTGGTGGGTTATTGTATATGTTACAAGACACGCAGGTTTGGTATGCTTACTAGAAAAAAAAGATAAATTTGGCTTTGGTGGGATAATGCCTACTTGTGCAGAGAAAGATTGCAAGAAAAATTATTTTATGGAGGAGACCATGCGCTGGGTGAGGCAAGCTCTCAATGATGCAGGTAAGACGCCTATTTAAACCTTCGTAAATGCCATGATACACGGCTAATCCAGATATTTAGGTGTGGTTATTTATGAAAACCCCAAAGCCACAGCTGCTCTCATTATTGGGATCTCCGTTCTGGTGGCTAATATTATGAGTGGCGGCATGCTCATTCCGGCGGCATTACAAGCTATAGGGTTTGGGGCCAAAGGTCCTATTAAGGGTGGGTCGATTGGAACCCTTAAATGACTATCTCTGAGCTACTGGAATAGACACCATTGCCACGGTTATGCAGAGAGCGACAAACCCAATCAAAATAGGCTCGATGTTCTCAAAGCTCCAATCCGCGGCGATGGGTGGCGCGACTATGGGCGAGCTTCAAAGAATTGCCAATGCCGCGGTCACTGGCCTCGTGGGGGTCAGTACCATTAAGCTCATGGGTGCTGGTATCAAGCCACTTGGCCAATCAACCGATTTCGATCCTCGAGAATGGAGAACTTGGGAATCAGAGTCCAAGGTTGATAGTCTGGCCAAGTCTTCCAGCGGACTGGTCCGTGTTAGCCAATTCAATCCATGTGGTTAACTGAGATTCGTTTTAGGCGCAGCTCTGGGGAACTCCATCGTTTGGAGGATGTGTTGCTTATGGTTACCGTATGTAAAAAGAGCGACCGTGAGCTTGCACGATTTTGATAAAGGGTGCCATACAGGGGAAATTCGCGCTCCACTATGGTTTGTTCCGGAGGGAAAGGACCCGCTTAGTATCTGTGTGCGAACCCCAGCATCGTTCGACGGTATCGGCTACAAGACGCCGCTTGGCTGCGTAGATGAGGTAGGTTTTTTCATGCCATATCAGTCTCTCAATATATTCAACAATTGTTTGTCCAGGGTCCTAAGAAAGGGGTTGTCGGAATGTGGTATGTACCTACCAATGAAACGCGGTGTATGCCTCAATGGAGCACATTTGAAGACGAGGTAAGTATCTTTAGTGTGATACAGTGATACAAAATTAATCCTAGTGGCCTCGAAGGGATGTATGCTTTATGGTGAGTTTGTTGGTACAATCTCACGGTAGTAGCAGAGCTCATTACCCATATCGATCCATAGGCCGAAGAGTACGTGACCTGTGCTCACTGATAGGATGCGTTTATCACATTTATTAACTTTCCACAGCGAAAATTCGCTAGATTGATGGGCTTAAAAAGCAACGACGATTGGAATGGCATGTGCGAGTCTACGTCAGCGAATATCGGTAACAAGCATTACGAGCCTTCTTACTGCGAAGACAAGGTGTGTTTTTGACTATAGCGGGCTCCCAGTCGCATCTGACGTG
Organism: Rhizoctonia solani; assembly: GCF_016906535.1. Lineage (NCBI taxonomy): Eukaryota > Fungi > Basidiomycota > Agaricomycetes > Cantharellales > Ceratobasidiaceae > Rhizoctonia > Rhizoctonia solani. The sequence goes on from NC_057383.1 coordinate 1,602,132, forward strand.
CGGATCGCGTAGGGTTTACGAGGGATCTACGGGGTCTTTGTTGATATTGTCGACAAGCAATGTGAATGCTCTTGCGTGCGCATCTAACCTAAATGTATCAACACAATATTATGTATTATTCTGATTGGTGTTCATGACTATGATGAATTGACCACTATGGTGATCTTTTGGATTGAAACAGTTTGAGGAAAATCCTGGAGTATTTTACTTTAGTTACATTTTTGCATTTCATATAGCGTTTTGAATCATGACGTTGACGTATCCGACCTTCATCCTTGCCACATTGATATTGACTTTTGATAAATTCCAAGACATGCATACATGCACTATTCAAATCTGTCAAGCTTGCTCAGCACGCATTGCCAAGTTGCAACAATCGACCCGCTAAAATCATGGTTTCTATGTTCAGCCCATCGCTAATCCCCCCCCCCAACATGCCTCAATCTAAGTGCAAGTTGCAACAATCGACCCGCTAAATCATGGTTTCTATGTTCAGCCCATCGCTAATCCCCCCCCCAACATGCCTCATCTAAGTGCCTGACAGGCACCCTGGAAGTATTTTATTACGTCGCGAACGAGCCCAGAGAAGGCACTGACGTCACGTGTTTCCAATGATATAAAGTCCCGGCCAGCGCCTTATGCAGACTTCCACACTACTTCCACCACATCTCCCGTGAGAATATCTAAAGCAGTCCAAAAAAGTCCGGTATCTCCAAATCTGATGGAGAAGTGTGTGTCTTGGAAAGGCAACCGCTTTGGCACAATCATGACCGGGAGGGGCATGTTGAGAGATTACAGGTCCTAGCACACAAACAATATTTTATTCTTTACCTGGTGCAGAGAGCAAATGGGCGTCGTGGCGATATAATTCCTATACCGGGCTTAATCTCCGGTGAGACGCTGCTAAACTCGACACCATTGAACGATACGATTTCACATGAAATCAAGGTGGAATCTTGCTCTGCGCTCAAATTGGATATCCAATCGCTGCATGCGGTATCTCGGAGACAGTCGATAAGCTCACCTATGTCTCCCATCGACTTGCGCATTGCCGAACTTGAAGCGTCAATGGCGACTGAACGAGCTTCACGTCTATCCGCCTCGCCGAAGATTCTGTCCAACTTGCGCCCGGGCCCGACTCAGCGGCGATCTTCCCTCGCTTTAAAAACTGGAATATCTCGGCTGCCTCGTGAAATTGCTCGAAAAATTGTCGAGTCTGTTGAGTTTCGCTGCGATATTGCCGCCCTATCTCAGGTATCGAAGTCTTGGCGAGAAGAGACCCTTCCGAGATTATATTCGGTCTTAAATTTGCGAGGCTGGGATCAGATAATATCTTGCTTGGCTACGGTATGTTCGGCCGACCACATTGCTAATATGGTGGTAGATCTTACGCTCGGTGAGATTCTCAGTTTAGCTAAATCTCCCGGATCTGCTAACACGATTTCAGATACTGGTGCATGGCCCACACGTCTCAATCACGAATTTTATTCAATAGTCAAGGATGCTTTGGATAGAACCCGTAATCTGCGAAGATTGGCCTTACTTCTCGACTCTGATATTGTTCGTGTCTCTCCTCGTACACGACGTTCTGATCTAAGCCAGGTGTATGGTCAGACATTGGGCTACGACGTGTCAACGATTCTGGAAAACTGTCGCTTCAGACACCACTTTGTATACGAAGGTCCTGATTCTCTGTCTTGTCTGGAGGACATTCCTCGACTTCCAATCAATGATTCGTACTCTTCAGGTGCACCATGCTCTCCCAGTTTGGTCACCACCACTTACCATTTTCCATCGATAGATTCCATATCGTCCGGCCGTTATGCGATCTTCTTTTGCGTTACCTCCTCACGTAACCCAGCTTTGGCTCCCGCTTTCTGGCCATGCCAATGGATTCCACTATAATAATATAGGAAAGATATCACACCTTTCGATCAAAGGGGAGCCTTTACCCTCAAGCCTCGAACAGTTCAGGGATTCACCAATCCATTACCTGGCGCACGATCTTTCTTCTTGGACGGCGACTAGACTCATGCTCCCAGGCTGGCTTCAGAGACTTGTCCCTGAAATGTTCTCTAACCTTCAAGTCCTGCGGCTCATTGATTACTGGGTTACTTGCGAAACCGCCGATAATGCAACTTCGTTTCCTCAGCCTAATTCAACCAGTGCGGTCACCGAACTAGCCGATTGGGATACTACACTGCGTTCCCTTTAGGAAACCCTATTAATCCACCCCTTCCAACGGAAAACGAAGTATCGCCGTGGGAATCGGTCACTTCCTGCACGGTACAGCTGATTCAGATAGTAATACGGCGCCAATTCTGAGAGTGGAGTCGGGGTTGCTTGATATGCTAAGCCATTTGCCTCATCTCAAAGCGCTTGAAGTGGGAGGTTTTGTTGTCCGGATATAGGTCAACTCCGTAACAAAGTTGGACATGCTGAACTTTGGCTCTCCCAACGTACACAATGGGAAGAGGATTTCGTCAACTCCATCGCTGCACGTTCCGCGACAAACCTAGTAGTCGTTTCGTTTTTGGCTTGCGACAAGCCCCTTTATCTATCTGCGTTTCGAGATGCACCGTTGACCTCTCCTGACTCACACCGACAATGGTGTGCTTATCTTCAAAGCGCACGAGCACAAGTATCCCGAGAAACCGAAGAGTCTGGCGCGACAATATCGAGTCTGGTTGCCCAGGCTGGTCTTCAACAGTGGAAGGGTCTGATTCAGAACCTAGTCAATGTGACTATGAGATTGATTCGTCATTCATGTCGTCGAAATTGACTCGCGATTTGGCCGAAGAAGTTGTAATGAGTGAGTGGATCAAGGTGGGCTCAGCCGAAGGTTGGAAAAGGCGAACCAACGTAAGGCATCTACGGGATATATGGCCCCAGGGACGCTGAGAGTACAACGCATACAGCGTTGTTTTGAAATTGAGTGGCGTATATGCAACGTGTGTTTATGCTCATGATGTCGATAATTTTAATAATGGATACCTTGGAGAAAACAATGCTAATTATTTCTGCTTATTTCGTATTTATATGGTCTTAATCAAGGAGGGCGTACGATCCACTTAAGGCAACTCCAATGAACATAGGGGCTCTACTTCTTTGATCATCCAATGCCATGGTTGATTCAGTCCCCCCCCCCCTATCATAGTGAAATTTGACTTGAAAGCTGTATAAAAAGAGCTGGAGTAGTGCTGTTTTTTCTCGCCCCCTCCATCTTCTCTCCGCCTCCCCTGCTCATCACCCTCAGCCGATCCTTCCTATCGTTTCAAGCACATACGTGTTCTATATACCCTCTAGACAGTGAGTTATTCTTTGGTTTGTCTGTCCAATGTTCTCAGTATCGTGGCTATACAATAGGAACATCACATCGCGAACCCTCAATTCAACATGCCGCCCCCCTATAACTATCACTCGACACGTACTCACCCTTCCTCCTTGGTCCCTGCCTCTGAACATCACTCAGATCTTCTGTGGCTTATGAATCAGCGGGTCAACGCAGACATGGTGGATCACATCGTGGCAAAAGTCTGTGATGTTGTCCCTCACTGTTGCGACAATTGTCATCCACCCACCTTGTATAAGCGAACGGACTCCCCCAGCACGCTCCCCAGCCCACCTGTGACTCCAACCAAGCCCGCATTCCAGAACGATTCTCTTCGGCGTGGTGAGTATGAAGGTACCTGTGATTTGTCGACTAGGTGAGAGCCCCTGAGCTTATTTGTCATGTTAGCTCCAACGCCTCTGCCTGCATTGGGAGACTTTTTGGGAAATATCATATCCTCTTCTAAGATCCAGGCACCCACGCTGTTGTGCACTCTTGTATACCTCGAGCGTATTCGCCCCAAGCTTCCACCAATTGACAAGAGTTCACCTCATTCCAGTATGCAGCTCGGCTTAATCAAAAAGTCTGTTTCGAAGCTCATGTTACATTCTAGGAAGTCCTGATGTCCAACATAGGGTACTAATGGCTACAATAATCTGCGCGGCTAAGTACCTCAATGATTCGTCCCCCAAGAACAAGCACTGGGCTTTGTACAGCTACGGCTTGCTCACGTGCCAGGACATCAATGCGATGGAACAACAGCTTTTGGTGGGTTAATGGAGCCATCGCATTCTGAAACGCACTAAAAACTGGTACCCTTGATAGGCACTCCTTGACTGGGACCTTCGCCTGACAGAGGAAGAATGTATCAGTGAGTAAGATATACTATCTGCCGCTCGCAAATTCCAACAACCAATGACTAGGTGCATTCTCTGTGTTCTTTGGAAAGTGTGGGCCGTGCGCCACCAACCATCCTACGACCCCTCCTAAAGACATTGCAACTCGCGCGGGTCCCTCACACACGGCATTTGAAGCCAGTTCAAGTTTTCATCTTTCTGTCCCCTCGAACCGACGAGCTAGCCGTCCGGCCAAGATTGAAATTGCAGCAGGTCCAGCTCATTTGCATCCCTCGTTCAGGCGCTCCGATACGTCCAGCATACCCCCCTCGCCACCTCCCAGTGCCACAACCGCAAATTTCAAGAGGATTCGAGAGGAGATGGTGGCGAGCGATCAAACCAGCCAGTCGAACGGAGAGGAAAATGTGAACAAGGTTGAGTGTATGCGCACACAAGGTACTAGGTGAGTATGGGCACACGACATTTTAGTGTAACGCATCTAAATGTGTCTCCCAGGCGCACCACCGCAATCCACGAGGGTGCTGTCAATGACCAATCTCACACCTCTAACTCTCATCCCAACGTCCGCTTCGCTGCCAATCTCATTACTTTAAGCGGGGATTGTACAATCGGAAACAACCAAGAATCTGTTTCTTCCTGGCCTACTCTCTCGCGAGCTAACGGAATTCTTGAGCGTGTATGGGGTAACAACCACCACGGGCGCAGCGGCTTCAGGTCTTCCCGTAGCGTTGGTGGGCTTTTCCGAGCTGCGACGTCGGAGAGTCTTGCTGAGCAGGCGACCACACGGGTTTGATTAAAATTTCTGTACTTGGAATTGTGTTTGAACGACTTATCTGTATCGAGTATCGGCTAAGGCTCCCGCTGAATTGTTTTCTTGCAGTCTTTTTTTTGTTCTTATTTTGTTTCTAAACGATCATACATGCCTCAAGGGCAAAGTATCCGTTTATTCTAACTCTTGTCGCTCTTTATTTCCCTCCATCTGGAATGTTGCTTTAGCCACTATCCTTACCACCACTCCTCATCTATCCACTTTTTGGACGGACACGTTAAGCTTTCCCATAATGTCATACTTCCGCTTCATGTTCCCCAATGTATCTCTATAGGCATATAGAATTATACTGTGATTGAATTGATTCTGGTGATGTGACTAGCATTCCAAGACAACACATCACGGCAGTCACCAAGCTCGCTCATCCTTCCGGACCACCAATTACATATCGAACGCTTATTACCCTTCACTTTCGCCCAATTGCATAGATCTCGTGTAAGGATCGTATGCCCTCTTCTACAAGATATATTTTCCAGCACCGAAACAATTGCCCCTGGTTAGCTTCCGGGGTTGGGTTCTTCAAGCGATGAACAAACCTAGAAAACTACTTCACGAGGATGAGATCTTCTAGTCCCTAATTATCAGTACTTACCTCGCTGCAGATGAAATGATTGGCAATATCAATCAATATGGCAGCTTCGTAGTATGAACCGCTCATATGATTGGTGGCAGGTTTCTTGGGAAATCGCCCCTTAGTTTTCATATTATCCGAGTGCATTTTCAAAATAAAGGTGTAACACGTTATCTGCTGCTGACCCATCTGGTAGTAGGATTGGTTCAATCCAGATAAACCTGGGGTTCATCGATCGCTCATCTACTATTCCAACCAATTGCAAAAAGCACTTATTCATTTGTCGGTACTTTTGGAGAGTACGCGTAACAAGTATGGGGCCGATTCTGGTAAATAGCTATTCGATGCTCGTCGCCAGCGCTAAGTAGGGCTCATCCCATATACCCATCAATGGGTGAACTCCACCGTCGGATTTGGCCGTTCATCACCGGTGGCCCGTCACCGAAACGCGTTGACGCTAACACTTTCTAGTAATATCTGTTCGAAAAATCAGCCGTCGCGTGTGCCAACGGAGAGAGCCAAGCGAGTCGCGACCAGACCTCTGCGAATTGGAAATAACTTTCGAGCCCGACTCCACCGGTGCTTCGGTGCCTCGTCGTTCCATCTTCAAATCCACCCTTCATATAGGTAGCGCCACTCGATCTGATACGCATACTCTTCCCAAATGGATTAGGTGGGGATATGTTCTCGACAGGCGGAAAACATAATTGGGGCGATCTTCCAGTTGGGTTTCATGTACATGCAAACATCGACTAAGAAGGCTTCCTATTTCGTCAGGACCCATGGGCGAAAAAAGACCTTTCCGGTAAGGTCTACTGCGCTTCGTTTGGCCCGAAACTCAGCACAACCGTTCACGTGTGCAAAGTGGCAACGCTGGGTTATAAAAACCTTGGCATGAGAGGCTGTAAGCTCATCACTCGCTCATCTGTGCCTTTCATCCTATCGCATTATAACCTCTATCATGGCTCAAATCCAGAGTGAAGCTGACATTTTCATTGGTGGTGAGTCTTAATTCAACCACTTCTCTCGATGAATACCATCTCACAAAGCCTTTTGTAGGAGGAACTGCTGGTAAGCCTATTATACTGTTTGTTGATCTAGTGTGAGGTTCTATCATACTCTTTCAGCCTGTGTCGCCGCTGGTCGTCTCGCAAGGCGAACCCCGAACTTAGCATCCTTCTGGTCGAGCAAGGATCGAATAACTACCAAGAACCCAGTGTAGTTACCCCCGCAGTATTCTTGTCGCATCTGGCTCCCGGCAGCAAAACCGCGTAAGTACTGGTGAATTTCTACATTTTGCTCCTATTGACAGGTCGTAGTGTTTTCTGGCAAGGTAACAAGAGTGATGCCCTCAATGGACGCAGCCCAATCGTACCAAGTGGTAAGTCTACATGTTACTTCGGATTATCGAACTCCTCTTGATCCAAATGAGCCAGGTCGGACGTTAGGCGGTGGATCTAGGTAAGCGAGCTTATTCCCAATAACGTGCAGTTTGATTAATTCAAATTATTATCAGTGTTAACTTCTTAATGTGAGCTACCTCGTTGGTTTTCCATAAACTTACTTAGCACTATCACCAAAGGTACACGCGCCCGTCGGCTTCGTAAGTCCCTACCAATTTCTATCGAGTCATTTGTAATTTAACCTACCATTTGTAGTGATTTCGATGACTGGAAAACCGAGGGCTGGGGGTCCAAAGATATACTCCCTTTACTCCGCAAGGTAAGCACTTGGGACTGAGGAATTGAACATGACGATTAACCCCCAAAACAAAGATGGAAACTTACCACCTCGCCTCCGATCGTGAATCCCATGGATACGACGGGCCATTAAATGTATGCGTGCTCTCCAGCTTAGGAGAACTTAATTAATTAACTGTCACCCATAGGTCTCGTACGCCGACAAGGAAAAGTATCCGGCTGTAGCACAAGCATATCTTGAAGTAGCCCAAAAGAGGGGCGTTCCATTGGTCCAAGACAAGCAAGACCTAAACACTGGGCACGGTTGTCAGGTAAGTCGATTCCAGCGAAGTTGTGATACATGGCTGAGATTGTATTTGATAAGCGCTGGGCGAAATGGGTTGATCCAGTGGTATGTCTGCTCCAATGGTTTAGAGTGTTACGAAACTAAGTTCTGTGATAGACTGGATTCCGACAAGATGCTGCTCACCGGTACATCCACCCTCTCTCCAATAACAAGCACCTACACATCATGACTGGAACCAAGGTTGTCCGTATCGTTTTTGATGGCAACAAGGCTACCGGAGTCGAAGTTGTAGCAGATAAGGATACGGATGCGGATGCTGATCAAACCTCTCGTATTATCAACGCCCGCAAGCTCGTAGTAGTCTCTGCTGGAGCAATCGGCTCACCTATTGTTCTCCAACGCAGTGGAGTCGGTGAAGCTGAGCGATTGACGAAGCTTGGAATCAAGGTGGTTTCCGACCTCCAGTCGGCTCGACATACGAGGACCACCACCTTGTCTCACTCCATACCACGTCCCAGATGATGCAGACACCATCGATCCAATCATGAACCAAGATCCTGACTTTTTACAAGAGGCTCAAGGACACTTTACTCAGGGTAAAGGTGCACTTACCACCAATTGGATTGATTCCGGTAGTAAGTTGCGACCCTCACCCAAGGAGGTTGAGGAGATTGGGCCGGCGTTCGGACCTGTGTGGAAGAACTACTTTGAGTCCAATCCGACAAGGTACGGATTTTCATTTATTCATATACCGACCCAATCTAATCCTCAGCCCAGCCGGTTATGCTCCAAGCAGTCGTCGCGGGTTGGCTAGGGTAAGTTACACAAGAAAATTACAAATAAACATTCCTAATTTTAAGCCAACAGACCACGGGAGGTCCTTCCTCATAAGGATGCTCGTATGATAATGATGGGCAATTTCACTGCATATGTGAGTCGATTGGGACGCGTCGGAGCTTTGCACAAAACTTACTTGATCTGTAGCCAATTTCCCGGGGACATGTGTATATCACATCCACAGACCCATATGCCGCTCCTGATTTCGACACTGGATTCTTCAAAGAGCAAGCTGACGTGGAGGTTCACATTTGGGCCTACAAACATGCTCGGTAAGTTGACTTAGGAACTGAGAAGAAGCCTACTCACGCCTCTGATAGTGAAATTGCGCGTCGCCTACCTCAATACCGAGGTGAATTTGCGGCACTTCACCCCCAATTCCCCGAGGGCAGTGCAGCAGCATGCATTAAACTCGATGGGCCTCGGACGTTGACAATGTCAAGGATATCGTGTATACTACTGAAGACAACAAGGCGATTGAGACTTATGTTCGACAGTTCGTCGAAACAATGGCACTCGGTGAGAAAAGCCTCCTGTGTGGTTGAACTAGATCTGATTTAGGATTCTCTAGGTTGCTACTGTGATGATGAAACCAAAGGACCAGGGTGGTTGCGTCGACGCGCGACTTAACGTTTACGGAACTCAGAATCTGAAGGTCGCAGGTCGGTTGAATTGATACAATCCAATAAAACTTAAACTCACCTTTATCCTAGATCTTTCTATCATTCCTGGAAACGTTGGATCCAATACCAATTCGACTGCCCTGGTGATAGGCGAGAAGGCGGCAACTATTATTGCAAAGGATCTTGGCCTTCAGTTGGATTAATTAGTATAGTATATTATCTTGTAATCACAATTTGTATTTTGTTGGGGTTAGACAGAATTTATTGGGTTCAAAATCATTTGGTCAAGACCTAGGAATTCACGTGAGAGCGTAAGCTTGACCCAACAGTCTCACATGCGCCAACTTGGCATCAGCAGATACGTTTGAACGAGCTCGGCCATATGTCTCATAGTGTAGTAGTTCCTTTGTATACTTGAGAATACTCTTGGCCTCGTGTCTAGTATCAATGGCTATTACTCGAAAGCTCGAGTAAACCGGTATGAGTGAACCCCGAGTCCGGCCGGATTTCAAATCCACCATTGTTTCGGTTCTGGCGTTTCCTATGCGATTTTTGCACTCTTCCAAAAAAGATTGATGCAGCTAGAAGTTACGCATCGTGCTTTTGATTCTGCCTAACTATTGGAAAGATCGGCTAGGTACTTGATATGTTTAGGCCAATATCCCCGTGTCCCTAGCAGCCCAAATATACCATTTTCTAGATTGCTCAGCATATATAGCAATATGGAGAATGCCTGACCTCCTAAGAACTTCCTGAACAGGTGGCATAGACATACACGTTGAGCGCCCCCCCCCATCCTCATAGTCTGGAACCCATTCGAACCAAGGTATTATATGCTACGATACCTAATTAGTGTATCGCTTCACAGTGCCCACCCTTTCTGCTCTTCCTAAACTTAGGGCCAGTGATGTTCATCGACTCTAAGTTCAATCTATTTGGCATTGAGCCAGCCTTGCATTCAAGAAAAATAGAGTGTTTGACTCATTTCAGTTCATATGCAGCCGTCCTGGCCTTTTGTACTCACCAATTTCATGCTGTGCTGAATGTACTCATGATCAGCTACGTAAACTTTGATTCCCAAGTACAATCGTATCAAAGTTCTGCTCATCATGACTCTAGCATAATATGGGAGCTTTAGCTTGTATTCGGCAATCTTGAATACAATCTCAAAACGTTCCAAACCCAATCAACCCTTAGTAAATTCGACAAAGTATAGCCATACACCTTCCACATCTTGGGAAGGAAACATTTATGCTTCTAGATGTTCAGTCTTACGGATGCTTAATATCATCTCAGCTTATAATTATAGTAGTATCGGGAAGACAGAACTACCGGACGTGACCAGCCATTTGAGAATAGCACAATAAAAGTCTAGATCTGGCGGCTGGAAGATTTCGGAGTGCATATCACTGTCTTTGGAAAAGCACAATCTCACTTGCCCGCACGAATCCCTATTATTACATACTTGTTGGGGAGAAATGTATACTAAAAACCGCACGCTTTGGGTTAAGGGAGACCCAATATTGTTCTCAAGTCAGGGGAATAGATATGTAAGGAACGCTGCAGCTAAAGTGACAAAATGAAAGGCAGTTTGAATTCACATTGGGACGAAATCAACCATTCTCTTGTCAATTGATAGGATAAGTTTCGACCACTGCATATTCAAATGCCTGCACGTCATGGATGTGCCAACTCGGATTGCTACAGAGGTATACGTAATGGGACGTTGAAGGGAGTTACAAGCCGATAAATCGCAATGAGTGGCAAACTATGAAAATCAAGATACAGTATCCATATAATAGGCACTAGAGACTCGACAATATACCTTACTTTCCGGGACCACCCCACTAAGATTGGACTCGAATGCACACGATTTTCAAGAGATGCCAACCGGTAATATCACATGCACTCTGCGAGGCCGGAAGGCGATATCGTTAGCTGTTACACGATACCAGGTTTTTTGTGGCAATCATGATGTAAATATATCACAAAACTGTGACCTGAAAAGAATAGCATATAATTGGTATATAATATCTTTCACCCAAGCATTAGATATAGTAAACTTTCGTCCTATGCTTGTTGATGTGCTCCGATCAAAGTGGTTAAAACCAATATTTCAACCGTCCGATTGGCTCGACGGTGATAAACCCCTCCAAAAGGAACATGGAACAAGTGAATACGGTGCAGCAGTCGACTGTAATATAATCATATTTCAAAATCGACAAACGACTTGAATGGGAAAAACTAGACCGCACCGAAACATTACCCCAGTAACTAAATAAGGACACCAGCCAGCCACATCGCTTGCTCAGCCACATACTGATTACCTCGAATTGAGTTGGTAAATTTCGATGCATACAGCCAGCACAAAGATACTGTGAGCTGTCCAGAGGAGCGTGACACATTTATTTGATAGCAAGCACACATTTCCAAGTACTTTACCATGCTGTACGAACAAGGCTTGTCAACGTGAATAGCCTTACTATCACTAATTAGCATGTGGGCTAATATAACACTCCCGGGGCCCGAGTGTACCGACTCGAGTCAAGTGAGATGGGGGAGTGATAGGGACCATGCCCCGATGGAGTTTGTATAGCTGCACAAGCGTACAAACATACTCTCATCTCTGCTTGCCTAGTTTCAGGTCGTAGCAAATCTTTGAACACGTATGTTTAGTAAACTGTGCATGAGATGTTGGTGGGTTTTGGAGAGTTGCCCAGTCAGTAGCACTTGTATTTCTGCATGCAGACATTCAAAGCGCAGACAAATTGACCGCGATGCGACTGGCGCCACCGACCTAACGGCACAGCTTAAGGCTCTGTCAATGGTGTTGATACAAGCTGACAAGTAGTCTACTTGACCTTGGGCCGGTACGGTGAGAAGGGGGGGAGACTATGATAGTGAGTGAGATAAACGACCGGGACCGGCGGGGGAAGAGGAGTGGGGGCCGGAGAGGCGGAACGCCGAACCAGGGAGCCACCGGGGCCGCGCCCACCGAGCGAGCTGGGTGGGTGGCCGAACCAGGTCGTCTGCGGGTAGAGGTGCGGGTGGGCGGGACTCACAGAAAAAACGGGGAAAACGGGCGAGTGATGCTGCGAGCGACAGTGGGCTCGCACTGGATGTGGTACGGATGGGAGGGAAGCGGAGGTGCAAGCGCCGAACCATAATAGTACAAATAGCATATACACGCGCGGATATGGTAATAGCGTAATACCCGGTCCGAGCGACCCAGCATAAGTTTTGCGGCCTCCACGGGCTCCGTCGTAAACTCCACTATGCATCTCAAACCTGTCTGGACAGCCTCACACCGCTAATCACGCAAGCCAAGAGCGCGTACGAACGGCCATATATTTGCGAACTTCATATTAGCACCAGCTCATCGTATTTATTTTGAGAGAGAAAAAAAGACTGAAATAGAATCATATCTCAAGGTCAACGCATGACTTGAATGAGAAAACTAACCTATGCGAGAGCAATCATGCCAAGCTAATACACCGAGCTTTTCGTGCCTCATTATCATCGACGGAAGTCTTTAATATAGATTATCTAATAGCGTGTACTAAACAATATATGGGACTTGAGGGCCGGAGTGCATTGGGTCAAGTAGATGAAGGGAGAGAATGGGCTCTTGAGGATCACAATATTCATCCAACGACAAGAACCACACATCTATACAGGCCCATACATGCACCTTTATTACTGCTTGCTTGACTTTACGTCGTGGCAAATTTCAGGAAGCGTGTATTGCGCATATATGGTGGTGGCGATTGGTTCATGGATGGCGCTCACACTGATGCGCCTTCAAACTACGGGCAGATACGATACGATCGATGCTGGTGAAATTGTTTGATGTTAGTGACTTGGTTGGGTAAGTGAATAATATTCCACTATCGACGAGCGCCAAACCCAGCCATTGAGCTGTATACGATTAAAATAGATACACGCTGAATCGCTAATTTTTAACATATGACGATTTATTGGTGCATTATTCATAATAGTTCGTCCCTCATATGCACGGCAGAATATCGCGATCGATGAAGGCTTTCACTTTCCTCCATGCTTGTAGATTTTTCCACAGGTGAGTTTGATGGAAGCCCGTAATTAATAGATGGGGATCTTCCCGCAGCCACACACTCGGCAATGTCCACGCACGTTCCTAAAACGAGTCTTCTAATTTAAATATCTCATACAGATTTGCGTTCAAGGGCATGAATCAAATTCAATAGTAGTCGCTTTCGTCACTTTAGCTTTACTTTTCACGCGAGCCCAAGTTCTACGACATTCAATAGCCCGATAGCCCAATACATTTACTCGATTGGATTCTTCGATGGGCGCATTAGAAATAAGAACACACTTGACCAGGACCCCGAAAGCAGCTGTAATCTCACGCATGTACGGTCTTCTGATATGATATAGACATGATGGCCCCGAATCTGAGTGAGTTGCGCGTGGTTGGGGCCCCACAATGGGTTCTCGTGTGGCTGGGTGGAGTTGAGGCGGGTGGGTGGCAAGGTTCGAGTTACGGCGCTTGGATCGTTACCATTACACTGACGTCAAATTCCACCAAAGTGGATTTTCGTCTGGCAATCATCTTCAGGCCGCATATGATCTGCAGTCAGCTAAATGCAGCACACTTGGACTGAATAAATATTAATAGTTCTTACTGAAACCCTGGGATAAAAAAAACTACAACATCCAGTTTACTGAAACACTTTCGCTATGCTTGCTATCAGACCGCGTTTTACCCTGTCTCGACTGGGAATCTGCACTCGACACACATTGTTCGTCTTCGTCTAGCGCATACTCCGACGACTATAAATGGAATTAGAAGACACCACTCCCGCTTTAGCAAACTGGCCAAGCGAAAACGCAAGGCCGAGTGGAAACGGAGGCAATCGGTACGTATGCCCTCTATCATCACTTGACTACCTAACCCGTTCAACAGGGGAACTTTCTAGACCATGTCATAATCCAAGCGCGAGGAGGTACCCCTAACCCGGTACGTATGCCCTCTATCATCACTTGACTACCTAACCCGTTCAACAGGGGAACTTTCTAGACCATGTCATAATCCAAGCGCGAGGAGGTACCCCTAACCTGTTCATAGCGCAAACTAACTTATGAACCTTGATGTTGTAGGTAAAGGCGGAGATGGCTGCGTAGCCTTTCATCGCGAAAAGTTCAAACCGTTTGGTCCTCCGTCGGTGGAATGGCGCGCGAGGCGGAGACGTGTACATTCTTCCCACACCAAACCTTACTTCCCTTGCGAGCGTGACGAGGAGGGCACGAGCGGGCGCGGGATCCCACGGGCAAGGAGAGTGGAAACACGGGCGCAGGGGGGAAGATTTAATCATTCGTGTTCCGCTCGGCACGGTCGTTCGCGAACTCACGGACAGCCGAAAGCCAAAGATCCATGGGAGTCAGAAGAAGAGAGTCTACAGGGTTTGGATGAGGAAGAAGCAGAACTCAAACGACTTGATAGGCGATGGGTCCCACTACCTATGCACGAAGAGTCCAATATCGACAGAGAGGACTTTAAAGCTGCCCAAAAGGCCATTGAGAGAGAAGAACGTGCGCAAAGACGTGAATATCTTGCGAATGTCCGAGAACCTATGCACCTCGACCTTACCCATCCAATGGCATCTTCCTTGGCCGCATCGCAGCCGTGCTACGACCGCCACATCGATCCTGAAAAGGGCTATCTGGTCGCATCGGGCGGTGCAGGGGTACGGCAACCCATACTTTCTCTCCTCGACCAACCGGTCTCCAAAGTATGCTACGCGTGGAAACGAAGGCGAACGAGTGGCGCTAGAACTCGTGGATCGCGAAGTACCGAGCCAGTACTGGATACATCTGAGTCCTCTCACCACCTCTCGTCGTCCTCGTCGACACACAAGATCAAATCGCTCAACGGTCTACATACGGAACAGACCCGATTCACAATCGCAGACAACCCGGGCCTCATCGAGCGCGCATCCGAAAACGTCGGCCTCGGCCACTCGTTTTTGAAATCCATCGAGCGATCGCTTGTCCTCGTATATGTGCTTGACTTTTCAGCCCCGGAGCCATGGACCGATTTACGAGTCCTGCACGACGAGCTCGAGATGTACCAACCTGGGCTACCGAGCCGCGCACGGCTCGTGATCGCGAACAAGGCTGATCTTTTACCAAGCGCGACAGATGCCGAGGTTCATGCCGCTTGGAACAAGTTGCGAAGACTTCAGGACGAGGTGGATGCGCTCGCGTGGGACGATGGTGGGCAAACGGGCCCGATCGAGGTCTTGGCGATTTCGGGCAAGTTTAAGCAGAATTTGTCTAGGGTTGTGCAAAGATGGTGGATCATGTTCGGCTTGCTCGTGTACGTTTGGAGAATGAACAAAAGCGAGAAATGGACGAGATTGATTGGTAGCGTTTATGCATGTAATTGTATCTATTATCTATGCTACGACCGTCTTGGACACGCTTGCTCCCTTCCACGAGAGAATGCGTTCCATGGGATACTGACAGCGTTGACGGCCAGCAGCCGGTGATTCAATGGAATAAACTATGGCAAGGGGGGAATATTAAAATCCAGATATATGCTCATCACGGCGACCACTTACAGCCTATGAAATCCATCAGACTTAAAGTTCCGCGCATGACAAACCGACTCACCATATTTATCGTCTGGAACGGAATGAACAGCATCTTACATGCGCGCATCAGTCCCTTTGCCCGCCCGAAACACACTATTCTACTTTACCCAATTGGCAATCAACGTGTCTTTGTAGGACTAACCCCACCAGACGGATTTAAATAATCATCAATATCCCGGGATCGAATTGACTAGATGCCGACTTACGGAATTCAACTTTTGCTTGACCTGTTCTACGCTCTTGCCCTCCATCAACCCCGTACACGAAAAGAACAAGCCAACTGCGACAGGCGCAAACGCGAATTGATCCAGGCCCACCTGCCCCACCATCAATTAAGTCTGTCTGATACGCATGTTGCGGGACTCACTCGGGTGGCGACAAGCGCCGGTTTACTCTTTATCGGCATCCGGTCCAATAACTGTCAACCCCCATTAGCACACCACGAATTAAATAAATAGAGTACCCGGGGTCTTTATCCTTTCCCCCTCTCCCTCTCTCTCGGTGGGTGATGGACGGGTTACCCTGAAGACCGCCACCGAGAGGGAGAGGAGACCCCCATGAGGTCCTTTTTTTTGTTATTTATATTCTAGCGACGAACCTTGTACCTGTATCAAAGCATAGTTTAATTCTACTAGACAGAGAGGAGAGAGACGAAAAAGGGTTGATCGGTTTAGGAGTGGATGAGTGTGCGAGTGGGGGCAAGGGGGGCCGTGGGCACGGGCAAATCCGAAATGATACCCTGCATACATGATCACTCGGACACGAATCTCATGCTTATTGGCCGGGGGAGCTTCCCCCCCAAAACTTCAATTGCCAGATAACGCTCACATAGTGCCGAAGAAGAGAGGAGGGGAAAAGGTGGGAAAAGGTACGGGCGTACCAATTAACCACAATCGGGGCGAAAATCGTGCCTCCATAAAGACTCAAACGGGCGGTCCGAACCCAGTCGTGTTCCTTGATTCCGCGTTTGTCGACGGCTTGTTGCGCGACGATGTCTCCTGTACCGAATAGGAATGCGGTTGTGAGCTGATGGAGGAATGTGGGCGTGACGTGGGTTAGCTTGGCGGGTAGCCATCGTCGGTTTGGGACTGACTGACACAGGGCCCGAGGAGGGGACGGCGGTTCATGAGACGCGTGTATGCTTGCATGATGGTTGCGGTGGTGTTGGATTCAAGAGGTGGAGTGGATATAGGGTGTTCATTGGCATCGATAAGCCGTCGGGAATGCCGAATAGGACGTCAGCGTTGTGTGAATTGGGCACGTGATGTATTTCCATTAAACTACATTATGTATAATAAACATGGGATTTATTGTTCGTAACGCGTAAACCAGATCCGGGAGTAATTCGAGGTGGGTGTGACGGCGGCATGACGATGGAACGGGTACCTCGACTAGACTTGATAGAGTCTAGAGTTGGGATGACGACGACAGATTCGGGCATAATTCAGGCCGGCCGCGGGTTGTTTTCCGAGGCATGACGCAGTGTGATATAGGCTAAATAACAGCGGGTTTAGATTATCGGTGGATCTGGAAACAAAACAGTCATGGAGAGGCATTTTGCAGCTTGGTAGAGGGCCATGGCATCATATAGACTAGCGATCCCCCTGAAAAGTGACAGTGCCGAGGCCGGGGAGGTACGTAAATTGGCGCAGGTGGGTGGGAGGGACCAGATCGATAGACTAGTACGGATTGAGGGATTAAGATTTATGGAGAAGACCGAGGATAATGCGTGTTTGGCTAATTGGGATGGCGAGAAGTTGGGTGGATGAGACGGGAGATATGAGGGGTAGGTGTATGCAGGCGTTCCACACGAGAAAAGCAGAGGCCGAAGAAAAATGAGTCATGGAAGGGAGGAGAGAGGGGGGACGGATGAGAATGGAAGCTTGGCGAGATCAGGGTGGATGGAAAGAGGCATGGGAGAACCAGGGGTGTGGCGGTGCATGATAGAATGTTGTGGGATTGGGTGGCTGGGGTCCTGGTTTGTGGATGGAGGTCAACTAGGTTGTGGATTGGTTGGTTTGAATTCCCCGCCGCGATGGACAACAAGGAAGGGATCGTGCATGAAGGCCAGCGCGAGGACCAGCCAGACGTCAGGGCTGCTGCTGCGTAAGTGGAACGAATAGTGACTGGCCACTGCTCACATTGCTCCAGAGGCATCCGTTCACGCATTACGGTTGTGTGCCGAGGTGTGTCCGACCGATATTGCTACACTTATCGTGCTGACTGTGCGTAGTGCAAGCGACTGAAGCTCAAATGCGACCGACGCTCTCCATGCTCTTCGTGTGTCAAGCGCGAAACCACAGCAAGATGTGTCTACTCGGCCGCGGCCGCTGAGAAAATGTGCGTAAATCGCATATCCGATGCTTGTGCTCATCGTCTTGCAGCGACGTACAGAGCCTCCACAACAGAGTATCTGCCCTAGAAGACTCATGGAGGGCTTGGACAAACTCACAGCCGGGACAGACCCCTTCGATCCCTCCACCGGGATGTGCTTCCTCGTCATCGACTCACCCACCTCCACCGCCCCCTCCCACCGCACTCATTGCAGCAGCCAGTCCGAGCGATGATCTGGCATCGGCGCTTGTTGGTCTCGACGATGTCTCGTCCCTGTGGGCAACCCACCTCGGCGTCAATCTCGCATCTCTCTCCCTGCGGCCCTCGACACCGGAATACGAAGACGAGGACGATGAGGACGAGCCAGAGGGCGTGCTCAGAGCCAAACAAATACCCATGTCCTCTCGCATGGGTGTCACTCTATCCCACATTGCACTGCTTCCCCCTCGACATATTCGCTCTCATCTCTGGAACGCTGCTCAGCTCGTCATCGGCCCCCATGCTGGTCTATCCCGACGCACCCGCACCCGCTTCGAGCGCATGTGCACCGATATCCAAGGCGAAAAGTCCAAAAAATGGCCTTTGAGCTTGCTGGCTGTCGGTACTGCCGGTTTGGCCATTGGCGCCCAGGTCGTCTCCGAGTCTGCCATGTCCCTGCCTCATTCCCCTACCCCGAGCACATCCACCAGCTCAGCCTCACCTCTCCCCACTCTCCACCTTGTCACCGAGCACTCTACACACTCTCCAATCGGTCACTGTCTCCCAATGCCACGATACCGATGCCGTTCTCGCCGCATTATTACACGCAGCTCACGGCACACTCGACGGCCGTGCACGAGTCAAACCTAGCGTATGGCCCGATGTATGCCGAGCCGTCGGAGTCGCTCGTGGAATGGGTCTTGGCATGGGAATCCAAAAGGGTGTCGTCCAGGATGATGTTGAAGAGTGGAGAGTCCGCGTCTGGTGGGAGGTCTACTGTGCTGATTTGTGAGTTACCTGTCCGTTTGCCTCTTGCTGGGATGATTTCTGCAACAAGGGATTTATATGAGTCTGGCTCGCTTGTTCGAGTCGGAGATATAACTTGCTTTCTGACTTCTTCATGTGATATTGGAGTCCCTGCGCTAACCCGCCACCCAGATTCACCTCCGAATTTATTGGTTTGCCACCCTCTATAGACGACAACACCTTTTCCGCCACCTTACCTTCTCAAACCGAGCCTTCGGACCCAGCCGCAGAGGGCGAAAAGCCAGACGGGCTCGCGTACTTTTTCCACAAGTGTCGGTGAGTCCAGCCTTGCGAAATCATATCCAGAGTACGAGAACTAATATACGCGTTCTTGTAACCCATGCGTGCCTGCCCGTTCCTTATGCCTCCCATCCCGCGCGTCTCCACACATCTCCGCCGGTACTTGTGCTCTTACCCCATCTACCGGATATAACGCGATCGCCGGTTCCTGATCCTCGCGCTCGAATTCTTATTTAACTATGGGGGGACAAATCCTTGTTGTGGGATTATCTTGTGCTCGTTCCTCTTTGGTCGGTCATGCCTTGCCGATAGCCTCGCCCAAATGATCAAATCCCTCAAGCGACGAATGCTTGACGAACGTCCGTTGCAGCTGGATTCGGCTGGATCCATGGAACGCACAATTACGGATTTCATGAAGGAGCTTCCCCCAGAGTACCGTCTCGACATGTCCTTGTCCGCCCCGTCTCCGGGCCACGTATCGGAGGACGAAACCATCTTGCAGATCCAACGATGCGAGCTGTCTTCATGGGCCCATTCGCTGATCCTCAAGACGTACTATCCATTCCTCAAACGCGGAGAATCAAGCACAAATTTCGCAACACCCCACAATGCGGCGCTCGCATGCTCAAACGCGGCCCATTCGCTGATCGTCGCGTCCACGACCGCACATCGGTTCTTACCCCGCACCCGCTCGTACAGTTTTGCCCAACAGTTGTTTGGCGGCGCGGTCGTGGCCGCCTCGGTCGCGATCACATCCCCCACGGGCATGCTCTCCCAAATCGCGCTCAAGGACGTCAAGGACGCTCTGTCCGTCCTGCGCGAGCTGGACATGTACGGACACGGCTTGGGCACAGAGGGGATAGCGAGCGAGGCCGTTCGGGTCGTCGAGATCTTGGTGTCCAAGGCCGAGGGAGCTATGGGTGTCGGTGGCGCCGCGGCGGGCGCGAAGCGGAAGCGGGAAGGAGAGGGGCTCGGGTTGGGGTTGGGGTTGGGGCTCGGTTTCGAGTTGCCGTTTGTGGGCGCGAGCGTTGTTACGGCCGACGATCAACCACTTGTGCAGCAAGACCATCATATTCATACGCACTCATCCTGAACCTTCTCTCCCTCTTCCAATTCCAATTCCACTTGCTCTTCCTCAGCCCACTAGTAATGCTGCTGCTCCGACTGTTGCAACTGCTCCAACTGCTGCTACAGCTCCCGCCCCTCCATCACTAACGATCCCGCCCACCCACTCGATCCCATCCAACAACAACAACCACAACCGCCAACACCCCAATCCGACCTACCGAAACGCACGCACGACACCAAACCGCCCAAGGTCTCGCCGTACCCCAAGATCGGCGTGCGGATACGGAACAAGCCGAGCAAGACCACCACGGTCGTCAAGAGTCGGGCTGGGAGCGAGCGGAGTGGGGCGTCGCCTGTGACGAGCGTTAGTGCTGGTTCGGTTGGGTCTGGGATGAGTCCGCCGGGAGGGATGCAGGGTGGTAATGGGATGCAGGGCGGAAATGGGATGCAGAGTGGGAACGGATGCAGAATGGTGCAGGGAATATGCAGAGTGGTGCTACGGGAATGCAACCCCCGTCCGGGAACGGGATGCCCTCCCAACACGCTGCAAGCCGGAAGTCTCCCCCTCCAATCAGCTCGCTCCAACCGCCAGCTCGCTCCAACCGCCCAGCTCGCTCCAACCGCCCAGCTCGCTCCAACCGCCCAGCTCGCTCCAACCGCCCGAACCCACTTCAACCCCATTTGCTCCCGGACCAACCGCAGCCGTACAACGAATACCAAACTTACACCGAACCGTATTATAACAATTATTACGCCGGGTACGGAGTGGTGCTACGGGAATGCAACCCCCGTCCGGGAACGGGATGCCCCTCCCAACACGCTGCAAGCCGGAAGTCTCCCCCTCCAATCGCCAGCTCGCTCCAACCGCCGCCCGAACCCACTTCAACCCCCATTTGCCCGGACCAACCGCAGCCGTACAACGAATACCAAACTTACACCGACCGTATTATAACAATTATTACGCCGGGTACGACTATAATATGCCCCCGAGGGGGACCAGGCACAGGCGCAGCAGGGTCAGGAGTGGTATAGACAGCAGCAGCAGCAGCAACAAGGCCAGTGGAATGCGGGGTTTGATGTACCGTGGGTCGCCCCAGTCTGGGAATCGATGAAGGAGATAGATGGGCTTGGGTTGGTCCCCCTGGGAGGGGGGAAACCCTCACTTCTCGGGAGGTTTATTCCTCTTAATGGTATATTTTTTCTTCCTCTCGAGGGAGTATCGTTTTTCTCCTCGAGAGTAATACTCCATCTCCTCAAGAGAGAAAGAAACATTCTCCCTCGGGGATACCCCCTCTACCTCATTCCCCACTACACAGAACCCCCAGTCCTCATGGCCTTTATGCACACCTTTTTTTTGTTTTGTTTGACGGACGTTATGACACATCTTTCTTAACTCTCGTGTTTTGTGCGTGATCTCTTTTCTTTTTTTGTTGATCTGTCCGTGTGTTTCTACTGTTACTGTCTCTTTGTCTTGTGCTGGTTTATATATATCTTCGGGGCCTTTTTTTTTTTCTTGCTTTCATTTTTTGGATGGATGTGTGCAAACTGAATTTCCTAGGAAGAGCTAGGTAAAACTGATTTCCTTACTTGGTATGTTGTGCGCTCAGCCACGTTCATGGCGGTGTATCGCCAGTTGGTAAATGCAATTATAGATCCCGATTTATAAAAAAAATGGCAAGACAAACCCCATAAACCCATTTTCATTCGATATGTCGCATATTCTAGGCCAGTGCAATACTTAGGCTCTGCTTTATAATTAAGGGGTATGATCCATTTGATTAGGAGCGTGTGAAGATCAGGTGTATATCCTCAAAAAGACCATTGTCCGATATAAGCTGCGATCCATGGCTAGAAGATCAATGCTCTCTCTCAGTGCATTGCACGTGAAGGGTTGATCAGAACCTAAGACCTTACACCACAGGGGATATGTCCATATATGATCATATCCCGTTTCTATTCATTTCGGAAGCATTCGACAATTTTGCTGCGTCGTGCGTAACCCCTTGGAGAGGCGGCTGTGAACGACCAGCGTCTACCTCATATGCCCGAGGCCTTTCAGTGTGCACGCTAGCAGAAAACCACATTGACGCAACTCGAGCGCCGAAAACCTGCGAACAATGCATGCACCCAACGTTTTGGCCTTGCTCTTTGTGGGTATAGTCTAGCCCCATGCGAGGTATTTCTTAGCTCACCCGAGGTTAGGGTGTAATCGAAATTCCAGACATCGCGAGGAGCGATAAGACTCGTGGAAGTGTCCTGGCGATAAATGCGCCGTCTATGCGTTCATTTGGCGTGCCCTATACTACTACTGCTGCTGCATACATTCATATCCGTGAAAAGTACACTGATATAAATTAAACCTAGTATCCGTATACCAACCACATCATCATCTCTTACGAAGAAACCCAGAGACTC
This sequence comes from Rhizoctonia solani, assembly GCF_016906535.1. Classification (NCBI taxonomy): domain Eukaryota; kingdom Fungi; phylum Basidiomycota; class Agaricomycetes; order Cantharellales; family Ceratobasidiaceae; genus Rhizoctonia; species Rhizoctonia solani. The sequence goes on from NC_057383.1 coordinate 1,624,863, forward strand.
ACATTTCGTGACGAGGGTCATATGCGTTCGTCGATCGAGGATATATCCTCTCTTACTAGTTATCCAACCCGTGTCTAATTGACGCTCCTTCATGTACCCGGAGGAGTCGAACCAAGACCGTCGACTCTCTGTTCTCGGACGCACCGTCCCAGCATGGGGGTCTGTGGTGGGTCTATATGCTGCATTTGTGCGCCAGGCTCACACGGCTCGTGTCCACTGGTTGGCCGCGGGGGGGCTACACGGCCAATTGTTGGATCCGTCATTTGGCGGCGTGCTGGGATACGTTGCGTACTTGAACGGAGGGCTTGACTGGGTTGACTAGAGGCTGGTCAGAGAGTATTAATATTCATTTCAGGCAGGAAGAAGGGGGAGGCCAAGTTTGCCAGCGATGAGAGGCTCTAGCACGTTTCTTGTTTTGGGAAGGGTGCTAGGGACCTCTCACAGCTGGCAAGGTTGTATGCTTCCTCGAGCACTGCTTGATCCTAATTTTTCGAAAGATGACCTCGCTGTCGTCATGATTGTATTCGTGAAATGAACGCGCGCTAGCGCCATACACGTGCATGTACCATTGGCCGATCTTGTATGATGTTTGGCTGTATTATGATGTATGTATTCTATATAAATTGATATCGTCGATCAAACTAGGAATACTGGTAAATCTACCACCACCACCAAAACAAACCATATTGCGTCCCATTGCGTATCCGCCCAGAGACTCTTTACAGACGAGGGCGTGGTTGGTACGATATTGCGGTAACCCGACAGGACGCAACTGGTGCGATCCTTGCCAAAGGGCCCACTGTTGGCGGCTGTCAGCCCCAACTAGCGCTTTCTTTCTCTATTCGACTGCGGTCGTCTCGCCCCGTGCCCCCGGGGCGTTGGAGCATGCTGTGAATCTACTGTATTCTCGCGTTACTAAACCTCGGGCCAAAGTTTCCCAAGGCAGGAAACAGACCTTGTGTGCAAGTCCATTGGGATTGGTAGATATCTGGCCTGTACAAGCGAGGTGGCTGTGGGTGCAAGGTTAATGTCGGTGTGATTTGAATTTTTCGCATCTGGTCATCCGTTGGCTCGATTACTCGTGTGCCGGATTTGTGCACCTTCTATAAATTAATTGTATCATGTAATGATATCGTTCCTCCACACTGAAGTACCCTGGCACACAAATAAATGGCCACGGACGAGCAACATGCCCTTTCAACGTGCACGTACTAATTATTCTCACAAATATTTGCCATAGCGTTAATAAAACGCCACCGGGGATCGAATCCCTGCTTATCACCCTCGACCACATTGTACCTCACCCTCGATCAGTCTATCTCGGGCTCCATGATTGACTCAAGAGCCGTCTGTTGACACCACGTTCCTATGGCCGAGCGCCTGCCTGGGGACTGAGACCGGGTGCTTTGAACCACAAACAACATAACTCTCCACACGATAAGCTCGCAGGTGGTCCCAAGAGAGCAAATGATACATGTATTCCAGTTTCACTGTGCGATCACCGTGCCTAACCCTATTATCCGGCCTCGCCCCCCCCCCGTTTTAACCCAGCAAAGTCTATTATTAATTTGGCTCGTCTACTACAAACCAATGAGAAGGTCGCAAAAGGATGCATATTTATACCACCTAGAATTGCAAGCTCACTTGTTGACGCCAACAACTTCCAGAACTTTGGTCATGTTGCTGTTAATATCCAAGTGACCTATTAGGCAGACACCATTTAACAGTTAGACCCAGCGCTTGTATTTTTGCCTCACCTCCAACAATTTCAGACATATCTATATCCTCAACACCATGGGCGTTTACCGCATTGAGTCCGGCCATACCTCCAAACCCAGCGCCACTGATACTTCGTGTAATCGGCCAACACTCGCAAGGACAAGATCCCGCGAGCTGTAAACGTTACAACTCGCGGCCTACGACCTAGGTAACTACTTAAATACCGACCATTACAACGAGTGAGATGTTTCACCAACCCTTCGGACCTTTGCCCATTCACGGGGCGAAACGACTTGTGGCAACGAAATGAAAAAACACACTATCGATGAGCGGCTCTTTCAATTCTTCCGAGTCGGCCAACACAGTCAGGGCTTTGAATAGCGCTAGGGCTCCTAGAGAGGACCCAATCTATCGATGCGACGTCAGAGTGATGATGGTTCAATAATTGAGTCCTCGGAGCGCTCACCATCGTGATAGGCCGCTCGCCCTGTACTTTCTCCTTTAAAACTTCAGATAATAGATTACCGGCCTTCTTGGCTTTGTCGCATGCCCGGATCCAATCGTTATCGAGTGCAAGGCCTGTTGTACTAGGATAGTGCGAAGAAATGCATCATGGGTTAAAAGCGGTTAGCAAGGTTACATACCTATATATTGCCAAGGGGAGCGAGACAGCTGTCATGACAGCGTTAAAGCTGTTCGAGCGAGAACCTCCTTGCCAGCTTTAGTAAGTATTTTATTTCTGATCCATGTATTGAGCGTTTCTCCGGTAGAAAGCATGACTGGATTCGGTTAGTAGATCGAAGCAATGAGTGGACAAAATGGCGTACCATCGGGCGAATGCTTGAGCACAAACACATCCCGAGTAGGTTAGCCAATGTAGTCGCGAGAGCGTCTTTGTATGCGTATAGTCCTTCATCCTCGGAGCCGACAGCAACCCAGGGACGCATATAGTCGCAACCAAACTTGGCAAAGCCGATTTTGCCCCTCGTTCATCAGCCTTGTCCTCCGTTGTTGCCTCCCTTTCTTTCGGGTTGTGCCCCTTGTGTTGATAGACTGTATACGATACACTCTCATGCGCTACCGATTCGTGGTGTCCGCCGGCAATCTGTTCAAATTCAAAGCGCTCCACACCACCCCATCGTTTTCGAACGCGATTACCCGCAAGGCCCCCTCCAGCAACCCCAAATAGGGATCCAAGTACAATAGGTGCAGTAGATGCACTCAAGAAAGGGAGGAGAGGAAGGAGTGCAGGGGCTGCAAGTCCTCCAGTAAGGCCGATGGCGACGCCTCCTAGCTACCAAAAAAAATTCAATTTGCGTCCAATCCCCAGCCACAGTCGATTCACTTACAATAACACCTCCTCCTGTTGCGGCCCATCTTCCCCATTTCCCACCCCATCCATTTTCCTGCTCCTTACGCGCCGCTTCGCTTTTCTCTTTCATCTCTGCTTCCTTCAGTTCTTCAAACAAGTCTCTTCCCAAGTCCTTCTCTACTTCCAACAAGACCTTCATAGGTATAGATAATAATTCGAGCGTCTGCGCTAGGAATGCGCGTGAAGCGGCAGTGTATCCAAATGCTCGAGCTACTGTTTCGGAAGATTTCGTAGTGGTCAATGTTTGTTTGCTTCTTCCTTGGCTTTTGGGCTGGGAATAGTTGCTGTAAGTAGAGCGGACGTAATGCTGTGATAATCGTTATGCGAGATAGGTCCAGTCAGAGACTCCGCATCGAGCACTGAAGGCTCCGGAGGTAGTATTTGGTGGTCAATGTCGAGCTAAACGCGTGTTACTAAAGTGAACTACTCTTGCGGGTACAAGCCCAAGACTTACATGTGCACAGACGTCCTGGAGCCAAATCCGTCCACCTTGTTGCCACCAATCCACTACATCACCCAATTCTTCGCTGGAACCTTGCGCAGGAACTCGGAGGTCATCTGGGGTTGACTATTGCAGCCTTGCAGACAACGGCTATAGTGAAGCGTAGCTCGTCAGGAAGCACATCCTTAGTTTGTAACTTGGACATATCGCATCAACAGTAATGACACAAGGTCGCCAGCGTGTATAAGAACAGAAACAAAAATGAATTACTCAACCGCTTCTGGTGTGGTGGTTGTAAGTAATTCAAAAGGCGTGGACTCGCTGACGTCACGGAATTTATTAATCTTTACCAAATTAGCAGGTGATCGCCCCACCACGCGACAAACGTGGTGTTGGATCATACTACTGAAATCACTTTCTTGTATTTTGTCGGGCATTGAAATTAATTTGTTTTGTACTGAGCCCTACGCTTAGTTCTATTCCCAATTAAATACATATGCGACGTAAATTCCGTCGAACACAAAAAAATACGAGAAGTCTGTCAGCTGGAAGGGGTCTTGTTGTGTCTATATTGCAAAAGCAACAATCATCGATTCACATGGAGAATGTCTAAGATTTAGTCATGTTGTTATTAATATCAAAGTGGCCTGTTTAGCGGATAGTTATTTTTCCGGTTTACCCTATCATATGGATGGGCTTACCTCCAACGATTTCAGACATGTCTACGTCTTCCACACCGTGAACATTCACCGCGTTGAGCCCAGCCATGCCCCCGAACCCTGCGCCACTTACTACTTCGTGCAATCGACCAACGCTTGCAAGAACGAAATCCTTCGAGTTATGAACGTTCACTATCCGCCTACCAACAATCTGGACGAATCCATAAGCCTCAAATGCTAATAAAACAATCCGTGACATCACACTAACCTTGCGGACCTTGTCCCACTCCTGAGAAGACACGACCTGAGGCAAGATATCAAAAAGACACTATCGATCAATGGCTCTTTGATTTCGTCCGACTCTGCTAGTAGAGTCAAAGCCCTGAATAGGGCCAGAGCTCCTAGAGAGGATCCGACCTATCAATCCGTCAAGGTTAGCGTGGTGATAAACCAGAAATTTGCTCTTCTGAACACTTGCCATTGTGACAGGCCGTTCACCCTGTACTTTCTCCTTCAGCACTTCGGAGAGGAGGCTTCCAGCCTTTCTTGCCTTGTCGGATGCTCGAATCCAATGGTTATCAAGAGCAAGCCCTGCTGCACTATTTGACAGAGTTAATACAATCACCATAGCTTTTTAAACAATTGAGCACCTGTAGATCGTCATAGGAAGCGAGACAGCTGCCAGAACTGCATTGAAAGCTGTTCGGGCAAGGACTTCCTTGCCCGCATGAGTGAGTAGTTTATCCGTGACCCATGCATTGATTGTTTGCCCCGTGGTCAACATTACTGTGCAGAGTTAGTGGGGAAATAGAATGTACGCCAAACGACATACCATCTGGAGAATGTTTAAGCACAAATACATCCCGAATGGGTTTCGCCAACGTATTCGCGAGAGCATCTTTGTATGCGCATAAGCCCTCATCTTCGGAGCTAACAACAATACCAGGGATGCATATAGTCGTGACCAAACTTGGAGGAATTGGCTTTCCTTCCTGGCTCTCTTGTTTATCCCCTGGATTAGGCATTGTTACTCGAAGTGGGACCCTTTCGCCTATATACTGCGTATGTTATCTTCTGACGATCGGCTGAGTCTTGGTTGCTACCAGCAATTTGTTCGAATTCAAAACGTTCCACGCCACCCCATCTGTTTCGAACACGGCTTCCTGTGAGGCCACCTCCTGCGATTCCAAAGAGGTATCCAAGCACGATTGGTGCGCTCGATGCGCTTAGGAAGGGGATAAATGGAAGAAGAACAGGAGCGGCGAGTCCACCGGTTAATCCGATCGCTACGCCACCGAACTGAAGGTGATGTTCAGATACGCAAACAGCTAAAATATAGTATATCGATAAACAGACTTACAATAACTCCACCCCCTGTTGCAGCCCACCTTGCCCACTTCCCACCCCACCATGCTCTTGTTCTCTGCGCGCCGCTTCGCTTTTTTCTTTCATTTCCGTCTCTTTCAACTCTCTAAAAAGACCACGTCCCAATGATTCTTCAACCTCCAACAGGATCGAGGTTGGTATCAATAGCAACCCCAGTGTTCGTGCTAGAAATGCACGCGATGCGGCAGCATATCCGAATGCTCTAGGTACTGCCCCTGAAGTTTCCGTGTCAGACGGTCGCATGCCAGACTCTGCTTTGACTTGGGTGCTTGGAAGGATAGATGCTGTGAGTAGAGCAGATACGATCTTGTGATAGTCATTGTTCGATATAGGCCCGGCCAGGGACCTTGCATCCATCACTGAAGGCTCCAGCGGTAAGATGCGATAGTCAATGTTGAGCTGTAAAGTACCATCGCCATAAGATATTACTAATATCTACCAATATAAGTAATCAAACTCACATGTGCATAGACTCCTTGCAGCCACACCTGCCCTATACGTGACCACCATTCTACGGGTTCACCTGGTTCTTCGTCAGAGCTCGGCGGAGGAGCCCTCAAGTGATCTGGGGGTTAGCAATCGCGGCCTTGGCAACAACAGGTACGATCTGCAAATGTCACGACATGGTCTCTTAAATCACGCTAGTGAAGGTAGGTAAGGTCCATGAACTGGAGAGGTTAGATGCTCAAGTGTACGCTATCACTAGAGGCAACAACAGAACGAAGGAGCGAATCACAGTCCTTGAAAATAGAACGAAGAATGGCAGCGCCCAAGTGCGCCCAAAGGGGATAAGAAATTAAAACCCAAGAACGAAACGAAATCAAGTCAGACCATAACATTGTTTAACGCCGAACGTAAAACCATGGGCTCGATCCGAGAGGAGCCTAGTGTTTCCGGCTGAAGAATATGATCGGCAGGTGAGCAACGACGCTAGAAGCCAGGTTTATAATGATGACCTACCGAACGTGGACAGGTACGAAAGTACGTTTGGCTTGAACTGCGACTGCGCGCTTCGTCGGGGGATTCAAGATATTTCCCTGCGTGACACCCTAAAGCAAGAATGGGATGTGTGAATATAACAGAAGCATTTAGTCAGCTAATGGCACCTACGGCTGTCTGCACAACGTGACGGAATAGTCGTAGGCGGTCTTCCAGTCAGCGGAGGAACACGAATTTTTGAAGCAAGTGTTTGTGGCGTTACAATAGGCCGCGTTCCGGCACAAGCAGGCGTTGTCTGTGAGACTACAGCTTCCTGGAGATGCCTGACCGAGACAAGCTTTATGGTAACGTGAGTAAATTCATGGCTTGGTAGACCACATCGACTACTTACAGTGAGCACAGGTTGGGAATTGGGCATTGACGACCGTAGTCAAGAGCATTGTGAGTACCACGAAGAGGAGAGAAACTCGGTGGAACATTGTTAATGAATAAAACGAAGGGATATGTAGGTAGGTTGATGTATGTAAAAAGTATAGTTAGTGAGAGAGCGGAACACTACTGGGGAGGAAGGTAACAGTTTGGGGGGTTTTTGTACCCATCTTCCACCAACATATGACGAAGAGCTGCTTCGCAAATACCCCTAAGATCACCCCGGTCGGTATTCAACAATCGGGCAAAGAGGAACGCCAACGCAATGGCACTAGCGTATCAAGTCACGTGGAAACGATGCATATTTGAGCTGGGGAACAAAGAAACAATGAGGACAGTTTCATTTTCTCAATCATGGATCATTCGCTCGTTGCTGTATTCGGCTAAATTGCATCAGTACCTCCGAAACTTGCTCCGATCACCAATTCAGAGGAGAACCTTCTCAAGGCATCCACCCCATGCTAAATCGACTTGGTCGGATGAGAGGCCATATGATTTCTAGTCGCTGGATGGGCGGTCTAGAATCCGACAAGAAAGAAACGGGTACTCATTAGCCACCATGGAGAGTAGATATAAACACGATTTCGTCGCCGATTTTAGCTGATATGCGCCTTCGCCTTCCAGTTCCCAGTCCGTATCATTGATTAGTACAAGTATGCCAGTCGGCTGTGACATCTCTAGTTAGACTCATGTCTGGATAGGGTATGGCTCGTACTCACACACTATCCCCTTCGATGAATAGTTCCTCTCGTTCTTTGAGCATGTGGTCCTTCATGTGAAAGATAAGATAGTGCAAGTCGACTGGTTGGCCGCTCGGCATCGTCGCCGGCAACTGGACGGTATGCGACCTTTGATTAGAAAACAGCAACTCCATTCCTCCTCTGTTGGAGACGAGCCGAGATTATTCGAGACCCGGATATCAATGACATAATATCATACCCAAACTCGACTTTTACGGTAAGGCTATTGTCCGCCATGGTGATGATGCCGAACCGGAGCCAAGGCGAGGTCGTAAGCCGATGAAAAGGCCGACTACTCACGTGAGTATGATGTGAGGTAACGGCGCTTGGTGTCCTTTCCATATCAAACCACGACAATTATACCCCCATGTCACATTCCGCACGATCTTCTTTGTCAGACTTGAGCGTTCAAACACTACCCCTTACGCCCGCAGCTCCTTCGCATAAGCGCACCCCTTCGAGAACGTATTTCTCTCTGGCAGAGGAGGAATTCCCGGGACCAATTCGAGATGTCCAACCTGAAGCCGAAGTCACCCACGGGTTTGAGAAACTAGGTTTTGGGGAGAGTGTTGCAGTTGGCTTGAGTGTTTTAGCTGTTCTGTCACTAGCTATAGTTGCAGCAACCGTAACCTTACTCAAGGTCAAGTGGTGAACGGGATCAATCTTTGTAAGTCGAACGGAACTTTCTTTTAATTGATTCTCTTATCCTTAGTCTATCAGAGACATCTAGACGTTTAGTCTCACTGACCTTGGGAGATTTGAATTTTGTTGCCGCACGCGAAATGTTCCTAGCCTCCTGTATGCAAGTGTGTTAGGCACCATCCTAGCCATTAATTATCACGCTAATTGCTTAATGACACGCCGGATGCGGCTGGACGCCTGAGTCTGAAACGCCTGTCTCGGAACCGACCCTAGGCGTAATTAGAATGGGCTCTATGTGTGCACCGGCGCCAAGTTCAACGCCTACGCTTTATCGCAAAGGAAACAGAGCCCAGATGTTTTAAGTAGTAGACTGTAAAAATAAAACAAAGATGCAGTCCAGACCTAAGGCAGCGAACCCGCGTGATCGAAGACAAACCATTATTTCCCGATTGGAAAGGGTTCCCGCGATGCTCAGGGTTGTCCGTGATGAATGACAGATGGCCGTGTAACTCTAAACATCAGTCAGCATCCTTACCAGAACGAAATATCAAACCAAGACACATTCAGTCACGACTTGACTTTGAGACTTCATGAAAAGACAGGCGAGTGAATGTAGAGTATCTTTGTATTCGTAGGGCATGGTATCAGATACAGGGTTAGTCTGATTGTTTAGGTACGTCCGGCTGAATGTGCCACCCGATGCCAATTGACATTGACAGTTTCTGGCCCCTTAAACTGGCGCGCACTAGAAGCGGGATGATATTTAATTTTCTCCCTGGGCTTTAGATCCATCAGGATGAGATTGAATAATTGGGCGAGTGATTTGGTCGTCTCGTGTTCTCTCCCCCTCGAAGTCTCTCTTGAGATTCTTGTCTATGACCGCTTGCCCTGGTCAGGTGGGAAGGTCGGCCTCCTATTTGTCCCCGGCTAGGTTTAATACCCCTAAGTCCCGTAATGGCCGTGCCATTCAAGACTTCGTCTACTACCAATCGTACCCGTTCGGCCAGCGACGCCAGCGACATCGGCTCTGCAGCGCGTGCGCGTATAATTGCTGAATCCACGTTGCCACCTTCTCCTTCCCCGCACCTTGACGTATCCCCTATTCAACATCGCCGAGGTTCACGCAATACTTGGACCTCCTTCTTCACTTCAAAACCAGAACGAAGGAAAACTCTTGCAATTTTCGACCCGCCTCAATCCCAGCTTGACGCTCCTCCGGTGCCTCCACCTGACGAACCCCCTCCTAGACAGTATACGACCCTGCACTTCCCAAAGGTCGCCCGGAAGCGTGTTAGCTCACCCCCTACCACCCACTCGAGCACATTGTTAGGCCGTTCGTTTACTACCAAGCCTCGTCCCCTATCCCGTATTGAAGGGAGCCCCGCCACTTCTCCAGCGCTTCCTGGAGTCTTTGCTTCATTACCTGCCCGGACTCGAGAGCGTATTAGGAGTAGTTACGACAGCACTCGCCGCAGCCACGAACAATCTGAAGGTTTCACGTCAGGACACGCTACTCCTATTTCCGACTTGGACACTCCGGCCAACCCCACTTCCTTTCGGGCAAGTACAGAAAGTCGCTCCAGCAGACACATCAAACGTCGCAGTATGGCATCATTCGCGCGTCCACCAATCACGTCTGCTCATACAATGCGCCGCATTTCAGCTTTGCCGCTGCGGGGTGGCGATGATTTACGCGAAACTGGTGAATCCTACAGGACATCCACGGCAGATCTGAGTGACTTTCTTCGGGCGACTGGCCCCGAAGATCCCAACCCTGGCGTCCCTACAGAAAAATTGCAGATAAAGGACGTGGATAGAGATGGTACATCTGTCTCGTATATGCTGTCATGATGTTGCTTAATTGATTGATAGGTGCCAATTCAACACGCTCACGAACCAGATCATCCATCTTTCGAATTGGAGGCCGTAAGCGAGAGAAAAGCCGACCCCGAGTTGACCCTGTTCCCAACACCGACGATGTTCCACCTCTGCCAGCTCCACCTTTCTCTCGTCTTCCTGCTCAGGACGACACCCAGAGAAGCTTTTCACCAATTTTACGGTTGGCCAATTCAACCGAAGAGGGAGTGGAACAATCCGCTAGGTCAAGTCTACAGAGTTCAGTTTACAGTAATGGAAGGCTTCCACCCAATACTCGTGAACACAGATTGAGGGATGGGTATGCTCAACTTTAATTTAAATTCAAGACCTTTGTACTGATTGTTCCTGTATAGAACGACTATTCTGATGATCACGACACCACGAACGTCCACTGAACCCAAGATACTTTCACACTCAAAGTCTCTAGGTTCAATAACTACGATTAATCGGGATGATGGAACTCAGAGTTTGAGCGGAACGTTGGGTCGGGCTGAAGGCTCCACACTTCCATCATGGTCTCTTCTGTGAGCCCTGTTGGGTCCAAGGTCAACACTCATTCGCCCACTGTATCGATATCTTCCGACGGAACGTTATCAACGTCTGAGCGACCGCGCATTATATCTGGAGAAGGATTGGCACTCTTGTCCCGTATCAGAGCTTTGGAGTCGAGCTTCCCTCCTCAAACTCCTCAAACTCCTCCCTCTCAGACCGTTGGTGGACGTTCGATCTCGATGGGTGCTCATGACAGCTACTTGCAAGTGCAGACTCCAAAGAGTAGGCCCCGAGGATACAGTTCTCCAGATCCCGTCTCACCTACAAGTGCAGAGTCGACACCTACGATCACTATTCCTACGCCAACCTTCTCCCCCTCGGCGTCTATCGCACCTACCCCGGAGCTTACCCCTCACAAGTCTCCGGTAACGTTACCAGAACACATACCGACGGTTACGGTCGTTCCTCCTCGTAAAACTCGGCAACATCACCCATTGTCGTTGATGGGCTACAGTTTCCCGCCCCGCCCCTGTCCCCACCGAAAGCCAAGCGTCGCCCAAATACGATGGACGCTCCACCGCTGGAATATAGTCCGGATAGTCCTCCACGCACTTCCAGGAGCATGCGAGCTGCTCGCAGTACAAGAAACTCTGGACCGAATGAAGCTGATTCCGCCAAGGCACGCTCGAAAAAAGCCGAGCACAGTGCCCGTCCTAGCCCACTCAATTTAGACGCTGTCCCCACTTATCGTGAGTGGAAGTCGAATCCTGCTGAAGTCCATACCCAGCCTGGCGAACTTACCGGCCTCGAGTTGGACTTGGACTACCAACAGCCGACCAAAGTTGGCAAGAAGCGACAGAGTTTGATGGAGCAGCACCAACAGCTTTTTTTAAATGCAAATCCATTCCAGACACCCCCCTCGCCTTCTGGCCCGCTCTTTGGCCCCTCGCTTGGGTCTGTTGTGCCGCCGCCATTGGAGAGTGGCCCGCCAGCTATGCCATTACCTCCTTCCCCTCGCCCGTTCCCGGAGATATCAATGGCTGCTGGTGCTTCACCTATTAGCATTCGATCGAATGACCTGCGTCATTCAACCCCTCATTCGCAACGGTCTCGTTTCGACTCCCTTATGGTTCGACCTTCCCCGTCGGTAACTCCTGTTCCGGCATCACCCGTTAGCTCGGACGCTACACATGCTCTGACAGCCATCTTGACCGCCCAACGCGAGCAATTTGACGGGATGAGCAAACACTTGCTTGAAATGGTCAAATCTTTCGAAGAGGAAAAGCGAGCATACGAGCAGCGTATCCAAGAGCTCACGGCAGCTGTCAACGAAAAGAGGCCAAGGCAAAGGAGGATGAGCGCAAGATCAAAGGGTTGGAATGGCTTGTAGGGAACCTTAACCTTCGCGCTGGTGGCGGAAAAGCTGGTAATACTGAGCTCGCCAGTGACTCGGGATCTAATGACGCTAAAAACTCCCGACGGCGAAGCTCGTTCCCTGGGCTAGGTGCAAAAGACGATACTCCCATGACTCCTCTGCCTATAGATCAAGCACTCGACCCGGTTGACAGGGCAAAGCGCGCTGCCTCGATGGATGATGTTTTACAAAATCTTATTGCGCTCTCTCAATCCGGTCGGCTCAACTCGACCCGTAGCCACCCCGATATTTATGAATGGGCTACCAACACTGCTCTACAGCAAGACTAGACTATTTCGCTCTCTCAATTTTGGTTTTTTTGCACGCTTTCGTTCTTTAAATTCGCTTCAACGCTTATTCGAACTTTGATGAAGTTCAGTCATTCATTCATAGTGTCTCTATACTATTATGTCCCGCTTCTTACTTTTTGTATCATCATATCTTTCGAGTTTTCGCCATTCGATGGCCTAGTCGCCCGTTTCTTCACGTTTTTCTTCACGGTTTGTGTATCCGTCACATCGTCGCCCGTTATGTTTATTCACCTCGCTTGATTTTACTGGCGCCCTAGCGTTTCTTGTATATTTCCTACTTACCAACTGACTTAGTCGTGAAAATTCGCACTCTTTCTTGCTTTCTTCGATACTATCATTTTTTGTCGTCTATAGTCAACTCGGTGTCTGTTGTTAAAATCAATTGATTTCTTGTTTGACCGTGGAATCTGTGCCTGTGCTTCAAGCTCACATTGCATAAATGAGACGTTTGGATTCTCTAAAAAGCTTAAAATCCCGTGTAATAGGCACGGGTTGTCCCTAGCGTTTCTTGTATATTTCCTACTTACCAACTGACTTAGTCGTGAAAATTCGCACTCTTTCTTGCTTTCTTCGATACTATCATTTTTTGTCGTCTATAGTCAACTCGGTGTCTGTTGTTAAAATCAATTGATTTCTTGTTTGACCGTGGAATCTGTGCCTGTGCTTCAAGCTCACATTGCATAAATGAGACGTTTGGATTCTCTAAAAAGCTTAAAATCCCGTATAATAGGCACGGGTTGTTAACTTGCGAACGAGCGAGCGGTAAGTATTTTTTTTTTCAATTTACTAGAACAGATACACATTATACCCTGAATACGATGACGTCCGGAACTTCCCATCACTTGTGATTCTGTGCATTGACCTCCTTGACGTGATCATATACCAGTGTCTTGGCCTCGGATCGTCAAGATAGATGGTGAATCCGTCGTCTGTGGCTCAGGTAAGTTTGACGTGATTTTTGACTTTGATGAGCAAAAGCTTACTGGTAAGCGACCGAACGAGAGATTGCTAATACCAAGTTGCCAGAACTGATCACCAGCGAGCTTGTGTTCGAGAACAGCTTTTTGCCAGGGACCAATGGCTTGAAGGCGGGTATAGTTGGACACAATTCCAAGGTTTTCAAGGCGTGCCTCGGGTGTCATCCAGCCGTACTAAGAAGCGAATTAGCCTATACAGCTCGTATATTGGTATTCTATTTTAACACACCTCCTCCCAGACTACAGGTTTGCCGATTTTCTTTTGAGCAATCCCGTGTTGAGCCGTGAAGTTAAGGACCCTACAAAGTCAATTGATTAGCAGCAGTTCGGTTGGGATCGACTATGCGAACATACCACTGAGGGTCTTGCTCCACCAATCAGGGTACTAACAACCCAGATCTCAGTTGAGCAAACTCTTGCGGGAAAGTAACTGTCACTTACAGAGTGGAAGGTTCCGTACGAGATGGCAGAGAGCTTGGTATGGCATAGAAATCGGTACCGTCAGCACCATTGTATGCCCAGTCGGGGTCTCCAGGGAAGTTGAAGAAGCCTTCTTCACCAGTACTTATCATGTGCGATCCATCGATTTTCTATCATATGCGGGTTTAAGTCCTGCTTCAAAGTATTTAATTCATTAAAAATTACCTTGATGAAACGCGAGATTTCCAGGAGAAGATAGCAGGGCTCTTGCGATAGCGGGAAACAACGGCTTGGACATAGTTTTTGAACGCGGCCTTAATCTTGGGTTCTACGAAGAACTAATTGCGCTGAATTAGTCTCACGTTTATTCCAAAGCCAATTCAATATCTTACGCTATCATGATACTGTCCTCCGAGGTTAACACTGAAATAAACGTGAATACAGATGGCCGGAGATAACCTGCTGTTTCAGGCTCACTTGTAAACGTCCATTCCACCATAATCGGCCCAGTTGTTAGTGAGTGCAACAACAAGTTTAATGCCCTTCTTCTCTGCCAGAGCTACGACCTTGTCAAGGTGCTTCAGACCGTTATCACCGTAATCTAAATGAACGGTTAGTGCTAATTCAATGGGCAAAATGCACTACATACTAATGGTAGGTTTTCCCTTGTCCCAACTCTGATAGTAGATCTGAGTTGGGCCAGCACCCTCGCCACCGTAATCGGGAAGGCCTCCCGGCACACGGGTCACGTTCCTTTTTATCGAAATGAATATTGAGAAGAGGGATATGGGGATTACTCACACTTCATTGAAACCCCAGGTACGGATGACATTCAACCCAGCCTTGCTCGCCTCGTTGAATGCGATCTCGACATCTGACATATTCTGGGTGATGTTGAATATCAATAAAACCAATGTACAATAGCATATATGTGTTACGTACTGCGGTAAAACTGCACCAATAGCAATTGGTACCCGCAAAGTAGAATGGTTTTCCGTCCAACTCAAAGCGAGTCCCATCGGTTTTGACGTATTTGGGGGAAGGTGCTGCTCTAGCAAGGAGCGCCACACTGGCAGCGGCAACGATTGTTGAACGCATGGCGGGCATCAAAGAGGGGAGAAGAAGGCAACTGGGGAAAGGAAGCCTGGGGCTCCATTTCCCTCGAGTGTGCGCTCTTATACCTCCAGTAGTTCCGAGATGTTCCTGACTCCCATTCGTGCGCCTAGATCGTCATCCTTGCCCAGATGTTCTGAATCTTCACGTGTACGAAATGTAGTATTCGACAGTAGTTGACTGTCATACTTCTCGATTTTGAGTTATTACATCCACCTTGCCGAGGTTTATGCGCATTTAGACAGAGCCTGATTTCAACCAATTGGAGGGGCTCCCGGGATGAAGAAGAGACTTTCCTGTAAATTATAGCCAGCAAGTATAGCTAAGAGGTCCGACATTCCGCTCCGAGGTTTTCCCATGGTCACGGGGAAGAAAGAAGTACACATTTCATACTATTAGAATACATCCACTTGCGCGATGCAGACTCAAAAGCAGAGTTTGTTTCATCTCAACAACTTGGCTTTGATAGATTCATAAACTGTCCTACAAGTGCTTCCGAGTATATTACTTATCACTGGGAACTCACTGATCCTCAATTTGGTCGACTAGACGCTGGGTTAGCACACCTGCACTGAAATTGATTGAATATTAGCCCAACAACTTACCCCGTATGGGATAAGCCGGATAGTCTCCATAGGGCCTACACATTCTGGGTTCTCTGGCGGAGGGTTCGCAAACATCTGCCCACCGATCTCCCATTTGATAATACAAGCCAAGACTGCTATATGATTAGACGATCCGTTGTGGTCGAAGACTGGCGAATGGACATCATTGGATATTTGCTCATAGCGGGCAGTTGACGGGTCAATCGCGTACTGCCATGGACCACTGGGTGTCATGTTCAAGTCCACTGCACGTGCCTCGTTCTGCGTTGAGATAGGTCAGAAACGACATGAATATGTTGCAACAGCGCGACGAAACCTACTGGATGTCTTTGATGACCTTTACCTTTCTGGGAATATCATATGCATAGTGAAGCGCTCCGCTATATCACCCAATAAATCAATAAGATGCGTGAATTGAGCCAATGCAATCACCTACCGGTGTAACGCTACCGTATCCCTCGGACGAGGTTCGACAATAATAGGAGGATTGTATGATATCCGGAATTTCGAGTTCCCAGCGTTAGCTCTAAGTCGAAGTAGGCCTGATTCGATATCAACAGGTAAACCCTGGCGTAAATTGACCTTCACAACCACACGTTTTTCTTCAACCGCCCAATGTGGTAAATTGATGAAATAGTCGAATGAATGCTCAGCAGTTATGTTGATGTCAAGCGTATCACCAAAAGGATAAGTAGTCTCGACTATAATGCTAACATGATTTCCTGTGCCCCAATGAATTAACTATTACAAAGACATGTAGGAAGACTTACCCCCACGTAAAGTAGTCTCGACTTGGAATGGCCCGTTATAAACTTGTACAAGACCACCCTCATCTAGAGTTTTCAAAAATGCAGCGGCTACAAACTTCGGAAATCCCTGCATATGATTGACTGTGCAGCATCTGTAGCCATTATCAGCAGTGTCGAATTATGGCTGATAACCCAACCTACGGATAATCTGGCTCTAGACCAAAAATGTTCGCTTCTGGTCTGTGTATATGGGTTGGCGCACAGATACAAGTTTTGAATTGCACTAACTTACCCATCAGACGGGAATGGGTTGGGCAACATAGTTTGAGCTGCAATCTGATTTTGTTGCTGGACATATTGATGAGCCCACATATCTATGAAGGACGATTCAGATAGCGTGGAATAGTACGGTTATCTGATACGTACCTCCTGTAATGGTTGCTGGCAAGGCGTTGTATGCTTGACGTTCGACCTGGGAATAGTCTGATGGCATCATACAAAAAAGAAGAGGCTGAACTGACCCGCTCGGCCACGGAGGAGTCGCCCGTAGCTTGGAACAAATATCCACTATAAAATATTGGTCAGTTGAACTGATAGGTAACTCATGTTTTATGACTGACGAATACATAGCCTCCTATTGTTTTCGTTTGCACTGCTATAAACTCACATTAACTGGGATCAGTTTTTGAGCGACTTACCACAACCAACACAACTCGGTTCTACAGTTGGATTGTTAGCCAAACATGGAAGGGTGCACTGCTATAAACTCACATTAACTGGGATCAGTTTTTGAGCGACTTACCACAACCAACACAACTCGGTTCTACAGTTGGATTGTTACCAAACATGGAAGGGAAATAGCGAGTACATCTAACTTACCCGCGCACGGGATCAAGCCCGGCCAGGAATTCGTCTGGTAAACGCCCGAAAATGTGAGTCGGCCTAGGAGGTGCATAACAATTGTCCATTGCTTACCAGCTGCAAATATCCCAGATGGCCTTCCATGATATTTGTAAATTCTATTCCATGCATCGATTGCCTCGGCCAATTCTGGTTTCTGTCAGCCCCGAATACTAACACGGATATCCCAAATACTACGAACCGGATTTGTCCTTGCTAAAACCGATATCCAACAGCCATTGCCTTAAGACCCTCGGCTTGCAAGTTTGATAAACTTCATCAACGAATATATAATCTGTTTTGCCAATCTATTTTCAGTGATCTTCGTGTTCATTTCGGTATCAGTTGGATCGCACCTTGTCCGCAAGCTCAGGTTCCGCCTCGGCCTCCCTATCGCTCCGAGGAGGAACGGGTACCTGCCCCATAACCAGCGAGGCTGCCATTGATCGTCAGTCTCAGGGCCAAGCCAGCCATCATCCCATTGAGTGTCTAGTACATGGTCTAGAAACTCGCGAACGATGGTCTTGAGCCTGGGCGAGTCAAGAACGTAGGCATGTGGGTAGTCCATTCTATTAGGCGTATAGATTCAGGGCTGGATCACCTAAAAAATGACAACGCACTTACAAACCAATATGATCCCGCTGAAACGCAACATTACATTAATCCATTTCCTCTGGCTACAGTATGCATGGAACTCTACCTTCATTGAGATCAGAATAGTTTACGTTTCCTCTCCCTGTCCAACTTCCCTCTTTGATTCTAGATATGTGGTTGCTATTTGAGAATACGTCCGGCAAGAATAATCGCGAAGCAAATCTCACAAGGGGTAGAAATCATGCATATGCCCACCCAAGCTGTCAGCCTGTAGCTGTAACTGATCGTGCAACCATCCATTGGGCCGGATTTCCCCGAGTTTCAAGGGTTGGTATGCAAGTGGGGCCACTAGTCCGAGTGTCGTTCACTACCGCAGGAAGCTTCAAATCGTGCAACTACATGTCAAATGCGGGGCAAATCCAACGGGAGGTGTCGCGATGTAATATACTAAATGGCGCAGGCCGATAAGACCAAGGCATACCAAGAGATACGACCTGATCTGCGGCCTTTTGGGACCTGAATCAGTGCAAAGATTGTAGTACAAACCGATCGACCTACCAAGCGATTAACTGTCTGTTCCTAGGACGAGTGCCCTCTTTCGAAGAATAACCATCAAACGAAATACCCATTCCTTTGTGAGTAATTCCAGTAACCTGGTCTAGTCAAAACCGTCGCGCTAAATAGACAAAGCAGTTTGAGGGGAGATCTGACGTCAATTCACGCGCATCAAGAATTTGAACGAGCCGTGTACCGGTTCAGCCGTGGTGACAATAGTCTGTAACTACTAATGATGGAATGCGAGCTCAATCCACTAGTCCACATGCACACCGATGTTTCTTCAACTTCCGAGTACAATCCGTTTAGACGGAACAAGACGGAACAAAGAAATGATGATTTTTCCGGTAATCAATTATCGGCCGAGTACAGCAAGAAAGTGCACTTGTACACGTGATACTCTCTAAACGCTCGGCGCTCAAACGTTCCTGGATCTTTTGATTTAATCTGGATTGAGTCTCGTTTGTGCCATCGCATTTAAATTTGGCTCTGCATCGACCCAACCTTTGTATACTTCAATCCGAAGCACGCTCTTTCTCGATCAAAAGGATCGTTGATTAGGCTTGTCAATCGGATACAACATCACTCAATTCAATTTTAATGGCGAACACGCGCTTCCAATACGTTCGATCCTTCGAGCTTCCCGACCCCTTGCTCCTAATACGCACCTCGTCTTGCGCATAGATGGGCACGCATTCCATAAGTGGGTATATTGGCACACAGTTTCAAAGGAATTGCTGATTAGGCCGGGTAGATTCTCGGATGCTCATGGATTCCAGAAACCCAACGACGAACGAGCCCTAAAGCTCATGGATCACGCTGCGCAGACTGTGATGGAAGAATACCCGGATATTGTACTCGGATTTGGCGAAAGCGACGAATTTAGGTACAGAGCTGGTCTTTCATGCTTGCGCCACGCCAATCCCTCGTCTTGCGCATAGATGGGCACGCATTCCATAAGTGGGTATATTGGCACACAGTTTCAAAGGAATTGCTGATTAGGCCGGGTAGATTCTCGGATGCTCATGGATTCCAGAAACCCAACGACGAACGAGCCCTAAAGCTCATGGATCACGCTGCGCAGACTGTGATGGAAGAATACCCGGATATTGTACTCGGATTGGCGAAAGCGATGAATTTAGGTACAGAGCTGGTCTTTCATGCTTGCGCCACGCCAATCTAATGATCGCAGTTTCCTATTCAAGAAATCGACGAAGCTTTACAATCGGCGGCAAAGGTCCGTCGTTTATAATACGGTCTTCTTGTTGTCTTATCGATCTTTGGTAGGACAGCAAGATAGTATCTATGCTACCTCTCTCTTCACATCTGCATATGTTTTCAATTGGAAAACGCACTTCCCAGATACCGAGCTCAAATATCCCCATCATTTGATGGAAGAGTGGTCATTTATCCGGGAGACAAGAGATCCGAGACTATTTTTCGTGGAGGCAGGCTGACAGTAAGTAAATTACCGGTTCTGTACTCGGAAGAGAGTGTATAACCCACTAAACAGCGCATATAAATAACCTATACAACACCACCTTTTGGGCCTTGGTCCAGGGAGGCGGAATGACCGCCCGTGAGGCAGAGACGCGGCTCAAAGTGGGTTACACTCTTTCATCTCAGTTGCCACCTCGCCACTCAAGGTTAATTCTAGGGAACCTTATCCAAAGATAAACACGAAATCTTGTTCTCAAATTATGGGATCAACTATAATGGCCTTCCAGAAACGATCAAAAAGGGAAGTGTGCTTGTACGCGAGGTACGTGCACTATCTTCCCCATAATTCTCTGCTTATCAAGCCAACCCTTCAGGTTATACAAAGTGAATCTCCTGAAGTGGCAAACCCGGATAGACCAAAAGGGAACGTCAATATTGCCGATATCAGCGACCCTGCGATAAGTTCTCAAAACGTGCAGGACGTGATTCCTACAAAGTCTGAGTCCAACAGATCGCGAAAAACAAGCCAAAACGGGCACTGCCCAACATTGTGCGCGTCATTCATGTGGATATCATCAAGGAGGAATTTTGGTCTGCTCGACCAGAGTTACTCGATTCTTAAAAAAATGGGATTTTACTTTGACAGATAGGTAGTGTTGGAAACTTGAGATTAAACCGCGTTCCACGTGATCGCGAGATGGAAATCACACGATGTCCGCGTAAACATCAAATCGAATACACCAAACCTACAGAAACCCGTACAACGAAAAGGGGCACAAAACGAAGACGAAAGGCCGAAGTCATAAGTACAGTCAGGAATCCTATCCACGATGTACAAACACCCTTCCTAATAGACTAGAGAGCAAAGACAACACCAGCTACGGCAGCGAGGGCACCAATCATAGGGGAACCAGAGAGACTGATGGCACCATTGCTTCCCGACGAGGTGGTGGTGGGAGACGAAGTACTGAAACAGGAAGTGTTAGATATTAACGAATCGCTCGAAAACCATAACTTACGTGGGGATGTGGCAGTAGGAGTGGCCCCTGTTCCAGTGGCTCCGGTGGAGGCGGGCACGGTTTGAGTCAAAGTAACACCCTAATTTGACAAATGAGCAAGGCCAAGGGTGACCAATATAATGTACTTACAGCAGCGATGCAAAGAGCACGAGCAGCAGCCACAGCCTGCTCAAGATCATTGCCTTTGCAGGTGCTGGCGATACAACTGTAGGTCGAGTTGACGAAAGCGTCCGACTTGCACAAGCAAGTGTTATCCCTGCCGCAGGTACCGACATCGGCAGACATAATGCATGCTAATGAATAAATGAGTTGAATTGAATTTGAACAGAGTTCTCGACTTACTCGTCGCGCAGTCGGGGATCTGGCGTTTGCTAACAGAGGTGGCGGATGCAACAGCAGCAAGGGCAGCGAGGACGATGGAGACACGCATATTGACGATGGTAGAGAATGTGGGGTAAGGCGAAGATATATAACGAGGGGAGCGCAGCGACCGTTGCACGGGGGACTGATCAGCAAAAACAGTCGTATTTTAGCCAAATTCGAGGGTCCCTGAAGACCCTGCCTTGCAAATCGCTGGGCGGATCGAGAATGCTCGGAAGCGGATGCTAGCGCGAAATCGGACCACAAAGGCGCAAATCAGGCCGAGACAATAGATCCAGTTATGTAATCAGGGGCAGTGGGGAGAAATGAGCTTTGCGGAACTCCGGCGAAGAGGTCTATGCGGTTGAAAGTTTCCGCGTGAATGCGGATGACCTCGGCCACTGGTGTATGCATGTGATCGGGAGCTATTATAGAGAGATTTACCGGCTTGGTGGGAGGTGTGCAATAAACATCGACTTGGACAATGGGGGCAACTTGAAGCTGGAGCACCCAACGACAGGTTAATCCCCTGCCGAGACCGGGTCATACGATGTCAGTGGATGAGAGCGGGGCGCTATTTGACGTGCCCGAAAGGACGAACGATTGACGCTAGTAGCACAATTCATCGTAATATTAGACTCCGATCTCCTGAAAGCTGTCCTGGACCAAATGTGTAAATTGATCTTCGGACCAAGTGCGATCACTTTATCTTATCTCTAGGGTCTATTCGCAAGTAAATGAAACTAGCCAGTACCACACCGCCTCTCACTTCCGCTATCCGATTTGCTTCCGGCGTCCCCGTCATCACCGTCAAGACCCACCCCCTCGCCGTCCTCAAAACAAATGGTACGTATCACACGCAAAGGACGCACAATGTACAGCTCGCTCATAACGCCTCCAGGCTCGCACAAAATCCGACAAAAAGGCATGCAGCTCGTATTCCAACAATCAACCAACTCATTGATAATTTATTTTGTCATTTGTACAGACGGGCAAGACCCGCTCCGCGCTCCAGGACGTCGTTACCAGGGAATACACTATTCACCTGCACAAGCACGTGCACGGTCGCTCTTTCAAGAAGCGTGCACCATGGGCCGTCAAGTCGGTCGTCACCTTTGCTCAAAAGGTACGTTCGAATCTTGCATTCATTCAATTGACTTGGCTAATGTAATGAGTACATAGTCGATGGGTGTCAAGGACGTCCGACTTGACCCAAGCTTAACCAGGAGTTGTGGAAGCAGGGTGTTAAGAACGTTCCTCACCGGGTCCGCGTCAAGCTTGAGCGTGAGTTTCACCACTCCTGTTCGGCTGGTCCATAATTAAACGTCCAAATCACAGGCAAGCGAAATGACGACGAAGACGCAAAAGAGAAGCTCTATGTCTACGCATCGCATGTCCCCGTTCCCTCCTTCAAGGTATGCCCACACCTGCTCGCGCACCTCATATGAGCTTATGTTGTACTCATCGTAGGGACTGCAAACTCTTGTTGTCGAGGCAGAGTGATTGGTTGCTGTTGTTGTACTTGTTTCTCTGTCATCACTTTTGCACGATATGCATTATGCCCTTTGTGAATGCGCTATGTTATGCATTTAGCTCAATTTTGTGAATCGGTGCGCGTGCAAGCGCGAAGGTTAATTCATCAAATCGGGTTTAAACTTGATGAGTGCATATATCCGACCATATCTACAGGCATAACGGATAATCCCTCGCGGAGCTTCGTTGGCTACATTGTTGTAGGGCCACTCTGCATTTGTTCGGTTCGACATCTTTGTGTATAAGCTATGGGTTATATTGTCACTCAACCCAAATGGAACGGCCCGCTATTTAGGGGACCGTTAGTATAGACACTGCCCCAGCCCGTAAAACTATTAAAATATCTGCATATCCTAGCTACATATACTGACTCATCATTGGAGCTTATTGGGGCCTTCTGGGGTGTATGCCATACAGGTCGCTTGGTTTGGATATACAGGACCACTCAAGGGTAAGTGAGACCCAGTTAAGTGCGCTTTGGCTACAAATCTCGCTCTTGGGGTGTATCTAACATATTCAACGCACTTAAGTTTTCAGACTTTTCCTCTATGATTTGGATCCAGGAAAGAGATGTATTTATTATCATAAAGAGCGATAGTCATATTAAATAATATTGCGAGTACGGTGACTAATAGTCTGATCTTTGTCTCGATCGGACTCATCATCACTTTTCGCTATTGATATAGTATCGGATCGGAGGTGCACGAGAGGGCTTTGTGACTGAAACATTAGTTGGTTCCTATTCAATATTTTAACAACCGATACGCACATTTGTAAATTTAAATTGCGCTCATCTCGCACCCCCATTTTTGGTGATGAAGTTTCCGACTGTTGCAAAGTACCAGACTTGGGGTCAATATCAGCAGGCCCAAGCTCGATCACAAAGTCTCGTAAAAGTTTTCCAATCTGGATCGTATCTGTACTTTCTTCGTCAGATTGGCCGTAGTATTCCTCCCTCAAGCGACGTCTGAAACTACGGGAGCTGCATCGACCTAACAAACCAAACGGTGTGATAGTTTTGGCGCCTATGTGCATGATTGAGTTACAATAGACATAAGCTGATAAATAAGTACTAACCGGTTAGGCCCCAGAGTAAAGGCCTCCCAAAGAGCAGTACGTGTACGGCCTGAAGGAGTGCGAACAGACCACCAACTGAGCCAATAACATCGAGAATAGTGCTCGCCCTGTAATCGGTAATATAGTCGCATGTATCACTCGAGGCAATGTTCTGAACGGGTATTTGAGCCCGATGGTACATGAGCCCAGGGTTCAAGGTGGCACGGATGTTTGCTGTTGCAAGGTTCGTGTCAGAGGAGTTGAGGGCGGTCAGAGATGAGTGCGCTAAACAATACGTGTAAGGCTTAACCGTCACTAACAACTGGAGACGTTTTACCTGTAGGATATAATGAAAGGGTTCTATAGCTCTGAAAATAAACTGTCAATAATATCTTGAATCACTGAAAATAATTCACGTAACTCACTGGATCTGAATTAAGAACCCAATCCTTCAATATGGAGGATATGATGAACCTTCGGGTAATCAGCGATGTCTCCCCCGTGATATGGGAGCCAGATAGAAGATTCAGAGGAGGCAGGTATTTCCGTACACTCATCGCCTCCAGAAGGAGGTCCGACGGTTCAAGGCCTCGCCTCATGTCCAAATCTGGTAAATTCACCAGCCATATGCGAGGCATTTGGTTTTCATGTACTGTTCCGTTGGTCGCTGCTTCCGCGAGCTGCGCCTCAATTCGGTAGGCTGTGAAATCGTCATTCAGTTCGTAACATTGAGCGAAAAGATATTATAGTGGACTGGTTATACTAACTAAGCATGCCAAGGCTGGTGTCGCCTATATATGGCGGAACATGTGAAGTCATCTCTTGCAGGATCGTAGGGGGAAATAGGGCAAACGAATAATTGAACGATCCGATTTTGAACTGTTTCTGATTCCCAGCCCCAATCTGGAACTGGGCTATCGAAGTTTTGGGACAGTTCAAGAACGCAATTGTCTGTGTCTTCAAGATGGCCACAGTTAGTAGCGACGAATCATGAAACCGACCGCGACATTGCTGGTGCATCTGGATATACCAATCACTCACAAGTAGATCCCTCTAGTCCGTTTGGAACGGTCCAAGTCAAACTGATGTTCAAGGTAATATCGTATATCCGCGTAGTATCCCAACGAGGATCATATACAGTCGCTCCTAGGGAACCAAATACTGTTAGTACTTGGGTCATGTTCATAGCAGAAAGCACCAAGCAAGACGAACCGATAGGAAGCTATATTATGCATTGAAGCTGCATTATTACAACCTTCCGACGTTACGTGAGTTTGAATCTGGTCCTGAGCTTTCTGAAGCGCGGTAATGAGTCTGAACATTAGAACCGCTATTGAAACGATAGCAAAAAGGTTGCCAGCAAGTGCATACATCCGTGTCTCCACAGGCCTTTACTGCTATTCAGTCAGAGATACCCTGGTTAAAAAGCCCAACGTACCTGACTCGGCGGAATAGTGCAGTGGCTAAGAACCTTTTAAAAAACCTCGGGAATGGCACAGGAACTGCCATTATACGAGGACGACCAAGTATGGTAGGAGGGCTCAATAGTGCTGAAGGAACTATGCCCATCATGGCATCTTTGGAGTTATTGATCCAAACGTTGTGTGCTGATGAATCACGACGCAGCACGAATACCAAAAATAAGTAGATCGATAGCAAGCAAAGCGAGCAAACGCCCGCAACTAGCATAGTGGATGCCAGCAAGACAGCCGATGCGCGCGTATTGGAGCTATCCAAGAAGAGAGCCCGGAAGGTTTGAAGTGGGGTTTGAGTTACTGCAGGAGCTATAAAGAGCTCGGTATTAATTTTTTGAGCGTAAAACGGTGCATGGACGCACCATTGAGTGAAAGAATCACGAGGATAAAGCAGAAATTAACTGCAGCCTGGGCGGCGATACATCCCAAGTAGTATTTGTCCGAAAGAGATCAGGTATCATTCTATGGAACCCAAATATCTATAATTTAGTCGTCCGGAGTTTTGTGGGCAGGTAGGTTAGTAAGCATGGACTCACACATATATATCATTCAGGACCATTAAGATCCAAAATACTGTTGCGCCGAACCATAAAGATATCGAAATAAAGGAAATGATTAAAACATCTGAGGTCGCAACTGGATAATACTTACCCAACCATCCTGCAATTCCAGCAATTTGGTCGACGCCATAATCCCATGACCAGCCATGTTGTGCGTAATTGACGCGCCATGCCCAGTATCCTATGATATAGCATCCAACAGCAAGCTGGACGGTCGACAACCACCATTGACATATTAGAAGATATCGCCACTGTCGAGCCATGCCTCTTTGTGTGCCCCTGAAGGAGATAGGTAAGGAGGTTAGGTGCCGAATGCTTAAATGGCCACTTGTGAAGCAAGTCCAATATCACAGGGGTGTGAGCCTGTGGATCCTGGCAGACGATCACGATTAAATACCATTGGACTTCTGGCAGGGTCTCATACCGGTTCGTACTGTTTGGAATCTGTGGGAATACATTCTATCTTTGATTGTTTCGTAGAGACGAGACCCGGCGATCAAGGGGCGCTTTAGGGGTGCAGTAATGGGATATACGTTACCTGTCCAAGAGGTCTTTAAATTGCAATGGTTGACAGCTTCTGGAGTACAAAAATAGTTGACAAGATAGGCTTAAGAGTTACTGCGCGGTCTTGCTGAGTTCAGTCAGACCAACATTAGGAAAATCAGATAGGTTCGGTTTTGAAGGATGATATTTTAGTCGGTAGGCGCAGTCATGAGCTATGTAGGACCATATTTTATCTATGTTCTTTTGACTGTGTAATCATATTCGACGAACACCTAGGGAGTAGCCTCCCTAAGACATATTGCTACAATGGACCAAGGGGTGCTCTCAAGGCTTCTGCAACACACTCAGGAGCGGAGGGTAAGATGCATGAGTTGTCGATCAATGTTTGTCCTTGTTGCTACTAGCCTTACCACTGCCATGAGCCTTTGCATCCTGTTTTCTTTGACCTCTACCTTCGTAGTATCAAGAAATTTCTCTACAATCCCGTGCATTGCTGGTTTTTGGCACGTACTGCCCTCCAACTAGTGCTCTCAGTAACCCTACTCTCGTGATTATCTCTACATGACACGATGAAACCTGCACAACCGAGTCCAGTAGTTGCATTCATACGACGTATCCCGACCCCAATCGCGCTTGCCATTGGTATTATCCTCGGGTTATGTGTTTCTCAGCTATGGAGTAGCAGCCAATCGGTATGTTTTGTTTATACAATCCAAGTGAACCACTCGTTGACATTTTGTCAGTCTCAAAGCTACCCAGCATGGGATGGTGGTGCATCGCTAAAATCACAGCGTCCGCATCGATTGAACAGCTTCCAGCCAACAGTCACTCCGAATCCTGAACAACGATTCCGTATCCTTACTCTTCTCTCGACTCTCTCACAGCACCACACGCGCACATGCACGCGTAATTCCCAACCTGGCTATGTGAAGCAAGTCGAGGAGCGGTATACACCATTAGTAGGCCATAGCGTACCCAACAAGGGAAGCTGGTGGTCAGGCCACGAAGATGAACACGCGTCATCGAACAGAAAGAGAAGCGAACTCGCTGCATTGGGGCACAAATACTTTTTCGCCATCAATTTGTACAACTCGTTCGACGTTATCCCAGATCTTTTTGCGACCATGTTCCGTGTTGCAGCTGTGCTGGGATACCAAAACGTCTTTGTCTCGATTTACGAAAACGGTTCTTCTGACCAGACCAAGGCCCTCCTCAGGATTTTCGATTCCCTTACCCGAAGCGTTGGGATGCGAGTTGTGATTCGCACGTCGATGCGTCGTCGTGGAGCGTTCAACCACCGTATCGAGTACTTGGCCGAGGTGCGAAATGCTGCAATGGTCCCCCTACACGAGTTGCGCGAAAACGAAGGAGAGGTCTTTGATTCAGTCGTTTTCATGAACGATGTGTTGCCATGCATCGACGATGTCCTCGAGTTGATCTGGCAGAGTCGGAGACAAAACGCTGGATTGACTTGCGCGGCAGATTACATGTTCCACGACGGAGTGGTGAGTTGCCCTTTTCCCTATCAAAGTTTCAAACGTGACCTTTTTCTTAAATCGTGTCCAGGGTGCTCCTGTGTTTACGATAACTGGGTCGCACGAGATATCAACGGCACAGCACTCGAAAACGCTCCCTTTGAACAGGTCTTCCACCATCCCGAATCGTCGGACCGCTTCCAGCGTCACTTGCCGATTCAAGTCCAGTCATGCTGGAACGGTATCGCTGTACTCGACCCTGCTCCATTGTATGCGACCCCACACGTGCGGTTCCGCATGGCCAAGATTGCAGAAGGCGAATGTTCGGCCAGTGAGTGTAGTTTGATCGGCAACGATTATTGGAATGCGGGGTACGGTCGGATTATCATGGTGCCGAGAGTCAAGCTTGCGTATGACAAGGTACGCATCTTGTCGTTTCCTATTTCTTTTTACTGAATGAGTGTGAGCAGAAAGTATGGGATATCATCCACCCCACACGTCGAAACTTGACTGCGATCAGAGGGTATGTGCGCCTCGGCGGTCTTCCTGACGATCCTCGTACGGACCCACAAGACCGCTCATGGTACGGACCTCATGACCGTCTTTTCGTCCCTGAAGAGGCGGACCAGTTGGAGTTTGTGCCTGGACCTCCTTATGGTACGTGTCCTTTGGTCCTTTACCCTACCACTCTCACTAATTTGGATTATAATAGTCTGGTGCTGGGGCTGGGACGGTGCAGGAGACTTGGACGGGCCCGATGTGGACCCATTTGGGAGGCCATGCCCAACAGGACAACCATCCAAGAGTCCATCACGGTCAAACACGATCGCAGCATGGAGTTGTAGAAAAAATAGACTGGGAGGGTGTACATACGGACTTGTAGTTTTTGTAGTTTTGATATTAATCGCTATTCTCTCCTGTGGGTTACGTATACTCGGTCTGAATGTTCGTCAATGATCGGCCGTCAATCTCAAACATTTTAGCTTTATGAGACTCTGGAATCGGGGGAGGACCACGTCTGACACGCACGTGATCCCTCGCGTCTCCATAACCCCAACCACCACTAAAAAATGGGCGAGTCGTCGCTCACCGACCAGGTCCGCCGTTTCCGGATCCCGCTCGGTCTCCTAACACTCTTTATCTTTGGCCAACTCTTGCTCAAATCCCAACCCCAACTCCAGCCCAACATTCCCGTTCAGAAATGGACGACCCAGATCAAAGCGTTCTTGTCCCATTCTGCGCCCACACCGATCGAACACCCAATCCCGAAACTGATGCTCGCGGCGCACAGAAAGTATAAAAGCATGATCACGACGCAGAGCACGACGCTCGAAGAGGCCGTCAAGGAGTACGAGAAGCGGTACGGACGTCCGCCCCCGCGCGGGTTCGACGACTGGTTCAATTTCGCCAAGGAGAACGGGTGCAAGATTGTGGACGAGTACGATGGGATGGTCAAGGACTTTGAGCCGTTTTGGCAGTTGGACGGTGCAGAGTTTAGGAGACGGGCCGAGCAGGTGTGTCCTACCTTTTCTTGTTCGCCGTTTTCAGACTTTATGAATGCGTGTTTTTCTCTCTCTCTGGGGCCTAGGTCGGAGAAGTGACGAGTATCGATCTTGTGCGAATCAAGGATGGTAAAACGACGATTGTCAATGTGGAACGAGGGCATCCCGGAAACGAGGTCGGCGCGCGTGCGCAGGGGTTTGCGATGATGATTGAAAAGTATCAGAGTAAAGTACGTCTACCGTCTTTCTTTCTGCGTGTTTAATTAATTCATTTTTTTGTTCTGTGAAGCTGCCTGATATGACGCTCGCTATTAATGCCCGGTCAGAAGCACGCGTTCTCGTACCCTGGGTGCACCTCGAGTACCCAAATAGCACAAACCAGGATTCGTCCATTGGGCTAACGGCCATGTTGGGCGGTGCGGACCCAGACGGTACGTTCCTCTCTCTCTCCTCGGGTTTACCAACTTGATTGACTTGGGTTTTTACATAGGCGTCGACAAGGACGGAAAGCTGATTCCCGATTGGCGCGGTACCGGGTCCGTCTGGGACGCGTTCCGCAAGACTTGTCCACCAGGGACCGAAGCCCGTCGTCTCTTCCACTCTATCCAAGGCCACGGATCGCGTCCGTCTGCATTCTCGCGCGTCCAAACGCATCTCCAATCCAACACGGGCGATTCCTCCGACCCACCACCACCACCAACAGCAGCGACAAGGAGAACAACCAGGACCCGTACCAGGGCGCCGGATCGGACTTTTCGTTTGTGCCCTCGACGCAAGAGGCGTTTGACTATTGCGCGCATCCGAGCGCGCACACCCAGTCTGGGCATTTCTTTTCGGACTGGAGGACGATTCCTGCGTTGTACCCCGTTTTGAGCCCCGCCAAGGCGCCTGGGTTTAGCGATTTGGTGATTCCGAGTCATTATTATTATGCTAGTACTAAACGGTGGGTTTATTTTGTTTTTTGGTTGGGTGTGGTACTGATG
Organism: Rhizoctonia solani; assembly: GCF_016906535.1. NCBI lineage: Eukaryota > Fungi > Basidiomycota > Agaricomycetes > Cantharellales > Ceratobasidiaceae > Rhizoctonia > Rhizoctonia solani. Next base: position 1,655,106 of record NC_057383.1, read on the forward strand.
GAGATTGTGTGGGGGATTTTAGGTATACCTATGGATATGATAGTATTAATACTGTCGTAAAGGACGTTGACGATATGGAGGACGTTGATGATATGGAGGTTTCCGTGGGACCGCAAGGTCGAGAAGATTTTTTGGAGAGGTGCTACGACGGGTGGTGGGAGCTCACCACCGGGGTTCATGGCGCAGTACCAGAGGCATAGGCATGTAGTCACTCCGATGCATTTATCTACAGCTTCCAATCGCATACAATATAGATTCGTGCGCATGTCGTCCTCTCAAAGCGAACATAACCGCACCGTGGTCTATGCGCACCCGAGCAAGCCCAATGAATACTTCGCACACAAGGTCCCGCACAAAGACTTGAACGAACACGCGATCGATGCGGCATTTACCAAGGCTGTCGGTAAGATCGTATTTCATGCGCGCGCTCAATCCACGCTGACACTTCACTCAGGATGCGCGGAATACCCCACGGGGTGTGCTGGGATGATGAAAGAGATGCGGTTCGCGGATCCTGTCGCGCTGGGAGAACACTGGAAATACAAGTATTTGCTGGATCTGGATGGACAGTCTTACTCGGCGCGGTTCCTTGCGTTTTTGGCGAGCCAGAGCGCGGTGATCAAGGCTACGGTGTACAGGGAGTTTTGGACGGATTGGATCGTGCCGTGGTGGGTTTTACCGTGTGATCGTGGAGGTATTCATTTGGTGATCTTTTTCTAGGGTGCATTATATCCCGTTGAGCGGAGGATACGACGAGTTGTACAATATCCACGCGTACTTTTCGCAGCCGTCTGCAAAGATGGCGGCGATCGCCAAGGCGGACGAGTACAATGCGACGGCGACTGTGGAAGAGCCGAGCGAAGGGGACGCGCTGTTGAAAAAGATTGCGCTGGCGGGAAGAACGTGGAAGAGAACGACGGGAAGAAAGGTGGACATGGAAGCCTATGTGTACCGATTGTGTCTCGAGTATGCACGGCTGTGGGCAGACGATCGGGACGGGTGGAGTTTCAAGATGCAGGTGGCCGAGGCGTCGTCGTGACTTTAGTTTCTTTGGATGACTGTATCATAATTTAATTAATAGAGTTTGTGGCTATGCATCAGCGCTTAAGTGGAGGAAACGGAACCGAGGAAAGAGAAAAAGACGTCGATAGTGTGGGCGGAGAAATGCAGCGCCGGACGTATGCGCGATCGTTGACAGAGGTGACAGCGTCTGATTCACTTGACCCATCCAAGGCCATTCCACCTCCTACACCGACTCCACTGGTGACGATGGGAGACAAGGCACCGCGAATGCCGAATGGAGTGAGCAGAGCGTATCTGATTGCGATTGGCGTGCTTGCCCTCGTCTTTCTCTCTGCCCTCGCCCTCTCGCGCGACTCGATCCCGATTCACTTGCCCAAACACGCACTGACCGACGCCCATGCCCTGCGCCCACACGACTACCTCAACGCGTCCAGCTCTGACCCCGCTCCCTTGACTTTTGCCCTATTTTCGGCCCAGGTGACGAGCTTGCTGCCAAGTACGGCGCTGCTGCCCTTGCCAAGACCCGTCTCCACGCAGGCACGGGTGCACGTGTCCAGCGCGTCGTCCACAAGGCACTCAGCGGCCTGCCCGTAACAATCAGTGTTCTCGGTGGATCCAGTACGTGTATTCGTTTTTCATTTTGCGCCGTGTTTTTAGCTGAATTTTTTCTGGGACAGTTTCCGCATGTCATGGTGCTGGAGAGACACCGATCGCATCGACGTGTTTCGCCACGCGTTTCTTCAACTGGTGGAACAGTGTTTTCCCGCACCCTGCGAGCGAACTCACCGTCGGAGCCCTGCGCCGCACCGACTCGTCCTATTTCGCATTCTGCTCTGCCCACCATCTCCCCGACCGCACAGACCTCGTTATCCTCGACTTTGACTCGTCCGATCCGAACCATTCGAGCTGGTCCGACCACTTTGAGCTCCTTGTTCGTTCTATCCTCGTCAGACCCGACCAGCCCGCCGTGGTCGTTCTCGGACATTTTGCGCCCCAGCATCAGAACGAGTACGGATTTGCCGGTGTCGAGGCCATCCATAACCAGGTCGCGCAGTACTATGATGTTCCCCACGTCAGCACCAAACCCATCCTCTATTCCCGTTTCTTGTCCCACCCGGACGAGACCAGCAGCACATACTACACCGACCCTGTGCTCGCCAACTCGGCCGGACACACCGTCCTGTCCGACGTCCTTATTTCCTATTTCCAGCGCGAGATTTGTTCCGGCTGGGCCGCCGCGCGCGGTCACGCGTTCGACGCCCCACGGTACACGCCCGACACCCAGGGCAAAGGCCTGCTCGGCGGGAAAGCCGCCCACGCAGAGACCACCTCGACCGACGTCGACGAGACCCTCAACCAGCTGCGCGTACCCAAAGGACGCATGCGCGACCGCCCGCACACCCTCGCTAAATTCCGCGAAGTCAAGCCGTTTTGCGCCTCTGCCAACGATCTCGTGAACCCGCTCCCCCGTCCTTGTTCTACGGATCCGGCTGGGACGTCCGTACCGATCCCAAGGCCGACGCCGAGCTCCTCCGGCACTACTGGAGCTCCAGCTTGCCCACGAGTAAAATTCGCGTCAGTGTCAAGTTGGCCGCGGGCGACGTGGGTGTGTATTACGTTCGGGAACAACAGGGTGCTCAAGTCGCCGAGGTTGCCTGCTGGGTCGACGATAATGTCGCTGGTGCGGTCAAGGTTACCAATCGTGGCACCGGGGACGTTCCCCTTCCCGAGTGAGTCGCGCCAGACTTGATATAATTTTCCGATTTTAATCAACGTGGTTTTTAACAGGTTAAAAATGATCGACATTGCCGTCCCCGCCGGAGCCCACTTTGTAGAATGCGCACTGGCCGGCGAGGAAGGTTCTACCTCGGCGCCGTTTAGGATTCTGGGCATCTTTGCCACCTAGGGAATTCCCCGTCCGTATTCTATTTAGATTTTCTTGGAGAGTTGTACGATGTCTTTTTCTTTTTTTCTCTCTCTTAAAAAGCCCCCCTGTGGATGAGGTGATATACGGACAATATGTGTACCGTTGTTTTCTGTTCTCTCGTATTGTAGATGTGGCTTGGGTAATACACTGGTTGGTGTGCCTGTATTTCAGAGTGCGAGCAACAAGTCGGTTCTATTCGACTCTTGTCCAACAGATCGTCAAGATGGGAGCCCGGTCAACAGGGCTCCAACGTACATATTATCAAGTAAAGACAGAACTATCCTCAGGTATACACAAGGCAAGAGCGAATAAGCCCCTCTCTTGCATTGGAGTGAACACGTATAAAAAAAATATCAGAGGGGAGCAAATGCACTCGCGCGGTCAAGTCGTTGAGAGATGGAACGAGACGTACGGACGCCAATGCTTACAGCGACCTGCGAGGCCTTTTACACACTAGTTACAGTCTCTCCAAATCGACTCTGGATCTGAAACTAGACAACCAAATGCCAACGATAAAAGGGGCCCGTCGGTGACGCATTTACCCCAAACCAATAAGCTCAAGATACGTTTGGTTCATCACGATGGTCGACTCGCGGACCAAAGCGCAAAGAACTACATAGCAAACTTCTTCAAGTATGGCGAGCGCCGCTCGAACCTTTTCAATAGTTAAAATAGAGATGTACCAAGTATCAGTAAAAGGGGGACAACACAGTGAATATCGAAAAGAATACATCGGGAACGAATAAACAGGCCCACCTCGATAAAAACTCGAGTTGGCAAAAAGACGGACGGGCTATTGTCGCCCATCCAAGTCGGAGCGACGACACCAAAAGAGAAACGGTATGGGTTGTTCCATTTGAGAGAACAAGATGGGGAAAGGATAAAGACACCCAGTTGTAGATGAAGAAATAAAGAAATGAGGAAGAATGTGGATGATGGTGCTCTGAGCCCCGCCCGAAATCGAGTATTCATACCTCTCCAGGTACCCCTACCCCCCTATCTCCCCTCCCCCACCTTGCAATTAGTGTGCGTTTACGATAGAAGCACTGAGATCTCGATCCATGATGAGAACCAGGCCCTTTTTTGGAGGACCAAGGTTTATGTTGATCGGGGATTGTCGGTGCGAATGTATCTGTATAGTTAATTACCGAGGATTAAATATTTTAGGGTGTTATTGGTACAATTTCTATAAAAGTAAACAATTGTTGAACCACAGGAGAAGGCGCTGAAACGATGTATATGGAATTGACTTGAGGTCGTTGTGTGACTAGCGCTAGCCACAACAAGAATTTGCCAGATATCAACCTCATAATCTCTCTGGGCCCCGGCATACCCCGATCGTATCGGCCAAACTTATACGCGAAAATATGTCTAGTCCAAACTTGGGAAAGGATGAATCGTGGGGGACCCAGACCGGCCAAGATCCAAGGCCGAAATTCGCGTACCCGATGGATAAATTAATGACATAGGGGGCGCCGGGGTACATTCCCGCTTAAGAGAGAGTTCGGTCGGCTCCAACGTGATCAGAAATCGACAAGTCTGCAAAAGTCGAGTGAAGAGCGGGTGGCTGAATCATATTTAGCCCAGTCCGATGGAAATTGAAGTCACGAGATATGCGCATATATTCTAGCTCTGAAGTTGGGCGATCCGGTCGAGGGCAGTGGGGTCTTATACCGTTGGGTGAAGTAGATGACATCCAAAGTTCAGGCTTTATGGGAACCATTGTGATGCTGGCGTATAGGATCGAATTGAGACTGGTCCGACCCGCATCAAAACGGTTCAATACACGGTGGCATTCTCAATTAATTAGAGACTAGTTTAAAAACATCTGCCCGGTATACTTCTTCATCAACATAGCTAACCTTGTTTAATGTCATAGTGCCAGACTATGAATTATTCCAATCTGTGGCGATCTTGAAACCCGAACAAAAAAGGGTGTTAACCAGGTGTTAGTCAAAATGACCTAGGTTGCGCACTCTACTATGGCTAGCATGATATTTGGGTTGTACATCTATGCTATCAGATTTAGGGGTAAAACTTGCCACTCGCGGATGTGGTGCTAGTGGCGAAAGGCCTTTACGATACGAGGGTGTGTCACGATCGATGAGTGCGAGCATACTCAGACGCCATTATCGCAGCATTTACTTGTCCACAACCAAACGCCAGGAGTCTCTCGGGGTTGTGGGATCACCCTGGAACTACCATCGGTCTTGTTGAACAGAGTCTCTGTATCTAATGAGAATCTGTGTGATTGGTGAGGGTAGCTAAAGCTACTGTGCTCGATATGGTACGACAGGTGAAGTCACACATGTTGCTGACAAAGGCAATTGCTTCCGTCTGTGCGTTCGAACACTATTCCGTGATCGTATTCCCTCGTGTTATCCTGCAAGGTTGCGATAGGCGCACCGTCTTTTGTATAAGAGGCACTGGGCGAGTGGCAAACCCACCACATGATTAAAATGACGAATCTTAACACAACGTGTTTCGGTTTTGCACTGCAGAAACTCGCAGTCTCACGGGGTGACCATCTTTGCTATGCCTTGCTGGGTGTTATTGGGCTAGCAGCTGTCCTCGTTTTATCCAGAGCAGTAAGGAACAAATCCAATATCTCAATGCTCGATGGCCCCGCTCCGTCTTCCGCGATCTGGGGTACATTGGTTCAGGCTGTCTCTGATTTCCGTATCACTGACTCGAGTACATTGCTCAGGGAGCACTGAAGACATGTTTGATCCCGATACAGCCCTTGACTTTCAAGACAAACTAATGGATACCTACGGCTCAGTATGCCGAATAAAAGGCCCATTCGGAGTGAGTTTGAGATCCCCGAGGTGATACTTCAGTCTTACGTCTTGTGCGAAGGCAGAAGAACTCTGGGTATCTGACCCGCGAGCCCTCCAGGAAATCTTCATCAAGGGCCATGATGATTTCAGAGAGCCGGCTGGCTCATAACGTCAGTGTGGTGTTCTATTAGTTGGCCGTCTACTGAATATTGCTCCAAGTTGGTTGAAACTCGTCTTTGGACCAGTAGTGCCAACGGTTTATGGTCAGTAATACACTCCCACATTCGGAAACCATTCTCAGGTCTCCCAGGGCATCGACATGAAGTTCAACGCAAGGTATGTACAAGCTTGCATTTTTCATCTAGTTATATCCTATCGAAAACTGCCCAAGATTCTGAATCCGGTTTTTGGTACAAGTCACATGCGCAACTGTAAGTTGGCCTTTCAATAACCGGGTCCAAAATGAAAATATATATCAGAAACCCTTCATCAAGTGGTAGGGTTGTATATTCGATCCACTTTATTATTCTTAACCCTGCTCGACTTCAGACTCCCACAATGACGATCATTGCTCAACGGGTGAGCTATCCTAGTCATTAGTTGCTTTTCAGACTCAGTGTCGTAATTGAGATAGCTCGTTGATGCTATAACCTCAGAAGTTCAGACCAACGGCGGCAACAGTCAGGCGATTGATCTTTTCAAGTGGTCCCATCTTATTTCACTCGAGATCATCGGTCAAGCAGGTATGTTTTCGATCGTTTTATAGAAGAGTATGGCATGGACATCCTTCTTCAGGAATGGGCCACTCTTTTGGAATACTGGATGGCAAAGTTCCCGCCTACCTCTTTGCTTCCCGAGATTTATTGTGCGTACCTGAGTGTATGCATGTTATTGACCTTGCTGACTTGTACCGAAGTGCATTGTTGACGGAGATGTGGTATCTTCATCCATTCATAGCGTTTTTGGCTCGGCTCGGACCTGCCTTCCTTCGTAGGGCAGTGGTAGAACATGTTCCCCACCGCCTTGTCCAGAGGATGAAAAATGTGGCTGACACCATGCACGAAACGGTCAGTATCATTAGCATTACGCTCATGTACGATCAGTCATGGTATATTCAGGCGGTTGATATTATGAGGCGGAAGCGGGAGGCGCTGAGCAGTGGCACTCTAGACTCAGAGGTGGCGGCCGGAAGAGATATCATGACAGCGCTTTGTGAGTGACTGCCACTCACTTCACTATCGGCCTTCGAATACATACCAACTGTATCTAGTGAGGCACAATCTTATGGCTGCGCCTCAAGATCAGATGACCGACGAGGACGTGTTGGCTCAAATCAAGTAGGCAATCATTGAAAGCTTGAGCTGTGATTGATATACAACTGTGATTAAACCCAACAGCGGATTGGCATTCGCTGGAAATGACAGCACAAGGTACTCATATTTACAGCAATTCGTTTTCGTTTTGAGCTTCATGTGACTCTGGAACCCTAGCTCTGCTCTTTCACGCACGATTCATCTCTTGGCCGAACACCCGTGTATACAATCCAAACTCCGAGACGAAATTCGTAGAGCGCACCATTTCTATGGAAAGAATCTTGACTATGATCAGCTTAACTCACTTCTTTACTTGGACGCGGTGTGTCGAGAGTCATTAAGGCTTCACGCCCCCGGGTTCTTTCTGGATCGTGTTGCGATGAAGGATTGGATACTACCTCTTCACTATCCTGCCAGATCAGCTGAAGGCATGGTCATGATGCTGAATATCCGTGTCCCCAAAGGTGCCACGCTGCATGTGTCTCTTGGTGCGGCAAACCGAGATCGGTAGGTGTTGAAGTTGCTTAAAGGAGTCGTACTAAGATTGGTCCCAGACGAACCTGGGGAGATGACGCCAGAGCGTTTAGACCAGATCGCTGGCTTGAGCCATTGCCCAAGAGTGTTATGGATTCTAGAATGCCTGGTATCTACGCATCAACGTAAGTGCAGGTCTCAAAAAGGAGCTTGTTAAAACATACACCCAGCTAATCAACTTAGTATGACGTTTCTCGGAGGGCCACGGGCATGCCCGTGAGTGTTTTTTCATCCGCCTGATTGACTGATATTTAGCTCCAGTAACGCCAGGGGTGTGAAGTTTGCCCAGCTGGAGATGAGTGAGTGTCCTCCTTTAACAGGCTCAAGTGCAAAGGTTGAGCACAGTTTGGTTCAAACAGAGACGGTTCTCTCAAATCTTGTTTCATCATTCAAGTTTGAACTATCTAATGAAAACATCAAGTGGAAGAACGATGCCATTGCTAAACCTTACACACAATACTCGGATGGGACAACCAGCAAAGACCCCAAAATGCTGATCAACGTGACTGTAATGGGGGAACCGGGATAATGCAAGCAATGTGTGGTTGCGGGAGGTATTCAAAATGTAGCGCTTGTGTAGTGTGTTCCCGGGTTAACTAGTGACGTTGATATAAATCAACGGTAGGAGTACTCTTGCAGCTGGTCGTCTTGGAAATGGTCCCAAGGTAATTTTGACCCCTTGCCTACTTGATGGAGGGGTAGATATTATAAACAACAATAAATAACTTCATACTTGTCTCTTATGGGCATTTGCGGTACAAACCTGAATCCTATGATACGCTGAATATCCAGGGCAGCCTCCAGTGTTGGCAATATTTCCAAAGGCGTTCAGTCAATGATAAAAATGCTGACCCAAGAATATATCTAACAATGGTACCTGATACTGACTGGATTCATATTTCATTGGCCTTCCAGTACTGTACGAGGGCTCACGCGCTTGACCTTCTGGTTGAACAACAAGTTCTGATTTTGATTTTGTATAGCGGCGGACTCATCAAGCAGGAACGGGTCCTCAATGAGCTTGCGGAGGCTTGGGGGTTGTGCGCATATATGTGGCTAATAGGAGGCATATGCTTGTCAAAGGCCTTGAGCGCTACTTTGCGTGCAACATATTTTGATCTGTAAATTGACCGGTCCCTTGGTTCGGTAATAGTTCCACTTCAGGTTGGAGCCGCTAAGCAATGCGATTCTTGTGCGTACTTCTCTTTTGATCCCGGCCACCCCGTACTAGCATGATCCAAAAACTCTGCACCTTGCTGGCCATTTAGGGAAGCAGTTAATGCACATACTAAATGCTATGTATTCCAGATCTATACTGCATCATTCAAAAGAAGTTCACTTAAGTTTCCAGCTAGATTGAGCCTAACATCAGGCATTGATACGTCAATATTTCTTTGCCACTCTATGGTGGCGGTTATTAATATTGGGACCAAGCTATTGGTATACGTATCTATCCAATATACATAACTATAATATGCTTGTCGCTCAACAAGTATACATGAAGGCATGAAGATGAATTAGGGGGTCGCAATGTGGGATGGGCTAAGATCCATAGTGCATATCACACCATGCACTTGGGCAAATTTATCCCAGGCCAAGTTGCTGGTTGCACTGTCTCAACACTATTCTGGTTAGGAGTCCGTGACCCCATATAAGTCATGTGGAACATCGGCCTCTATTATCCAAAACAGCCTAGGTCAAGTGGAACATCTTCCGATTAGATATAATACATCCAGGACTCTTATAGCCACAATACTCCAATCTGATTTGAAGATCTCATTGCAACTGGTCCGGAAGATTGCGACTCCTGCTCGCCTATCGTGACTCAGGATGAGGGATACAATCGTAAATATCCATCTTTCCATAGGCCTGGCCCTGTGCTTGCTGATGTGCTGAATTCGAATGGGCGTCAATAATGCTGTAACGCAATCCCACTGCTCCGGTGCTCGTACGTCCGGTAGAGAACCCATCATGGCAATATGGATACTTTATCTGAGAGACAACACAAACTCAGACAACTGAGTACCGGATTTCGACATTATTTGGTACGCACTATTATGCCATTTAAGGATTCCCCGATCCAGTTGTGGATCCAGTTACTCCGTTGTCGTCTAGGTTTGATTGCCAATACAATACAACCCCCTATATGCATACTTTTGATTCCGCACTTGCCATCTTTTCACTAGGTCATGTTGCACATTTGGATTGCATCTACTCAAGGAGACTTTCTTGCATTACCGAAAATTCTGATAGGTCATAAAGCCCCCAGAGATCTCCAAGAGGACTCTATCGGGCTTAGGTGCTTTTCAATACCCGCCTGGTACTAGTTGAAAGCGGTAAGTTCATCGGACTCTACCAAATATGTATAATCTTGCGACTAGATGCGTTTCGCTCCAAATCTTACGATTCGAATATAATACCACTGGATCAAGCTATATATAGGGCGACCAGCAGCTTGCTTATGTCCTATCTCCCAATCTCGGGGTTGTCACATACACCCAGTTGCCACCTGCGATGTCAATATCTACTACAAGAAACTTTGGTTCGACATTACTTCAGCTTGACAACTCTCAATGGAGCCAGCTTTACTACCTTTTACTCATCATTTCCGGAGCAGTAGGCGCACTGGCGTTCCGCACAAAATCAACCACTAAGTCTAATATTTCGACAATTGATGGACCAGCCCCATCTTCTATGGTTTGGGGTATGTAATAATCCTCAATGTGCCATTTAGTTGGGCTTAATTTGCCACTCAGGTAGCGCTTGTGACATGTTCGATGATGAGAGAGGCCTTGCATTTCAGGATGATCTAATGAAGTCCTATGGTTCGGCATGTCGGATACAAGGGCCGCTTGGAGTAAGTCGATCATTGGCGTGCCGCTAAAGCCTTATATGATAGCTTTATCTCTCAAACAGACAACCGAACTGTGGATATCTGACCCCCGGGCAATCCAAGAAGTTTTGGTCAAAGGATACTACGACTTCAAACAAACTAGTTGGTTTAATACGTAGGTTCACATAACAAGTCTGAGTTACTTGTTTTTGAGTGCCCGTATTCAGCTGGGTAAAGCTTGTCCTTGGGCCAGTAGTAGCCACACTTCATGGTATGTTGGGTAGCCGGCAGTAGTATTAGCCATAGCTCATTGCTGCCAGGACAAGAACACAAAACACGGCGCAAGGTATAGATCATGTTTAGCAACCAATAGATCGGGCAGAGCTGAAGACATTTACAGATATTGAATCCGGTATCTACAGCGAGTCACGTTCGTAACTGTGAGTGAGCGGGTCAATGTTGTATAGTTTTGCTACAAAATTCACTAAAATGACTCCTATGCGAAGTGGTAATGCCCCACTCCATGCCCTATATTGTTCTCAGCAGCTGCAACTGATGCCCCCCACACTAAGACTCCTACTATGACATCAATTGCACGAAAGGTAACCCATGCCATTTCGTTTCACGCCATACAAGTCCTGAAAGCATATCGTGATCTAGCTTCATGAAATTGTGGCATCCGAAGTACAAGTAAATGGGGGTAACACAGGGGTTGTTGATCTTTTTAAATGGATCCATTTAATTTCCCTCGAGATCATTGGTCAAGCAGGTATGTTTTAAATAAACTTGTGTGTGTAGCTGTGGAATTAACAGCCTTGTCAGGAATTGGCCATTCTTTTGGCATATTGGAAGGCAAAGTTCCAGATTACCTGGCCGCTTCTCGTGATGTTTTGTGAGTATACGCACATACCAGTGGTTTTGACTTCTCTAATTACTTTCGAAGTGCATTGATATCAGAGATGTGGTATCTTCATCCATTCATTGCGTTTTTAACTCGACTAGGCCCGGCATCCTTTCGACGAGCAGTAGTAGAACACATTGCTCACCCTCCTGCACAAAAGCTGAAAGACGTGGCTGATACTATGCACAATACGGTCAGTACCAAACAAACAATCTGTGGGCACAGCGTTCATCACTGTCAACAAAGGCTACCGAAATCATGAAGAACAAGAAAGAGGCACTAGAAAACGGAACCCTAGACTCGGGAATAGCGGCTGGAAAAGATATGATGACGGGGCTCTGTATGTAGTTCCACTGACTTTCACTCTTATCGTTCAGTTAAATGGAAATGATAACTAGTAAAGCGAAATCTTGCAAGCGCACCTCAAGACCGAATGACCGAAGAAGAACTCTTGTGCCAAGTCAAGTAGGTATTGATACTTCAATTCCTGACATATACTGATCACTGCACTTAGTGGTTTATTATTTGCAGCACATGATACAACAAGGTAAGGACAACATTGGCCCTTTCCTTGCATGCTGAAATGGTACCCAATATAAATCTACAGCTCTGCTCTATCTTGTACGATCAACCTACTGGCTGAGCACCAGGAAGTACAAGCAAAACTCCGAGACGAGATCCGTGGAGCATATCGCTCTCATGGAAAGGATCTTGATTACGACCAGCTCAATTCACTCCCCTACTTAGACGCAGTGTGCCGAGAATCTTTAAGGATCTATGCTCCAGCACCACTTGTGGTCCGCATCGCGGCCAAGGATTGGACGCTGCCCCTTTACTATCCAATCAAGAGCAAGGATGGAAAGCTCATGTCGTCGACTATAAATGTCTCGAAGGGCACCGCTGTATATATATCCTTCCGGGCAGCAAACCGAGACGAGTGAGTCACTCGGTCGCACGATGCAACTTCCTTAACACGGTATTTTAGGCGGACCTGGGGCTCCGACGCTGGGGAGTTTAGGCCTGACCGTTGGCTTAAACCCTTGCTGGAAAGTGTGTCTGATGCTCGAATGCCCAGTGTCTACTCATCGATGTGAGCATGAGCCTCGAATAAAGATGTACCCACTGGTCTCACTAATCGGTAGTATGACGTTCTCTGGAGGATTGCGATCGTGCCCGTTAGTACTAGTCTTCTACTTTCCCACAAGAACTTTTTTGACAGATAGTGTTATAGAGGGATGAAGTTTGCACTGCTAGAGATGAGTTCGTAGCTCTTTTGTGGCAAGCTAGCATCCACGTACTGAAGCAACAGACGCAGAGACGATCCTTTCAACTTTGATATCGAACTTCAACTTTGACCTATCCGAAGAGCAGATCAAATGGAAGGCCGCTGGCGTTATCAAGCCTCATATCCAGTATCCTGACTCGACGACCAGCAAGGAGCCCATGATGCCTATGAAGGTGACCCTGTTGAGTGATATGGAGTAAATTAGTACAATTAATTTCTCACCTCGCGGGGAATGTAAATTAGCTGAAACGTATGAATTGAACGACTGTGCACGTGTAAGGAATGCACGATATTCGTATATTAACTCTATTATATGCGAGCCTCTTACATAATCAAGTCGGCCACGCTCACCCGACTTACCACCTCGGCCCACCCTTATCATCGTTGTTGCTTGTATCTGATTTCTAACTATATACTCTCGTTTGGGTTGTTCCGCTTACTCATGTACGAACCCCGTTGACCTTACAAGGTCCCGGGGGGATTCTCTGATAACTGTCTTTACTTTCGAACCACAACAATCGAGTGTTTTACGGATTGTCATTACCTCGATGACACGGTCGCCATCGACGTTCGTATTCACAGGAGTGGACGATAAGTGAAACCTCACAGCACGTTAGTACTAGTCCTAAGATTAAGCCGGAATGTTACAGTAGTGGTGTAATATATACTAATGTGAAGCTTGCGCACGACTTGGAATCACTAAAAAATTATCTTGGGAGCAAGCAATGGATCCGATTGGCACCATATATGTTGGCACTACAACGGTAGCAGCTTGGAAGCGCTAAATGACCCAGATATGCAGCACTGAGTTCGAACCGTCCTTGGCTTGAACACCGCATAAGCTTAATTTACAATATTGGCCTTTTTTATGCCAGTATCGACTACGATAGACACAATAGAATGAAGAAAGTAACTCGCTTATAGCTAGCCCACCTGGTAGTTTTGGCTGCGCTGGGACCAGGTTTGCATGTGTTCCATACGGCTCCGCAGATCCGGTCTGGGGTTGCTCATCACCTAGCTGCGATATCACAAGTCCATTTCGGTCGTTATATTGTGGTCTCCGTGCTGTAATTTTAATGGCTTGAAATTCCGGTGTTCTATCTACACCGAGATATTCCGAACTGCGCGATTCTCACTTCGAACTCATGTATTCGTCTATAATTTAACGCAGTACAGCCTCGCGAACAGATAAAAGCAAGCTATATCTTGTTTAGACGACTGCTTGGGACTATAGTGAAAGAATTAAATCACCACATATGTTGAAGACTTGTCTCTTGGATCGGGACAAAACGTATATGAAATCTATATAGTACTTCAACGTAAAAATTTAGTATTACTCAGAAAGGCTTCTCTCTATTTTTGTTTACATGTAGAAGATATACTTGCTGGTTGTTGAGCTAATCGATAGACTAGTCATCATCATGCTTAAACAGTCTCAAAAAAGCCGAGGGTAAACTTAAACTGTCATTAAGCCATGGTATAAGTTACTTATGCTTGACGCGAGGGCGCAGTATCTTAGCGTTAGAAATATAATCTTGTAACAACACTGACCCTTTGAAGGTAAAACACCGTGCCGTGAATAATGTTTTGGCACCTAAAGTCACGTGATTGGAGGTCCCGGGCTGGGGTTATCTGGCTTCGACTTCGCCGAGGTCATTGACCCTTCCTCACAACATTCCCCACACGTCGATGATGGATGCTGTGTGAAGCACGCACCCCACCCTCCGTATATTTTGCTACACATCGCTTCTCTTTCCTTCTATTCTCAAGAAAACATCCGCTCTATTTTTTTCTTGCTTCAAATTGTGATGGTGGTGATTCAGCCGTCAATTGTCTCGACTTGGTATACCCGTGCTTGGACATGAGGGACAAGTACAAAACATGGATGCGCCCTCCTCCGGCCCGCAGATAACTCAGATCTTGGCCTCCGTCCCAATGTCGTAAGAATATCGAGTTGCGTACTTGGCCCCGATGGCCGGCCCGCTCGTATTGGGCCCAATAAGTGTGTCCCGACTTGCATCCGCGTTGTAAGGATCAACCACATAATTGCCACACACTGGGTATTGGGCTATTTCGCTTACCCGACCTGGGCAGGTTAGGTACACCCTGCAAATGTTCCCGCGTGTGCCATCCACGCGAGAATAATCTTCAGACGAGGGACCATGTTTGATAGAGAATTTGCAAGGCTCGGTTGGATATACGATACCGTCAATTGATGTTCTCTTTTTTTGGAGAGAAGCCAAGTCACGATACCTACGCTCAGGTGGTTTTGCCGTGCAAGGCAGTCGACATCGAAGATGTTACTTCCATTCGAGGACGAGCTGAATTGTAGCACGGGGTTTGCTATTTGCTAGCCCACTTCGCTGGACTATTAATATCTCACAATCAATATATCGCTGAGTAACCAGAAATTCGTGGAAGTTACGACAGGGCCCAGAAGACTGATTAGCATGTTTGTCAAACTCAAGCGTTACTTAGCTTATCTTCTCGAGTACCAAAGTCGCTTGCCCGATCCACCTTTCCACAGTCCTTGACTTGCTGCCTCGCATATATCGTTCAGACTAGCTCTACTCTCTCCTACTATTTTCGCATTCAGGCACCGGTCCGTTGGGTGCCAGTAGTAGCGGCCCGGCCATCACGGTCTTGCTAAGTTCTTCTCAATAGGCCCTCGTGATGCGGTGATATGATGTAGAGGATTTACCAACTGTGCCTAACCATGTCCTGCCAAGTAATTTTCATGCCGGCAGGTTATCGGGAGTGAATTAGGTGCGTAATTGTCGCAATGTACTATACTTGAGTCTAGGTTCATTCTACATATAAAACTGGGCGAAAACTCTGGTCTATCTGGTCTATAGGCTTGCGCTCCCGTCCCCCTTGCATTTTCTAGTTTTCGATCGACGCTGATATGATTGGATTTAAACCTACTATCCTCGCAACTGTTTTGACTGGGATTGGGCTGGCGTCCGCCGCTAAGGACCCTGAGATTTGGGGTTTTGGTAAGTTAGGTGCATACATGTACCACGCATATACTGACGACGTGAACAGGCACCAAGACGACTGGTGGGCGTGGTGCACCTCCATCAAGCACCTATACCGTGAAGAATTTCAACGAGTTCAAGACGGCTCTGAACAACAGGGGGAAACCCCACTCTCCCAAGGTTATTTACATCGGTAGGTGACACCCTAAACTCGGCCAAAGCCCCAGCTAAGCATAAGGTTTACAGATGGCGCTATCTCCGGGAACTACCTTCCCAATGGCCAGGTGGCTACTGAAAAGTACTATTCGAATGGCACTGTTTACTCCTGGCAAAACTACCTTGATTCTTTCAATCAAACTCTCCTAAACCAACTCAAGGCCTCATCGGATCCAACAGATCAGGCCCGACTCCAGGTCCTCCAACTTCAGGAATCTGCGAGATACAACTCTTCCCTCGTACAAACTGCTCAAATCTCAATCAAGATTGGCAACAATACGAGCATTATCGGTAAACCGAAGCGAAAAAAACAGGTTGCTCGCCTAGAAGATATCGCTATCGCTATCAACCAAACCAACAACGTCATCATGCAGGATTTCGAGGTTTACGCTCCAATTGATTTGTTTCCCGAATGGGATCCCACCGATGGCTCTACTGGGAATTGGAACTCTCGCTACGACGCGATCGGAGTAGTCACTTCAACCAACGTGTGGTTTGACCACTTGACTATCTCGGACGGGTAAGCTCCTGCGTTGAACTTTGATTTTTTTTTTTTGTTATTGAACTTGAACTTTTAGGCTCCATCCCGATACGGAAGCGCCGACAATCTTCGGCAAGAAGGTTCAACGTCATGACGGTGCCATTGATATTACGGAGGGTGCCGACCTAATCACTATGTCCCATTGCCTGGTCTACAACCACGACAAGTCTCACTTGGTCGGGAACAAGTATGCTATTAGGACCTTATATTCGAGTGCTATATTGATCTTTTATTTATTATTAGCGATGCCAATAATCTTGGACCTGGTGATATTGGCCGCCTCCGCGTTTCCTTCCACGCCAATGCTTGGTTGAATTCGCTGCAGCGCTCACCTCGTCTCCGTTTCGGCAAAGCCCACGTTTTCAACAACTACTATAAAGCTAGCTTGCTTGATCCCGAAGAGAAATTGCAATATTTCCTTGGCATGGGTATTGAGAGTAAGTTATAATTGTCGAAACATGTCACTGCCCCACTTATGTATATGCATCTTCAGGTTCGATTCTGTCAGAGGCCAATGTATTCGAGATTGAGGCCAAGAATAAGACGGATGCAGTCAATGCGGTTATTGGGCAGTACAAAGGATACCGCCTTAAGGACAATCGATCTTGGGTGAACGGTGATTTTGCCAACATCGAAGCTGTTGCTAAGTCAAAGTACGATACTGCTAAAGCTGCTGAGATTGCCGCTGCCGCTGCTGCCGGGCGCGCAGTTGCTGAGTGGGCAACACACAACTTTACCAATGAACTCTTTAAACCAGACTACTTCTATCGATTGAAGAAGGCCGAGGACGTCAAGAAATACGTACTTGCCAACGCGGGTGCTGGTAAACTTTAATGTATTGTCACGAATTTATTTCTCTATGGGATGTTTGTTGCGAGGATTGCGAACTATTATACCCTCTGTGTAAAACAAAAGTACAACAATAATTTGACACCATTTATGGGATGATAGACCGAATTGCTTCCGTTGGCTCCGCACGAACAAAGCGCGCCGCACATATAAAGGCTGAATATGAAATTACTATTTAGAGACAACAGAGGACATCGATGACCAATCGATACCCCACAACCCGTGCTCTTTGTGTGAGCAATCTGCAGCTGAGATCTGTGCTTGTACGACCACAGCCCATTGAGTTGCTATTCTACCGACTCTTCCGTTTTTTGCTAACATCGCCACACTTCACTTGACCTCATCACTTGCACTCGCCCATCACCACGGAACCAGCCTGTGTTTAACGCCCTTGGCCCTGCCACAGACTGATACTTTAAGCCGCGATTGAGCTTCTCCTGAACACAAACTTCTCCCACCACCTCTCTCTTACTCTCGCCCAAGATGATGACCATCGTGCGCGCCCCGCAACAACCGCCGCCTCGTGATCCGGCCATGGACCGAGCATTCCAAGAGTCCGTCGATCGCTTCTTGGTATGTCCTGATCAGTTTATGATTTTGTTTGGGCGATACTCATATCACCCTTGCAGGCTACCAAGAATCAACCATTCACCGTATCTGGCACCATCCCCATCTCTGATCCTCTGAATCTCTTCTTCCAGACCGACGTACGCACACTCCCTAATCTAGTAATATTAGCATATTTCATATTGATATTTGTACCCTAACCCCCCAGAATGGAGCATCATATGGCCTCCGTCTCCCACTCGAGGACGAGTTTGGCACTTCGCCAGCATTCGATGCACTCATCAGCGCCTGCGAACCTGAAGAGAGATTTGTACCTCCTGCCCGGACCGGCTCCGCGCCACCCGTCCGTAACAGCATGACGATGCCCACTCCCCGCCAGCAATACAGCACCTTCACCAATCCTTCGTCACCTATGGTTGGTCCTGGTGCCGTTGTCCCTGCCGGCACCGTGCTTTATCCTACTCCCCCGCCTCCCGGAAATATCCAAAACCCTAATGCGTTGGTTGCGGGTCAATTTATCCCACCGCACCGTCGTTCACTTGTTTACCCTTCCGGGCGTCCGCTAGCCGTCTCAATGGAGCTCTCGTCTCACCCCGTACTTGACATTGTGAAGGCAACCTTGTTCCCCAAACTAGCTCAAGGATATCACCTCCTTGCGGTTCGAGATAAACTCCACATTCACCCATCCGGTACCTACACTCGCCCGGTTCATGATGCTGTCTTCCCTGAGGGTGTTGTTGCGACAATCATGGTTACTCTTCCTGTTCATTATCGCGGAGGTACACTAGTTATTGGGTGCGAGGGCAAGGAGGAGCGCTTCTATAGCCGCCTCGGTTCCAAAGCCAACGAGCTTGAGTGGCAAGCGTGGAAGACTAACTGTGACTGGGAGGTACAAAAAGTCGAAAAAGGACACCGCGTCGCCATGACTTGGCACGTCTATCAACGCTCTTACGGCCCGTCCAGCCACCCGCTCATGGTTCCCAGTGATGCACTTCTCGATGCGCTCGCCGACTTGCTCAACTACGCGCGTGGAAAGAACCTTGGTTTCTTCCTCTCACATGAGTATGGTGTCAGCCCTAGCGATGTGCTAGCTGACTCACTCGCCCCCTATGTATGTGCATATGCATCCACGTGACTATGATATCATAACTGACTCCCGATTTGGGGATTTAGCTTAAAGGTGCTGATGCAATCCTGTATCACGCGGTCAAAGTTTACAAACTCCAACCCCAGCTCCGTTATTGTGCTGGTGGCTACATCTGGCCTGTCGATAAGCCGGCATTGATTCTGGATTCAAACCGTGGTCCTCAATCCGCGACTCCCTTCAAACGTGCTGGTCGTTCTCGTTCCCTTACTCGCGATACCCAGCTTCAGATTTATCAGCGCCGCGGAGAGCATGAGGAAGATGCTGAGTTGGCAGAAAAGGTTCAACGCGGGGGAGCTGTCCCCTTGGCTGAAGAGAATATCACGCTTCTTCATTCTCCTGAGCAAGGTCATATTGCCAAGGAGCGTGTCCCATTCTTGGCCAACGACGCGGAAAACACACTTGACCACTTGTATGTTAATGTTGTGTTGGTCGTCTTCATCCCTTGAACGGGCAGATGTTAATCTTTGAAACGATATTGAAATGGCCTGATTGATAGATGGAAAGTGCCCATAATTTGTGTTTCTCGTTTTCTTTCAATATTGTTTTATGTTGTATTAGATGCTGAATGCGTCTTGTAGCCTTGTCCATTCATTCTCCAATTCCCCTTTAGTTGCGTTGTCGTTGTCAAGCTGTTCGGTAATCGTGTTCGAATGTCAATTTTTCTGGTCATAGTGAAGTGACAATGTGTACTGGAGCTGCGTATATAGAAGGGGGTAGAAGTCGCCCGGCGGTCTGTGGCTATTGCTGCTGCTGTGCCGGTCTCTTGGTGGCAGTCCAGAAAGACGCCTGATATACGTATCCCAACATAGACTCCGAATTTCCCGTATATGTTGTTGGTATTGTTCGCTCATTCTGTACCGCATAAATTGAGATACGGTTCAACATTTCCACGGGTGGACTCACATATATCTCAAATCCTATTTTACGCGCAAGTTCCTTGACCTCCTCTAGATCCAATTCGATAGACATATCATTTGTGTTGTTGTTTTCCCAGTGCCACAACAGCGGCCCTTGGGCTATTTTCAGCTATGCTATTGTATATGGACTCCATTAGCTTCTCACCAAGGTTAATCCAAACACCTCCTGGGGCAAGTATTTTATGTATCGTCTTGAGATAACTGATGATGTTCTTGGCAGTATCGATAAAGAAACATGTCAGGACCGCATCCCATTCGCCAGCATGAGGTTCAGGTTCGGAGGACAGGCCCCCCTCAGGGTCAGAATCGACCCCGTAAATTTCCTCGAAATCTCCTGTAGATCTTGATCAGTTTAAGATAGCAATAGTCATACAGGATGTATGCACCTGCGACCAAAGAGAAATTAGATCCTGGGGGTAAATCCGAGGGGAGTACGTCCGGAACTTGAACGGCCCGTAGCAACGATCGTGCGGATACAGTGTTAGATATCGAGTGGATAAAGGGATGAATGGTGTGTTCAAATTTTGCTCGTGTTCTGGGCCATGAGTTTAGCTCGAGCTATCGTTATAGGATTCCCGAGACATATATACCGATTTAGGACAAAGTAGGAAGCGAGTAGCATATAGTGTGAAAACTCGTTTCCTTGGCAAGTAAATCCTATTCTACGGTCAGACCTTGGTAAATTTATATATTAAAACATAATACTTTACCTTTGGCTGCTACATCCCAGGCCAAGCGCCCCAGCCCAGCACCGGGGACGAGAACACGGAAGTTACCACTGAAAATCGCGTATTAGCTCCTTTCGCTGGATGAATAACATTATCTTACCGCTCCTCTACTGGGACGTCGTGGAAATATTCGCAGAGCGCATCCAGCATAGGCCCATAACATGCATCACGTTCAACTTTCCCCTGCGTTGGAAATAGGTTATAAGTTTGACACCCAGGTGATTTGTTACGTACCTCAACACCCCAGTCTCTTACAAATTGCTTCAAAGTCGAACGAACTTTGTCCATGTCGAAATCCATCTGGGGAGAGCGCTTACTCCGGCGAGGTTGCTGCACCGAGTGACTGTGATTGTGATCATGCTCGTGCTCATGTTCACGAGCTCCGGTAGGGTCCCCATGATCATGATCGTGACTATGTCCAGGCCCATGGGAGTGCACTCCATGGTCATGCTCGTGATCGCCTGAGGCCAGAGCTTTCGGAACAGCCCAAACTCAAAGTGTGGAACCTCATACCGTGACCATGACCGCCCTCTAAATCCATTCCTTGAAAAATCATGGGATCATCGATAATCTTGAGTAAAAACTCGGCATTTCGCTCGATTGCCGCATCAATGTGCGAAACCTTTTGTTTCCAGCCAACGGAATCTAGAAGCACCCGTTCAGACTCAGGAAGCTTCAGGTAGTCTTGCCTTCGACGCTGGTTCGCGGATAACTTTGTGAGCACCGCCCAAGATTAAGATTATGAACATATCAAGAGAAACGGGGGTTTGGCCAGTTAATTTACGCGGAAGATCATCACACGAGTAGCTTACAGAATATTGCCTATAGTGCCTGAATGATTCTAACACTCTGTTTAAGGCGGCTGCTTCGAGTTCGGCGTCTGTTTCTTTCGTGCTCATGGTGGTTGGATGATGTACGGATGGGATACTTCCAACTGATTAGATAATACGGGCCATCGGATAAAAGGGACCACGGATTCCAGGAAATACAGGAGCTATCACCTGTGTCTCGAAGACCCCAGAGGCTAAAAGCCTTCCAGGGACAGCTGACCAAGCAGGCCATTTAGCGTTGAGTTCCTGTGGGATTCGGCCTCCGGGTTCGTCAGAAAAGATTGCGGTCCTTGGTAGGAATACAAGCTACTTGAATATTGTATTTACTGTGATTTATATAAATGGTTTTAATAATCATTATCCCTCGGGGGCCGTCCGATCCCCGCCGACACCGTGCCGACGCCATCAGATTGATCATCGCTTCCGACGTCTTCGAAGCGATCATCCCGCCATCTGATACCGATTGATGCCGCCCTCACCGTTGGTTGCGGCGATCCCTACCTCCGTGGTTAAGCGCCGCCCGCCTCCTGCCCGCCTCCCGCCTTTGTTTACCGCGGAGATAAGCCCCGCGGGATTACGCCATCGCCCCAACGGCTTGACGATGACGCGATATGGGCGCTCAGTCCACCGTGGACCTGTCAATTGGTAAGCGTTGGTAAGCAGGTACCAAGCTCTTCTAATGACAGCTATTCATTTGACCGCGAGATAATATCCCCCCTCGACACCGACATTCTCCCCGCCATCGTCTCTCCCCTGCCCTCCACCGCCTCCCTCAGAGGGTACTTCCTATGGTCTCCGCTCTGATTTTCACTCGTTTGCCCTTGCTCGCTTGTATGTATTGTGTCTACTACGTCCGAGCTGGCTATGTCGTCTGGACTATCGTCTGAGCTGTCTTTCTCGCTTGCGTCCGTGTGTGTCCCGACGACGACCTGTGTGCCCCCGACTACCTCGGGGACTGACGGCTGGGAGTTTTGTTTTGCTCGGTGTTACTACATACACGGCTCGCGGTAAGTTCTACTCATCGATGTAGCCGCTTATCCTGACGTTGCCGTTGACCAGATCGCTCCCCCGTCGGCGTTATTTGTTGGTACCAGTAGTGGTATGTGTATTGCATGGCAAGTTGATTCCGTGCATCGTCATCGTTAATGATGCGTTCGCTGACGCTGCTCACGTCCAGCATTCCTCATTGTCTATTCGGTCATCTGTGTCGCCCTCGTAGACGACGACTTACTTGGTTGTTGTACTAAGGTACGTACAGCTGTCTTGATGTCTCCACCATCACCGATTCTAACGTAATCAATATCCCAGTCCCCACCGGTACATGGTCGACGCCTCGTTGTGAATGTAAGTTCATACATATTACATATTACATTGGCTCCCTCACTGAAACGATTCCACCAAACAGACGCATCTGTTTGCTGTGCCAAACCTCCCAACCTCGCCTTCCGTAACCGTGTCCAGTATACCGTCGTAATGACTATACGACGCAGTATCGCCCGTGTGCTGTCGTGGCTACTCGCAGCTCAGACGCCCATTGCCCCCCCCCTCCACCTCGAACCCACCGACTCCACGCCCCTCCTCGTCGCCGACCTTCTCGTCCCAGACGCCGTCGTAATGCCCGTTCGTGGACCACCTGCCCCTCGTTCGTACGCTGGACATCGCCATGCCCCAATGGTGTCGTAGATTCTTTTATTTGCTCACGCTTGCCCTGATGGGTTGTGTGCTGGGTGACGTCGCAATGTTGGCGTGCAATCGGGTGGCTGGGGGAGGGAGGGGCAGTGTCCCATTGTGCCTCACCACGCTCGCAAGTACTGACTATGACGTGCGGACATTCCACATTCCGTTTGCGCATAGCTGTTTATTGGACGCTGGACATTATCAGGATGCTTGCGAAATGGCTACTATTATCTGCGACCTCTAGTTGTCTCGTTTCTATTCGATTGTTGTGTAGATTACGCCTGCTGATTTTCAATTACATTATTTTGTCTGTCTACTTATGCGACCCATAAGTTCATCCAACCGGTTCAAATCAGTTTAGCTTTTTGCCTTGCGCTTATATAGGAGTAAGCCAACGTCTGGGATCTACTTGCTAATAGATGACTTTACCTTGCATCCACTCTATATCTTGTAATGCTTGAATACCTTACACAAAGTAGTCAATTTTCGTTCTAAGTACATGCCTCGGAAATATACTTTACGAAAAACAACAAAAATGTCCAAAAATAAACAAGGCAAAAACAAATATACCACACGCAAAACTCCAGCTAGGAGCGCTCAGTCGATTAAACTAGTCGTCCTCACCATCCGAATCTGTTGTTGACGAGCGTTCACCGTCCGAATCATCTTCAGGTGGTTCAGACGCCGCTTCGGACTCAGAATCATGGATAATTTCACGGGATTTGACCTTCCCGTTCTTCCTCTTAGCCTTGGCCACCATTTCGGCTTTGGGAGCCTTGCGCTTGCAAGAGTCATTGCGAGAGACCCCAGAATCCTCCGTAGTTGGAGGGTCTACCGATCCTTTCTTGAATTCGCTACCAGGGACCGGAATGTATGGTGCGGGGGGGATTTCGGTATCGTAAGCCATGGCCTTGTCGTACTTCAGCTTCCATTCGTTGTGCGAGTCAGCAGGCAGCTCCTCGAAGCGCCAAACTTCGGACGCAAGCTTGTTATCAGCATGCATCAGCCCCTTTATACCCCCGGGGAAATCGCTGGGCCGGACCATCTGTCGCCCATTCGAGGTAACAGGATAGCCGACAAGGACAATACGGTAGTCATATACCATTTTGTCATAATTTGCGTACTTGACACAACTAATAGTTGAAGGGTTGATTCCGATCTTCTCAAGTGTGTTGGCTAGCAAAATATTTCAATGAGAAACAAACATATCCACGACATATAACGAGGGTGGATGGCTTACAAAGAGAATTTTTTAATCTCGTACGAACGCTGCTACGAAGTGCCTGTTTTTTGCCCTGAATCTTGGTGACTCCGGCTATTGCATGCGCAAACGTCAGATTTTGCGAGAATAAGAATAAAAAGTAGCTTACTGGCTTCCTTGCCGATAACATAGAAATCCAGGTGCGTCAAAAGGTCTTTCATCGGCATATTCATATGGCCTTGTAGGAAGGTGTCGACCTTGTCGGAGCTAGCATATAGGGGAGCCATGTCGTCCTCAAGCTTTCCGCGTGTCGTGACAAGCATATATTGAAGTCCGAGTTTATTATGCAGAGTTTCAAGCTATTTATCTTTGAATATAGTCCATGATGATCTAAGTATTACATACCTGATTATGTATCCGCACAAGGTCATCTTGTGCTGATGTTACTGCCTGTTTCCGAGTGAGACCGGTGGTTTTCGAATCCTTGTTTTTAGCTCGTGTCTTTGCAGCTAGCTCTGCATATCGAGTCTTTTCTTCGTCGGTAAGATCGTGGGCAAGTCCCTTCTCACGAATCTGTTGGGCCACCCAAGAGAGGTACTGTCGACCCGGTCCAACTAAGACAACATCAGGTAAGCTTGTTTCTTTCATGGCGTTGATTGGATAGGTACGACCCACCGTATTCTTGCTTCCATTCGGAGGATTTCTCGGCTATCAAGCCGTTCCACCACATAGGCGAGCGCTGTTCTCCAACTGGGGAGATCAAGGTGAAGCGTTGGAAGACGTCGTCTTTTGGGACGCCCATCTCGGTAGCCACAACCTCAATGTGAGCCCGTAGAGCAGCATCGGCTTCAGTTGCCGCTGTGTTGATGCGTCGGTTGGTGGCGCGTTGTTGACGCCGCTTTGACACGGGTTCAGGGGGTACGAGCGCTGCTGCCTGGGACATTAGAATTATCAATAGTAAGCGGTGAGTGAGGGAATGTTCGAAGAGTGAAGCAACAAATGCTGCTGTGTTATATCGTACATACTTAAGTTTGTTCACTTTGTCATATAGACAGCTCATCCCTTAGTCGATTGTCAACAGAAACATGTACTGATTGACGGTCACCCAATTTGGTACAAAAATAGACGGATTTAGGAGTACCGAATACAGGCAACAGCTAAGTTTGGTGGTAGATTCCCCTGTCCAGTCATTTCCGAGTCATCAATCAACTGGTGGGGTTCGGAGGTTGTTTGTCAAACTTTGCCATTATGTATGGTACTTGTTTTTGTGTGCGATACGACCGCTAGTTTGTTGTGTTATATTTATGACATTGTCTCGGACTTTTACCGCGTGGAATATATTTTATGCTTGATAAGTGGGCTTTTACAAAATTTTCTGGAACGCGATACGGTAATAATACGAGGGAACAACAAAAATCGTCCAAAAAACCACGAGTGTGGTACCAAAATTGTAATAGTGCAAACGCAGCCCTGCACAAGCAATACTTACGACAAAAATCGAGCCTAGCTATCTCCTATTAAACTGCCGAGACTTGGTCTGCCACAGCATTCATAATTTCTGCAAGGCCCTCTGCAGTAAAATCACCTAGAGGATACAACGTAACGTGAGAGAATTCCAGGTGGTTTGAGCTGGTCACGTACTGGATGCAAGCAAGTGAAGGATTACTTCGGTACAAACCTGGGATTCGACGCTGGGGTCCCTGTTGCGCATGTTGCTGAGAATGCGCATACGATGACGGGCCTCGCGACTAACAATCTACACGATAACGAGTGAGTCGAGTACCAAGGTAAGTACTATCACATTGCGTACTTGTGATTGGCTTGTTGATTCCTGGGAGCCGGTGAGTTGTAGGCTACTACAAATCGACGTCTGCGAGCTGGTATATTGCTGTGAGCCCGATGGCTGATTGTCAGGAAGCGAACATTCAGGAGAGCGTTCGGGAGATGACATGGCAATTGTGGGACTCGCGACGTATGTTGATCGATGAAAGACCCATCTATCATCGTCGCCACGAGAAACCCAAGTTGAGGGTTGGGGGGAGGGAGGGCGCGAATGCGCGGTGGCGATGGTTGGTGGAGGCGGGGACACTTGGCTGATACGACGTGTGGCTGCGGCCCTTCCTCGAGCACTGGGATGGGAGCGTATCTCGTGAGCGGATGTAGCAGAAGGTGGCGCGGCATTAGGAATTGTGCCTGCCAGCTTGCTAGCAGTGGTATTGGATTGCGAAGGTGCCTCTGGGGCCACACCAGTACCTGAGAGAAACGGGTTGAGTTCGTTGTTGTCGTCACAAGTATGGCTGAGGGCGTCATCGTTCTCGTTGTCACTAAAGTTGGCACGAGGGATCATAAGGACGTGGCTAAGTCGAGGTTCACGACCAGTGTACGGTAGGATAACATCGTTATCATTGTAGATTATGGTAGTCCCACGGGGGTAAAGAGCAGAGAAAATTTCGCCAGATAAAATTTGTCGGGGTGGGCATGGTAGTTCGCCAAGTTGAGCGGCGGCATCATCTACACGTAGAGATCTTGTTAAAACATCCAGAACTTTTGAATTGTGCATATACCATTGAGTCTAATACCAGTCTCTCGAAACCAAACAGCGGCGTTCCAGAGGGCAAATCGAGCGAATACGGGGTCGACGAACTTGCGAGCCACGCTTGATTTTAACAGAGTATGTATGTATGTCCTAATATTTATTGTTGGTAAGTTTTTCCTTGACTTTGTGCGTCGACATACCAATCGTCAGAATTGTAGACACCGTTTACAACGCCACAGTGCACCCCAAAGAATGGCCCTCCTTGCTTTGCTGTGGCCTACAAATGCGCTGTAAGTCTATGTATTACATCTACATCGTGAAAAATGCAAACCTGTTGGGGAATCTCAATAGTTAAACCAGTGGGTACGACTGCCATTGTGGTATTGACAAGGGTTAGAGGCGGAGGGAGAGTGACAGAGGGGGTAGCAGGCAGCTCAACGAACCAGGGCCAAAACTAAATGACCACGACGAGGCAATTGTATTGTCTACCGAGATTCAATACAGCAGGCACAATAAGGTCTACGGATATTCGTGAATGAGGCATTTACAAGCTAAATTGGGAGTCGATTTTACCTGTTGGGTGTAATCGCCAGCCGCCGAATCAATCTATCCCTTGGCAACGTCAAAATGATTTGCCAGTGCGTCAATCCCTACGGAAGTGGTGCAATAAAGCAATAAGTGAATTCTCGAAGCACTTCAAGTGACACTTGTGCATACCCATATGTGCTTTGGAGCAATGGCAACCAAATGAGAGCATTCTGGCATCTCTACAGGGTCCCCAAAATCTCTGGAGCGCTCTAGAGTGCTCCGGTTTTGGGAACCTCCTTGTTAGGATCCAACGGAGCACTCCACGAGCACTTCTGAGCGTCATAGTAGACACTCCGGAGTGCTCGCCAACAATAGCAAGTCTCGGAGCGCTCCCAATATTTTTGGGACCCCGTAGAAATGGTCAAGAAAGTTATTGATTCGTTTGGCTCAAAGGCACAACTTAGAGTGGAGTTCATACTTGCCTATATTTTATTGAATTGGTGCAGCCATCCGATATGAGTTTGTCATAATTCCGCAGCCATGTGAGCTCACGGCCCACACGTATTCAAGGAAGATCTTTGTTGAATTAAACTTTGATAATGACGTGTCATTCTTTCAAGTGCTGATCATGAGGACAAATCAAATTAAAATTTGTTCACACCCGGTATGTAGCACACATGGCCCTGCGCCAATATCTTTGACGCCGAAATGCTTGCCTCTCACTTGTCCCGCTTTTCCTCTTGTTGTCTCCTTCTCTTTCTCTCTCGCCGTTACTCTTTGGTTTGCGCGTTTTGTAACAGTGTTTTTTGTTTGTATTACCACAAGCGGTTTGCCTTGTTTGCATGTAGCTCCTGTTCTCCGCAATAGAAGTGTATTCAAAAATAAATAAATATGTAGCACACATATCATTCAATCATCACTGCGACTGGCAACATGTTTCAAATGCAGTCAGTGCATCATGAGCTGCCTCCGGAAACTCATCATCCATGAGAGAATCGTCCACCAGTCCTGCATCTTCCGTGTCACCCAAAGCAAGGTTTGGCTCTAACGTTGTCTCCGGGGTGTTGTTTGGCTGTGGATCACCAGCTTTGGTTGAATCAGTACAGTGTACTCCTACGCCCAACGAAAGACTTCCTGAGAACTTCTTCAGTTTGGCCAAGTCCTCAAGGTCTTTTTTAACACGTTGGTTAACTTGTTGTGTAAGCTGGAGGCGATCACAGAGAATATGGGCAAGGTTTGGGTTAGACAACTTCAGTACTTCACACTGAGCCGATAAAAAGGCCTCCTCGTCGCGAATGTGGGTGAGTACTCGAGTTATTTCAATATTGAGCCGGATAATCTCCTCTTCAGCACGTTGAATACGTTGCCATAGCTCAACGCAACGCCGATTCACAGGGCGACTCCACTCCGCTTCCAGTGTACCGTGTTCAGAGTACTTCAAGAAGTCAAAATTAGCGAGGTAGGCGTATTCGGAGAGTTCATTGAATGAAATAATTGGTCGCGGAGGGTTGACAGCCTGGGCAGCAGCATTGTATTGATTTAACGCTGTATTCAACGCTTTTTCCCTCCGTTTGATAGCTTTTGACATTTGGACACGAGCTTTGTAACCTACACTGATATGTCAGACAACGGACGAAACCCAAACAAGATACTTGCCTGTTCCAATTGCGTTTGCTTTTTCAAGCTCGGCAATACGCTGAATGACTAGCAATTCAAGCATACGGAGAGCCTCGTGGTAATCCTCCAAAGCCTCACGTTCAACAGCTGCTTCCCACTCCTTACATCCAGGTGTCCATCGGGGATTAATAGCATGCTCTTGTTCCAGGCGTTCAACTTCAGTCTGGATGACTAAGAGCTGCTCGGAGGCGGCCATCCGCTGTGCCTCAATCTTTCTAACTTGAGTAGCAATACCATGCTGATATTCATCCTCTTGCTCGGTGTTTTGGATGGAAGGATGCTTGCGGTAAATATCAATGTGACTGGCAAGTGTATGAGCCATATTGGTTGAGAATGCATCAGTGAAGGCCTTCCTAATTACAATGTAAATTAAACATAAAAGATTTGAATAATATACTTACTTTTTCTCAGCCAAAACTCGAAGTCGCTTCACGTAATGCATTGCAAACAAGCTTTTGGGGGTTGGATCTTTAAGTGCCTCAAAATGCTGTTTTTCTGATTCAAACATGGCACGCCAGTCATTGTCGCTTTTTCCGCGACCAAGTTTGAGCAATTCCTTGGGTAAAGTTGACATGATGCGCAGTGCTGAAGTATACCGTCCTTTTAAAACTGAGCCTACTCAGGAAATAAACAATTGGCGTGTGATAGTAACAAAAAAGGCTCACCTATTGCGCAACGGCGCCCAAAATCCCACCCTTCCAGATGTAATGCTAGGAGTTGCCGCCGATGGTAGCTGGAAGCATGACGAGTCGTGCGAGCAACCGAATTGGATGACGAGAACAGCTGCTCGTTCTCCTCAAAGGACTCTAATCCCGCACCCTCAACGTTTAACGGGTGATTTGCTAATTGGCACTTCCGGTTGTGAGCATACCCGTGGAACGATCCAACAACAAAATTAGTGTTATGACGGCGCACCACAGGCCCAACAAGCGGGCTGCGTTCCGCTGTGCCACGAAAAGTGCACCCAATGTCATAGCCAATGAGAAGGTCGTCGCCAAATACTTGGCATAATCTGTCAACAGCTGCAAGTGCATACTTTGCCCTTGATATTGAAATGTGTCATCGATGTTCCCCAATAATCATCAAAATAAAATAAAATATATAGAAATACTCACAGTTCACCCGACTGACGCATGTCCTCTACAAGTAGGACGAAGCCGTGACGGCATGAGGCTACAAAAATCCCGGTTTCATCGAAGACCACAATTGACTTTTTATTGTCGTCGGCGCGTGCATTCTTCCATCGTTCGTGACAGGCCGTACTTGTGGATTCCAAACCATCCGCGCCCTCATCCACGCCTAATAATCGGGCTGATTAGACAATAGAGTGCTAAATTGAATCCAATACCCTAGTAATACATGAGATGGGGATAAGCAAACCATATCATACCTCCCAACAAAGTACACTCACTGGTTCTTGGTTGGTATCGCTGACATTTGCTTTAGATGGAGCTATCTGTTTGGGGATCCGGGTTGTCAAAATCTGAGTAAAGTACAGGAGATTAAGTGCTACGTTACCTGCGAAGCCACTGTATTTTTGGCCTTGGGCCTACGTGGCACCTCATTCTCAAATCTGTCGACATACTGGGAATCAAGAAAATAACTATGGTCGAACTTTCGGCAATCAACGGTGCAAGACGCAGCTACACGCTTGATCGAATCGTTTCCGTCACATGTACACAACACCGAAAATTTGAGCTTTGGTTCATTCTTTAACTGTGAGTCCGTAATTAAGTGATAATCGTGAGAAACTACGCAGTACTTACACGATAACTACATGCCGGGCATGTGTTTGCCATCCTCCAGTCAGGGTGGTCTCGCGATAGAGCTTTGTCGAGGTTTGCTTCGGCCATCCAATGGATTATTAAATAATAATCAATCGCGGCAGAGAGTTGCTTGCGTATATGGGGTGTATAGATAGTCTGAGGAGAGAAACGATAATGAGTGTATATACGATGAGGCAAGACAACTACCCACCCTGTGCATGTCGCAGATGGCGGTCGCGATACCCTGTATACTGATAGTAGATGCATGACGTCGTAGCGCGACACAAAACCTCAGCAAGTCAACGTGTATTGCGCAGGAAGGCAGGGAAGGGGTCGGCGCAAAGTAACCGTGGCGTGCAAGGGTTACAACTCGAGGAGTACTAGCGTCAGATGTGAACGTGGTCCATACTTTGGCTGTAAATAATGAGCCAATGGTTAAATGTTCGATAAAGGATAACTCACTCGTGAAATTGATACACAATATGGCAAAAGACCGAGATTTCGATGATGCCGCAGGAGATGTTGGGGATGCTGGATCGGACAAGGGAGCTCCGGTACGATTATACTCCAAATAAGCTTCGTAAACTTGATCCCGTGTTTGACCCCATGAGTATTCTTCCCGGGTAAACCGCTCAGTCCACGATTGTGAGAGAGCCTTGAAACCAATCCGACGCAAAATAGCGACCGAGATCGACTCGTACCCTCCCTCGGGGTCATCAAACCAGTCGTCCTCGGTGTTGTCGTCAGCGGGTTCACCCGTGTCGATAGGCTCCCAAGTGCCCTCGGAAAAAGCACCACTCCATCCAACCTCATTACGAATTGCTTCGACGTCTTGCCGACGGCTGGCCGGGTGACCTGGATTCCAAGCATTCAAATCAACAATATGGTGCATGGGGATGAGAGTACTTACTTTCAATCAGGGCGTGGTAAGATTGTTGCAACGTTCGAGTGCGACGATCGAAAACGCGCCCACTAATTTCCTCAACTTTACTAGGAGTCAATAACGACCTACTGCCGCCCCTCGCTGAAGTCTTAGTCGAATAAGGGGATGGAGATACACGGAAATGTGTACTACTTGAGACCTTGCCACGATGTACTCTCTTGGGGAGCAGGGACATCCTGTGAAGTATGTGGGAATGTAGTTTATCTACACACACCAGTTGGTCCCGTTATATACGAAGTATACCAGGGCATAGTTGTAGAGTTTTCTGTACAGTCGACTTATGGACAGCAGGTTCCCAAAACGGTCGTTGAAGATCGATTAAATTGAAACAACGTGGATACAAACAACAAACACAAGCAGACAAACAATGGGGCCAAGACGTACAGTGGGGATGTGCGCGTACGACAACAACTAGGGTGGGAGAGATTTCCTTCGCCAGGTAATGTAGCGTTGACCTGCATACGAGCGAAGTTGCAGGGGATGAGGCCTTGCCGACCATCTGGTGACCAGTCTCACGACGTCCAGCGTACGAACGAGGGGCAGGTGGTCCACGAACGGGCATTACGACGGCGTCTGGGACGAGAAGGTCGGCGACGAGGAGGGGCGTGGAGTCGGTGGGTTCGAGGTGGAGGGGGGGGGGCAATGGGCGTCTGAGCTGCGAGTAGCCACGACAGCACACGGGCGATACTGCGTCGTATAGTCATTACGACGGTATACTGGACACGGTTACGGAAGGCGAGGTTGGGAGGTTTGGCACAGCAAACAGATGCGTCTGTTTGGTGGAATCGTTTCAGTGAGGGAGCCAATGTAATATGTAATATGTATGAACTTACATTCACAACGAGGCGTCGACCATGTACCGGTGGGGACTGGGATATTGATTACGTTAGAATCGGTGATGGTGGAGACATCAAGACAGCTGTACGTACCTTAGTACAACAACCAAGTAAGTCGTCGTCTACGAGGGCGACACAGATGACCGAATAGACAATGAGGAATGCTGGACGTGAGCAGCGTCAGCGAACGCATCATTAACGATGACGATGCACGGAATCAACTTGCCATGCAATACACATACCACTACTGGTACCAACAAATAACGCCGACGGGGGAGCGATCTGGTCAACGGCAACGTCAGGATAAGCGGCTACATCGATGAGTAGAACTTACCGCGAGCCGTGTATGTAGTAACACCGAGCAAAACAAAACTCCCAGCCGTCAGTCCCCGAGGTAGTCGGGGGCACACAGGTCGTCGTCGGGACACACACGGACGCAAGCGAGAAAGACAGCTCAGACGATAGTCCAGACGACATAGCCAGCTCGGACGTAGTAGACACAATACATACAAGCGAGCAAGGGCAAACGAGTGAAAATCAGAGCGGAGACCATAGGAAGTACCCTCTGAGGGAGGCGGTGGAGGGCAGGGGAGAGACGATGGCGGGGAGAATGTCGGTGTCGAGGGGGGATATTATCTCGCGGTCAAATGAATAGCTGTCATTAGAAGAGCTTGGTACCTGCTTACCAACGCTTACCAATTGACAGGTCCACGGTGGACTGAGCGCCCATATCGCGTCATCGTCAAGCCGTTGGGGCGATGGCGTAATCCCGCGGGGCTTATCTCCGCGGTAAACAAAGGCGGGAGGCGGGCAGGAGGCGGGCGGCGCTTAACCACGGAGGTAGGGATCGCCGC
This sequence comes from Rhizoctonia solani, assembly GCF_016906535.1. Lineage (NCBI taxonomy): Eukaryota > Fungi > Basidiomycota > Agaricomycetes > Cantharellales > Ceratobasidiaceae > Rhizoctonia > Rhizoctonia solani. The sequence continues at coordinate 1,688,493 of NC_057383.1, forward strand.
AACCAACGGTGAGGGCGGCATCAATCGGTATCAGATGGCGGGATGATCGCTTCGAAGACGTCGGAAGCGATGATCAATCTGATGGCGTCGGCACGGTGTCGGCGGGGATCGGACGGCCCCCGAGGGATAATGATTATTAAAACCATTTATATAAATCACAGTAAATACAATATTCAAGTAGCTTGTATTCCTACCAAGGACCGCAATCTTTTCTGACGAACCCGGAGGCCGAATCCCACAGGAACTCAACGCTAAATGGCCTGCTTGGTCAGCTGTCCCTGGAAGGCTTTTAGCCTCTGGGGTCTTCGAGACACAGGTGGGAGCTATTGACAACAGCGGGTGAGCAGCGGGGGTAACCCATAATTGATATTGTTGCTTGATTTATTGGTCAATTGGTGTGTACATGCGCATTTATACACACGTAAGGAATCACGGTTCCGCAATGGATAGCCGCTCGCCAGATATGAGCACTGTTATATCACATTTCAGGCAAATGTCCATGCGCAAACATAAGGAATTCGTCTAAAACCGACACATGATACACAACCGGCGGCCTTACACAAATGCATAAGTGTTTCATCAGGCAATGAGATAGAATAGAATGGCCTTTAGCATTGAAGGGTGGTGATTCAATACCGATTACCCCATTTATACAATAACTCCGGGCCAGTGTTCTTATGGATTTATTCAATGTTGTGTCTACTACAATACAAGAATGTATGCGTAGAATTTTAATTATATCAATAGACAAATCGAAATCCCTTGCGTCTATGCTGGATTTCTTCCGTTGAAACTTCTTGTGTTTCCACTGCGTCATCGACAAAATCCCTCATGTCGCAAATGCCATCGACTTCCTCTCCTCTCTCGAGTCGACTACGAACTCATTATTCTCAAGATACCAGAAACACAATATATCAGCCACACACCTATTTAAAGATATTAGATGTTGTCTGAAAGCGAAGCACATAGTGATGGTCAACCCAAAGCATGCGGTACATATCCCATATGAGTTACGGTACTGCGCAAAGCTTTCGGTTAAAATATTGCCTGAACTATAAGCCAAAAAACTTGCCGTATTTCCCCACTTGGTCGGCCACACATATGATCCAGATACGTTTCCTAGTTGAGAGAATGAATTAATGAGCGCCAGCGCAACAGCTCGTTTCGAGGGTGGACGCGGCAACGAATTTGAGCACCATGCCCAAAAAATGATAAATCCCGCATAAGATTGCGCCATCTATAATACCTAAGAAATTAGGACCATCAAGGAACTTCAAAGAATACGTACTAAGAAAAGGGCGATGTAACGTGCTGCCACATTCATCGTCACTTCAGCAATAACGAAACCAATAATACCGACGAGATATGAACCGGCGATATGTAAGAATCGTTCGCCAGTTTTATCAGCATGTCGTGAACAGATAAACGAAACAACTCTTGGGGAGTGTCAATGCGCGGTCGTGTAGCAAAGCACTGGTTCACTTACGATGCAAACGCCCATGGCGGCGCGCATAACAATAGAGAGATAGTACGATTGAAACCGAGGGTTGATGTAAGGGCTGAAAAGGAATAAATCAGCGTGAAGTCCGGGTCAATGAAAACTTAATGGCGTACTTGGGAAATACGAGTTAAAGCTTAATCCAACAACTTGCGCGGTCAATGCGACAGAAAGCCACCAGACCTTCCAGTCCTTGACAGTAAGAATAAACCCATAGAATGGTCCTTCCGTACTAGAGTCGTGATCAGCCTCTCCGCCAGCGTCCTATTCATAGTTTCATATTTAAAATCTTCAAATGCTGATGTTCCTTGGACAATTTACTATCAAAAACACTTACTTCGATCATACGCAGCTCTGCGAGCCTCTGTTCTATCGGAGATAGCCACCGACTACTTGTACTCGGAAAGTCCGGAAGTACAAAAACAGCCAGAATAGCCACTGCAATTGTAATCGCGCCCTCCAAGTAGAATAACCAACGCCAGGCAGCGTGACCTAATTTCCCCTCCATACCATCTAGAATTCCAGCCGCAAGTAGACCGCCGAAGGCATTTGAAGAAAGACTTCCACAGTAGAGTATTGCGGTCCGTAAGCCGAGTTCTTCTCGCTTATACCATTTAGACAAAATGAAGAGTGCTCCGGGAAAGAATGCGGCTTCGACAAAGCCGAGGAAGAAGCGGGTTAGAAGTGCTGGAACAAAACTGCAAAAAGCCAAACTGTTCAGTCGACCTTGAATGTGACACTCATGCGATACGAAATCACATCACCTGTGTGTGATACCTGTAAGGCACGAGATTCCTCCCCAAAGTATCATGCATACAGGAAGGTACAAGGAGGGTTTTCCTATATCTGTGAAAGTATTATTAATACGCTTCTTATCGCATATCTCTGACTTGCAATTTAAGAACATGTTACTAGGAAACAATGATTAGTTTGCCAAATCAGACGCAGCTATGAGCTCGCATACCTAGGCACCTGCATTAGAATGTATCCTACATAGAAAATCGAAAGGATGGTTGCAAATTGCTGGCCTTGAAGCCCTAGGTCTTCTTCAAAGCCCCGCAGTCTTGCCGCAGCTGCATTGTTCCTATCGATCTGCCCGTTGAAAGAACGAGCGAGGTGAACTCAGGTTTACGTCTCCCATACTGCAAGAGCCTACACTGTTTAAGATGTATATGATCACCATAATGCTCATTCGAGCGTCTATCTTGCGCACTAGTTTTCTTTCTAATTTTCTCCGCTCCTCGGTTCCACCAAACTCGGCGTCGTTGTCAATGCTCGCCTCTTTGAATGGGATGCTGGACGTTCTACTTGTCTCAAGGTGTTTCACCTCTAAGCTTGCCTCCTTGTCGACCTCAGACATCCTTCCAGAAACTTGTTTGTCTGGATGATAGATAGGAGCTCGAGGGCGGCTCTAGGTTACAGCAAAGAGAGGGCTCAGATGCAGAGCACAAGTATTTGATCACCCAGCAAGCAGTTATATAGATTCAGAGGGGCCGCACGTAAGCCTTCCCAAATCGCCTACACGCTTCCTTAAGATCGCATTTCATCCTACGAGTAGTCCCAATGGGATTCCGGGCACCACAGAAGACTTCTATCGGTAAGCATGTCGTTCGTAGCCCAGTTGGTATAAAACACCGGTAGCTCCTATGTTAGCAAATGCATTTAAAAGTATTGTCAATCACGCTCTATATCCCAGGTATTCATAGCTCCAATTGTAACTCGAAGCTCCTAGAATCTGAAGTCCGCGCCAGTCGATTGTCCATTGGACTAAAAGTATAGTGTTTAAGGCAATGCAATCGAACCTTAGGAGTTGCTACTCTGGTCCAAGCCGTCATACTCTGGCTGTGAGAAGTCTAATAATGGAAACAGTAATCGAAATTTACCGATGGGTTGATATCCATTGGTTTGTCCATCGGTTTGCCCGGAGCTCAGAATCGCTCAACAGGCCCAGAAATTCCACCCGACACTTAGCTTGCTCCTCACGGCTCCTAGTACCTTTGGAGAATTAGGCTTCCATAATAAAGCGTGTGATGAGCTACATCTATTTGAAGCCAGCTCTGAGTCTCTTACGACCTGTGATGGGAGTTTGAACTTCCGGGCACCTTTGAGGTTCGAGAAGACAAGACGGCCCTCTAGGGAAAGTCTGATATTATTTAGGACCGGCCACAGATATTTGTTTTGAGCAGTGTTATTCACTTCAGGTGGGAGGTATGAGATAGGGTAAGGGGTCCGGGTTAGGTCCCATAAAACCTGTGTGCCAAATAAAAACCGGCCCTCGTTCATAAAAAAAGAATGGATGTATATATGACCAGTACGGGCTCAGTATTGATGTCAGCTGTTTCGAAAAACGCAAAACTACCCCGGGTACTCAAAGACCATTTCGAATAAGCTCCGCGTGTAATTCAGATCGGGGTCTGAGTGTACATTTAAAGGGCTTGGGGTGACTAAGCACGCTCTAAGTCGCACTATTCGTAAGCTCTATGATGTATAACTCACTACACTAGCGTGTTACTACTAGGCTCTGTGCTTGGGATCGTCTTGGTCCCATCAGGATTGATTGTACCCGAAATATTGAAGGTGGCAAGTATGGATGCGATTGCCATGAAGATAGCAGAATCTGCAAGGTGTATTCCAGGGCATAACCTTTTCGGGTCAGTGAGAAATACAGAGGTGATCTATAGCATACATGATCATACCTGCTTCCCCAGCCAAACGCGGGCAAAACAGGGACTGCATCGTCAAGATATCGATCCGGGTTAAATCTATCTGGATCGACATAAATTCGCTCATCACGACTCATTGCCCTAGATTGTTGGAAGGGAAGCAATACATAAAAGATGGATCGACGAGATATTTGCTCACCACAAATTGCCGAACCTAGTTTAGCCAGTCAGCCATCACTTAGTCATCATGTACTACTTTACTTATTTACACTATTGTGTCCTTAGGGATACGATTTCCGCAATACGAATCTTCCCGAGCAGCGACGTGGGGGACTCCTAAAATAGAATAAGGCTCGCCCTCTTTGATTGAGTGAAAGCTGATAGACAGACGAACCAAGTGGACTAACAGGCTGCCACCTCAACACCTCAGATGTCAAGCGCTCCACGTATGGTAATCCGGATCGGTCTTTCAGTGTTGGGAGTCGGTTTTTGCCGGTAATAGAGTCAATTTCTTGCTGCGCTTTCGCCTGGGTATCTGGAAATAAAATCATTGCCAGAACAAAGGTGACAAGGGCGCTGGCCGACTGTTCGCTTGTTCAAGCATAGTTTGGAGTAGATCAAAGATAAACACCCACCGTATCAGTACCACCTATTAAATAATAAAATTTAAATACTCTAACAAAACACCAGCCAATTACTTGAGACGTGGTGACTACTTACCCATATATAGGACCATTCCTAGTTGTTTGCCAAAATCGTCTACCATATTCTCGTCCCATCCCCACGCTTTGGTCTCTCGTAAGGTAGAAGCAATGATAGAGTAGTCGTCTACCTCATCAACCTTTATCGCCGGTCAGTTTTGTTTGTATAGCTTACAAGGCGTACTCACCACACGTTGCTTAGTCCACTTGTAGATGCCACCGAACGTTCGCTCCTTGTGCTCCCTCCAATCGCGTGCAACCTTTTTCCAGCTGGTGCCGGGTAGCCACTCAGGAGCGTATTGAAGCCACGGTATAAAGTTGACGAGAAAATCTAATTCAATGCCAGAAAATTGATAAGATGGTGCTCCTTTTGCATAAACTACAGTACTCCCTAGAAGGCTGAAGTGCCAGAGCAAGTCGGTTAACAAAAATAGCGGCGTTGTTAACGAAGTCATCAGAAGGTTCTCGGCCGTACCCGTATATTGAGTCGAGCATAGTTGCTGCCATTGTCCTAGTCGAGTCCGAATTCATTAGCATATAACGCTCCAGATCGGTCAAAGAAGCTTTGCCCACCTTGTAAATTCGGCAGAAAGGAAATCTGAAGACCTTGTGTCCCGGGAGCTCGCGAGGAAACGTTGTAGTAAAAGTCGAGCCTGGAGCTCCTGAGATTCACTAAAATTAACTACGCCTTGTTTATTGAGCCATGAGTGCAGCGCTTTCCGGTACTTCCTCCACAAATCATTGGGGTTCATAACTGTCATCAGATCATGCATGTCAAGACTAAAAGAAGTATCGATCGATCGAAAGGAAGAGTTTTCCGCTTGCTTATGCCACTTACCCTATAGGAGAAATGATCATCTAGGGAGCAAATCGATTCGAATAGATTGCGCTCCTTTTTTCAAGGAGATCTGTGGCTGCTTCCATCGAGTTCAGCACGACTATGGTTTTTCCTAAAAAGCTCAACGAAATAACGTCGCCTATTAGAACAAAATATGGAATAAGCATAATTCCCCATCTGTATAAAACTTTATGGCTACTTTTCACTTTTCTTGATATGTCTCGAAACCCGAACTGTTCATTCTGAGTTGGCATGGAGAGTAGCTGTCCAATTATGGGATATGATGGAGGACCAGGTGGCAGATCAAGTCTCGAAGAACTGTAATATCTTTGAGTCAAATAATAAATGGAGAATGTCCCAGTAAGTAGAACAGTAGCCCATGGCCAGGTTCTGAAATATTCGAGTTCCATAACGTATGTGCCTCAAACAAGATGTTCCCAGCATCGCTATCTACTTTATACCATCCATCAAGCGGAATTTGACCTTGAATCTTTAGGTGGCTTTGAAAATTGACCGAGGAAACGGGCAGACATGTCCGACTATCGGTCTTGAAGCCGAGCTTCGTGCTTCTAAACACGCAATCTGCTGGCGGATCATTAGTATTGAGATTACCCTAACTGCTTATACCGTAGAAACCACTCCTAAAGTCTGGGGGCATCCATAAACTAAACCCCCGGATCCGTGAGTCTCTGCATGTATTTCGCTTCCCACGCGCACCAATGGGTCAGCAGTTACAGAGATTGGGCTGTATTACAGGTTACGCAGGGGATCGAAGCCCGTATTAGAAACTTAGAAATTTACTAGGAAAGAGCGACTTGACACGTAAAATATCCACTGATAGATGCACACTTATTTGTGACACACATAGACGAAGTGCATATATATAGTAACTTCCACGACGGCAAGCAGCTTGCTTCTCGGAAACTTTCAACACTACCATATAAGAACTAAGCTGGGATGAATCTTCATATGAAATGGCAATCAGCCTATCTGGTTGCTTGCTAAATTGATTCTGGGGCGTAAATCGGGGGCTATCCCAGCGAGCGAGCCAAGTTACGGGTGGGCGCCTCGTACCTAAACACACATTTTTCGGATTTTGGCCTATAGCGGAACCGTGCAACTCCCTGTCTGTTTTCGTGTTTTATTAACCAGCACGACCCAGGAGCAGCTACAAATCAACTACCAGCTTTAACTAAAGATTAGACACAGGTGTGGGAAAGGCTTAGTCATAAGTGTGAAAGCTTAGATAATCAGATTCCACCCACCTGAACCCATGTTGAGTGAGTAGGGTGCTGGTGGTATGATTGCCTATGGCGGAGGAAAAATCAGGTAATCGTACCATGCTATCCGTGGGCCCGTAAAATATTTCTATGTCCTATCATCACGGAAGTATGATGGGTCGGAAAAGCTTGCTTATGATAAATAAACGGTCTATACCTCCGCTCAAGTCGTGGTATTCATTCCCTTTAATATATTCACCCAAGTTTTGAATCAGTGTTGCATGAACAGTTCTACTTGCCGTATCCCGAGCTATAGTACGCATACACCGCACGACTCCCAAGGATGGACGAGCCACCGAGCAAATGCCCACCACATAGCCAGCAGTTAATTGGTGCAGTGCCCAAAGTTCGATCACCTTCGTCCCTGGTATCTATAACATGGCGCAAGAATAAGTCGGAATTGACTGCTGCGAGTAGTTTCCCACGAGCGATTGAGGTGTCACGATGGGTTCGCTTGAGCCAAGGTTTCCGTTTCCACAATCTGTCTAGTGTATATCCGATTGTGAGATTCGCTTCGGAATGTCTTGGCAGGTCCTACACCCGAGATACTGCATTTTGTCAACACAAAGGCTCACCAACTGGAAGTTCTACTTACCGATATGCGGACCTATGGACACGAAGCCGCCGGCTAGTGATCATGATTTGGTACTAGCGTCACTATTTAGGGTGGAATAAAGACCAGTGATCCGGGATCATAAAAGCATATGTGCTCATGACAATAGTGTGCTTTTGAAGAGCATCTTGAACTTCATTATTGCCTTTTGTGCGCCATCCGGCCAGGTCAATCCACGATTATCAGCCATAAAACAAATTCCTACTTGTTGTTGGTTGAGTGTTTTGACTTTGAGCTTGCGATAGAGAGATCGTGGATAGCAAGATAAAAACCATTTATATCTTATAGTTAATTACCAATCACACTTCTATGCATTTCTATTAGCAATCCCTGGGGACGATCTTTGTATATCAATAGCTTAGCCTGGTCCATTTATGCGACTATGCGCACCTCAAATTAGCTTCAACAAGCAACTGGTGTGCTACTCAGTCTGAGATTTGTCGGCCTGTGTGAGACAATCGATGGTTTCAAGCACTTGATAGATACCTAAAACTCCAAAATGCCGGGAAGCCCTTGCGAAGCTGAAGAATCTGGTCCCACCGTCAAGCTTTGACATGTCCCTAGGGGGAGTTCTGTCTGACTACAGTACCCCTAAGAATACACGAGGGAGTGTCAAAAGCGAAATTCCTTACTTTTCTTCTGGGTGAAGAAGGCTTCAAGCTTGCGTTACCTCTTTGTAGCTCAGATCCCGTTCAAATGAAATTGTAACAGTAGCACCATTGTGGAAGCGAACGTCATGTTCTCTCTCATTCCACAATGATAAGCGGTAAAGCCAATGTCCATCATATTCTTCAAAATGAAGGTTCCTTTGAAGGTAAAAATAAATAGAACACGAGAAGTAGCGCAAATCGTTGTTGATAAGCCACATGTGCTACAGCACAGTCATTGAATGAGAATTACGCAATTGGCTGTCATGAGCGTCAAGCTATGGGAGTGTGAAAATATAGGACCAAGCCGGAAACATATGAGGGATATCTCGGGAGAAATATGGGACATTCCGGAGTCAAGAAGAGGATAAAGACATCGCGGATGACATTGAACGAGGGAGGATGGGAGTGAATAACGGCGCTTGGCATCCCTACCACATAGAACCTCGATATTCTGAACTGTCGCGCTTTCGGAAATAGAGAAGCGGAATCCGCGGCGGGCGGAAAAGATACGCGGATGTGGACATGTGGGCTGGATGAGGAGCCGGCGGTGGGTGTATGCATATGTGGGGGATGGGAACGGGGTCCGGTCGTTCCCGAAGGAATGGCACGTGTGGGGTTCGATCGCGGTCACACGCCTCGAGATTCACATTTGGCCTAGTTGTCGAGCGTGATGACCGACAAGATATAATGCACAAGCCAACCGCTCTCAAGGTTCACTCACACCTTGCTGCGGCTATCTTTTCTCATCACCACCATCACTTATCAGAACATCAAACGCCAGCCTGCTCCGCCCGGATAGAAATAGCTCAAATTCAAACAGATTAGTTGTGAGTACGCGTGCTTGGGAAGCTCGCATCACTTCATCACTTCCGAAAGACATCTCCTTCCGTCCCGTGCAGTATATAACTAAATAGACTGTCAGACTCATCTCTCCACCACCCCACCCCACTCCACCCCACCACTCTGCAACTATGACCGCTGAAGATACCGTTCACGAGGTCCACGACGTCGCCCCTCGCCTGAAGGGTACTGATGGCCGCCCCAAGCCCCATGTCGGCCCCGGCTTGGACGATTATAAGGCGGTCCATTCCAAGACTGTCGGTGATGGCTCGGATGAATGGTGGGCAAAGGTGAGACAGCGCGCTTCGATGCGGAGCTATGACTAATGGTAACTTAGACCGCGAAAGAAACCCTCTACTGGCATCGTCAATTTGAGACCGTTCGCGCCGGTTCTTTCGAAAATGGTGACATTGCATGGTTCCCCGAAGGCGGACTCAATGCCTCCTACAACTGCCTTGACCGTTGGGCATTTAAGAACCCAGACAAGGTGCGTATTCCACGCGAAACCTAATTTATGTCGGTACTAATGCCACTTCCCAGCCTGCAATCATCTACGAAGCCGATGAGCCCGGTGAGGGTGTCATCGTGACCTATGCCGAACTCCTCCGTGAGACATGCAGGATTGCCAACGTGCTCAAGGAATTCGGTGTTCGCAAGGGCGATACTGTCAGCATTTACCTTCCTATGACTTGGCACGCTGCCGCTGCCTTCCTCGCTTGTGCTCGTATCGGCGCGATCCACAGCGTCATCTTCGCTGGTTTCAGTGCTGAGTCGCTCCGTGATCGCGTCGTGGACTGCGGATCGCGTGTAGTGATCACCACCGATGAAGGTCGCCGTGGTGGAAAGACCATCGCGACCAAGGCAATCGTCGATGCTGCCCTCAAAGGTGTCCCGAGTGTCGAGCACGTCTTGGTACTCAAGCGCACCGGCGGCGAGGTGAACATGGTCGAAGGACGCGACAAGTGGTGGCATGAGGAGGCTGCAAAGGTTCCTGCTTTCTGCCCTCCCGAGATCGTGAGCTCTGAAGATCCCCTCTTCATCCTCTACACTTCGGGTTCGACTGGTCGCCCCAAGGGTGTCGTCATGTAAGTTCTCCGTTCCTCTCTATTCAACCCGGGACTTAATGATTCTCGGTTAGACCACTGGCGGGTACCTCCTTGGTGCAGCACTCACCGTCAAATATGTCTTCGATGTGCACCCAGAAGATAAGTTCGCCTGCATGGCCGACATCGGTTGGATCACTGGGCACACCTACATCATCTATGGTCCTCTCTCAATGGTGTCACTACAACCGTATTCGAGAGCACTCCTGTCTACCCCACCCCCTCGCGCTACTGGGATGTCGTCCAACGCCACAAGATCACCCAATTCTACACTTCTCCTACTGCCATCCGTCTCCTCCGTCGCTTGGGCGAACACCATTTCGAGGGTTATGATCTCAGCACACTGAGGGTCCTTGGATCCGTCGGTGAGCCCATCAATCCCGAGGCATGGCACTGGTACAACGAAAACGTCGGTAAGAAGCAGTGCGCGATTGTCGATACCTTCTGGTAAGTCAAACACGCTTCGTATGCGGGGCAAAGAGTATTTGACTGATCCATAATGTACACCCAAAAGGCAAACCGAAACCGGCTCGATCGTAGTTACCCCGCTCCCGGGAGCCGTTCCGACCAAGCCTGGATCCGCAACCGTTCCATTCTGGGGTGTCGATCCTGTGATTTTGGACCCGGTATCCGGCAAGGAACTCGAGGGCAACAATGTTGAGGGTGTGTTGTGCATCCGCAAGCCTTGGCCATCGATTGCCCGTTCGGTGTACAAGGACCATGGGCGGTACTTGGATACGTATCTCAAGGTGAGCCGAGAGCGATATTAAATCGTGCAATTTCGGGGCTAATCAATCATATGTGATAGCCGTACCCCGGATTCTACTTCACCGGCGACGGCGCCGCTCGCGACCAAGACGGCTACATCTGGATCAAGGGCGTGTCGATGGTGCGTTTCCCCCCACTCACCTCGCTTGATCTGACTTTAATGTAGATGTCATCAACGTATCTGGTCATCGTCTCTCGACTGCTGAAATCGAGTCTGCGCTCATTATGCACGCCGGTGTGGCCGAGACTGCTGTTATCGGAACTGCGGACGAGTTGACTGGTCAAGCCGTCCACTCGTTTGTTACGCTCAAGCCGTACGCTCCCATTCCATCTCACCCAATGCTGATTGATTCTGATCATAAAAAATTATTAGTGAATTCGAGTACGATCCCTCGCAGAGCGGAGCGCTCATCAAGGAACTCACTCTTCAAGTCCGCAAAGTCATCGGTCCTTTCGCTGCCCCCAAGCAGATTTACATTGTCAATGACCTCCCTAAGACTCGCTCCGGAAAGGTGCGCCCATTCTCTTTCTCTCTTCTACTCGCACTAACCCTTTGCCTACCAGATTATGCGCCGTGTAATGCGCAAGATTGTCGCAGGCGAGGCCGACCAGCTCGGTGACCTCAGCACCCTCGCCGATCCTTCCGTTGTAGACCAGATCAAGGAGCAGGTTGAAAAGGCTCCGAAAAAGTAGAGTGATTTTTGGGTTGTTGGGCCATTTTTATACGTGTATATCCTCGCTGGTTCCTTGTATTACAGTAGTAAATGAAGAAATGTTGCATATCAATCTGATTGGGGCCAGATGGTTAATACGATTAGAACGTGTCTAGAAAGCAATACATAAGTCCGAGCAAGTTAATTGTGCGTAGGGACACCCTCTTGATGATTTTCAGCGCGCGCAAATCGTCCTGTAAAATCTTTGTAACGTGCGCTAGCCCGTTTTGTTGATCCTTTAGGATCTGTACCATATATGATAAGAACTAAGTCATTTTTTCGTTATTGTAAGATGAGACGCACCTGAGCAATGCTGGCCAGCCCTTCTTCATCGACAACAGCCCACTCCACTCTACCTCCCGCAGCCTCTTTACCACGAGCCTGAACACTTCCTGCCATAGCCCAAAGTTCGTTCATCCTCCCCGCAAGCCTAGCCAACCCAGCCCCTTCCTCCAACGCCAACAACTTTCTCCTCACTCCTCTTCCTCGGAGTCAACGCGCTCCTGCGCACGGCTGGGATAAGCATGTGCAACTGCCTTGCGAGGGCCCGCACTCTTCTCGACAACTCGGTGTGGGTCTGAGCCAGACGGGCGAGACGGGTCGTGTCGTGTTTTGCTGTTACGGCGGCGAGTCGCGTGCGTAGTTGAGCAAGGGCAGCCATGTGAGATTGGTTTTCTTGTTGTTGCGAGAGGGTTCGCTTTTTAAGGTCGTCGAAACCTATTGCCAGGGCCGGGACTAGTCTATTACCGATCATAGGTTGATTAGTTCGATGGAAGGAAGGAGGGGGGGGGGACGAGAACGCATTACCGTTCTGGATTTGGATTCTCGCTGATCGCGCGTTTCCATAGTGCTTCGTTTGTAGCGTTTGCAGGACGCCCATAGGCTTGTGGGTTTTCAACCAGGTTGTAAAAGTAGTACTACGTCCCAGTGTAGGTTAGTTTGAAGGATTGGGGGATCGTGTCCCGTCAAAGAACGCACCTGGAAGCGACAATCAGGTGAAGCCGGACTCCATGCCTGGAAGATGGCTTCGATCCTTTGTTCAAGTGTCAAACCACCAGAACCAGGCGTTCCAAACACCGAGACCTGCAAGTTATTCTTCGCGGGTTGGGCAGGGGGAGGACCGAGTGTTGAGGCTGATAATGTCGACTGCGCGAGCGGATTTGCCGCAGGCTGACCGAACAAGGAGGGGGCAGCTGGTTTGGCACCGAAAAGACCGCCCGAGGTAGGTGCAGTGGTAGTGGAGCCAAACAATCCGCCAGACGGTTGTTGGGTAGTTGTTGTATTCCCGAAAAGCCCACCCCCGGTTGCAGCAGTAGGCGCGGTAGTAGTGGAAGCAAAGAGTCCACCCGAAGCTGGGGCAGCGGCGGCAGGATTGGTGTTACCAAACAAGCCTCCTCCTGTGGTCCCGGTCGTATTGGTATTCGCTGCGCCGAATAACCCACCAGTTGCGGGAGCAGAGGCGGTCGCTGTAGTCGTGTTGTTCCCAAACAGACCGCCGGTCGTGCCAGTTCCAGCCGTGGTTGTGTTTGTATTACCGAAAAGTCCTCCTCCGGCTGTTCCTGTCGTCCCGGAAGTCCCAGTGTTACCGAATAATCCAGTACCAGTGGCCGTGCCCGTGCCCGTGGTAGGTTGCGTAGCTGTTGCTTGACCAAATAGTCCTGTCCCGGTGGTACCCGCAGCTCCTGTCGTTCCTGCAGTGTTTGGGTTGTTGGCTCCAAAGCTGAATGTTGAGCCGCCTACACATTTTGTGTTAGTTTTCTTGCTGGTTTGTTTATTATTCCAGGTGGTGGCAGTATGAATACATACCAAACGCCGGCGCCGAGGTTGTAGTGGGTGCCGAGGTAGAAGGTTGCCCTATAAAACACATATTTTCATTAATACACGATTAAGATATTATCTTTAAGACTCACCGAACGAAAAGGCCATGGTGACGCGAGGATAACAAACCGTGAACCTTGGTTCTTTGATCACAAACGTCGGCGCTTATGAATCTTCTTATCTTATCTAACCGGCCAGACCCGCGTCTCACACAACATTTGGACATTCGGCACATGACCAAGACCAGACCTGCAACGATCGGCGACTTCTAATATCTGGGCCTGGGATCTCAACTCGTCTTCGATAGCTCGGGTTTCTGCTCTCACTAGGCATATTTTGTTTTACTATTACTAGACATCGGCTACTATGACTGAGGATGATAGACCTACCGACCCCAGCGACCAAAGCGGAATTGAAGGCGGCAAGAAGTCAGCAGCCACAACGACCAAAGGCCAGAAACGACGCAAAGTCAACCATGCATGTTTATATTGTCGGAGAAGCCATATGACCTGCGATGAAGGTATATATGCCTCTTATTCATCCAATGTACGGGTTCTGACGATATGGCAGGCAGACCTTGTCAGCGGTGGTAAGCACATATATCACTCGTACATAACATACAAGTCAACAGCTTTGCGGCAAGCATAAAGCGTGATATAGGCCATCTATGCCATGACGAAAAGAAACCAGGTCCATCCAAGAATAACTCCTCCACCTCAACTCCTCAGCCCCAGCCGACAGTAGACATAACAGCAACGCCAAGCGTGATTGATTCTTCAGCTAATCCGACACCTATTCAACCCCCTGAAGGATTCCCCATGGCAGGTGGTAAGCCAAGCCGTTCCAGCTTCCTACTTGGTTTTGATTCTTGCTTAGCACCTCAGCCGTTCGCACCCGTACTTCCCCAATCAACACCCCAATGGCCTCTGTTCTCGAACCCTCCCTTCGGATTAACCGGAGATACAACAACATTAGGGAACGAGTTCTCCGTCTTGAGCGACTTTTTGCAGAGCCTGGACAGTCGAGGATTCCAGCCTTTTGCTCCAGGTTCGATCGTCCAGGACTCTCCGCAAGCACCCTCGCAGACGCCAGGTCCACAACCAACGATGGATATCGACCCCGATCAATCGCAGCCATCACCAGAATATCCAGGCCAAATCCAGATGCCTTCTCCTGCCCCGGCTCCACACACTGAGCTTACAGAACCCTTGCTCCCGAGTGCGACAAAGCAGGAAAAGTTCTTGTTGACTGCTGCTGATCAAGAGCCTGGTGGGTTTTATTACCTGTTTCGCGTCTGGAATATTAGGTGACAAGTGGCTCGTATCCTAACTTGGACGATTTTGGCTCGGAATGGATAGGCACGAGAGACGAACGACTTGCGCGCGTCATTCATGCCAAATATGAGGCTGGTCTTCTTAGGCCGTACAATTATGTCAAGGGGTATGCGAGGTTGTCCAGGTGGATGGATCACAAGTATGTTGCTTCTCCTTGCGCGTCTCCAAAGTGTTAAGGATAATCCGATAGTGTATCGCAAGAGTCTAAGAAACAGATTCTCCAACCACTCTCTGTCTTGCGTC
Organism: Rhizoctonia solani; assembly: GCF_016906535.1. Lineage (NCBI taxonomy): Eukaryota > Fungi > Basidiomycota > Agaricomycetes > Cantharellales > Ceratobasidiaceae > Rhizoctonia > Rhizoctonia solani. The sequence goes on from NC_057383.1 coordinate 1,703,555, forward strand.
CCAAGTTCCGGGTAGGATTCCCCCTTTCTGCCCGGTTATCTGTACCTACTAACGAGCCAACCCAGGCAATTGCGCAATCCTTGACCGATATCGTGAGTTTCCCTCGATTCCTTGTCCAGCGCATTATCAATTGCTGGACCCCGATACTCACTCGCGATGATTTACAGGATCTCGTGTTCATCGAAGAAGCCTTTGAGCGCCTTCTGCTCGACTATGATCGAGTTTTCTCGGCCATGGGAATCCCAGCGTGCCTATGGCGTCGCACAGGCGAAATTTATAAAGGAAATAGAGAATTCGCAGAGTTGGTCGGCGTGGATGTTGGGCGATTACGAGATGTAAGCTTCATTTTCCATTCCAAAGGCTGACCAAGCTAAGATATGTTATAAAGGGCAAGATGTGCATATATGAACTGATGTCTGAAGAATCGGCCGTTAATTACTGGGAGGTATGCCAAACTCCTGTATCTCTCTGAACTTCATTTTCACACGATGATCTCAGAAATATGGCCACGTTGCATTCGATCCTGCCCAGAAAGCGGTCCTCACATCATGTGTGCTCAGATACAAACCAACAAGTAACTCGGGCCTTGCGCCTTCTAACGGATCTAACGGGAGTACGCATGTACGTATACTACGATTATGATTTGCCTGATTCTCAGCCTCAACGTTGATGGTACCTTAGTCTTCGCCAGTTCTCCATCGCCAAGTCACGGGCGCCGAGTCCACCTCCACCTCCCAGAGTGGATTTATCAATTGTTGTTTTTCGTTTACGATAAGGAGAGATACATGGGGTATTCCGAGTGTTATTGTTGGTAAGTCGATGATAGCGCTATCCGGCTCCTGGACCCCTTACCACCCCCTATGCCCTTGTATTCCTTGCCCCCTTTTGATCTTTTAATCAATTCTCATGCGCCATACTGAATTTTGCTCTCAGGGAATTTTATAATGCATTAATCTCGGATGTACTGTTATTGATTCATTATTAGAACGTTGTTGTACGAGTTCCGCTATCGATGTTTTTGGACCGGCATTCGTGTGCGAGCGCTCGAAGATGTAAGAGTGGGGTCATCAAACGCTTTATGTAAACACATGCGCATGATGTGGATCTCATGAGATAGATCCCCGAAGTCCCTTCTTTCAAATGTGCAATGTTCGCACCCGCGTGTGGAAGCAATCCCATCTACGCCCAGGCTACTATAGTTGTGCTGCGCCTTTTTTTTCGGCGCAGCGTAAAATTCCGCTTAAAACTTTGGCTTCTTTCTACGTCTATATATTCTGCGTCTGGACGCCTCGTTTTCGGGATTATTACCTTATTTTAGAGTGATTCCCAGCTGTCTGCGGGGCCTTGCCTTTTCCTTCTCTCCACCATACCTCCCACTGTCGCCTCTCACGCATTACAATGGGTCTAAATAATGATTGGAACGAAATTTCTATAGCAGACTTCTTTACCATATCGTTGGCGATAAAACATCGTATAGCCAGGAACTCGAGAACCTATTCGTCTGCTACACACTGACGCGTGGTCTACGACAAGAGAGCCCCTGTCGTCGTCGCCCTAGCCTTCCTCTAGAGATAATTTTATCTATCATACGATACGCTGGCTTCATGTCAGTTAACCCTGATCCTGCCTTGGCCCTCGAAACCCAGATAGTGCCCTGCAAGCATCCTCATTTGTTCTGCGGGGGCTACTCGACTCCACCACTCAGTCGCATTCATTTGAACTTTATGGCGCGCTTGCGGCTATCTTACGAACCTGGGGTCTTGTCTCGGAGTTCCCGGTGAGCGCCACAGTAACTCCATATATGGGTTCTTTATTCTGACTTTGCGTGCGCGCGCCTAAAAGCGGCTACGAACATAACATCGCCTGGGACCAACACGCCAGCGAAGGCCACCTCGTACTCCGACCGTGCATTTCCCCCACATCCCGCTCTCCAATCTATTCGCTTCCTCGGGCCCCAAATCATTTCACACCGGACAATGAGATATTTGACCATACGGACAAAATCATCCGTGTCGTCTCTTCTAGGCCAGCGCGTTTGTTAGTTTGGAGGTGGTGGGAGCCCAAGTTTTGAACACCTTTTTTCTCGGTAATGGACTCGCTTTTATTGTAATTTTACTTATTACTCTCATTCAGACGTGTATTTAATGGGCATAGTTCAAGATTCATTTACCGTTATACATGTAAAAGCATTCCCGTTTGCCTCAATGGATATGGGACCTCACTCCAGGACCAGATCGACGGTAACCGGTCGATGATCGCTCAGGTAGATACCATCATCGTAGAGAACCTCATCTGCCTTGTAGGCAACACTTTGCCTTGCGTCAAAACTAGAATCAGATCGTTCAACCCCAACCCTGCTCGTGAACTTACCACTTGACATGCGACGCTCCAAAGACAAAATCTATTCTCCCATACGAGTTTGTGTAGCCAGGAGCGGAGAACCCTGAATACCAATATTAGCATTTACTTATCAGACAATCCTAGCCAACTCGTACCTGTGTATGTGGCAAAATGTCCGAACACCTTCTCGCGTGGCGTCGCTCCCCTCGTGTCGACCATCTTGAATCCCTCGGGCAGGGGTTTGTTCTTGGGTACAGCAAACTTTTGCGCAAAAGTGGCATTGATAGCGACTGGTGCAATCACGCCAGTGAATATCTTGTATGCGCCGTTATCTGTCCCTTCTGCAGGGCTGGTGAGACGTCAATAACCTGCAACTCTGGATAAATCATCGCGTACCTGTTGAAGTCTCCGTTAACAAATACGGGCGCTTGGGTTGTCGCGGCCTCGTATTTTGCCCGATACAAGATAAGTGAGGCCGCAAGGCGCCGTTGTGCATCAGATTGGTCATCAAAATGTGTGTTTAGTAGTGTGAAATCTTTTCCACTGATGGACAAACGGGCAACTGTGCAAATTCTGTATGACCCAGCGCCTGGATATTTGGATACATCGAACGGAGTGTTGCTATAGCCAGCCCGGATTATCAGTAAACGAATCGTCGGAAAGCGCTAGCGATATACCCACGTAAGCCAGAACGTATCCCACGACTTGAGTTCCACCACAGATCTGATTTGCAAAGTCAATATTTTAATGTGGGACTGGGTATACAATCATACTTTTTGAAGAATATTGGGCTAAACTCCCCGCGTTCTACCCCATCGTCGCGACCAACGCCAACCCAACCCCATTCCTTGCCGAGGAGCTCCTGTAGATCATGCACTTGCCTTACCACGCCTCCTGGAAAGCTATTGGGATCTTTAAAAATATGTTGCGAGCTAATTCTGCCATTGTAACTCACATATAATTGACGACCCTTGAAATTTCAGCAGTGCGGCAACCCCAATTCGCCTCGTACTCCAGGGTTTCTCGTGAGAGGCATCAGCATAGTAAGGCTCTGGCTCTATCAGTCGGTCGGGTAGGTTTGCAATAGAATCGGTCACGGTTAAATTGTTAGATTGAGAGTCGTATCGGAGATTCCAAGTGGTAAGGCGCAAGGAAGTAGCCACTGTCAAAGTAGCGGTAAGCACCAAAGACAACACGAGCCCGACAAAACGCATGACTGAGAATAGGTGAGTGGAGGTTGATATGCTTTTTCCTCGCCGGTCCACCTTTATAATGATCTAGACTGTTGGCTTTAAAGAAGTCCCAGGCAGGAGTGTGGTATCATATGGCTATATGGAAGGTCGAGAACCAGGACGAGAGCACAAGCGACTGGAATCGATATGCGAGCTTCACAGAAGTTCGCTTTTCCCGCCAGGAAGTGGGAGGGAGAAGAAAATCCGTATGAAGAACGCACGTTCAGCATGGTCCTCAGGCCAGGGCCTTGTTCTCGGGTGTGGTCCAAGTCAGTTGCATTCAGCAATATATATTAGGGAACGTTCGTCGGCCGAGTCGGACGTAGCACGATGGCAGTAGTCCAAAATATGTCATCTCGATGGTTCGTGCGGGAAGTAGGAAGGCGGTCAAATTACGTAAGGAAATTGGGAATAATGCATATAGCCAACCCAAATAAACGAACACTAAATTATCTGTTTCCCCTACTACTGGCGTGATGAGTAAACTTGCGGAATTGAGCGTCAATTGCTAGTGAGCTGTCTACTTGAACACGGATATACAATGTTACATATCTACAAGGATAAGGATGGGGATTGAAGAGCCAAAGAAAAGAGCAAAGAAACAACACCAAATGAGAGACAATGCTAGGCAAACCAGTCACAGACAGTTGATTACAGAGTGTAGTCCATTGGGTTCATGAATAAAAAGAGTAAAAATCTTGTGGATGAGTCCAACGCAAATACTTAGGCATGACAGTCACCTTGGCGATTGCCAAGACAGCGTCTTCGTACACTAATCGGACAAGGATAGAGATCTTGATTCGGGAGATGGCCACGCTCAACGCAAACACTAGTTTATTTCTTTGTCAGTGGCGTAATAAATAAACACAAAACACCTCACATTCGGATCAGATCCCATGCGCCATTACCATCTCCGCAATCGTTTTTCGATACAACTTGCGGCGTGTGCGGCATGCAACATCTAACGAGAAAATTAGACAAGAACTACTGAGGTTGATTACTATAATTACCCGAGACTGTAGGAAAAACTCCAGTCGATAGGACAGTAATAGCCCGCCGGAGGCTGGATGAAGTCCTCGGTACCCGTTCCACCAACACACGTTTGTTTTGGTCCGAACCAGAACTGATCCTCTGCGCATTTCCGTGCTGACTAGGACGGAAGGATTGGTAATAGCATCATGGAGAGTGTATCAACACTCGATCCTTGGAATTCATTGCCGCGTATGGCACTCCATAACGATGAAAGTGGTAAGCGAAGTGAGCCGTAGGTGAATAGGATCGCATTAAATCTAGTGTCGAGTTGTGAGTGAATTATGCCAGAACAAAGACACTCACGAGCTGGCAGCAATTGTGATCAATCCAGCATAGCTTGGCGACGCGACCTGCTTTTGTAATTCGGCCGTCGCTCGTGTGGGAGAGGTAGGCCTCGGTCGAGTGGGGTATTGAGGAAGTGCAGCCACCAGTGAAACAAACAACAAGATAGAAAAAGTACAGAATTTCATATTGAACACGACCAAAGAGAACGGAGGGGAGTTGGTGAGCAGGAAGACCCCATGTGTTGTTTTATAGCAAATGGCGAGATTAAATTGGCTTATCTCCAAAGGTCTATCTCGTTTATTTTAGGCGCCGGTTGACACTGCGTGAAACAGTTGTGTGAGATGATCGAAGGGACAAAGTGTACTTTATCACCCGAACATTCTTCTGACCAATTTGTTAATAGAATCACGCCTCCGTGCCTGGAGGGCGGATGACCCGATGCGGAGCCGAATCCTATTTGCCAAGCTAGGGGAGGGATTTTGTTCCTGGAATCTCAGGCAATGTCAGCCAATCAGTTAAAGGTAGACATAGCGCCTGTTATGCATGCGCATTTGCACAATTTGAGTCAACTCACAAGCCACAGTATGGATGCCCGAGATGAATAGAATTATGTTACTGGTGAATCCGGGGTAGTGCCTGGTGTCAAATGAAATATAGGTACACCCCCATCGGCCAAATACCGTTTTGTCATGTTCCTTGGTAGCACAAACGTAAACAACAAAACACCGATGGTCCTACATTGAATTAAACATGTCAACACCCTCGTCTCGGGGTTGCCTGACCGAAGGTCAATGGAAGACAAGTACTACACCACCACCGAAGTGGCAAACGAGGCCGATGGTAGCGCCTGTAACTAAACAATATACCGTGGCTTCCCGGTAGCATACTCGCAGACCGCGGCCGGAAGTCAACTTGAAAACTGCTGTTAGCCCCTTGGTATATATACCTCATTTGATATAAAACCGGGTATCAACCAACGCGGCTAACCGTTGGCCCACTCCCACAGATGCCCTTTAAATCCAATATTCCTAAATACTCCTATATATATGCGCTACTCTGCGTTAAGGTATATCATCTGGTTCACATGACAGTGTCGCATAGTGCTATTAACAACCCACGGCCTCTGTCTTTGCGCAAATACTACAGGGAATAAATCAGGCCTGGTGCTATATCGAACAAGACATGTAGTCTTGCTTAACGACCCACTTTAATCCACCTACACTACCAATTGATGTGAGAGTACTGGTGCTCTTCCTTATAAATTTCTTTGGGTTATAAGCAGTGAATCAAGCGTCAAGTTACTTCCAAATAAAGGCTGATGGTCAAGTCTGGGCTCCTTGTTACGAATACCTCGATGTTCGGATCCCCCGAATGCCTCGATATTCTAGTTACATGGAACCTTGTAGTACATTTTCGAGCTTTGAAGCTATGGGTATAACTTCAGTGGCTCTCCAAGTTTGAGCCCCTGTGTCGCGCCAAATACTCATTTTATATATGTTTACCCAAAACAACCATTTTGACCTTGATTCACCTTGAAGGCAAGCGATTATTTGTACTACCCATAAATGCGTTCTTCAAGTTCGGCGTATCACCAGCTCGGGCCTGATATAAGTATAATTGGTGCTAGATTACCCAGACTAATTAGTACTTTGGGGTTCATCCGCAGAGAGTTGTCGTACCTGGTAGTTGTCGGAGGTCTTTCGACGAGTCCTGCTTGCTATCCGCCGAGACAGGAGGAGTGAGTAAACCAGTAGTACTTCCCGGCAAGGGAATGGCCAAATTGTCCCTGGAAATGGGTTTCTTGTGCGTACTTGCCCTGTGACCCGATTCCGGCGAACTTCGTACCGATCTTGTTTTGATACCGCGACACTTACGAGGGGAGCGAATAGTTACATTGGTATCTATGATGTTTTCAAGAACAAACGGGGAGTTCAGGACCAGCGACCCTGATGGTTCAGCCCTTGGGATATCCAGAGTATTCGAGTTGTTGTTTCCCGCATTCAACGCTCCCATATCTGGTGTATTTATAATATGGCCATTCTTCCGGCTGGACATAGAGCTCCCCCCCCCCCCAAACACAGCGCTTTGCGATTCGGTTGAAACAGCAAGATCAGACTCAATTTCTGGAGGAAGCAGGTCCCTTGCAGGCGGATTGAACGACGACCTCCATGAAATGGCAGCTTCTATACCACTTATACGCGCTGTGAGAAGCTTCCTAATATGATCTAAAACAAAGCGATCTCCTACGGGGTCGTCGATTATTTGAGTTAGGTTCTTGATTAAATTCTTATGATTGACTATCAGTAATCGCTGAAGCTCTGAGGCGGGTATCGTTCGAAGGTCGTTTGAGACTTCAGGCGGTATGGGAGCAACAGGTAGTTGCCTAGTTTGAGACGATGCCGTGCAGTTGGAAGGTTTGCCAGAGGGAAAGTGACGAAGGAACGGGCGAAGTCATGAGATCGGCTGATGTTGACGGAGGTCGGGTTCTGGGCTGCGGCCCGGCGCGTTTGGCAGGTTGAACTGGCAGAAGTTTGTTGAGGCACGGGCTTGGGGGCTGAAGCAGATACAACAGGAGACAGCGAGTGGGTGTCACTGATAATCCCTCCTTCGGCGGTGTCAATGATAAATTTAACATTCACTTCACTCGAGTTACTCATCAGAGCCAGTGAAACTCGTGTTTGAAAAGGATGGTCAATGCTGGATGGGTTCTCCAAAAGCAACAAAAGTATAGCTAGATAAAGCTCTCCTTTGCGGCTATATCAATATAGCAAGGTAATTAAATACTCCATACTGGTTCTATCCCATGCCAAAACCAGCTCTAGAGAATAAATGACTCACCCCCCCCCCCCGAAGGGAGAAGACTTTCCATTTTAGACAGAGGGTCCATCCAACGTCGCGGGATCAACGTGAAATGTCAGAATTTTCGAACAGATCATCGATCCAAAGGGACCAGGTTATTCTCGCGCCGCTTAGTTGCCTTATCCGTACGGGGAGATCAATATGAGCCCGCACAAGCTGACGTTGATGAGTTGTCTGTGAAATATCGGAGATCGGCCAACGTTGCTCTGTTTTTCTGGTCGATCTCCGTATGGGGAGATTGGTTCTGTAGATTGAGTTGACACTGTCAAGAGCGGCGCTTGCGCTGGCTTGAATGTCAATCGGTGGATAAGGCTGAGTTATAACGTGATATGGTCTTGATCTAACCGATACAGCCAATCGCACCGTCTTACGTCAAGTGGCTAACTCGACTGAGTGTTGTAACGGCTACACTGCAGGTCATCTGGACTAACGAGCGCATGAAATCCAAAAAGACACTCGACAGACTCAGAGAACCAATGTTTCAAATGCAGAAATGAAAAGAGCATAACCCTGATTTGGTAAAGTACCGCAAACTGAGCAAGTAGAATAGTGTGCTCCCATACTTTTTGGAGTCATTTCATGTGGGCCCATACTATTGAGCCGGTCACACAAGCGCTGGGCGTTAAGTGATTGGTATAGAGATTCACAGGAGATAAACCCCGACTGACGGCCAAGGCAAGTTCATGCATTTAGTAGCTCTCAAGTACATTTCAATGATTAATCTATAGCGCTATACGATAAGTCGGCAGTGAAATCCTCAGAGCACACATCACCAATGAAATTGACCGGTATAAACCATACCGTTCATGATCAACCCCAAAGTAAACCAAGCATCATCGGCACATCAATTTCCCCACATTCGCCTACACAAAGAGGACCAGTCAGTTCAACTTCAAAACAAACTCGGACCGAAAAACAAAAAGATCAGACAGAAAGTGGTATGTAGTTCACACCGCACACAACGTGCTCGATTAAACGAGATTCATGTTATAGGAACATCCTATCTATTCGTCCGCCAAAGGGAACCAAACCTACTCACCATGTGTACATGTGTGCACGTTGAGGGAGGCGGAGAGGGCGCTGGCCCCCAAAACCAAAAAGACACCACCTAGAGAACGAGGCGCAAGAGCATCAGAAAAATGAGGGCTGACGTCTAACGTGGTCTTTAAATCCCGCCGACTAGGTCACAAGGACACACGAAAAAAGACGGACAGATGTGGAAGGGTAAAGAATGCTTCTTTCTGATTTGGGGTGTCCTTGCTTTGCTTGCAATTGCGTGTGAGTGGAATGTATATTTGCCGGCTGACTGATGATGCTGTATAGTTCCATCTTGGGTTCCAGAACGGGGTGTACGGTATATGCGCTATAAGGAATGTGGATCCTAGGTGCGCCGAAAATGGAAATCGCCTAGACAGGTCGTATCTCTCGGTGCTTTTCCCTAGAGACAAATGTCGATTGTCGGATTGATTTAGCGCAAAGCGCTCGCGTTTCAGCCGGGTGAGATGGGTCGATCAAGAACGGGGAGCTGTGGCTGATATCGATCGTGTGCTTAGATTTGGTTGGGCCATGTATATATGAGCAGTGTCCTTTGTGAACAATGGCGGTGTGGAAAGTGTACGAGTTGGGAGCTCGACTTTCAAAAAAAAGTGAAGTCTTTGCGTACTGCCTGAGCGGTGTGCTTTGTTCCTCATCCCTAGATACTGCAATGCTCACTCTTTGGGCAAAGGAAGTACCCCCCTCCCCATCCAACGAAATAGACTCTCCTATTGAATTCGACCGGATGCGTAAACGCCGCGTGCATGCGAAATGAAAAAGTGCCACACTAGACTTGAATTGAAGTCATGCCCTCGCCCCGTGAGGGGCGATCTATCGTCATGCCGGACGATCCTGTGCCTGCGTCACCGAGTATGTGTTCTGGCGAGGGGACGAGTTCGGGAACGTAACTTTGAAGCACGATGATATCATTCTGTCTCAGCCGGTTGAATGACCCAGCTGTATTCCAAACTAGGGAAGCAGTGTGCATACACATGAATTATCTAATATGGATATGGATTCATCGCAAGGGTGATATCATGCTCCTGATTCGGGCCCGTGAGGCCGGCCAAGTGAGGTCGCCTAGGTGCGTAATGAGTGTCCATCGGTTTGATCGATGGTGGTCCAGATCGCATTTGTGCATGTATGATAGCGCGGCGATGGTTAAACGAGGTAGGATATCGCTTGGGGTCGGCCGAGAACGGATTCGGAGGGGGGGGGGAGCGCCCTATCACATAGAACCCGGGACATCGAAAGTCGTTTGTTCTCCGAGGACGGACGAATGGGACCGTGTGCTGAGCGTCTAGAAATGTAAAGAGAATGGACATTGCACGGCCATTGGGACATGGAAGGATTGATGAGCGCCCGTGGAAGGTGGTACAAAATTGGGCAGGGGAAGAAGAGGTGTGGCACAGAGGAAGTGCGAGTGGCTAGATAGAGTTGTGGACTCTCACGACGAGCTTGCTTCTAGTGGCACGTGTATCGAGCGTGGTGAGTGTGTGACGCGTGTAGATTCGTCAAGGTGTGGCCTATTTGGGAACGAGGGATTCGGCAGGAGGGAGTAATTTGCCATCGTCATCCGCCATCGCCACCTCACAGCGGAAGAGCGAGAGGAGAGAGAGGACGGATTATTGAGGGAATAAATCGGGAGGATATTGTACCAGAGTGCTAGTGAGAGGATTGCGTACATAATTTGTATCCGTGGCGCTTAACTCATGGTCTGCCCTCACCCACACCTCAGTTGACACAGCCATATGTCCCGCCGGCCGTTTTCGATCGCTGAACTGGCGGCGCGCTCGCGACCAACGGGATACGATGCCTCCAGATCTCTCAAGGACCTACTGCGCATCGCCACTGCAGAGCGCAACGCAGGCGACGATGCCAGAGCAGCCGGAAACGTTGAGGCCGCGTTTATCCATTTTGCCAAGGCCTCCACCCTCATGCTCGAGGAGCTCCCTGGACACCCCAAGTTTGCGGAATTGACGAATGGACAGAAGGAAGCCGTCCAGGTGGTGAGTGTTATTTATTCTATTTTCCTTGTTTTTGTTTTTTTTTCTGCGATGGTTGGCTGATAAAAGCACAGCAAGGCCAAATCATACAGGACCAGCTGGGGCAGGTCAAGTCGCTGGTGACCGATCGATTCAACGAGTCGCGTGCCAGACACCAGGAGGCAGAGATTCTCCCCCCACCAGTGCAGACGCCCACTCCGACCCCGCAGCGACAACGACAGCGAACACAGGATGCAAACCGACGGAGCACAGAGGAGCAGCGGCGACAGGAGGAAGAGAGCCGTGCACGACGAGCAAGGCACCAACACGAGGCACAGATGCTCATCGCAGAGCAGCGCAGACGACAACAGACGACGACCAATGGCCATGACCAAATAAACAATATTGTGGCAAATGCACGCATCGCTCGCCAGGAAAAGGACCGACTCGAAGAACAGAAGCGATTGCAGGAGGCCGCCATGCTTGGATACCCGACACCCGCATCCTTGCGCACTCGCCCCGAGTCCTACGAGGCCCCGCCCCAGCCTACCGTTCCCCCAGCCCAGCACTATGTTCCCGAACGATCAGCCTCGGCTGCGGGTCTCCAGCGCACCAATAGTACTGCGAGGGTCCACGCCCCAGTCCCGGTCCCGCCCCCCACAACAGCACCTGCCCCCGCCCCCATCCCCCGTGCACCCTCCCGAACCGCTTCCCGAGCAGACAACCATTACCATCGACCCATATCGGACCCTCGCTCCCGGGAAAACCCTACTGCCTCTGCACCTCCCCGCTCCAGCTCCAGAGCTGACCACAGGCCGGTCCCCACCGCGATACGAACAGATGCCTTTGCCATACGGAACGAGTCGGCTCCTGCGGCCTACGGTGCTTCAGCCGCTACCAATGCTGCGTACAATGCTGCCTATGGCCCTGGACTGGCATACGGCGCAAATCCGCCGACTGGGACGAGTGTCCGACCGCGAAAGATGAGTGTCACTTCGCCCGTCAAAGAGCGGCCCCCGGGAGGCGGTTTCAACGGTCCACCACCCACCACCCATGCCCCTGTCCCACGACGACGAACCGCATCCACAGGTCCTCAGAAGCCCCCTGTGTTTGCACCCGGTCAGTCCTACCATCGCACTCATAATTTTTGTCCTAACACCCCCCTTTGACAGACCCACGCGCAAACGGCGTGTTTCCGACTCTGGAAAAACGACCCCCCGAACAACGATCTTCATACCCGACTCAGTCCCCCATTAAACACCCTGCTCCTGCGTTTCCTAATCCCGAACCAGCGACCAGGCCCGAGCCTCAGGGGATTTTACCTCTCGAGAGCCCCTCTCACACATTGGCGCGCGAGCCCGAGGTACATGCACCTGCGCCTAGGAGAAATGGTCCAAATGGGCATGGGCCGGTCAGAGGGTAAGTTCTACCATGTTCTAGTAATTCCATCAATTCAATTTAATTCGAGTAGTTCGTCCTATCCTCCGCCCGTGACGACCACCTCTCCACCTCCTGGCCCAATCTCATACCCGACCATTATGACAATGCACCAGCGCGAACAAGGATACTACCCTTCTTCCCACTCGATGTTCTCTCTAGCAGGGCTAGCAACGGCCTTGACGGCCGAACGAGACATCCAAGCATTCGGTTCTCCTCCAAAGCAGCATCTAAACACACCCCCTGCTCTCTTATTCCAGCCTAATCCGGATCCTACGCCCCCCGGGTCAAAGGCACAGCTACCAGGCGGCTACGGGACACCGCCATCCCAGACCCAGACCAATTATGCGACCCGTCCCCCGCCCGCAGTCCCCATCTCCACACCACCCGTTTCTATCCCGACCCACGAAGACGAGGATCCGAGCCGTCTCCGCCAGGTCCTTCTCCCCGAAGAAGTCATCCAAAAATTCATGTCCATCGCGAAACCCAACACTCTCCGCCGGACCGAAACGTGCGGTCTGTTGCTCGGGAAGGCAAGGGGCGCCGGGTTTGCGGTCACGACCTTGTTAATCCCACGCCAGCGCGGGACGAGCGATACGTGCGAAATGATCGAGGAGGAGCTTATTTTGGATTTCCAAGAGACGCGAGGGCTGATTACCCTCGGCTGGGTGAGTTTTGCCCTGCTATTTGGGGTACTTATTAGATTTTATTTGATTGACGGTTGTTTGGATTAGATACATACCCATCCGACCCAGTCGTGTTTCATGTCTTCGATGGATTTGCATACCCATTCGGGATACCAGGCTTCTCTCAAAGAGGCATTTGCGATCGTTTGTGCCCCGTCTTCGAGTCCCAAGTGCGTTTCAAATCCATTCTTTGGTTTACATAGAGGCTAATGGGGATGGGCAAAGTGTGGGAATATTCAGGTTGACGGATCCGCCGGGTATGCAAGTGATTCTCAAGTGTACGGCCAAAGAGTCGTTTCATCCGCATTCGACTGGGAACATTTATACCGTGAGTCTCGAGTCTTGGGAATAGTCGTCCTGTCCGTGTTTATTCTCGGACATGATGATGGACCCGCACAAGAACCCAGCCTGACTCGAATCAATTTACAGGACGCAGACCAAGGACATGTCAAAATGGTCAAAAAGCTCGAACTCTCGATTGTCGACCTTCGAAGACACAGTGGCTGATTCTTGACCGACTCTCATGTTTTATGCTGTATGTTTTATGCTTTATGAGTGTTTCACGACTTGGTTTTGGGGCTTTAGCATTGATTCCGCTCTTTTCTCCCTCTCCTTTCCTTTATTTTTCATTCCTCCCCTCCTCAATTTGACGTACCTTATTTCATCCTAACTCGCCTCTTATTACGACTCTCCTCTCCACACTATCTAAATCATTTTATTCCACACACACGCACGCACACGCACATAAACTGTACATGACCTCCCTCGCTTGTTGTACTCGTATGGATTCATACCCCCCTTTCCTTTTGTGTACTTGTTAGTCGGTTGGTTGGTTTGCTCTTTGTTCGCTTTATCCTTTTTTTTTCTGCAGCTTGAGATTGAGTTTTGCGCGTTTCTTTCTTAGAGATCAAACGAGAGATTATTTTTGCGCTTTTTTTTTTCTTAGTTTGGTGTGTCAAGTTGCTTGTGAGGGCCAGTTTAGATTTCGCAAGTGGGAAGCATGTGTATTCTTGGAGAGGAGGGGTAGGTAAAAACTGTCAGATCTCCCCGATTGGGAGAGTTCAGAGGTTTCGAGTCGGATCTATCGAACAAGGCCTTGAGGCTCGTTCTAGTGTATTATGTTTGTGTTTATCGTTCCGTGGTGGTACATTTGGAGCGTTGCCCATGCGTGCCAGAGTAGGTGAGCAATTGTTGCTATCACTGAAACGAGGTAGGTAATAGGTACCGGTTTGTTTTGGATGCGGTATCATAAGTGCCAAAGTGGCTTAATTAGGGAAACTGGGAAAGCGTGGTGTTAAGATGACGGTGGTGGTGATGCGATATGACAACCGATGCACTGAGTGTTGTACGTACTGTACGTACGAACCCAATGATTATGGCTGGGCTATATGGCAAAAACGTTCGTTCGGAAGCCCTGGTTACAGATGTATGCACCAACCAAACCGGGCACAATATTATATCTTTAAATCCGTGTTTATGCCCTAGAACGGAGTTGCTGCTCTGTCAATCGTTTAAACGTGGTCGAAAAGCCTCTCGAATTGGCCTTGAAAAAGGAAAACAATAACATGGGGGTATCCTAGTATACTACGTAAAATACCCATCATTAGGTTTTAGCCTAGCATGTATGAACTGAATTCGAAAGGGTAGCTACACCTCCATCTGATCTTTCAAGGGTAATTATAGGATCACCACACCGCCACATCATGAGATTGGGTGTTCTCGGCGATGACCAAGCTCGAGCCCCTCATCATCGGAATAGCACCACTCTCTCGACCGGGATGTCCGATGTCTGTGGTGTATTTAAATGAGGGTGAGCCCCTCTGTTTCTATTGATTCCCTCTGCATGATGGTTGAAAGGATCACTTTATACTGGTGGGATGTGCGTCCACTTTGTTAAGAAAAAGTGTTTCAGGAAACTGTTACTCATGCATGGCTTTGAGATTAGACATGTCCGTCCGCCCAGCGGGTGATTATTGCGCTCGAAGAGGCCAAAGCTGATTATATCAAGTACGAAGTCGACCCTTGGAACAAGCCAGAGTGGTATGTTCCAAAGGTGAACCCTGCCACTGGCAAAAGTAAACCACCACCACTTTCTTTCTCACAACAACATCACTCACATCATTTCAGTCCCAGCACTCACATACGGAGGCCCCCCAGTCGACCCCTCGAACCCATCCCCCGAATCAGCAAAACTCACCGAATCCCTCGTTTTACTCGAGTTTATCGCCGATTTATACCCCGACTCGGGACTGTTGTCCGCGAACCCCGTTGAACGTGCCCATGCGCGGTTCATCACCGATGTCTTTCACACCAAGGTTTTCGATGCGTTTTATGGCATCATATGGGGTGGAGGGTCTCCGGATACATTGTACGATGGTTTGATGGCCTTGCAGGACCAGCTGCAAGCGCATCTCAAGTCTGGTCCGTTCTTGGGTGGCGACAAGATTAATATCGCGGATGCTGCCGTGGCCCCCTTTCTCGCTCGTATCCGTACACACTTTCATAACGGCGTGGGTATCTGGGAGGACGGACAAGGCAAAAATATATATGCCGAGATATTCGAGAACGAGCGGTTTGGGACGTTGCAGAAGTATACCGAGGCATTGCTGAGTAGGGACACGGTTAAAAACAGCTTCCCAGAGGTAAGCTGTGCATTTAGGTTACTAAAGTGGTTCGGTGTTGAGGTTTGTGTTTTGTAGGACAAGTACCTTGGCCAAGTCAAGACGTATATTGAAAGTAAGGGAAAAGGAAAGGCGTGAAGAGGTTGTATCAGTGCATTTTGCACTTTTGGATCGAATCTGAAAAAAAAAATGTTTTCTTTGTGATGTTTACCTTGTAATAATTTCTCAAGAGTATCAACACTTGTCCGGAACTTGATATTAAAACTATTAAAACCTCGACCTGTCTTGTCATTATGTCGATGTGTACAATCGCGCTCCTTTGGGAAACAGTTTACGAGAAGAAACCACACAACCGTCCTCGGGAATCGCGAAAAAACTAGCTTATATGCGTTGCCATTCAGGACGGAGTCATGCCACAGACGTATAAACTTGTTGTTATAAACCCCCTAAGGACCTACTTGGAATGATACGCATCAAATATATCGCGATCGTAACTGCAACGACTTGGTTGTGCACAAGGCACATGATTGCATTCCACCGATTCCCCTTCAATATTTGCTATCTTCTTGATAAAGCAAGAGTAAAATATTTCATACCCTTGCAGTAGCATATTTTGAGACCAACCGAGTGCAGCTGAAGAGTATTACAAAAAAGGAAATACGAGGTCTACTTGATTATAATACAAGACATCAACGAACAACAGCACATTCAATACATAAAACTATCTTTTCGAGCAAAGTCAATAATTTAAAGCGGCTCGCTATTGGCGGCCTATAAGTCATGGAAGAAAAAAAGCGGGTATAGTACGAGTAATCAATAACGTAGGAAACGCTAGTAGCGAAACATGACAAGCAATAGGGATTCAATATAAAAGGATCCTAGAAGCTAAGCATACAGCAAATGGGCCCGGAACGAAACCAAATCCAATTTACCAAGCGATAGGAGCAGCGAGCGAGACTAAAGCTGGGTTTAGGGGTGACGGCGAAGTAACCGAGCTTGAGCGGACTAGCGAGAAAACCAAGTTATATAGCGACATATCCAAGGTGGGCATAGTCAACAGCCCGTGCCAGACGGTGCTGAAAGACTAGCAGGTGTTACGAGCCAGACCTTAATGTCTTCAAGCTCACCCCAACAGGTGAAGCGATCACATCCGCCAACCCCCGCCGTGCTGGGGCCAGGCAGCACGGTTGGCCCGGGCGTGACAGGAATCATCATCACGTGTGGTTAGAGCCTTCTGATATCCAGGCTGGTCGCACCTAGCTATATGTGGTATCTCACTTGGTCACCGCCATTATTGGTCTCTGCGTATTCTACTCAAGCTCGCCAGCAGCTCGTTCCTAGACCGGTCCCTGCACTCGGTTGCCATTTTGCCGCGTACTTGGCTTTCGTCTCAATCCAAATCATACGTTCTCTTGCTCCGCTCAACGCCCTCCAGCGCACGCAGGAAGCCTCTTCGGCGGTTGATGAGTCGCACTGAAGTTGGACGAGATTGGGAGCGGGCGCTAGTAGGGAGGGGTTGGATGTGATATGTGGAAGTACTATTGTGAGCACATCCTTGCGTGACATATACTTCTCGCCAGTGGTCCACCAACAATCTTGCTCGCTAGTACTGAACCCAACCTGTTCGAACAAAAGGTGAGCTGGTGTACGAGCTGCTGCTGGTAGGCCACCACAATGTGAGCCGGTAGATGTATCGTACTCTAGCGAAAAGTGTTTAAACACAGAAATAAATCATGCATGTGACAAAACTCACCAATTGACTCGGCTAACCTCTTGCGCCCCTGAAATAGCATACCAGATAGCACAACCAAAAGCATAAGAGTATACACATTGAGCGAGACTCGTGTAATAGAATGCATGACCTCGCCGGTAGGGATGTGCTTGGTTAGGACACTGAGAAGCTTGTGTAACATCCAACCATTGCGGCTAAAATCGCCTGGGTGCTTTGGCTTATTAAACGCGGTGGGCTTGACGAGTCGTACTGCACAGGTCTTGGAGGCAATATGATACAAACTCGGATCCAATAGAAGCCAATCGTAGTATGCTGGCCCGGAGTAGAGGGCAAGGGAACTGGGGCGGTCGTACAAGGCCAAATCATTGGGAGTATCTACGTAGATGGCGAGGGCCCGACGATGATCGTACACTGCTAGATCCTTCGGGCCATCGTAGTAGTTGACAGTTAGTATTACACGCTCATGAATAGAGGTGGAATCTGGCCAGGTGGCATTTGAGTACAGCGAATGATGGTCTGGGTGAGACTGGGGACGACCATCGATAGTTCTGGGTCGCTTGTACCACTTGATGATATTTTTCGGGGTGACCATCCGAGAGACAGGGAGAGAAATTCTGCCTCTGATTTGGTGGGTGATCAGCCACTATGCTTCCTCGACTCGGTCGCCAACTTACTTGCGCGTCACAGGTGTGGAAGGGAACGCGAGCCGCGTCGTGCTTAGGGACCGGTGACCTTGGCGAACGAAACTTCAAGCAGGGTTATTATGTGCCACACTTGTCGAAAGGGTTACATACTGAACAAAGTCTCCGGGCTCCGGCCGGCTAGAATGGCGCACCGAAGTCATGAGGGCTCCGGCCGCGATGATCAAGTGAGAAAAGAATAGCATTATATGAAGAAGTACAGCTGACAATCTCCCTGAGGCAATGAGGTGGTTGAGATCAGGAGCAGGGGTAATTAGGGAGCTTTATATACACCACAGGAGTCGGTGGGGGAGGAGATTCAGCTAGGTGGATAGGGGGCGCCCCTATGTGTAAAACACGCTACCAAGTCACGGGAATACTCGTCCTCCAATTATTTTTATATTAACACGAGCTTAGTGTTGAGAGCTTCCAAAAGTTTGGAGCAAGATAACGGTCAATGCTTGCAAAAACACTGGTCAGTGCATACAGTCACAATAGACCCCGACGCCGGCGGGATGCGTCGAAGCACGTGACCCTGATGAGCGGGAGTTGTTTGTTAGAGCTTGACAAGAGTGACAGCGGTCCTATGATGCCATCATGCGTTCATAACAGAACGCTTGTATGGGCTTGGTGGCATTTTGGTAGGTGTGCCAGCCCTGTGCGGCGTTCTATATAGCATTATGCATACTGCCGCCCATAATATTACTTCCCGGGGATTATCAATGCTTGCTGGTTTTTCGATAGGCTACTACAGATTTATGTAGAAATACCGAGCAAGCCCCAGATATAGTATTTTAAGGAGCTAAATCACTAACACCGAATGAATTTTAAAGCATTTGTTCAACACCGACGGCATAAGCAATGGAATATTCGATATATACTAGTCTTATCTATGCTTGTATCACTGTATGTTTTCTGCTGGTATATTATTGTGGTACAATATATTACCTCGAGACGATTGATGGAGAATTTATATTAAGTTTGGCCCCCATGAGACGACATCAAGACCTGATTCAGCCACGGTTCCTGTGGATCATGGCGGAAGTATGGGCGGGATTGAAACATTGATATGAACACTGGAATTGACGACCGTCGGAAGTGAAGCTAAATTTCAGAAGAAGGAAAACCTTCCCATTCACTGATTATTCCGTCCTATGTATCCCAGAGCTTATACCTAATAACGCAAAACGCTCTGATACAGAAGTAGTAAGACACATCAGCCATTTGTCTTTTTGTGTTTGTAGAACTTATTCTTGGGGTGGCGGATTCTGCCGAATATATCTACTTCCGCCACTAAAGTTACTTTATTATTTCACAACAGCCCCTCACACTGACAACTGAATCGAGATCCAGACCTAGTACTCCCCCGGTGTTGCTCTGTATATATAGAGCAACAAGCAAGACATTTATCAGCCCCTCTAACCTCAGGATTGTGTTCTAACGCTCGCCCATTATGTCAAATTTTTCCTCAATGCAGTCCAACTCAGTGTTTTTCCAGCTAGGAATTTCGCATCACTATCAGCTTTACTGTTTTTTACTTGGCATCGTTGGCGCAACGGGTATACTGACTCTATACAAAACATTGACCACCAAGTCGGATATCTTGGTGTTGGATGGCCCCACTACAAATTCAATAGTTTGGGGTACTTAGCCTATTGAGAAAATATTTTCTCTGTATAACCAATTGTGTTGCCTTTTGCAGGGAGCGCGTCTGACATGTTCGACGATGAAGGGGGCCTCGAGTTTCAAGATAAATTAAAGAATACTTACGGTTCAGCGTGCCGAATACGAGGCCCCTTCGGGGTGAGTCAATAAAACTGTTAGCGATGTCTCGTAACTATACTTTTTACATAGGCGACTGAGCTGTGGGTTTCAGACCCACGGGCACTCCAAGAAATCCTGGTCAAAGGGCATGATTCCTTTAGGGAGCCTGATTGGTTCACCACGTGAGTCTATCACTCATTTGGTTTGGTTACATACTAAATGTCTATATTTAGTTGGCTAGAACTTGTATTTGGGCCAGTAGTAGCCACGGTCTATGGTAAATTCCACGACTTGAAACTTCATTATTATGACTAACTCCCGCTAGGACATCAACACAAAATTCAGCGCAAAGTATGTATGAACCGTCCCAGTCGTAGCTTAACTAAATTTTGGAAAGATCCTAAACCCGGTTTTCACCACAAACCATGTTCGCAATTGTGAGTATGGATGTATAGCATCGTTGCATAATCTCACTTCTATTCTCTCTACGCGTAGTGGTAAAACTTTAATACTCAGGCCTTCTTCACGGCATCTAATATTGTTGCATTCAGACGCCTACCATAACAACAATCGGACAAAAGGTGAATCGTTTATTAGAGTTTGGGGGGTTTGATCGAGCTATAAGCCAATACAAATGTTTCCAGTTCGTTGAGATCTTGAAATCGGAAGTTGAAACGAACGAAACCAATACGGAGATAATCGACATCTTTAAATGGGTTCACCTGGTTTCTCTTGAGATCATTGGTCAAGCAGGTATGTTACAAAAAGCCGTGGTGGAGATAAGCTGAGTTTCCCTGTTTAGGAATTGGCCACTCGTTTGGTATATTGGAAGGAAACGTGCCAGACTATCTGGCCGCTTCTCGTGACTTTTTGTGAGTATGCGCGTATTATAGTCCCCTCGCGTCTCTAACCATTCTTAAAGTGCGTTGATGGCCGAGATGTGGTATTTCCATCCGTTTGTTACCTTTTTCTCCCGGATAGGAACTGCTTCCTTTCGACGAGCCATTGTAGAGTGGATCCCGCACCGGCCTGTTCAGAGAATAAAGAATGTGTCCGATACTATGCATAAAACGGTCAGTATGATGCAAGCGGTTTGTGGGCGAGACGCTGATGACCGAGATTTAGGCAGTGGAGATCATGAGGCACAAACGAGAGGCAATGCACAATGGGACCTTGGACTCGGAGGTGGCGGCTGGAAAGGATATCATGACAGCACTCTGTAAGCACTCCTGGTTCTACCGTTTTTGTCGTTTTCGACTTGACGTTGACCACACTTAGTGAGTCAAAATCTTGTCGTGGCACCTCATGATCAGATGACGGATGAGGAGATATTATCACAAGTCAAGTGTGTGCCAACAATTGAGCCAGCAAAAATATAATACTAAGGCATACTCCCTTCCGATCATTAGTGGGCTGGCATTTGCAGGACATGACACTACAAGGTACTGAAGCTATGCATGCTAAGGTAATAGGTGATAATTAATTTTCATGAAACCTTAGCTCTGCTCTCTCGCAAGCAATCAACATGTTGGCCGAGTACCAGGAGGTTCAGACAAAACTTCGGGATGAAATTCGTACAGCGCACCGCTCTTACGGGAAGAATCTGGATTACGACCAACTCAATTCACTCTCTTACTTGGATGCAGTTTGTCGAGAGTGCTTGAGGCTTCATGCTCCGGGAGCGTTTGCAATCCGTGTCGCAACTGAGGATTGGACATTACCTCTCCATTACCCAATCAAAACCAAGGACGAAAAGGTCACGCTATCGACAATACGGATTCCAAAAGGTACCACCCTGCATATAGCTCTTCGAGCTGCGAACAAGGATGAGTAAGTATTAAAAGTCATGCTGTGGGATTTTGCTGACTTGATGCTTCAGAAGAACTTGGGGAGTCGATGCTGAGGAGTTTAAACCTGAGCGCTGGCTTGAGCCATTGCCAGCAAGCGTTTCAGATGCTCGCATGCCGGGAATATATTCGTCGATGTACGTATCGCTAATGAGAGAAATGACGTTCTTGAGTAATTTTTGTTGGTGATCGCTAGGATGACATTCTTGGGAGGACCGCGAGGGTGTCCGTGAGTGGCCTTATATTGATTCGATTAACAAGCAGTGATAACCGTTGCTCTAGAGGCATGAAGTTCTCTCAACTAGAGATGAGTTGGTAGCTTCTCCTGAGACACAAAAAACCGAATACTCATACTAAATGTGTAGAAATTGTACTCTCGCGCTTGGTGTCGTCGTTCGGTTTCCGTCCTTCCGGAGATGCAATCAGGTGGAAGGCTACTGGGATCGCCAAACCGCATGTCCAGCGACCCGACGGGAAATTTAGTGAGACTCCCATGATGCCTATTAGAGTGACTGTGTTGGAAGAGACAGAGTAGGTAGCCATAGATATGCATACACACACGCGCGTACTTGGCTTCGGTTTGCTTCTCGTTTATGTAGAAATCTCTTGTAAGTACTAGAACAATCTAGTACGTTCTTACGCAGTAATCGAGTCAAGTGTCGAGTCACTTGGTACATGCGCAGTAGAAAGCGCAGCCTTCTACGGTATGACTCGAGAGAGTCCATAAGGTATATATAGCCCTACCAAGGCTCTTATACCGTATCTCTCTCTACTCACTTAACTCTCTGTCATTACTCTTTACTTAACACGACTTGTATTAGTTACAGTATATACATTTGTCTATTAACGATCTATTTCTACAGGTTATGAGCCCCGCTTGTACGCTTTATAACCTAAAGTAAATAGATAGATATATATACTTACCTGTGTACACATTATGGCCGATAATACTGCTAGTACATCGACCAATACTGGTATCAGCGGCTTACACCGGATACCATCCCTACGAGGGACCGAG
This sequence comes from Rhizoctonia solani, assembly GCF_016906535.1. Taxonomy (NCBI): domain Eukaryota; kingdom Fungi; phylum Basidiomycota; class Agaricomycetes; order Cantharellales; family Ceratobasidiaceae; genus Rhizoctonia; species Rhizoctonia solani. The sequence continues at coordinate 1,726,108 of NC_057383.1, forward strand.
AATTATAATGTGTGGCGAATACAAATGGAAGACATACTCACAGATCTTGATTTGTTCGCACACGTCAATGGTACCAAACAGCGACCTAACAAAACGATAAATGTAAAGTTAACAGGTCGAAAGGATGCCAATAATAAGGACTTACCTGACCTTGAAGTTGGCAATGAAAATCCTGAGTATACATCGTGGGCTAAAGACGATCGCAAAGCCTTATCGAACATACGTCTCCGAGTCGACGGACACGTACTAACGCATATACGAAGCTGTGAATATTCTGCAAACGCTTGGCAGATCCTGGAGGCAACATATCAGGTTCAAGGCACCGTCGGATTAATCGACTTACGGAGAAAATTCTTCAGTCACCGAATGACCGATGGAGAAGACGTCGAGGAACATATCCAACGTATGCGCGGATGGTTCCAACAAATAAACTCAATAAGCCCTAACTCGTGCACCGAAATCGACTGGATTACGACGCTCATAGCGAGCCTACCTGACTCATGGGATAGCTTTACGCAGTCCGTAAGCTTCCAATTCGACTCAGCAGACACAACCAAGCTAACAACTCAAATAAGCGACTTACGTTCACGAGTCTTAGCCGAAGCTCACCGGCGGAACACTAGGAGCAATGAAGGAAAGGCTTTCTTTAGTACAAACAAGCCTCTGTTCAATAGAACCGTACGTACCAATTCGGGTCACAAAGGACCGGATAAATCGAAGTCCAAATGCAATAACTGCGGGAAGATAGGCCACTGGGCAGCCGAATGTAGAGGCCCGGGTGGTGGTGCATACAAACACAGTCAGAACAATAAGGGGAATCAGACGAACAGGAAGTTCAACTCACCAAACAGACCCCGGAACAATAACGCCCGCGCGCATATAGCAGTCGCAAATAACGATACTAATGACTACGCGTTCTCGAACTTCGAGAACATTCCCGAAGGCCTACGTAAAGCCGCGAACGAATGGATAGCCGATAGTGGAACGACGACTCACATAGCAAATAATCGGAACTCTTTTTCCGACTATAGTAAGACATCTGGTTATGTAACCGGCGTAACCGGTAAAGAGCCGATCTTGGGCCGAGGCACCGTAGAACTGGAATGCCTGATTAATAATGATACAAACGAATATAGGACAATTAGGCTTACAAACGTAGCTCACGTGCCGAGCTCCCCGGCTAATTTGATAAGTTTATCACTAGTCACAGATAAAGGCTATCGAGTCTCAATGGACCGAGACCAATTAGTAATACATGGTACAAACAATGAAGTGATCACCTATGGTTCGAAGCTCCGAGACCGTGATCAAGGAAGTCTGTGGAAAATAAATGCTAAGGCAGTTAGCAAAACAACGGCAAAACAAAAGGCTCAAAATGTACCCACTGAACTGGCGCTAGTTAAACAAACTGGTCGAACTTGGCTCGACTGGCATAGAGTACTCGGGCACATCGGCCCGCAAGCACTCCAACGAATAAAGAATACAGGCGCAGTTAGCGGAATGGAAATAGCGGAAGATAAGGACGGACTCAACTTCGAATGTGAGTCCTGCATTCAAGCGAAGGCGCATACACGCCCATTCCCGAAGGAATCAACCACCAAAACGAACAAAATCGGCGAACTCGTAGTGACCAATGTATGGGGACCCGCCCGAACCCCCTCAATCGGACGCTATAAGTATTATGTATCATTTACGGATGTAGCCACTCGTTTCACGCGTTTAGGATTCTTGAGGCACAAGGACAAAACTTTGAATGAATATAAATTGTTCGAAGCCATGCTAAATACACAAAAGAATAAGAAAATTAAACGCGTACAATTTGATAACGGCGGGGAATTTGTGAATAAGGAATGGGAAGAGCATGCAGCACAGAAAGGGACCGTTTTAGAAACAACGGCCCCGTACTCATCTCAGCAAAACGGTATCGCTGAACGATTAAACCGTACACTTACCGATAAGGCCCGAGCAATGCTACTCGAGTCAGCAGCCCCGAAGTTCCTTTGGAACGAGGCTATCGCGTACGCATGTTATCTCAAGAACCGCGTACCTACGCAAGTGCACGGTAAGTTCTGGAAAACACCGTTTGAGGCGTTTTGGGGAAACAAACCGGACGTTAGCGTGCTGCGGCCTTGGGGAACCAAGTGCTACGTACTCGACCAAGGCGAGAACAGGTCCAAATTGGACCCGAAGACCTTCACGGCAACATTTGTAGGAATATCGGACGCTCAAGGTAAGAGCTGGCGTTATTATAAACCCGGAGCTAATCGCATATTGCACTCACGCAATATATTGTTCCCTAGGAGTCATGCGACCATAGAAGAGGTCGACGACAGTACCGATTGGGGGGAATTGGTCGCTCCGCCCGCTGAGGGGAGATGACTTGCGCTAACAGCGCTGCGGAACGACCGAAGGAAGATGCTAGAACAGGGGGAGAACATGTAGTAAGAAAAACCGAGAAAAATGAATTAAAAATCGAGAGCGAACCTGAGAGTATAAAAGAAGAGGTGAAAGTCGAACCAACATCATCCAACTCATCTACTGAACCTGTTCGACAACCTGCACTACACAAACCTACCACCTCTCGCTCTAGGTCTGCTATGCGCCCTAACCTTAGTGCTACGGCTGCTGAATCGCTCAAAAGAATCAACTCACTTACTACCGGGAGCTACGACGGCGTTTGAACACGCCGACAGAACCCAAACGCCCCCGCGATCTCACTCAGCAAGGAACATGGCAAGCTCGAGATCAATGTCGATGACACCTCCCCATCCGGTCAGTTTAATCCTAGCATAAGGAACGAACAAACTAACCTAGCTCTAGAAATCTCCGATATATTCACCGGCTCCAGCGACGCCAACAGCTCCGACAGCAAGATCAACTACTCATACGATCTCCCCACTGACGACACCTCCACCTTACTCTCCGCACCTTCCATCCCGTCCGAGTACGCCTACGCATTGGAGACGCCGACAACACCCAAATCGACCTCGACTATCAACGATAGACTGGTCAAGAGATTCAGCCATCTCAGGCTATCAGACGCGACTCCAACCGAGCCGGATTCCCCCTTGGCGTCGACCGGGGATCTGGAACAACCCTGGTCCCTCGCGGCCATTACCAAGGCGGCCGACAACCCAACCGTGGAGGAGGCCCTTGCGGGACCACAGGCACTCGAATGGTGGAAGGCGATGCAGAATGAGGTCAGTACCTTTGACAAACTAGACACGACCGAACTCACCGAATTACCCTACGAACGCAAGGCAATGGGGAACAAATGGGTTCTCACGCTCAAACGCGATGAGAACGGTGAACCGGTACGCTATAAAGCACGATTAGTCGTCCAAGGTTTTAGCCAACAGCCAGGTATCGACTTCGATAAGACATTCGCACCTGTTGTACAATTAGATTCCATTCGTACACTTGTATCGCTTGCTAACAACAACGACTGGGACGTCTGACAGCTAGACGTCAATGCCGCCTACTTACACGCACCTATCGAAGAAGACTTATACATGCGACAAATTCCTTACTTCAACGACGGTACGGACCGAGTTCTTAAACTCAAGCGATCTATATATGGACTGAAACAAGCAGGCCAAATGTGGAACAAATTTTACGATACCAAACTCAAGACAATCGGTTATAAACCTTGCCTTACCAACACATGTGTCTACCAACGTATCCAAGAATTGAACGGTGAGCAATACGTATCCATTATTGCCACCCACGTTGATGACTCAATCGTAATTACATCGACAAACCACACTGACTTCGCAATATCAGAACTCCTGAACATATTCAATATGCGCGACTTAGGCCCCATTCGTCACTTCCTGGGTATCACATTCAAGCGCGATCGTAAACAAGGAATTATGCACCTTAACCAAACCGCATACATCAACAGCTTAGCCGAATTCGCAGGTCTTAAAGATGCTTACCCCGCCGACACTCCACTCAGCCCTAGTGTTCAGCTTACACGTTTCGAGGGCACCAAACCAAAATTTAACTATGGGACTTACATTGGTAAGCTCCTATATGCGGCCTTGTGTACCCGTCCTGACATCGCATTCGCCGTCGCACACCTTGCTCAATTCACTTCGTGTTACGGACCGGCACACGTGACTCAAATCAAACGTGTCATTCGCTACCTCTTAGGCACTCCGACGCTAGGACTTACGTATCGCCGATCAGCCGAAGACTTCGGCGAAATCGGTTATTCCGATGCTGACTGGGGAAGCAACCTCATAGATCGTAAGTCCGTCTCCGGTCATGTCTTTATGCTTGGAGGCGCTGCGATTTCTTGGTCAGCTAAGAAGCAGGCCACAGTCGCATTGTCGACTATGGAAGCCGAATATATGTCGTTGGCACACACATGTACTCAGGCTCTTTGGCTTCGTCAATTCTTTGAGGAATTGCACTTATACGCCGACGCCCCTACTCTCATATTGTCCAATAATATCGCCGCATTAACATTATCCGTAGAATCCCAATACCACGGACGCTCAAAGCATATCGATATACGACACCATTTTATGCGCGATATCATCGAGCAACGTAAGGTATCTACCTTGTACGTACCTACTCATGAGAACTTAGCCAACGCTTTTACTAAAGCTCTGCCGGCTCCTCAATTTAGGTATCTCATGCGATCAATCATGGGAGAGATTACGGAGACGTCGATCGAGGACGAAGTTGATTAACCAAATCAACTTAATCAATCATAAATAGCTGTATAACTGAAAATAGTAAAGCCATGTATATGAACGGCCATTGGTTTCGAAATATGATTGAATTTATTGACTCGTCTTTAATGTATCTACACTTAACTCGCTTAAGGGGGAGTGTAGAAATCTCTTGTAAGTACTAGAACAATCTAGTACGTTCTTACGCAGTAATCGAGTCAAGTGTCGAGTCACTTGGTACATGCGCAGTAGAAAGCGCAGCCTTCTACGGTATGACTCGAGAGAGTCCATAAGGTATATATATAGCCCTACCAAGGCTCTTATACCGTATCTCTCTCTACTCACTTAACTCTCTGTCATTACTCTTTACTTAACACGACTTGTATTAGTTACAGTATATACATTTGTCTATTAACGATCTATTTCTACAGTTTATATGGATCTTTAGCGGATATCTAGGCTCTTTTTCTTCTTAAAATACAATCCCGTTTTCCTTGCACCTCCTTACTTAATAGTAGAAACAATAAACTCGACCATGCGCGCTTTCAAGCCTCATGCATAGGTGAAATGGAAAATGCAATACTTGACTAATCCTGATGACCACAAATGAATCCAAGTATCCATTCTACGACAAATTCCAAGGAGAGCGCCAAATGTGAGACTTATTCCCCACCATGCTACAAACTTCGGACGCCAGGCAGCGCCCACTCACCATTCCTTTCGCCCACAATGTCTAATAGATCGAGGGCTGGGTGTTATACATGCAAAGCCAAGTAAGTAGAGAACATACGACCTTCTAATTGTCAGATCACGGTACTACTAGTCATCATAGGCGCAAGAAATGCGACGAGGTAGAACCCAGATGTCTCAGGTGAGCTTCCGTTCTCTGAAAGTGGCTAGCTCTGTTAACCAGCCAATTAGATGTATACTGAGTAGAATGGAGTGCCGTTATGAGTATGTCGAATCCAGCGAGGGGACCCAAAAACGAACAAGACCAGCACCGAGACCCCCAGGGCGAGCAGGCAAAAAAACTTGCCAAACAGCAAGCGAGCTTGGCCCAGGCATTGAGTCTCACAGATAACTCACTGCTGGCCCCTGATAGGCTTGCTGGTTCATTCGACTCCCGCCACGTCCCCTCTCTCGGCGCCACGCCGCCCCTTGGTGCACACTTGGACACCACACTATATGAGCTAGCCATGATGCCTTCCCTCAACTTGACATCTTACCAGCCGACCCTACTTGCTTCGTTCAGCCCGGAGAACAATGATTTCCTTTCACAGGAAGATCATTCAACCCACACGTTAACATATTCTCTGCCATCATCGAATGAAAATCTCCGTTCACTAGACCTACCAAGCTTGTATTGCCCACCCGACCCAAGTTCCAGCCTCTATATTCACAAAAGTGAAAATGTGGAAGACCTCGAGGGGGTTGGTGAAATTGTTTGTCGAACTCCACTTGGCCTGGACCGTATGGTAGATAGCAACTCATTGATATTCGTTTTATACGCGTGTGAGTCCCAGATCTTTTTCCCTATCTCACAACTCTTACGTGTTTCCGTTAGATTCCCAATGGATTCTATTGGCCGTTTTCGACCCTCTTCAAATAATTCATACATCACAAGAAACAATAATAAATCAATTTTTAGACTCCTCTGCTTCACGGTGCAGGCTCATACTAATCTCGGAATTAATGATGAGATTAATCGAGTCCCAGAGCTTGGATGAAGGAGGAAAGAGGATGCTTGCATTGCTAGAAGGCGAGATTTGTCGAAACATAGTAGGCTATCAGACTCAGCAAAAGCTTTTGAGTCAAGAAGAACGGAGACGCGCAATTACGGCGTTGGATCACTTGGTAGAGGCAAGTTCCTTCTCATGTAACTTTGAACATATACTGACTGGCTGAACGGACAGCTGCTCAGTATACGTCTATTTTCAGCCCCTCTTGCCCCTACCCTCCATCTCCTCCAATTGACAGCCCCCGTATTTCTAAGCACCTGTTCCCTACCTCATCCCCCGGATATGTCAATGGCTCTCCTTGATCCCAGTATTAACTTACGACATTTTGTGGTGATGGATGTTGTTACAAGTATTACGACCGGTAGACCACTTTTGTGCAGGTTAGTCGTATCTCAGTCTTGACTATAGTGCTTGATGGTGACATTGGTGGGCACGAACCGCGAAACAGATATCGTGTGCCCTGGTCCCTCGATTTATGCGGCAGATTTACAAGGACAAGAGAGGACCAGGGTTTGCAATGGATGTTTGGCATCCCGGATCAATTCATTTTGCTCCTCGGGTATATGACTGGTCTCCGGGATGATGCTGACACTACCGGCATACCAACGGCTCCCAGAGTTATCGAGCAGATTGAAGAAGACATGAGAAGCATGATCATCTTACCATGTGAGGGCGGAGACGCATCATTAACAGTTGCAAGGATGATCGTACAGGCATGTTGGCGCGGGGCCACCTTTATTTATCTTTACATGGTGAGCTCGTGCATAAGATGTTTGTTGATCCCGCTTAAACATGATATAGGCATTGTGCGGAGCGGACGCGTTCGATCCTCGAGTAATGAGAGCACAAAGAGGCTTCATGAAGCTCGTAAATGGAACCAGACCCGGACGTAACCCCGATACATTCTTACTTTTCCCCATGCTAATAGTAAGATCTTGCTTACGATGTGACCCTGTACCTGTCTTCACCTTATTTGACCAGGTGGGCTGATCAGCAACCAAGTCTACCCATCGACAAACCATCATATCTCGTATCCTTACCACACCCCATTTTATGAACCCAAATACAACTGGAAACGATTATCTCCGTATGTTAGAGGATATTTGGGCCCGGACAAACTCAGAAGGCAGGGCAGCTCGATGGGAGGATCTCCGAGAAGCGTGCGTGAGAATTACGGGAATCTAGGGGTTTGCCTTGGCCTCTTGGAAATGAATCAGAGAGTTGTGCATTAACGAGATTGGCGGTACGGGATGAACTGTTGAGTAGCATATATGCCCATTCGAATTCAGCACATCAACGAGCACAGGGCCAGGCCCATAGAAAGATAGATGTTTACGATTGTAGCCTTCGTCCTGAACCACGATAGACGGGCAGGAATCAAAATCTTCAGGGCCAGTTGCAATGAGATCTTCAAATCAGATTGGATTGTTGTGGCTATAAGAGTCCTGGATGTACTATATCTAATCAGAAGATATTCAACTTGACCTAGGCTGTTTCCAATAATAGAGGCCGATGTTCCACATGACTTATATGGGGTCACGGACTCCTAACCAGAATAGTGTTGAGACAGTGCAACCAGCAACTTGGCCTGGGATAAATTTGCCCAAGTACATGGTGTGATATGCACTATGGATCTTAGCCCATCCCACATTGCGATCCCCCTAATTCATCTTCATGCCTTCATGTATACTTGTTGAGCGACAAGCGTATTATAGTTATGTATATTGGATAGATACGTATACCAATAGCTTGTTCCCAATGTTAATGACTGGCACTATAGAGTCACTGTGGTGTGATAAGATCCTGAAAATCAGTACATCAGTAAAAGATTCCTTTTTTCAGTAGGATATGGCCTGAAAATAACAATGTTAGTATGCCTCCCTCAGCATGAATCAGACTATGGAAGAATTGATACCTAAAATCAATATGTATTGATCTTGATTTCAGCTCAATTCTCACTTAAACACACGCACTGATTTTCAGCATTATAACCTTGTACAGTGAGTGGCAAAGAAATATTGACGTATCAATGCCCGATGTTAGGCTCAATCTAGCTGGAAAGTTAAGTGAACTTCTTTTGAATGATGCAGTATAGATCCGGAATACATAGCATTTAGTATGTGCATTAACTGCTTCCCTAAATGGCCAGCAAGGTGCAGAGTTTTTGGATCATGCTAGTACGGGGTGGCTGGGATCAAAAGAGAAGTGCGCACAAGAATTGCATCGCTTAGCGGCTCCAGCCTGAAGTGGAACTATTACCAAACCAAGGGACCGGTGAACTTACAAACCAAAACACGCTGCACAGGAAGTAGCATTCAAGGCCTTTAAGAAACGTATAGCTCCTATTAGCCACGCATATGCGCACAACCCCCAAGTCTCCATGAGGTCATTCAGAACCCGTTCCTGCTTGATGATCCCGCCACTATACAAAACCAAAATCAGAACTTGATATTGACTGATCAGAACGTCAAATGCATGGGCCCTTGTAAAGTGCTGAAAGGCCGCTGAAATATGAATCCAGTCAACATCAGTTACCATTGTTAGATATATTCCCGGGTCAGCATTTTTATTGTGGACCAAATGTCTTAGGAAATATTGCCAACACTGGAGGCTGCCCTGGATATTCAGCGCATCATAGGATTCAGGTTTACACTGCAAATGCCCACAAGAGACAAGTATGAAGTTATTTATTGTCACTTATGATATCTACCCTTCCACCAAGTAAGCAAGGGGTCAAAATTACCTTGGGACCATTTCCAAGACGACCAGCTCCAAGTACTCCTACTGTTGATGCAAATCAACGTCGCTAGTTAACCCAGGAACATACTACACAAGCGCTACATTTTGAATACCTCCCGCAACCACACATTGTTTGCATTATCCAGACTCTCCCATTATAGTCACGTTGATCAGCATTTTGGGGTCTTTGCTGGTTGTCCCATCCGAGTATTGTGTGTAAGGTTTGGCGGTGGTGTCGTTCTTCCAGTTGATGTTTTCATTAGATAGTTCAAACTTGAATGATGAAACAAGATTTGAGAGAACCGTCTCTGTTTGAACCAAACTCTGCTCAACCTTTGCACTTGAGCCTGTTAAAGGAGGACACTCACTCATCTCCAGCTGGGCAAACTTCACACCCCTGGCGTTACTGGAGCTAAATATCAGTCAATCAGGCGGATGAAAAAACACTCACGGGCATGCCCGTGGCCCTCCGAGAAACGTCATACTAAGTTGATTAGCTGGGTTTACTGTTTTGACAAGCTCCTTTTTGAGACCTGCACTTACGTTGATGCGTAGATACCAGGCATTCTAGAATCCATAACACTCTTGGGCAATGGCTCAAGCCAGCGATCTGGCCTAAACACTTTGGCGTCATCTCCCCAGGTTCGTCTGGGACCGATCTTAATACCACTCCTTTAAGCAACTTCAACACCTACCGATCTTGGTTTGCCGCACCAAGAGACACATGCAGCGTGGCACCTTTGGGAACATGAATGTTCAGCATCATGGCCCTCCCTTCAGCCGACCTGGCAGGATAGTGAAGAGGTAGTATCCAATCCTTCATTGCAACACGATCCAGAAAGAACACAGGGGCATGAAGCCTTAATGACTCTCGACACACCGCGTCCAAGTAAGGAAGTGAGTTAAGCTGATCATAGTCAAGATTCTTTCCATAGAAATGGTGTGCTCTACGAATTTCGTCTCGGAGTTTGGATTGTATACACGGGTGTTCGGCTAAAAGATGGATCGTGCGTGAAAGAGCAGAGCTGGGGTTCCAGAATCACATGAATGTCAAGGCGAAAACAAGTTGCTATAAGTACAAGTACCTTGTGCTGTCATTTCCAGCGAATGCCAATCCGCTGTTGGGTTTAATCACAGTTGTATATCAATCACAGCTCAAGCTTTCAATGATTGCCTACTTGATTTGAGCCAACACGTCCTCGTCGGTCATCTGATCTTGAGGCGCAGCCATAAGATTGTGCCTCACTAGATACAGTTGGTATGTATTCGAGGGCCGATAGGGAAGGGGGTGGCAGTCACTCACGAAGCGCTGTTGTGATATCTCTTCCGGCCGCCACCTCTGAGTCTAGAGTGCCACTGTTCAGCGCCTCCCGTTTCCGTCTCATAATATCAACCGCCTGGATAGACCATGACCAATCGTACATGAGCGCAACGCTAAGATGATACTAACCGTTTCGTGCATGGTGTCAGCCACATTTTTCATCCTCTGGACAAGGCGATGGGGAATATGTTCTACCACTGCCCTACGGAGGAAGGCAGGCCCAAGCTGAACCAAAAACGCTATGAATGGATGAAGGTACCACATCTCCGTCAGTAACCCGCTTTGGGACGGGACAAATCAGCGAGGTCAATAATATGTATACATTCAGGTACACACAACAAATCTCGGGAAGCAAAGAGGTAGGCGGGAACTTTGCCATCCAGTATTCCAAAAGAGTGGCCCATTCCTGAAGAAGGATGTCCATGCCATACTCTTCTATAAAACGATCGAAAACATACCTGCTTGACCGATGATCTCGAGTGAAATAAGATGGGACCACTTGAAAAGATCAATCGCCTGACTGTTGCCGCCGTTGGTCTGAACTTCTGAGGTTATAGCATCAACGAGCTATCTCAATTACGACACTGAGTCTGAAAAGCAACTAATGACCAGGATAGCTCACCCGTTGAGCAATCGTTGTCATTGTGGGTGTCTAAATTCGGGCACCGTTAAGAACAATAAAATGGATCGAATATACAACCCTACCACTGGATGAATAGTTGATAGTACATATTTTAATTTTGGACCCGGTTATTAAAAGGCCAACTCACAGTTACGCATATGACTTGCGCCAAAAACCGGATTTAGAATCTTGGGCAGTTTTTGATAGGATATAACTAGATGAAAAATGCAAGCTTGTACATACCTTGCGTTGAACTTCATGTCGATGCCCTGGGAGACCTGAGAATGGTTTCCGAATGTGGGAGTGTATTACTGACCATAAACCGTTGGCATTACTGGTCCAAAGACGAGTTTCAACCAACTTGGAGCAATATTCAGTAGACGGCCAACTAATAGAACACCACAACTGACGTTATGAGCCAGCCGGGCTCTCTGAAATCATCATGGCCCTTGATGAAGATTTCCTGGAGGGCTCGCGGGTCAGATACCCAGAGTTCTTCTGCCTTCGCACAAGACGTAAGACTGAAGTATCACCTCGGGGATCTCAAACTCACTCCGAATGGGCCTTTTATTCGGCATACTGAGCCGTAGGTATCCATTAGTTTGTCTTGAAAGTCAAGGGCTGTATCGGGATCAAACATGTCTTCAGTGCTCCCTGAGCAATGTACTCGAGTCAGTGATACGGAAATCAGAGACAGCCTGAACCAATGTACCCCAGATCGCGGAAGACGGAGCGGGGCCATCGAGCATTGAGATATTGGATTTGCCCCTTACTGCTCTAGATAAAACGAGGACAGCTGCTAGCCCAATAACACCCAGCAAGGCATAGCAAAGATGGTCACCCCGTGAGACTGCGAGTTTCTGCAGTGCAAAACCGAAACATGTTGCGCTGAGATTCGTCATTTTAATCGTGCGGTGGGCTTGCCACCCACCCAGTGCCTCTTATACAAAAGATGGTGTGCCTATCACAACCTTGCAGGATAACACGAGGGAGTACAATCACGGAAGAGCGTTCGAGTGAACAGGCAGAAGAGCATTCGAGCACAGACGGAAGAGCGCCCGAACTCACACACGGAAGCGATTGCCTTTGCCAGCAACATGTGTGACTTCACCTGCCCTAGCATGTCGAATATAGTAGCTTTAGTTGCCCTCACCAATCACGCCCAAATCTTCACTGAATCCAGAGACTCTGCCCAACAAGACCGAGGGTGATTCCTAGATGATCCCACAACCCGAGAGACTCCCGGCCTTTGATTGTGGACAAGTAGATGCTGCGATAGTGGCGTCTGAGTGTGCTCGCGCTCATCGATCGTGACACATCCTCGTATCGTAAAGGCGCTCCGCCACTAGCACCACATCCGCGAGTGGCAAGTTTTACCCCAAATCCGATAGTGTAGATATATAATCCAAATATCATGCTAGCCATAATAGAATGTGCAGCGTGGGTCATTTCGATTAATCCCCTTTCTCGTTCGCCAAAAAGCTCGAATTTCGAGATCGCCACAGATTGGGGCGATTCATGGTCTGGAACTATCGCATTAAATGAGGTTGGCTACGTTGATGGAGAAGGATACCAGGCACTTGTGTTTTAAACCAGCCTCTGATCAATTAGGAATGTCAGCGTGTACTAAACCCCTTTGAGGTGGCCAAACCACTCCCAATCCGATCGTATACGCCAGCATCACAATGGTTTCCATAAAGCCTGAGATTTGGATCTCATCCACCTCACTCAACAGTACGAGGTGCTACCGCCCTCCACCGAATCGCCCAACTGCAGAGCTAGAATATATGTGCATGTCCCGTGACTTTAATTCCCATCGTACTGTGCTGAATATGGTTTAACCACACGCTCCCGACTTGACTTTTGAAGATTCGTCGATTTCTGGTCACTTTGAAGCCTACTGAGCTCTCTCTTAACCGATGATGTACCCCGCTTGCTCCCCCCCCCCCATGCCATTAATTTGTCCATCGAGTACGCGGATTTCGACCTTGGATCTTGGATCTTGGCCGGTTCGGGTTCCACATGACTCATCATTTCCCGAGTTTGGACTAGACACATATTTCGCGTATAAATTTTGGTCGATACAATCGGGGGATGCCCGCGACGCAGAGATCACGATGGATCATGATGTTGACATCTTGGGTGGCAAATCCGTGTTGTGGCTAGCGCTAGTCACACAACGGCTCAAGTCAACCCGTATATGCATCGTTTCAGAGCCTTCTCCTGTCTTTCAACAATTGCTTAATTTTATAGAGATTGTATAAGTAACACCCTGAAATATTTGACCCTCACCACGGCAGGCGTGATACAAACACTTGAACCCGAACGCCGGTTTGGGGCCCTAGTAGCCTTTTACATTGCTTTGTTAATTAGGTAGTGAGACACGGATAGTATTAATTTCTCCCGAGAGAACAATCAAGGCATTACGCAAGCAAGTATAACAGCTAATAAGAACCACCAGCCCATTCCGGGCGGTGCGAACCAGTTCAGCTATATTTTCGAGCGACAAAAGTCTTCGAATCCGGGAAAGTTATTCGTTTGGGACAGAAGATCGCAAGACTGTTGGGCTAGTCGTGGATCTTTTGTTGGCGGCCTGCTCCAGCTTTGACGTATCGTTGTAAAAGAACTCTAGAGTTAGCGAATCGGAATCAATACTATATAGCTGGCTTGCAACTTTCTGAAGCCGCGTAAGGGTTACGCGATCATCGTACAGTGTATGCGTTACCCTTACGATACACCATTACCCCGAACCGTTACACTTACCCATTCGTGCTTCTTTGAGACTGATTACCAACTATATACATTTATTTGGTTTATTCTGTTTACGCATGTATCGAACCTGGGCAGCTTATAAGGCCCCGGATTCCAATCCACTCTCCTTGTCTTTAGTCTGAACACCAATATCGAGTGTGTATTACGACTTGCTGCCGGCGCGATCTTTGTCGCCGACCGAGTCACATATATACATCCGATAAGTAGAGAACTTACAAGCTGACGGAGCGGTGAGCGCGGTGCCGACGTCGGATTTCAGATTACGCGACGTGTGCGTTCTGTTCATCCAATTGCTAAACCGCACTGAGAGGCGGCAAGGGCATCTCCAGCGAAGCTAGTCCTCGTAGATCCTGATAGCACTGAGTAATTGCACTGTCCAACCAAATGATTGCCTTGTTTCCAGCTCGTCCAATTGTCGAAATCGATCGCCATGAAATGTTCGAGCCTACTTGATAGGGCCATGTGTGGCCGGGATTCAGTAGTGGCCGAAGCGAGGTGACCCATGAGTGCCATAGCCATTTTGGTACTGCCTGTTTGTTTGACGTCCCAAGTAGATGAGGGTGGTTTCTTTACATACGCCACCTTGCCCCATTCATCGGTTCGACTGCCCCTGGAACTAGTGGGGTTTAACTTCTCTTCCTAGGCACATTAGACAGCGTTAATTAATTAATCAGCCACCACTCTTGGAGTGACATCCTGGCACCTGGGCGGTGTAGGATCAACCTGAAATTCGAACGGCTGATTCGCCTCCGGTGCTGGAGCCACTTTAGCCCAGATAGATACTGGGACTTCATAGTGTCAAAAGCTTTTCGGGATAATGTTGCGCCCCAAAACCAATCAATCCCTTAATAGCACAAACTATCGATTACGCGTCATTCACATGAGCGAACGGTCGATTCTGGAGACTTACAATCCAAAACATCAGCACAATCTATGTGCCCTTGTAAATTCGTCTAGTATTCGTACGCATCCGAGGCATCCCGCATCAAACTTTCGGTTCGTTTTGTACATATATTTCTGAGTCTAGCCTTGAGACCTGGTGGGAGAGGCGTGGTGGTCCTAGTCCCCATCCGGTCATCTTTTTGATTACAAATACCACCCGAAGTACTATTCAGGCACATCTGTTTGGTCTACTATGCGTCGCGCGCATCCCTTGATATTCATGTTATCGCCAAGAAGCAACTCTTCAAGCCACAAGGGTACTCGGCGCACCTCGTAACCGCGCATACACCCACCAACGCCCACATAAAATAACAGCAAATGATTAGCATTTTCAGAAAAAGCACTATACATCTTATCTACTACACAGCGAATCAACATCACAACACATGGGGGTATGAATAAATAAAGAAAAAAGAAAGAAAGAAAGAAAAAGTGGCGAAAAACGAACGAAATATCTTTTCTCTTGTCCATCCCAATCCCATGAGAACAAAAAAAGAAAGGGTAGCATATTAGCAGAATGCGTGTATAGTACCGGACGAGAGCGGGTATATTATCCGTCAATTGACTCATGGTTGAGGAGAAGTATGGGCCGGACGGAGGGATATATGTACGAATAGCGAGGAGAATAAATATTGCGAGAACTGAAGGTCGTGTAGAGGGAGATGCCGGTATCCTAATACAACCCCAAATCAGTTCCTCGCTTTTTGTAAAACCTGAAACGAAATTAAACATACCCTTTCGCAAACTAGCCAGCGGCGAGCAATATACCGCCAGCGGTTCCTCATCGTCATCATCATTGAACACGGCCAACCGCAAAAAGATGAGATCCCACATGTCCGCGGTGCATGTAAACGGAATCGACACGGTTTCTTCCCAGATCGGATTGAACCCGTTGTTCGGGATCGCAGTCGTTCGATATGTACGTGGCCCCGTGCTGCTCGAGTCGGGTGCATGGAGGGATATTTCCACAAGTGGGTCAATGAGACCGTCTTTGATGATTTCTCGGCCGTTTTCGTCTCGTTTTCGAGGGATTTGTTGGGCGGAAATGATCTGATGTCCTCAAAAGTTAGTAATGAACTTGGGATTGCTATCGATGCACATACGGTAATGCTTAAAACGTAGTCAACTCGCTTTGCCAACAAATCTTTATCCTTGACCCTGAGTGCCTCGGGTTTCAACAAGTACCCAGCCCGACCGTTACGCAAAAACATCGACTGGTTCATCATATTTCCCAAATCTAATACCCTTGATCAGTTCCATCCTCCTAACAAAAGACATAAAAAAGAAGGGGACGCACCGATCGTCTGCCAATTCATAGCGACCAACTGAACACCAGCAGCCCAGTACCTCGCAGGCTCATAATTCGTGCTCGACACTCTCGTCCCGTTCGGATACACCCTGACCAAATTCGTGCGACAGTGCTTGATCAACCCCATCGCGTTCTCCTTCAAAACCTTGTTCGCGGTCTTTTCGGAAAGACTAAACATCTGCTCGACGGTATAATGTTCCTTCTTGTTCAGCCCGCGAAACTTGACGCCGACGGTGTATACGAGCAGATCGGCCAGGGAACGAGACATCTTGAGTTTCGGCCGCTCGAGCTCGGATCGGTTCGAGTATGCGCGTTGTTTTTTGCGCGGTGGGGAGGTGGGGGTCGCTGCGGACATCGGGTCCAGGGTGAGTGTGTTGGAGGGTGTGGGCGGGGGTGAAAAGTCTGCCGGGTCCGGACGACGGTTCGAGCGGAAACTTGAGCGCACGCGCTTCGCGATCGTTCGTGCGCGGGACAGGTCGCCTAAAATTGCGCACACAAATCAATACCTTGTCTCGTATACATATAAACCAACCGACCTTTAATGCTATCCGTATCCGTGGTACCCACATCAGTCTCCTCAACCTCTCCTTCAACCTCGACCTCGCTCAAAAGCGCATTCTTAAACTTGACCAGCACTTTATGCTTGAGCTGCTCGGGACTCGGCAAATACTCCAGCTCCTCCGGGTCGGTCGAACCGTCTAGACGAGAGGTGACCAGCATGTCCTTGAACTCCTCTTTCAGGATCTGGGCGACCATCGTCTGCTGCTCGATCCCTGCGTGCATTTCGGCGCTGATGATGACCGGATAAGGAGACGCCACGAACGCGTATCGCGCAATGGCTTGGGCAACGTGGCGCAGAGGGACCGAGCCCGTCAAAGTGCGTCCGTGAGTGATGACCGGCTCGTGGTCCCCGTCCCAGATATCGACTTCGACACTTCGGCAGCCCGCGCCGAGGGACCGGATGTACCCTTCGATAGTCGACTCGCCGACGAGCTGGTGTCCGAGGAGGTAAGTGTTGTGGGACGAGGAGATGTAGTATTCAGAGAGCGGGCGGGTCATGTCGTGTTCCTTGTCTTCGAAAGCCGAGTTGTCCGCGCTCAGCAAAAAGGCGGAGAAATCGTCCAGGGTGAAGTGGGGGGTTGTCAATGACTGAAGGATGGGCGCCCCTGGTTCCTTGTCGGGATAAGAGCATACAGTCGGAGAGGCGGGTTGGGCGTTTTTGAATTTGGCGGCAAACGAAAACGAGCCCGAACGGGACCTTGATCTTGAGCGGGATCGAGTTTTAGGCTTGAAGCCCGAGGGCGGGGAAGATACGGTTGGGGACTCGGACACAAAGAGTTCTGAAGGGGGAGTCGGTAATTCGACCCCGCCCGTTGCGTATTTCTTGAATATCCGTACTAGCTCCGAGTCGGTAATCTCCTGCAGTATAATCAGTTTTGGGGCCCTTGTAGATGGAACGAAAGGCAAGGACGTACCATCATCTGCTCCTCCTTCATAAACTTGGCAAACACCTCGAGATCAAACAACCTATCTCCACGCATCCGATTCCATAACCGCTTAATCTCAGGCCTAGCATGCAATCTCTTGACAAAGGCGCGGAAATCTGAAAACTGGAGGTAGCCCTTGCCGCCCTTGTCTGCGTTCTATTCGCGCAATTAGCTGCCTTGTCGCGTCCATCCAAATAGGATCGTACCTGGAACCATTCTTTGACTTCACTTCGCTCACAACCAATTCCCAAACGCCTACAGAGCCTCTCGACCTCTTCAATCTCCAACTTCCCATCGGTACTGATGTCGGCTCCGCTCCAATAATGCTTCTCCCAGAAGCCAGCGGGAGAGACGATCCCACTCATAATATTCTGGCGCAACTCGCGAAGAGAGTCGAGGGTGGTAGACCAGAGACGCATGGTGTCTTTTGAAAAGGCAATAGTATGAAGCATCTTGTTCTTGTTGGCTGAAATGCAAACAAGTGGGGGGCGGCCGAAGAAGGAAGCGAGTCGAAAGTGGCGCAAAGTAAACGAGCACGACGATCAGTTCTAGTCCGTGAAAAGAAGTCAAACAAACGCACCAGACGTGTATACGATGGTCATCCATCGATCCTCCCGGTCGGCTGGTATCTTGAACTGCTCGCGGTAATATCTCGCCTCTTGGCCGGTCCGAATCTCTTTGATGTTTTCAATCTGGACTGCGGTCCAGGGTTAGTACAAACGAAAGGGCAGAAACGATGAAAGAAATAAAAAAAAGGGAAAAAGGCACACGAGTCACAAACCCAGAGAAGGCAAAAATAATCGAACCCCCAAGAATCCCCAAATGCCAAGCACAAACAAACGTGTCGGAGAAATGAGAGCGCCACTCACTGATTCCTGCCTTGTCGCTTTCCCAAGTGACGATTCCTTGATCTGCGTCGAGTCGGAAAAACTTCTGTTTGACCTGGGGGGAAGAATATGAGCATCGACAGAAAGATCATTCGAAATGAGGGGGAAGGTGGAGAGGCGGGGGATGAACGATGTATTGGAGAACCCGAAATGAAAAAGTAGGTGATTGGAAACACGATGCTGATCGACGACACCGCCATGTCGATCAACCTGGTGCCCGAAGATTGTCGTCTGCCCAGCGCCCACCCCAACAGAGATGCATGTGTTCACGTAAGGTGAACCGGGCCCCACAACGTAAGTGATGATGGGGACCCCACAGCTCAACGTAACTGGGAATGTGAGATTCGCACAAGGGAAAACTTACCTTCTTGGGTGTCTTTGGAGATACCTTGTACATGGGTGTTCCTTGGACGAGTATGGCGGGTACGATGGGTCCCACGGGGTCTGCCCGAGCCTGGGCTTCAGCCTGAGCGGATGTGCTGACATACGTAGGCTTCTCGTCGTGCTCCTGCCTAGACGCAGGTGGGTCCGAATCACACGAACTACTCCCGGCTTCGTCCATTGCAAAGAGACTTGTGCTGGCCAGTGCCGGATCGATGTCGGGAAGATACGCCTTGGGAGAATTGACCTCTTCGCTATCGTTGTCCTCATCCTCGTTCTCCTCTGGTACGCGAGGGGTCGAACTCGAACCACGTGAGCGAGTCAAGATCAAGTTGGGCGGGCGCTTGGAGGGGGAGGGGGAGGGATCGTCGTCGTGTCTCTGGGTGTGCAGCTGCGGCAAAGACCTGACCGAGTCGCTGGCCGTCCGTCGGTGGGCGAAATCACGTGCTTTAATGCTGGGACTGGGGAGCTCTTCAAACTCCCTGGCCTTGGTGGGAGTGTTGGTGAGGGGAGTGGGGGCAGTGAAGGACTTGGCACGTGCAAGCAGCTTGTTGATGCCCGAGTTGACCTTGTCTCTGAGCGAACGACGACGGGGGAGGGTGCGGAGAAAGTTATAGTGGGATGCAGGTGGTGTCGAGGGAAGCGCAGGCGAGGGCTCGCCAGACGCAGACACAAGGGGTTCAGCACGGCGGAGTTGCAGCGGAGGGAGATCAGGTGCCATGGCGATGCTCCTCGATATTATACTATATTATATATTAGCAGCAACGCAGGTTGGAGGAAGAGGAACAGGGGAGGGCAAAAGGGAGCGACGAAGCAGAGTCAAGACACCATCATGGTCAAGTCTTAAGCTTTTGCCAGTTCCCCTTCTCGTCACACCCGGCACCGGGCGCTAAACTCGACCCTTACACAGCCGCCGCCCGATCACACCTATTACCGTAATCGGGCAACTAGCTCTCTCAATCCTATACCGTACCTCGAATGCATATCCCCGGTATACCCCCGCTTCCTTCTTTGGATATTACATCCGAGGGCTCTCAGCAGGGCTACGAAGCATGGCGTCAGGTTACTGCACTCAAGGTGCGTGTATTCTCCTCGCAATACGCCGCTGCTCACACGCGTCTGTAGCGCTTTACGAACGCGTTTGTGCTTGACCCTACGGAAAATAAGGTCTCCGCCCCCCAGTTTATTCGAGCCACGCGCGGAAGCTTATTTGTACTTTTTACTTACTATGTCTAGATTCTTCTGGGGCTCAAGAAACGCGGGTTTGGCATAGGAATCTATAATGGGTTTGGTGGAAAGGTCGATGTTGGGGAAACAGTAGCTGATGCTGCCTTGCGGGAACTGCAGGTATGTCTCGTGTTTCTTTTTTCTTCTTTTTTTCTGCTCTTTACCAACTAATACATCCTCTCTGCTCTTCCGCGCCTCGCTCTCCATCCATTTATGGCGCGCCTGTGTCGCTCATCACCTCTATACTCGTTTCACTCACCACCACCCCCGATCCAGGAAGAGTCCCACTTATCCGCCTCGCTCGAACCATGCGGCCTCTTATTCTTTGTAGGCGCCGGCCACGCACACGCACACCACATAACAGTATTCAGAGCTCACACATGGCAAGGCCAACCCACAGAGTATGTCACCGATACGTAAATGCGCCATTCCAACTCGACACCATACTCATTCTCTCGTTGCATTTCTTTTTCTGGGTGGTTTGTTTTACTGAAAACAAATCTAAAGAACAGATGAAATGCGTCCTGAATGGTTCGCCTATCCCTCTCTCGAGATTCCTTCCACTTCAATCTCCTCGGGCAATAATACGTACCCGCCGTTTCCTTACTCGGCAATGTGGAAGGACGATCCGCTCTGGATACCACACCTCCTCACGGACAAATACTTTGTCGCTCGAGTCGACTATGGTCCAGTCCCGGTCCCCAGTCCAGGCCAAACGGTCGAACCGGTTTCGGACGGGACTGGGTACATCGTGGATGGGACGACTGTCGATGCGGGAATGCAAAAATGGATAGTCGGGACGATGAGCAAGGAGGAATGGGAGGCTTCTCGAGTATGGGAAGTGTAGATCAGTATACGGTTGTATGCGCTCATTTCGAACGTGGCGCTAGTTGGGTGGAAGGGAAGGCACATGGGTTTATTCGGATTACTGCTCCAAGTACCTTTGATCGAGTTAGTCCAAGTTCTATTTATAGACATGTCAAGGGCAGTGTTAGGCATAGCGTCTACGTCACTACTGTAATGGGCCTGTGGAAAACAATTCCGAACTACAGACCTATACTTGAATAATCGAGCATGGATCTAGAACAGACCCAACAAGAAAAAGCAAGAAAGATATCACACAATGCCAGCTCAATCGTCGACTGACTCGAAACAGGGCCAGATTCCAGAAAGACGCAAAAGAGGCTGAAAATACCATATGACTCGAGCTACTGTACAGTCCTAGGCCTGATTTGTTTCATTGATACGCTAAGAATTCTTCTGTGCCAAATGGGCGGTCTATTTCCCCTACCGGCACCGGCGTTCCGATCAGCCGCAGCATCGCCCCCGTTTTGGGGAGGGGTGACCTTTCTCATCACAACCGCTCCGTGTTCGGCTCGTTCTTCGCTCAGAAACAACAGACCATTACGAGGTCATATGATGCAGTAAATGTGTGGTGCGTTTGTTTCATATGAAGTCATTCTGTCGTTTCGCATAGGGTGGCGCGGTTGTAATCCACCAACCACGCATCATATAGCGTAAACCCGTATCGTAACGCGCGGCTGTACCGTAAACAAACGAATGATATCGTAATCTTGAACTTCTTCCCATAACAACGCCCGGGCTGTACATTCCACTTTATTTCGGCTCAACCCGGGCGCAACCCCATCTCAAGCAAGCTCGCAATGCGTCCACAGTTTATCTCACGGCATATATTTAAATTCGTGAATAATAATTACAGCAGGACACGTAGGTGTATACAGAGCTTGACTCATTGTGTGTGTGTGCCAAAGAGAACTCACATTTGTATATCCCGAGGCTGAGTGAGGTGTGTCACTATGCCGAAAGTCGCCGTTAAACAGTGTTGGGAACTCGACCGCCGAGAAGACATTGATTTGGTGTCGCCTGACCCATAAATCATTGAGATCTGTGAAAGAATGTGCACAATGAATGAGAATGCCGAGTTTGAGAATAGGCGCAAGATGAGAGGTGCTAGGTCAGTAGAGATACAACAAATATATCAATAGAACATCCCGGTTTGGATTCAGACTACCAATCTTGCAGCTCACCAAACAAACCGTCCAATTTATGGCTGATGCCCGACGTATGCCCGCACCTGTTACGATAGACCACGTTAGCAAACGTGCGAAATAAGGTCCAAACCAGGAATAAGGAAGATCTCAGATGCATAGGGTGAAAATTTAGCTACATTGCTCCAAGGAGCTTCGTGACGGCCATGCCTTGGCCAAGAATAACATCCCGGTCCGGAATATATTACGAAAGGGTACTTACGCATGTATCCGATAGCGTCCCGCCCTCGTTATCCTGGCGAAACGTGTTAGCAAAAGACCAAAATGGTAAAAGTGGAGTGGATAAGGGATCAGATATAAAAAGGGTAATATGGTAGTTCACACCGTTTGGTAAACTTCGACCAGAAATCTCAATGTTTTCACATCTTGTGGGAGGAAGTCGAGAAATGAATACTCACCGATTGGTCATCTCGGGTAGCCATAACTATGAGGCGATGTGCTCAATCTATCAATCAGAACCTTTTAGTGCCTAGCAATTTTCACTGCAGATGAAAAAATATATATATCAGAAATACGGAAAGGTAATTTGATCTGCCCACGAATGGACAACCATGGTAATTCTAGAGCAATTTTAAGACTCGCCACATGAAAAGAAAAGCAAAACGAAAAGTCAAACGGGCCAAACATACCAAACGAGACTTGGATTCCCACGCGGATCTAATTCTTCACAAGGTTAAGGCCAACAAAAAGGGTAACCTTGAAAATTCGATTGCGTTAGCGTAGCCCTACGACGATCCGACGCATAATGAGGGTGATCAGATGGTAAAGCTAAAATCCTCCATACGATCCCACGTGTACGCAGGACCGTCAGTAACGACAACGTAAAAAACGCATCATGTGCATGTAGAGTGGGCTTGGGTATTGTAAAGAATAAAGGTTTACCTCTGAAGCGATTGAGAAGAAGTCATCGACCAACAGCCGGGAGTCGTTCGGTGCATCGAGGCAATAGAGGCATATCCATCTCCTTCGAGCGATCGAGGGTCATGAATTGAATGGGTAATAAAATGAATCGGTGGGGTAGGTACTATTCGGCCTCGTGGTCGGGATGATTTACCCCGGTCGTCGATCCTATGAATTCGGGGTCAATATCTTATCGTCGTGGGTCGTGAGAAAAAGGAAGCAAGTGATCAGGTGAATGACAATCTCAAGTGTTTTTCATTGCCCACGCGATATGCATGAGGTGGTCAACAACACGGGAAGAAGGCATCATGCACAGATCGAGACGGACGAACGACCGTACCAGAAAGGGGTTCCTTCGCATATTGATTGTGTGGTGGATCTATCGAGTAGATCATTAGTAAGAATTATGAGAAATAGCGAAATGAATGAGATGAGTCAGTCTATGCAGATGATTTTCATGTGGATCAAGGTAACTATGACTAAAGGTAGATTCGACATCACGAGAAACTACGTCGAGTCTAAGGCAGTGTTCTGACTCACTAATTTGGAAGTACCTATCCAACTGATGTTCATCCATCTCGAGGAAGGGTCTCATTGCACAGGTAACTAGGAATAGCCTATCAAGGAATGGTCAGAAACCCTTCAAAAATTTGAAGAGAATACAAAGTAGAGGTCAGATATTAGCGAGTTTACTTTCATTGACTCAATTTGAGTGATCAATATAACTAGGATTAAATGTTTTGGACATCATACGAAAGAAAGGTGTCGAAAGTGATAGGCTTGTGGTGATTCGCGTACGTACCATGTAATGAGACCTAAATCCACTCATGGCGGGCCCGGCAATGTCATACACATTTAAGGCTCGACATCAAGATCGACCATTGTGGACGGGAGCAAAATTGCGCGGGGAACACAGGTGCTTGATCAATGAGAAGCTCAATGCACGTGGGTTTGTAGGTGGTCATAGGTAGCACCTACTCGAGAGAACGTATGCGGTACTTGTTGATTTGGCAATAACCAAGGCTTCTCTCAATCTATTCCTCCATCTATTCGGATTGTCCTGTAGGGACCTTCTTCTTCATACCTGCATATTCCACTGCCAATTGCTTCCTCTAGTTTACTTGGTGCATAGAGCCAAGAGGGTATATATCTCCCCCCAAGCCTGCTACAGCCATACGCTCATGGAAGCGAGAAACGTACGCGTTGCACTCAGTGGAGCCTCAGAATGACCGAGTGGTACTGCGACAGTAAGTCTGGACCGATATTATGCTTCTGTTAGAGAAATCTAGATGTCTACATAGTTGTCGGCAAGTCGTGATTCGGTGGTACACGAATGAATAAAAATCAATCCAGTTCCATCTGTCAAAAACCTCTCGGGTGCAGATCTACTACGACTCTTCCGTGACAGTAACCCTGAGAAGCATTGCAGGTTCATCGCTGAGTGATCCGTCTTTGTGTTGAATGTATGGTTTGACGATTCCATCATCATTCCACTTGATATTGTCTTCGGAAGAATCGAACTGGAAGGACCCCACGAGATTCGAGAGGACTAGTTCTATATTTATTTTTTAGGGTTAGACTTGATTGATTAAAAAGCTATGTGAAGATACCAACTCATCTCTAGTTGGGAAAACTTCATCCCGCTATAGTATACGTATTGGGTGAGTATCGGTGAACCCACCCTATGAAATGGCTACTTACGGGCACGAACGCGGCCCTCCTGAAAACGTCATACTACATCAACTGGTAAGGTACAGCTCTCGATTTCAGCAGTTCCGGAACAAAAACTCACGTAGACGAGTAAACACCAGGGATTCGGGCGTTCGATAAGCTGGGCGGAAGTGGCTCAAGCCAACGACCTGGCCTGAACTCTCCAGCATCTTCTCCCCAGGTTCGTCTAGGATACAATTCAAGTGAGCTTGGCTCAAAGAAATAAGATTGGCACCTACTCATCCATATTGGCCGCCCGGATGGATAAATGTATGCTGGTGCCTTTAGTGACATGGATATTAGTAACCACAGACTTCCCATCTTTAGCAGTGACTGGGTAATAAAGGGGCAAATCCCAATCACTGGTTGCAGTGCGCGCTATGGCGCTCGCTGGAGAATGGAGACGCAAGGATTCACGACACACCGCGTCCAAGTAGGAAAGAGAATTGAGCTGGTCGTAGTCAAGATTCTTTCCATACGAATTATATGCTTGCCGAATTTCTTCCCTGAGCTTGACCTGGACGTCTTGATGCTCGGCCAGCAAGTGAAGTGTGCGTGACAACGCAGAGCTAGGGAAGTTCGTGAGACTTCACAATATTAGGGTTTGAGCAGTGAGCTTACCTTGTGGTATCATGTCCAGCAAATGCCAGCCCACTGTTGAGGATGATCATAAGCACTTAGCGATTCTGGGGCATTTGATCACAATCAGTTACGTACTTTACTTGAGCCAATACTTCTTCGTCGGTCATCCGATCCTGTGGAGCGACTGCAAGACTCTGTTTGACTAGCCAAGCCCCGCAGTTAAATACTTGATTGAAGTAAAAAACTGAGGGAATCACTCACGCAGAGCTGTCATTATATCATTTCCGGCTGCCACTTCTGAGTCTAGGGTGCCGTTTTCAAGTGCCTCCTTTTTCTTCTTGATAATACCAATCGCCTGAAGCTATAGTTACAGAATCTACCTCATCACCGAGCTGATCCACACTGACCGTTTCGTTCATGGTATCCACTACGTTTTTCATCTTCTGGATAGGACGGTGGGGGATAGCCTCCACTAACGCACGGCGGATAAATGCCGGCCCCATTCGTGACAAAGGCCCGATAAAAGGTTGGAGATACCACATCTCTGACATCAAGGCACTTCCGTAAGAGTTAAAGGGGATTGGATCACTGAGTAGATGGATACATTAGCACTCACAATACGTCACGGGATGCGTGAAGGTAGTCCGGTACGGTGCCTTCCAGTACTCCAAACGAGTGGCCCATTCCTTTATGAATAACAGCTTAAAGGTATTTCTACGTCGAATAAAAAATGAACTACCTGCTTGACTAATGATCTCGAGCGAAATAAGGTGGACCCATTTAAACATATCGATTACCCTATTATTTTCTCCATCGACTTGCACATCCGATGCCACCATCTCGACCAGCTGTTGGAAATTGAAGCATTAGTGAAAATATGGCTAAAGACAGACCAAATTATCTCACTTTGTGTGCAATCGCGGTTACTGTAGGTGTCTGGATAGTAATACCAACAGATGAATTATAGACAAAAGGTAATTGAAATATGAAATATTACCACTATGCGCAAGAGAATTCACCGTCAGTCATGGCCAACGTAGCTAAATGTTTCATTCAACCAATCTACTCACAATTTCGCATATGACTTGCAGTAAAAACAGGATTGAGAATCTGCCAAAAGTATTAGCAGTGCTTAGGGTACAGGCCAAAACCGATTGATTCCTATGTAGTACCTTGCGTTGAATTTTGTGCTGATCCCCTGCAGAATTGTAAATTATGAAGAGCAATCGTGAAAAGATGTGTCTTACTACTCACCAAATACTGTGATCACTGCTGGCCCAAAGATGAGCCTTAACCAACTGGGTATAACACTTATAAACTGCATTTTAAAAGTAAACATGATACGGACTCACGTCAAAAACCAGTCAGGCTGTTTAAAATCGTCATGGCCTTTCATTATGATCTCGCTCATAGCCCGGGGGTCCGATACCCATAGTTCATTTGCCTGTGCCAAAGTGTTATAATGGGTTGCGTTAGCATTATTGAGACCAAATAACCCACCCCAAACGGTCCCTTCACAAGACAGACGGAACCATAGCTTTCCCTTAGCTGGTCGTGAAACTTCATACTTGTCTGGCTGTTAAACATGTCTGGGGTGTTTCCTGAATAGGATGAAAGTTTATTCGAGTGATTAAGATAAAGAATTCTCGTTGATCACATACCCCAAATGGCAGAAGTTGAGGTAGGCCCGGCGAGGGCTGAAAGACTCGAATCTGAGCTCATTCTTTTCAACAAGGAGATTGTGCCCGCCGTTCCGAGTATACCAAGTAAAGCATAGTAAAGGTTGTTGTCCTGCGGGATTCCAAGGTATTGAAGTGTTGAGCTGAAGTAGGTTGAAATATCAGTTGACATATTGTATGGGATATTGCTATCTGCAGGTTGTTCTGAAAGGTGAGTATCGTATGCATTAAAGGTCTTCTATATATACTCACTCGATCTACTCGATGAAAGAGTCGCTTAAGTTAATCGTATAGGATATCTGATGGTAAGGTAGTCATCGGCGCGGGAGATGAAGTATGCACCTTGGCACTGCGCGAATCGACTCTACCCAAGAGAAGGGTGAGTAAAGTAACTTTGTAATGCCTACAGAGATGAATGCATATCCATCGAACCGCGAAGCGACAACATTTGATAGCTGGACTGATGCGCGCGTACGGATGATAACGTGTCAAAACTCGCAAGCTTGTGCTGCACACCGATCCCGGAACATCGAGTTTGTTTAATTGGAAGTCGTGGTTGGAGCCATAGATACTAAGGAAAGATAATATCCAGCCGAGTACTTTTATTGTGTATGCCTAAACTACCCTATCAGCAGATATCTAAGGTCTGGTGTGCAGCTAAGGACGAGTGAGACGTCGAGTACTATGCGTACGCTAACAGCTAGTGATAAGGCATTTATTGTGTTTGTTAGAATCTACAATCATCTCATTTCTCATTTCTCCAAGTAGGACGAATGCTTACCTACAATGTATTACAGGGAGCTACATTATTTCACATCGGCTTCGGGGATTATCTTCGTCGATCGTCCGTGCCAAGAAATGGTCCAAACTTTCAAGTTGGAAATGATGTATAGTTTATTACGCTCCACTTCGTAGCGGCTCGGCGTAAATATGCATGTATAACGAACCTAACCGAATCCAAGCCCAAGCGGCCGCCGCCATCCACACCAACGAGCTGAGAAAATATAGCGCCACACCATGCAACATCATCGCAGATTCAAGGGATAGCGACAGGCAAAACACCATAATTTCAAAGAGGCTATGTTGGTTATATTTCCTAGTTGTATGATTATGTACTCGGGTAGATAGCATATTGGACGCTAATATCTTTATTGAGGCCCGAAAGGCTCGGTCACTTGGCCACTAATATAAGCATGAGCTTCAGGTAGATTAGTGTTTGTCATGGTGAAAACTTCATTACTAAGCTGAGCGCTTGAGCTAATTCGAGCCTCGTTACTTTTTTGCGTTTGCATCGCACATTCGCATTCATATTCGGGCGTTAAATTAATGTTGTCGTTGTCGGAAATCGAGTGGTTCTGGATCACTCTTTCCTCGCTCTCGTCTTTTCCGGGATTGGGCCTTAGGAGCCGTTTACTGAGTCAATGTACAAGGTAAAGGCCCCTAAAGAGCGTTTCGCATGTGGAGCAACATTTAGAACAGTACTTCTTATGCTGTAGCTCGCTCTTTATGCAATGCAAGCCCAATACTATAGGTATGGTGCAATTTTGGATAGGTGCTCGGTTTGGGGGTTCAAGTTATTTGAATGGGAGTCAAAAGTAGGATATATTTATCTATGTCTATTTTCATCGTATCTGGCAGAAAAGGTTTATGAGAACGGTCCCCAAGTGGTCCCAGTCATTGTGCATCCTGACGCGGTAAGTGGATCATCGTTTGGAAACCAAACTCACGTGACCGCGTCCGAAGCGCGCTCATCCACACTCATGTCGTCTGACGAAGGTGACATTGTCGACATTTCCTCTTCTGAGAGTGACTCGGAAAACGAATCACTACAGAATGAAGAACAGCAGCCTATTAAAGAACCAACTCGACGAGATATCCTCGGTCCCGTTATCCAATCCACTGTCGCTGCACTGGGAGGTGTGGAAACCGATGCCGCAACTGGAGTTACTCGCTATGTGCTCGGTGATGATTGCCTTGGATGTTTACGCGATCTTAAGAAGCTCTGGCGCAAGGACGATACTGATGACGAGAGAACTGTTGCACGTGTGTTTTGGGAGACTAGGGTACTCCAAAATGATCTAGTGCCTATTCTTATCGAGACTGCAGGAGGGGATATAGTTGGCGACAAACGAGCGGTGGCTTGCGGTAGGCCTCTATACTGTTTCATCGCTTCCAGCGCTTATATACCCTTGGGATAGCCGATGTCATTGGGGCTATGACCTGGCCAATCGATATTGCCGCCGAGTTGAAGGAACTTGACGAACAGTTAGATGAAAGGACTGATTATGCTACGTTAGTCCTGGCACAATTGCACTATAAGGAAGCGCTTGCTCGTCCCGAGGTTCTCAAGGCACTCCAAAATATCATAATGCCGTGCATGGCCAAGGATAAACGGTAGGTATCTCCAACTGACCTGACAAAATAAATTATTGACATTGTTGTAGATCCCGTTCCGAGAGAGACACTCAGATTATTTCGCTTGTACTATACATCTTCCGCAACTTGCTTTTACTGAAAGACCCTCCTCGTGCATCATCATCCTTGTCAGCATCCTCGACATCCCTGGCATCCCTTCAATCACGCCTTTTGGTCTCACTCCGTACAACCGGACTTCTCGACCTCTTCCTTACTTGTACGTCTAACGCGGACGCACCAGAATTTTCCGAGTTTAGCGCGGTGCTCCTGGAAATAACGTATCTGATAATTCGTGGTGTTGGGGTTCGCGACGTCGCAAAAGTCAAAGAGAAAGTAGCAAGGAAAGGGGAGAGCGGTATGCTGGGGGACGGCGAGGATGAACAGCTCAAGGCGCTTTTGGATCAGGAGAAGAGACAGAGGCAGATTGCGAAACGTGGCGCACCTACACGGCATAGCCGGTTTGGGACAACCATTGCTCTCAAAACGGTATGCCCGTTTCCCCCAAGTTTTTTCTATACTCGAATGTTAATCACCGCTTAGAATAAGGAACAATACATTCTACACCGACAAGAAGCTATCAAAGCCGATCCTTCGGAAATGATTGACATGGTCAAGAAAAAACGAGCCAAGAAGACTGTTCGAGTGGATGAAGTGGGCGTCTTTAATCCTCTGAGCTCTGAAGCTCTTGGCGCGCTTGCTATGTTTGCTGGAAAGTTCGTCGAGTCTTGTTTCAATAGTAAGTTTAGAAACCAACTCTTATGATTGCTGTAATTTACCCTATCTTATAGCATTCATGTCATGCGTTCTCAAAGATATCAAGTCCGAGCGTCCAAAGTATACAGAGAAGGACAACCTTCGTCTACTTTTCCTCACAAAATGGTTCCTTGAATTCTTCCTCATGGTGCGGGAAAATCAAGAAAAAGAACGCAAACAAAAGGGTTTGGTAGCTGGTGCTCTGGGTATGTAAATCGTTTGTTCCACATAAACAAGTACTTACTGCCTGTAGAACTGTGGCCATTCGGCTATGTCAGTGAGGTGGTTGAACATGGATGGGCGCCTTGGGTCCTGAGGCGCATGCGAGCTGCAGTGGAAGAAAAGGTATGCAACTACACTGCAGAAGTAAAATAAGGTTCTCAACCGTACATGTGATAACAGCCCAAACTATGGGTCGAACTTCATGCAGGAATGGATTGTCTCACCCAATTGGTGAGTACCAAGAAGGTCGTTTTTTAATTATTATCGATTGACATTTGGTTCTCGCAAAGCTCAACCTGATCGTCCTCATGGCCCAAGATCCTGACGAAGCTAATCAAGAAGCTGCCGAAACTTTACAGCATCAGCTGTATTACAACGGGGAGGCGTTGGATGTGGCACTTGAAAGCTTAAGAGGGTATAAGGACCAAAGCATAGCGTAAGCACTTGCATTTCTACCGTTCACTGATTGATTACAATATGGGCCATTCAGGTACCTCGACTCGGCTGTTCATCTTGCATACGTTCTTCTTAGAATGCTTGAAAAATGGGCACACAGTCAAGGAGAGATGTACGTTCGCAAGAAGAAAAAGTCTCGAGCGAAGAAGGGTATGCTATCCGGCTGGTACTGTGCTTATGCGATCTAAAACTCACGGTTTACAGCCAAGGGTGTTTCCGAGGAAGAAGGCATCGTGGATGTCGACAGCGACGAGGGAGAAGAAAAAGCAACCGAAGATTTGGTCAAAGAACAGATGTTCGTGTTTGAAAAATACGAGGCTGTGAGTTGTAATCTGTATCGAGGGATGTCGGGGATTGATGTGTTTTATAGAAATTTGCCCAAGAGGACATTGCACACGCATGTCTTGTGTATCTAGCCCGTTGGCGAGAATTCACATCGTCGGAGCAGATGAGAAGAATCGTTGGTTTATTGCACAGACAAGCTGTCAAGGCCAAAGCAGAAGGATTCTTCTTCAAGGTATGTCACATGGCGAACAGGTTCGAGGATGTGAGTTCATGTATGCACAGGTTTCCACGCTTGCGCTCTTTCAGTCTATCCTCAAGAACCAGGCCTCTCTACCAAAGGACCAGCCCTACAAGGACCTACTTCAATTGATTAACTTTATATTACGCAAGTTCTTCAAGAATGCACAGGAGCATCCTCTATTATTAGTCGAGGTAAGCTCTTCTTTCCTCGCCCGCCTTGTTTCAGTATCTCACCTCGAATCACATTGCCCCTAAACGTGTGCACATCTCCCCGTCACCCTACGGCTTGATTTCAATCCTCATACTCCCAGGCATTCTTCCCCAAGAACCGCGGCCAATGGAAAGCATATTCGAGCTACGAACCCGAGGTTAAACCAAAGTCCAAACCAGCGGGCAAAGCCGAGGTCGGAGTCAAGAAAGGGTTCAAGACTTCAGAACAAATCGGAATCGCCGTGGCATGTCTGGTCGAAGAAGACAGCAAGTCGCTTATTGATTGGGTTGTGGATGTGAGTCCTACCCGGGTATCCCTTGGATTTTGTCCGACCCACTGATGTGCGTCAAGGTTTTGAAACGTGTTGGGAGGCAAAGACAAGCTATTGTGGAGGAAACCGATGCTGGTGAAGATCCTCCTAGCGATGAAGATGAGGAGGCCGCCGCG
Organism: Rhizoctonia solani; assembly: GCF_016906535.1. NCBI lineage: Eukaryota > Fungi > Basidiomycota > Agaricomycetes > Cantharellales > Ceratobasidiaceae > Rhizoctonia > Rhizoctonia solani. Next base: position 1,758,185 of record NC_057383.1, read on the forward strand.
GCTCGGCAAGCTGCACTGCAGAAGAAAGTTCCTTCTCAAGAGGCGATGAACAAGTTTGAGGAATACCGTAAGTCCTTTTTGGGATGAGCACGTCCCAAAAACATGTTGTTGACATCCTACAGGCATTCCATATTTGGACGACCAACAATCTGAGGCTGCTACATCAAACAAGTACTTGAAGTTGCTTATGCGGCTCGTGGGGTTCACGTGCACGGACGATGGTGCGTAGTTCATTCTTGTGTAATCATCGCATTTGGTTGTTAACAGTTGTTCTAGACGCTCTCGAACCTGAATGGCACGTTCCAAAGCAGCTCACACCGTCTGAACTGCAAACCTCGCAAAACGTCATCGAACAATACCTCGCCAACCCGATCGACCTTCAAGGTAAAAAAGCAAAAGAACATCTCACTGCCAAACGAAGCACCCGAAGGAAACGGGAAGAATACGAAGAATCATCCTCCAGTTCGGAAGAATCCAAAGGACTCTCCGATACAGGTGAAGAGGACTTTTTACCAAATGACGAAGCGTCAGTGCAAAGACGGGCCGCACGGCGAGCCGCTCGTGAAGAGAGGCGCGCGGCGAAACGCCAAAGAAGGGAAGAGCGCGAGTCAAAGAAGAGGGAGCGCAAGAAGAAAGAAGTGCAGGTCTACAAGTCGGCGGAGATTATTGAAGACTCGGACGCTGAGCTTGGAGATGATGATGCATTCTTTGCAAAGGAGCGGGAGTTGATGGAAAAGGCGAAGCAAGCAGGTCAGGGCGCTTATGCCTCGGGAACGATGCTGGAGCACGGGACAAAGAAACGGAAGAAGAAAGAGGGGGGCCAGAAGAGGAGAGGAAAGAGGACCAAGGATGTTTTCGAGGCTGATGCAGAACCTCTTATCGGGGATGACGACGACGATGGAAGCAACTCGGAAAAGGAGGCCGAGCCTGTATCAAAGCCGAGACCTAGGCCACGACCCCGGCCCAAACCGAAGCAACCATCACCTGAGGAGAGTCCAAAGAGCGTTGCAGAGGACGTGGATGCTCGTTCGTCGGGAGACGAAGGGCCGATTGTACGCGCTCGTCCACGTCCACGTCCACGAATTCCAGTGGAAAGCGATGAAGAGTAGAGACACTGGCTATCAGTGATGGATATACCCGAGTTAATTAGAGATATTTTCATGTCACCTTCGTAATGCCGGAACATCGTTTTCACCTTGCCGACTCTTAGGACTCACTATGCATATAATTCGAATTCCAGCCCCATTTGTTGGCCGACCTCAGTAGTAATGTCGTTGGAGCATATAGTGTCATACAACCGGTGGGTTTTTGGATGTGGAAATTCGACTACATATGAACGAGGGCAGGGCATGACATAGCACAAAAACCAAGGAAGTAACAAACGCAATTACTTGCGAGGAGCTCCCTTTTCCTGAGACTTGATCACCTTCTTGACGATCTTGGCCTCCTCAATCAAGAACGCACGGAGGATGCTATTTATGATTCAAATTTAGCATTATATTAGAGCCACACTTGCTGAATAACGCACCGTTGCTTGACGCAGTCACCACACCTGCTTCCACCATACGCCCGTCGCACAGTCTTTTGGCGTTTTGAAATCGTTGCGTATTCGCGAGGACGGAGAGCTGGGACCTATGGATCCGACAGTTCAATAATAAGCTCATGAAATACAGTGCCAATATCTAGTTACTTACACCGGGAAGGGCAGTCCCACAGTCACCACACTTGGGTGAGGTCGCAAGCTTCTTCAAGTGCTGGTACACAAGCTTTCCACCAGGGGTCTTGACGACTCTCCTGCGGTTGGACTTGGTGTTGTAGGGAGTGCGCTTGCGGATGGTGACGCGTTGGGCCATTTCTAGACAAAAATATAGTAAATATATGCTCCGTATCACCGAATCATACGTTTGACACACCGAATACGGTTTTGAGGTTGTGTGTCGGCTCGGAGGTAAATTGATTTGCGTCCGGCGCTGTTCCGACGGGATGGTGCTACCAAGCCCCACAAAGTGGCTTTAGCGCCGGAGCTGTTCTTGGTTTCCCCCAGCTTGATCTTGACCCTTCACAAAGATTCCAGGTCTTCTCCTATACTGGTGTTGCTGTGCAATCATCGGCAGATCCCCCTTGGACCACACCGCGACAACCTCGATTTGGCAGAACATACGCTATGCGTTGTGAACAATCATCCTGTTTTAGTAGCAGCAGACACGTTTACACGCAACGCTCTCGCGGCTATGTGATGCGAACCGCCAAGTTATTTTATATTTATTGACGCATGCCAGGTATAAATACCCACCAGTCTCAACTCCTAGTTGCCCTACTTGCAGTCTAAACGAGTTCGAAATGTCTACCGCTCCCCAAAGGATTCCCGCATACGTGCTTATCATTGCTATTAATGGGCATAATCTCTTTGCTCCCGAATCCGATGCATACCGACTGCGCGACACATTGGTTCAGATTGGTATTCCAGAGTATGCTATTCAACTACTCATTGGTGCGCATGCAACTCGCAATGCAATCATTCACCACCTGCGTAATATCGCGACGAACCCCAACATCTTGAAGGACGCACCTATCATTATCTATTTTGCTGGTAAGTCGGTGACGAACGTTCTCGGCGTGCTCTGCACTGATGTTTTGTCTTCCAGGTCATGGTGTGCAACAGAGGTTCCCCATCCCCGGCCTTGGAACTATCAACGCCGAATGTATCATTCCATTCGATACTCTATCTAGCGGAAATCAGGTGCTGCCTATTCCCGACATAACAATATCTGCACTCCTTGGCGAGATCGCAAAGGAGAAAGGCGATCAGATTGTTAGTCTTGAATAATTACATCCATCCAGGCAGTGCAGCTAACTGACCCTTTCCTTAAACAGATGCTTCTACTCGATTGCTGTCACTCTGGAAGCGGATCTCGCGATAGTGACAACGAAAGTCGTGGAAAATTGCCAGATGGCCTCTTGAATATCGATGGGGAAGAATTCAAGAACGAAGATGGTGATATCTGGGCCAGCTTCCTTCGGGAGAATGGCAGTGCAGATGTAGGTCCCAAGTCCCGGTCTATAGCTACGTCTAGCCCGGGCTCGCTCCGCTACCAAGGAATCAAGTCTCACACCCTCATCGCTTCCTGTCGTGAATACGAGGAATCCTTCGAATACTCTAAAAGCGGGCAGGCTCCTACAGGTGTCTTTACCTCCGCCCTGATAGATGCGTTCCATGACTGTCAAGAAACTGGAATGATATGGGACGTAACCTATACAGGGTTCTTTTTTCGTCTCAAGAGCTTCATGAACGATGATATTCAAGGCCTCCAGCGGCAATTCGGGCGAGACAAATTCAACCAAACGCCTCAGTTAGAAGGGTACAATCTAGAGCGGCGTGTCTTTGCTACCCCAGCACTCCCTCATCGCGACCACGCTATCGCCCCTATCACAGCTACGGGAAGGCCCGATCATTATATCATTCCCGTTAGCTCACTTGCAGGGGTGCGCCCAGACTCTGAATTCGAGGTGTACGACTATTCTCAAGGCCAGCCCCGCACCAAAGGTCGTTTCCGCGTATCGGCCATTGACGAAGCCCGTGGCAGCACCACAATCGTGGGTAGCGGCCAAAATCCACGGCTCAGCCCTGACGCCTATGCCGTCCTGTGCATACTACCTCCTCCACTTTACATAGAACTATCGCCTCATCTTTATCAGATATGGACGTCCCCCGATTTCCAGAGCGATCTAGGAAAACGGCTGAATGCAAACTACCCAGTCGACCGTTTTATTGCTCTCGTTCGACCCGGGCAGGCTTCAAAACTGCGCGTTTCACCGTCCGCATCGACGGGTGGGATCAAGATAGAACCCACAGACGGTCGGAGCCGCTCGATTGCACTGCGTGACCAGCGTGCTTCTCGTCTATCCGATGCGCTCGCCAAGGCTGTGATGTTTTATTACCATCTCGAGCGCCAGGTTGTTGTCCCTCGTAATGACACGCCATTCGAATTGCAAGCTTTTGAATTGATCGACTCGGTTCCGAACGATATACACTATCGTAGCATACTCGTCCCCGATTCAAGGCGATCTATCAATTTCTCCCCTAATGAAGAGACTCGCATCTATCATTCAAACGCTCATTTCGGGCTGTATCTCAAGAATCGTACGAGCTATTCATACTACATCTATATATTCTATTTCGATCCGAGTAAGTAATGGGCGGTACTATCGTGTCATTTCAATACTAAAAACGTGAACAGACGATTTTTCGATAACACCCATTTATCTTCCTCCAACAGACATGCCCTCAGTACCCAAAGAAGGGGAGCTTACGATCGGTTATGGAAACAATGGCGCACCCCCGTTGACTTTCACGGTCGCTCCTGGCTTGACCACCGATCCTGGTTTCTTCAAGATCTTCTATTCGACTAGTCCATCCGAAGTGGGGGCTATCAAGCAAAAAGGCGTCGATCCTAACCAGCGCGGTACCCCTCGCCCAGGAACACCTTATTACCAGCCGACCTCGCCCTCGTATGGTTCGGTGTTATATCCAATTGCTGTTTTCAGCCGTCCTCCGGGCTCGAGACATTAGGAATAATGTGGCCAGCAATCGAGTACATAGTTTTTGTATAATACCCTACAGTTTTTGTGATCATGACGCGCATATACCTATAACATATAATATTTTACGTTGGGCTTGGATCCGCTTACTCCGGGCCAAGTTTCAGAGATCAGTATCAAAAAGAAGAGTATAAATTATAATGAAATCTCCGAGCGGCGCTGGTAGCTCGTTTCACATCATCAATAAATCCTATTTGAGGAATTCCCACGTACCACAGCATTGTACAATCATAACACGAGAGGCAGTGGACGTAAGACCCACTCTAGTACACGAGCGCCCATCGCCTGACAAGAACTGATTCCCCCTTGATTGGTGCATCGACAATATCCCTCAAAGGTATAACCCTAACCCCACCATCACCGGTATAAAACTGGGTGGATTAGCGTTCAAAGAAGTATCCCTCCCTTACTGTGCCTGCCTCTTGAAAACATGGTCTCAGACCGTCAGCAGCCACCATCTCCGAAGGTAGGAGTCTATGGGCTCATCATCGGTATCAACATATACAAGCGCCCCCAAATACACCCAGATCTAATGGGATGTGTCGGTGACGCTAATTCTGTCCTCAAGTATTTCACTGAAGACCTCAATGTCCCAGAGGAGAATTTTCTGTGCCTCTATGATGAGAAGGCAACTCGGGAAGGTATCCTACAGGGCTTTGTGACGCACTTGATTCGTAATCCGGCTATCAGGTACCATACTCCGATAGTCATATATTATGCTGGTAAGAGCATACCATACTCTGATAACATTCGTGCTAAAATCACTATCTTTAATATAGGACATGGCGATCGCATGCCAGCTCCTAGTGGTTGGCAAGCAGCGGACAATATGGTAGAGATGATCCTGCCCCACGATGCTGGTACTATGGACGCAAACGGACAGTACGTCTACGGTATCCCCGACTTGACGCTCGCGTTTCTGCTTTACAGCCTAAGTCAGGCCAAGGGGAATAACATTGTAGGCAAAAAGCTAGATGTCACTATATATATGAACTGACCAATAATTAGACGGTCATCCTAGATTCTTGCAACTCTGGTAGTGGTACTCGAAGTATCGAGGTTCGATCCCGCAACTCCCATGATCGATATTCTCCTGATATACCCAATAATCTGGATGCAAAGCTAAGGCGATCTTTGGGAGTTGATTATCCAACAGAGATAGAGCACAACCTTGCCTCGAAGCAGCCCGCCGGAACTCTGCTAGCACCCAGCCTTGATACCCATATCCTACTGGCAGCCTGTCAAGAGGAGGAACTAGCCCAAGAGATCCCGAATGTAGATCCTGAAACTCATGAACTGGGCAATCCACCATCCAAAGGGGTTTTCACAAGTACCCTCCTCCATGAACTTCGCAAAGCCGACCTTGGATATACCAGCTACACGACCCTATTTCGTAACATGTTATCGACCCACCGCGAGTTCCGTCCCAAGCTCTCCCAGCCACTTGGACGACAGACGTTCCAGTGCGAAGGTCGGAACCAAGATCGTTTACTCTTTAGCGTCCAGTTCTCTATTTCAAAGGGCAAAATAAGTCTTATGCCTACGTCCGACAAAGCAGTCTATCGTGCTAGAGTTGGAAGCGCACAGGGGGTCGTACCCGGGACAGAGTTCGGAGTGTTCACCGATAGGATGGACTCCAAGGCTCCTCCCCTCGCGATGCTGGTCGCGAGAAGTGTCGGACCAACCATGTCGGAACTATCCAGCATAGAGCCCAACAACCCACAAGACATCCCGGGAGGCGCATACGCCACCATAATCAAATACAATGACCACTCTAACGGAGTGCGGATCTGGGTAGACGAAGGGGTTAGAGCAGACGAGTTTTGGCAACGTATTATCACCAACCTGCAGCCGCTTCCCATTTTCTGGGCCGACTCAAAATCTCCCGGGCATCAGGATATGGAGATAGTGATGTTTGGTGAAGATATCCACGTTCGAGGGGGACACCTGACTCCGGGGAATTTGGGAAACCCCCACACACTGAGACGCCACTACGATGAGAAGCGACTGGTAGAGATGCTCTGTGCAATTGTTTACTTCCACTACCACTTGAAGGTGAAAAACAGCGACGCTCCTCTTCGCGAGAAACTCGGCGTAACTCTACGAGAGCTGAAGGAGAAGAACAACAACTGGGGGAGCATAATCTACGAGTCTGTTGGAAATGATTTGTTTGGCGAGAGCGTTTCGAACGGCACAGTTACCATTATCCACCCAGACCCCGACAAGATATACGGGCTGGAGCTTGTCAATAACTCGACAGAAAACCTCTACCCTTACATACTTTACTACGACTTTGAGGACTACAGCGTAACATGCCTTTACGAGCCTGCGGGTCGAACCGTTAAACCACCCCTTCCTGCCAGTAAAACGTTAGTCATAGGTTACGGATCTACGGGGTCTCAACCGTTCCAAGTAGATTTCACCAATCCAAGATCTATAAAGGAGTATGGGGCATTTGTTTTGTTGGTAGCTAGCCAATGGGTTGACATCGGGTATCTCCAGCAAGGATCTCCATTTGAAAATATCCCGATGGACGCTCGAGGGGAACGGCGGGGTTCTTTGGACTCCATTGTTTGGGATAATATCATCATCCGGGTTGAAATGCTTAAACCAAATGAGAGTTAATCTGTATAACAAATTGCCTGTAATATGGATAAATGCACAATGTATATGTATTCGTACTCGGGTTGAATAAATTTAGTGTGACTGGAACCTGTGCAACACAGTAGAATAATGCCGAAAGCTCCAATTTTAGCCTGAGTGACATAAGCAATCACAAAAGCTGTGTTAGGCGCCTACAAAGTAAGGCCGACCACGGGCTCAGGTCACACCTCAACATCTTACGACCACAGTTGATCTCTGGTACCCTTTGTATTATTCTTGAACGAATAAGTGTCATTACCTGTTTAACCCCCAGAGAACGGATAGCAAACCACTCACCCCCTCGACATCATGGATACCCGCGCCCCACCAGCTGGACCACCTCCCCGATATAACTTTATGCAACGGGTGTATCGTTACAACCTGCGACCTGTTGCGCTCACATGCTCTGTTCTTGCCTGGATCTGGACACTGCTGTGGCAAGTCATTGACACGCGATCTACAGAACCAATATACACAGGGCGCTAACCCAACTTGTTCAATAGGGCTATCCGATCTTTCCAGTCTGTAGCAGGGGACCGAGCCAGTATGTTTATTTTACCCATTCTGACAAACAATTGGCTGACCGTTTGAGCAGGCTTTTCGAGAATAGTTGCATTTGATATCACATTGGGCGTCTTGTACAGCGTGGCATGCCTGATAGAGGTGGGTTGAAAGTGTTGCATACGTGGAATTATACTCAAAATGCCTGTTTTTTAGACGTTTGGATTCTTTGCTATGTTGCGTCAGCACACAAAACTTGTTGGTCTTTACTCATGGGCATCCGTTGCCGGCGTGGCCGTTGTCCTGGCCGCCGAAGTCATCAGAATCATTATTCATTTTACCCTGAAAGTAAGGCAGTTCCACGCGCGCGGAATCAATTGGATCTGACTCTTATCTTTCCAGCGCTCCCTGATTGACGAATGCACGCGAGAAAATACTGGAGACATTGTAGTCTCAAGGGTAAGCCGACGTCGCCTGGTCGTACGAGTCAGTATACTGACTAAAATAATTAGCACGGCTTTTGGGATCCCGTCACGACCTCCACCCTTAGTGAGAAACAGGCTCGGGAATGGTGTAGCGATGCCTGGAGCCGTGGCACTTTCAGTGACTTTGCCTGGTTCATTGTTTCCGCTCGTAAGTCCTATCTCGGAGCTCGGAAATCGTTTAAGTTCAGAATACTAATTATTTAATACTTTTAGTGCTTGGCGCCATGTTTGTATCGGTAAATTTCGCCTACTGGCGTCAGCTTCTCGACCCAACATCTGTAGTCTCGCGCTATCCTCGTGCCCCCTCAGAGCGGTACGGCATGGGTGCATTACCTCATCACCCACAGCCATACAACCCTTACGCCCAGCAACAGTACAATCCCTACTCTTACGGCCAGCCTGATCCATTTGCTCGTTCCGATTACGCCCCCCCTTATGATGCTCAGAAGCTACCCGGATATAGCTCGCATGGATTTGACAATCAAGAGCCGCGGGACGACAAAGATCCCAACGGCCCACGCCCCCCGGCATGAAATAGTCATACCTGGTTGTAGGCTTCTTTCAATGGCACGTTATCAAGATTTCCACCGTGGACCTGGGACATTTCTGCCCCGTTCGACCGGTAAACATATTTGTCTGTATTTTCATTGTATCCTTTCCCGAACGCTATATCCTTGTGCACTTCATAGTTTTATTATCCAAATTAAATGCTCCCGTTCATTCAAAGATTGATTGCGCAACACTCTGGTCGATCAGTTTGTCATTGTTATGCACCCAATCACCTGTAATATCCCGGTCTTAGTAAGCGTGGCGTACTGGTTGTGTCATGAACGACAACGACGTCTGTTTAGCTGAATTCTATTTCTATACTCTTGGTGATAAGACTGTGTACAACCAACAGCTCAACGATTTATTCGTGTGCTATACACTCTCCCGAGGCCTTCAGAAACCATGCAATTCACCGAGGCGGCCGCCACTGCCTCTCGAACTTATCCTCCGTATCGTTCGCTTTGCTGGTTTCACAGATCCCAAGCCGGATATGAACTTGACTATGGATGCCGTGATACTTGCGAAGACGATTGCACACGGGCTCTCTTCGGACTTGTACATGACTGAGAGGCTTACTCGTGCCCAGCTTGCTTCAATGGCGCGTCTCCAGCTTATAGAACTGCCGTGGGACGACAGCGTGAGTGATTACAACAAATCAATCGGCTACAAGTGATGTGTCATTCGAAGAGGCTAAACTAACCTAAAACGTGATAGGAACCCACCTATGACTTTCATGACATACATCCCTACACATGGGCATTTATCCCCCTGGGGACCCAAGATGAGAGATTTGGATTCACGGGTAGCCCAAAGGGAATTGTTGCCGCGCTCTTCCCGTGCCGTAACGGGACGGAAGCGGCGGCCGTTCAAACTCTGAGCGAAGATGTGGTCATTGGCGAGACCTTTCCTCTCGAGCATGTGATTAGTCAGCAGTTGGAGGAAGGGGAGATGCCTTGTGTGGTTGTAATCTCGCGAGAACGTGCGCGGCTATTGGTTTGGAGGTGGTGGGAGCCTAAGCTCTAGTATACGGGACCGGAGGTGTGGATCTTTTTGTTTTTTTTGTGTTTTTTGTTTTTGCTTTTTACTTTTTGTCTTTTCTTTTATGTTGTCTATCATCATAGCATACGAATTCAAACGCGATAGTTGTTTCTAGATGTTTAACTCGAGATTGGAGTGATGAGGTCTTTGAAAGTGCGTATAAAATGCGATACTACTACGCCAGGTTGATTTTCTGCTACAATTAATCATGCTGGAAAGAATACGGATGGCCCTATATGATCGTACAACTGGATTCAAAATTAGGTACAGCTTCTATTAAAGATATCTACAATTTTACTCGGAAACTAATACAGACCCTACAGTTGCGGCGGTAGCTACCCGGGAAAGCGGGCTTCGGGTGACGCTGTTTCAGTCGACCATGCCTCCAAGTCTTCCAAGTCCAAAGCAATATGGCCGCTAGTGTCAGAATAGGTAAAGTTGTATACCAGCGCGCACACGACACTGATTATGAAGAAAATAAAAAGAGCGGTTTCCTTTCCAAATGAGATCAGAAATATGCCTAAAGAATTATTTGATGATCAACTCAAGTACTCAGGTACGCGACAGAAAGCGATACATACCGAATGACGAGATGCAGCCAATACCGAACCGAGTAGCAAAGACCCACCATGCCTTTCTGGGCGCTACGCCGAAAGGCTCCCTAGTATATGCGCGTCATTTGGAGCCACCTTTGTAAACTAGTTCAAGCTTACTCATAGCTGTAAAATTAGAGTCTATACAGGGTGAGACCGCCCAAGAGCATGATACTGAGTGGATAGCCTTATGACAAGCTCGTTCATTCTGACTTCCAGAGCCGTCATCTATGCATGAAGAACCCCAAGGGGTAATAGAGCATCCATTCCGTGAATTGCGGGACCAAGTGCCCGAAGCAAGCTCACATATTACTGTGATTCTTTCGATACCCAGCAATGTGGCACCTCAAGGTACACTCCCTCCAAGAGCACATGACTGACGACCGGAAGAGGGAAATAAAGTAGGCAAATCATGATTGCAAATGGAAGATACCATCTGATGAGACCTACCCAAATAGGCTCTGCGAGATGAGACGCATCGATGAGTTGGTCTGAAGTGGATCCCATGTAACAAACAAATGATCTCGGGAAGCAGCGCTGAGGTAGCAATAATGATGAACGAGTCATGAAATAGCAATTTGTGGTCACTAAATGGCTTGCGAGATTTTTAGATAGAGGGACAAATACATGGGCTATTGAAACTTACTATTTTGGCATTTCTGGGAGAAACGCTTCTAGTAGTCGTGCGATGTCGTTCAGACGAGGCGTTGTTCTCGTGGGTGCGGGCGGGCTTACATTGGACATGGCTGAAATTTCTTCACTTGTGTTCGAAACCAACGTTGCAATAGGCTCGGAACCCCATCTACCGTCCCTCTCGGGCCATGGAGCTTTGGAGGCATCAATCCCACATTGATCGTCCTTGATATGGTACATTTCAGCTTGCTGAATAGTCGTATTGTCGGTTGCTCTCCCTCCGGTAAACCAAGACAAGACCCCTCCTGCCGAAGTCAACTTGATTTTTCCTAGGCAATCAATACGAACCACGAATCACTGATTATTGGATACTGTGTAAATACAAGGATGTATTCGTGTAGAAAAGGAGGTTTATGCGATTTTCCCGCTTGGACACGAGTGATGCGCACTTGACCCAAGCCAATATCTGAACAAGCATGGCTGTAACGTTTTGGTTTGTGCCAGTACATAGCTTATATATGCCATTGTTTGCTCACCTGCAAAACGTGACAATATCGGTGCCCCATTCAGAGTTTGCTACAAAAGTGCCTGGGATCACTGTACAAGGTTATAATGCTGAAAATCAGTGCGTGTGTTTAAGTGAGAATTGAGCTGAAATCAAGATCAATACATACTGATTTTAGGTATCAATTCTTCCATAGTCTGATTCATGCTGAGGGAGGCATACTAACATTGTAACTTTCAGACCATATCCTACTGAAAAAAGGAACCTTTTACTGATGTACTGATTTTCAGGATCTTATCACACCACAGTGCGGAATGAGTTTAAAAATGATGTATACGAAACATAATAAAATATAGGCTTACTTCGCGGCCCAATTGGAATGTCTCCGACCACGGGGTTGAAGAGGCTATTATAATCCCAGGCAAGGTGACTCTCATTCGGTTGGGAAGCGTGCGGCACTCACGAGATGTTTTCGAGAAATAAAGTCAGGAAGCCGATGGCGAGAATTGAGTTGACCTTGGAGCTTCTTGGAGCAGCTCTGGGTTAAGATAGACTCCGAGTTCTACTTCTTGAGAAAATGTAGATGAACGCGTTGGAGTACGAGTTCAGAGGTTGGACGCTTGAGGATCGAGGTGGTGACCATGGGACAGGGGAGGAGGAGGAGGTTTGGACTTGCTGGGACCTGCACCGTAGGTCGACGACTCGAGTTGGCTGGACGATCTTTTGAACATTTCTCTGGAATATTGGTGGCTATAGTAAACGTGAGGGCCAGACAAACGAGTTATTAGGCAATGAAGGGAGTATATTGGGGCCTCAATAAATAGACGTCATGCGATGCCTTTTCCCGGCGATTTCGCGAGGAAGACCGGCGTCGTAAGCAGGTTGCAGACACTATGAGGACTGAAACATAGGCGCTTAGTTACGGATATCTGAGTGTCACACCCACCAACAAAGACGTTCATTAAAATTACCCTTAATGGTGCATGTGTCATGGTAAGGCTTGTGTTAATTTCACACCTTTGTGCTTACTACTGTCAATGGAAAGACATTTACCATAATTGCAGAGGCTCCCGAGTCTCAAGCGACCGTCAATCAGTCAGTGCATTTCCCGTTTCGGGAGCATATACGCGTGGTAGCTGCCCGAAACCCATAAACACAAGCGACTATTCTGCGCTCAACGAGCCCTTTCGAGCATAGCCAGGCCCGCAATTCACTTATTGCTCGGAATTGCGAATTGATGGATCAGACCATGACTGGCACACACAGCTGACTACACAATACATAGTTTGGCAAGGCCTCTAGTCGCGTGCATCGCGATAGCACATTATATCCCATATCTTCGCGATTAAGCACTAAGTCTATCCTTGTGCAGCCCCAAGGCTGACCCATGTACATTCAACCTTATACTTGTTATCCCAGGATGTATCGCTATGCTAACGATGAAACGCCAAAATTCCTTCGAGATTTGAGAACATAGGTGAGTACAAATACAATTGCGTGAGAAGTCTGCACGTAGAGTCGGCGCGAGAATTCACGAATGTACCGGGGGCAGCCAATCCACTCCGATACACCCGTCAAATCCAAAGTCCCGTTCTAGCCCATAGTTACTTCCTGGGAGTGAATACCAATGGTATTTTCCCCGGAGCCAATGTAGCCCTTGTAGTAGGGCTCAAGAGCCTCTCTCGCAGTTTAAGCATTGGCTCTCCTTCAATGAAATTGAACTTTGTCCTATCTATCGTGACGCTATATCTAGACAAAAGCCTCACGAGGACAGTGAGCGCCGTGGTTTCCGCGAACCTATGTACCAAGATGTTAGCCAGTATCTCCTAACATATTTCTAAACAGACTGATGGGACTCCTGACCTTCTACCGATACAAGCTCTCGGCCCCGCAAGGAATGGAATGAATGCATCTTTGTTCCAGTTTGGCTCCAAAAATCGAGCAGGAATAAAATCGGTGGGGTCGTCCCAATAGTTGGGGTTGTAATGAAGGCCGGGTATGTTAATGATTACTTGTGACCCATTTTTGATTGAGATTGTAGTAGGCTGTTTGGAGTCGTGAGGTATATAGGTAAGGGATGTATCGAATCCAGCACGCCTAGGGAGCTCTGGCCCCTGTTCAGGTTTTGAACGAAGTGAGATAGAGTCCTTAAATGTCTAGCACAAGAACTCACTATAGGATAGAGACGAAGCGTTTCATACCACACAGCTTGTGTATACGTATATTTTGGCAAGTCTTCGTAGCCCTGCTCTTCATTAGTTGTGTATACGTTAACAGTGGATATGCGACTTACAAAATCATCACGCTCCTTTTGTAGCCACTCTATCTCTTCAATCACCTTGCGTTGTTCTTCTGGATAGACGGACAACAATGCGAGTGTGAAGGCTAGTGAGTGAGCAGTCGTCTCGTGTCCAGCAAACAGAAATAGGAAAACGTTTCCTATAAGAGGTTTAGTAGGCATACATCTCAATACAATCGACATACCTAATAGTTCCTCTTCGGAAAGTTTGCTGGAGTCGTCATGGGCCAGCAGGAGTTGGTTAAATAGATCATGCTGTTCCTCAGCTTGAGCTTGGCTACCGGGAGTATTATCCGCGCGTCGAGAAGATATCATCTCTTGGAAATAGAGCTAATGGCTATCATCAGAAAGTATGTATCTTCGGTATGGGCCCAAACTCACCCTCATCTCTTGGTATGCATCTCTTACGTGTACCCAGTGTTTGGTCCAGCCAAACATCCACTTTGGCATAACAATAATCAGAGGCAGATTTTTAGATACCGTGAACAGAGCTTGTTTAAAAGTGAACTTGTGTCCTTCGGGTGCCTCTCCGTCATTCCACCACTCGATGTCTTGACCAAACCCTGCCTTGGAGATGACGCAAAGAGTAATCTGATCAACGGTAAGCTTCGATATTCCCGGAGGTGACTGGGTTGTACTAACCTGCATTGTAACCTGGCCGTCTATATCTTGGATGCGAGTGGGTTGATCGCGGCTCCAGGTGCTGGTCATTTGGTCGACAAATCCCTTGGCAGAAACTTGGACCAAGCGGTTGTTTTTCTAAACACATAGACCACATTAGTGGCCGTTTGCCTCCGGTTATGAGTCCCTACATCAGAAAATACGGGTGCTACAATCTTTCGCTGCCTTCTCCACTCTTCTCCTTCGGAAACAATAAGGTTTCTCCCAAAGATAGTTAGAAATTGGTAGTCATCATTGTGCTTTTGGAACGCTCCACGGGACGCTAGTATTTGCTAGAGGGACAGTTAATGAATCCCGACCAAACGAATCAAAGGCCTGGGAAACTCACCTTCAATGCTTCTGCATCCGAGACGAAATAAGCAGAAGTCGTAGGAATTATTCCTACACCAGCATATATGTCCATTCCAAATTTATCGAACACTAGCCTCGGCATCAGTTATTCCGCCCTAGGTATAGAAGTGTAGGGCCTACACTCGCGCTTGAGGCGAAACCCATGGTTCGGTCCAGAAGATATAAATGGTATCGGTGGAATTATAAAGCCCAGTATACTAGAGATTAGTATTAGCATGCGATTCAGCGACCATTTTTGATATTCGGAGCATACCTTTGCGGAGGAAAAAGCAGACGCAGGGTGGGAACATGACCGATCCTGGCAATTTCTTTACGGAATTTCATGCGCAAATCTATGAGCCACACGATTATGCAGCCCGACGCCACTGCTGTTATCAGCGAAATCATTGTGCGCGGTTAGACTGGAAAATGAAGACTAGTCGACAAACCAGCAAGGTTTGGTGGGGCAGCCCAAGCGAATACGTCTCATGTGATGCCATCATGAAACCCATGTAGTTTACGCGCCCTTATACCCGATATGCCCTTTTTAAATTTCATGTTGCGTCTCGTTTCCGCAACCTGCCAAGTGCCTGTTGTCTGGCCCCTTTGTTTTTGTCTCATCTCTTTCTCTTGGTGTAGCATCTTCAATTTATCTCGGTCTTGTGAGCAGTTTGTTTTAGTTAGTATGTGGGTGTCTCTCGGGACTCCCAACTGCCAACCAAACTTATAGCTACGTAATGGCGCAATAATCTCTCATGGCAGGAGTAGAAGAATTTTATACTCATTGAATGTAGCATACACTCCGTTCACTAACTCATGTCCAGTGTACCCAAATTTCTATTTCGCCTACCAATGCGTTCATTTGCCCCTGATGTATGTAGATTAGTCGCCGTGGTTTGGAGCTCAATAGCCACTGAATGCTGTGCTAGTGGTGGCTGGATAGTAACCTTATTCCGATCCCATTTTAGATACAACAAGCGCCCTCTCGGCACAAAGAACCGGATAATGAAACCAATAGATTATTTGGGCACATATGCAATCCTTAATCATTTTGGGGCTGTATGAACGATATTCAACACAACTGGGATAGCAACAACTTCACCTAAATACATATCCAAGTGGTCCTAGGTATTCGGAATTTACAATTAGGCGTAAGATCCCGGAACCCCTTCAAAGGAAGAGAGGACAACTGCCGAGTAACCCGCCACTTCTCGTAATTCTCCAAACCCCTATCAGCGAGAGTTAGCTCGCTGCGAGAAAGAACGATAGCCGTTTCCTACTCACTTCGATGATTTCATTGGGCACTCCATTGAGTGCTAAATGCGTCCACCGCGCCACTCCTGGCAATAAAGCGGCTAACTTGACTTTTGCGCCCTCACTATCAGGGTTTGTACTTGCGATCTCTCCAAATTCGCCACTTCGTATCAGCCCGTCCTTCATCGCGATTGTGCCAAGGTCTATGCATTTTCGAAGCGCGATGGCGAAGTCGGCAGAAGAAATATGGTCGCGTGTGGCACTTAACAGAGTTGAGAGTGCTGGGTCAATGTGAGCCAATGAGGAAGTCAGACCGCCAGATGCAAGAGTTGTTGATATGTCGGCTGGAGTATTGGGAAGAAGAGTCGGGAGAGTGCTGTTTTGAACTTAGCACAGTTCGGGTATCATCAACAAACGGTAAAACGCACTCGAAATTAAGAAGGAAAGTAGCTGGATCCCCTTCGATAATTGCCCGAACTCGGAGAATCAGCTCTTCCAACTCCTTTGGTGAAATCTGTGATTTGAGGGATAGTCTAATTAAACCATTAGAAAATTTGTCAATAAAAACACAGCAGGACACACCAAATCCCAAGTTCTCAAATAGTGAAACCCAGCCCTAAATTAACTCACCCATTAAAAACTTCAGAAACGGCCTCTCTGACTCGCTCGCCAATGTGTTTCCATCCACGATTGAGGAACCACCAACCGAGAGTCAAAAACTTGCGCTCGGTAAGTGACCCAACGCCATCACGACCGAAAAGTCCGCCGCGACCGGATGCATCCCACCAACGTCCTTCTTCGTCCCAGTACCCACCTTCTTCGTCGAGGTCCATTTCGTCACCCATCTCCGAGTCAGGATGAATTGATAGAACGTCACCGTCTTCGGAGACCGGGGATCCAAAAAAGAGACCTCCAGATGCGGCTCGCCGTTGCTTGCTCTCAGCTCTTCGGGCTTCGCGGATGGCAGCGAGGTACCTGTATCGTGCAAGCAGAGAAAGCTGGGTGTTCGTAAGAAGCGCGAGCAAAGCGAGAGCATAGAGTGAGGTTAGGGCACGAGTAAATGCTGTTTCCAACAGGTTAGACGTAATCCCACGTGGTAACATAAATGCTCGTACTAAGGATGGTGAGCTCTTTCCACAAGGCCAACTTCTCCTTATTAGACAACGGGGGTGGGGTGGGGAAGTTTTCCGTGGAAGGAGGATAATCCAGATTGACCATCTGTAGATTGACAAAATAAGTAAACCTAGATTGGTTAAAGGGATTTGACGTACAACCGCAGAGTCCTTATCAGCACTACTACCACTGGCCTGGGACGAAGTCTCTGGAACACTCATCAATGAGTCAGACTTGGTATCGGTTCCTCCCGAGATAGACCCTTGCTCGGGGATGCCATTGGGATCAATATTGACGTCGGCTTCGATTATAGACTCTAATTCATCCCTTGGCCCTCCAGCATCCTCGGGCGATCTTTCCACATCTGCATCACCACCGTCCGTGGGGAGCGAGTGAAACTCAGTTGTTGCACCGGCACCTGTCTCGGATTGAGTATCTACATCTGTTCCAGTCGTGGGTGGAACCGAATGAGTCGGGAGGGATAATGATTGCTCTGCGGAGGTGGTAGCAACGTCACCTGCAGAAAGGGACAAGGAGTTTTCGCTAGAGGCCGAGAACTGTTCAACCCAGCTTTTGGCATCGTTTGAATTAGGAGGAACTGAGTCACGAGCGGAAGTGGAAACATTCGAGGGCGGGGGCTCAGAGAGCTGGGGAGGTGCGAGTGGTTGAGCGAGAGGCTGACGGGGAGCACGAGATTGTTGGAGGCGAGATATGAGAGACTCGACATCCATGTCGTTCATTATTTGCGTAGCCAGAGTTGGTAAATGTGCCATTGTAGTGAAAGTAGAGTCCTGTACATTTTGCTGGAAGCGCCTGACCAAGCTGCATATGGATAATGCCATAAGATCTCCAACGTGTAACATGTGCTATGATTGCGTACTTATCCTTGTCTCCTCGCTCTCTCATTATTCGGTCTCTGACCTCTTCGAGGCGAGCTACAATGTATTGTCCAGTAACATACCCTACGCCGAGCCCTCCTACAGTGGCCAGCAGCCCACGGCGTCTGTCATAGAGATAATTTCTGGTACTTTCAAGCATTTGTAAAAACTCAAAGCATCGGTCAGAGTGAACACAAGGTGGCGGACGAGCGACGATGATGTCCTCTCGGTGTCGGGAATGTAAACGCGTGCGTTACCCGGCCAAAACATCTGATGACATCAGCTTACATGTGATTAGGCGTTACACAGTGTAATAGTAATATCTCTTCAACTTACCCCCACATTTATCTTTGTGCAAATGGTAAAATCGTCAGTTTAAGCTAGGTAATATCACTAATTAAAATAACAGGGTGGAGGAGGACAATATCCTTATCCCAAACACGTTTGGACCCCGTCTGGTAAGTCAGGTTAACTCATGATTTCCGCTTTTTATCACTCAATCTTTCCCAGGTGGATGGTGGACCCGTCCTCACAATTGGGTTGCCAATACTGCTATTGCTACGGCCGGTATCGCTGCTCTTACCTATGGAGTATGGCAACACAGTGCTAAAGTTGAGGTCAGTGCTCTGCCCCGACCCCTATGCGTATCACGAATCCCTTGCCACCCACTCCAAACTCCACAGAGAAAACTGACTTTCTGGGCTCATCACAGCAACGACATGCTGAACCTGTCAAGTGGATACCTTCAATGTTGGTAAGTTGAACTTTCTTTCAATCCATGAAAATTTGTATTGATCAGCCGGCGATTGGTCGGTTAGTGGGCCCGAGAATTCAAAGAAGGGAAACTGGGTATTAAAGACCAGAACGCTTGAAATCATACTGTCATATGATTACGCAAATCAATCAATTTTTCTAGACGCTCTGGCATTGTGCGTGTGTGTAAGCGTAAGAGGGGGATCGGCGCGAAGGCTCGGGGATTCTGACCGACCACGCAAGCGAACAACGTGAACAGCGGCTAGTGACTAACGATTACACATAGGGTCTCAGGTGAGCTACTCAAGTGATCACGTATACGTGAATCTCTTTATGGAACATCAGTAGCTCATATGAGATCTAATGCGGCAGTACGAGGGGAAAAAATAGCCCGCGGCGGAATAATGCGACGAATCTTCTATTCTTACACACGGAAGTACCATACCACTAGGCAACGGCAAGTGATCCCACTACGGCGTTCTGGACATTCATCAAAACCATCAATAACGCACCCCACTGCCACACACAATGATTCGGTCGACAATACAGTCGCTCACGTGGTTGTACTTATCTGTTGCCTGGCAATTCATCTGTGAGTTCTCGGATAGCTGCGGCTGACTGACTCGGCGATGGCCGGCCTCGCCGAGGACCGCTAATATATCAAGGTATCGACGCACACAGGTTGCATTTACCCGGTTTTGGTCGGCTGTAAGGTCCTTAGCCGACTAAACACAGCCATGATCTAACCCCCTTCCTTATCAAGCAGCAAACTAACCTATAAGCAGGGATAGGTTGGAGTGGGATTATACGGCTTGGGAAATGATGGAAAAAGACACAGCGTTGAGTTGTGCTCGATATCGCATTCAATCAATTTTCGTAATGATGGGCTCTAAATAGTTTGCTCTCGGTGGCGAAACAGCATAAAAGGTGGATTGTGATTTCACGCATACCCCGAGTACCCGGATAACCAACCAACAATCAAAGAAGACAAAAATTTACTATAATGTCTCTCCGGCCTCACGATGGTTTACCAAATACTGAACCACATAATACACTCTATCCCGAGATTCACCATCCACGACCGACCCGTCCCCTCGCTATTCGGCGCGTAACAATCGCAGCGATGGTCGATGAGGCGAGCCATCCATCCCAGCCACATTGCGTTCCTGCGATAGATGCGCCTGACAATGAAAAGGTCGATCATAATGACGACAACGAGGTCCCTACTCCCGGGACTGATCAGCGTTCTCCAAGTGCCCCCGCCGGTACGTATCTGCCCCCAAATGCCTCACAGTTGTTAAAACACATTTGTCTAGCTTTAAGCCGGCCACCTGCTCAGTTACCCCTTAAAATTCACTCCATTCTTACCGTACCATCCGCATTACGCTCGCGTTCGCATATTCGACTCACCTGGGATGTCCGTTTCTCACCGGACGCACCACCCCCCTCCCAAGTGAACCGTCGTGACAGTACATGTTCTCACCACTCGAATTCGACACTACAATCCTGGCATAGCAATTCGAGCACAACGGTACCCAACCTGCATATGCGCCCTCGTTCCAATACCCAGCCCGGCACAGAGCTTGAGCTTGCATCCGACATGCACGCTCGGTTGAATCTTAACTATAATTCTTATCCGGTGGCTGAACCAATCTCTCCCAGTGCAGCCAATGTTGGGGCGTCAGCTCAAGCATTCGGTGATCACCCGTTGGCGCTTGAACCCGCAACAAGCCCACCGCGCAGTCGAATGCTCATCATTTGTAGAGATTTGCTTGAGTGGTTTATCCCCATATATGCGTCTGACCCAGGAATCGGGTGTACCGTACTCGATGTGGTCCGAGGTATTTACAAGGCGCTGCAGAGAAAGGTCGAAGTTTCCAGCCACACAAGGTCCTCGAGTGATGGCACCCGGGCTGGACCCGGGTGGAAACGGGTGGAGTGGCTACGTGATAAGACCGTCTTTGTATGCATTGGACGAGACGAGGCGCTTGCCCGCCGCCGCGTGCCCAAGATTCCAGCAGATGAGGTATTTGTGCTTACACTCGCACGGCGTAGGGAATGATAGTGGAGTGTCAAGGAATACTGTGTCCTCAATAATGTACTGCGTTGAGCGATGACGGAGTGTATCTATGGTGTATCGTACCGCTAGACTGCGGATTTTCCTTATTGAATCAATTATAGGCCTCGGCTACTCGGATCCTTTGTCTAGTCCGCCCAATTAAGGAAAGTTGATCATCCAAGAGATCGACGGGCAGTGTGAGAGTGATATTTGCTTGATGACGTAGAAACAGTGCCCAAATAATTCCCGAACGCAATTTGTTACCCTCTCGTCACCGCCCTTCCGTATCAGGGCTTATCTAGGGTCTAAGTCCCTAGATATGTGAAGTTTCCGGGTCTTCATCAGGTCGCAGAGTATTATAAAACCCTGAACGTGGCTGTTCAGCGGTACCGGATTGCAAACTCGGTCATGAAGCATCAACCGAGTCACATCGCCTCAGGGTCTACGTCCCGACGGCTGCCAAACGTGCTGCGTGGTCCCGACTTTCTAGAGCGCCCATCAGGGCAGTGATCTCGTCTATAAAACCTGACATCCTACCGCGTAGATCACCACAACTACCACATCTGTGCATTGCACCTCAAGGCCGCGCTACCTACTACTCACTTCATTTCAGACGCCTCACATACTCACAATGGCCTACCAGCCGTCGTCGTCTCAGCAGCGTTCGCTGTTCTGCCAGTGCAACAAGACACCTTGCGTGTGCTGGCCATCGACAACTGCTCCTTCGCGCCCTCGTACCCAGTCGCGACCGCAGCCACCTACCCAGTCGCCACTCACTGCGGCAACGGTGCGACCGCACTATCTTCCGGCTCAGACTCAGCAGCTACCATCTCCGCATACACCTTCATATGCATCTCCACCAGTGGTCATGCACCAATCCCCCAATCCTGCCATGTCGCCGTCTCTCACGGTGCCATCCCACTACCAGGCGGCGAACTCTGCGACCGCCACTCGCTCGCCTCAACTGAACACAATTCAGCTTCACCCAATTCTCAAAGCCCAGTCGATCTTGCGCACACCCGACTCTCCGTCTGCTCTCCGTCTCCGCTGGGACATCCGGAAGTCTCCCACAGAGGCCACGATCCACTCTCAGCATGAACCTGAATACCTCTACGAGCACCCTACAAGCGTCGCGTATGCCACCAACCCACCTGTCCCATACTTACTGGTCGCCTGCAACGATGCACTCCCATGGCTTGCGCCTGTTCATGCTCGCGAAGGCTCGCAAGGCGTGACCATACGCGACGTGCTCGAGGCTATCTCTGAAGTCATCCACACCCAAGTCGACGCAAACATGGCCCAGCTTCTTCCTACCGACGAGGACCGCGCACGACTATACCAAGCCTACCACGACCGCGTCAAGCGTACTCGCGCACACGAAAACAGGGGCCTGCTTGCCATCGATTGGCTCGGCGAGAAGACTTTGTTCGTATGTCTCGAACGTGACGAAGCTGTCGCACGTAAGCGTGTCAAGGAGGAGCATATGTGGCCATATGTGTTCTCCCTGAAGCTCAAGATGCGCAAGGGTGCACTAGTATCTGATGCCTAAACTGCGCTCACTGTGCCCACTGCGTATACTTTTCACATTTGATATTTTCTTTCCTTTCTCCTCCTTTCTTTGTGTTTTCCCCCGTTTAATAACCTATTGTATAAGACTTTATTGAGACATTGTATCGATTTCCTGTTTTCCGATCTCGGCTGTACCTGGATTTACCACACGCTCGTTTCCTTCGTTTTACGTCCTATTTGTAGCATATACCCTGTTTTCTGTACCCTCTCTCCTCTTTTGTCTCTGCCGCCTTCAAGCGACCCAAGAGGGACGCATATAGTTCATGACTCGGATGAAATGTGATGGATTATGACATGAACCGTGAAATTAACCGGGCTTTAAGCCCGGGGTCTGAAAATAAGGTCAAGCGACAGAGAGCCGAACAAGCCCAGCATAAGAATCACGTAACGGTATTTGCGGAGATGCTGTCACCGAGCACCGGTTAAGCATCAAAGTATTGAAGACAAGTATTCCAATATGGTATATATAGTTTAAATCTAAGTCATACAGCTACTTTTCATCAAGTTCTATCGGGTCACGCGAGCCCGCTCCGAGATCCACCAAGGTAATCGAACATTCTCTAGACCTGGACACGCATCTTTCCACGCTCTAATAATGACTCTAGTCTCTTCTACCGAGGGGAGACATGTGCCTTCACCAAGCGGATTATATCCGTCCGTCACAGAGATCGTTCCTTCAGAAGGAGTACTGCTTCCATCGAAAGAGCACCCCCCATCCAGAGAAGCACACTCGCCAATCGGCGAGCCTCCCAACAACGGACCACGAGCCTCAGCATTGCACTCCATACGAATGGTTTTCAACTCGGTAAACCCCTCGAGCACCGGGGTCAAGGATTCCAAAACCGCCTATATTCCAAGGTGCATATAATCAGCCCCCCGGATACCCCTGTAAGCCCGAGTGACTTGTACGTACGGTTGTAAAGAAGCTCGGCCCAGCGACGATTCCAAGCTTCTTCAACGCCGGGACGTGTCGCGCAAACGGTTCCAGAATAAGCGGCGCTTGGGTGGGCGAGATGATTACGTGGCCGAGCCGCAGCGTGACGGACCGGAGAGATTCGATATGGTCTGGAGCGGGCGACGCGTCTCGCCACCCACGCCCAAACTCTCGGTGACTTTGGTCTCCTCCTAGAGCACTTAGGACTTTGTCCCCGAGGAGTGGAATAAAGGGCGCGTCTGTGAGGATTACGTGTTTCAGCTTTCGTACTGGGAGGCTGCTCAGAGCGGGAGCGGCACACGCGAGATGAGTCAGTCGCGGGAGTGCATTAGCCGGAAGTCTCAGAGCAAGTCCGTGAGAATGAAGTGTGAGGTGACTGATAGACGGGTGTGTGGTAAGGAACGAAACGAGTGAAGCGCTAGAGGCCGTAGTTGAAAACCGCGTTAGTCGAGGTAACGAGTTTACTGAATCGGGAAGTGCCCAGCCTGTTTCGCCCCGCGCGCACCAAACTAATTCGTTCAATTTTTGAAGTTTACCACTTTCGAATAGGAGTTTAAGTTTCCTGAGAAGAGAAGGTAGGTATCGAGTGCCCAGTCCTTCCTCTGCGTCCGGTCCATCCAGGCCTAGCAAGAGACTTTGAACGCATTGAGCAAGATCAGAGCACGTCGAAAGTGTTCGAACGAGTAACAAGACGCGAGCTGGTGAGTCAGCCTGGGGAGAAGTGTAGAGTATCGGCTCGGCGATCGCCCTCGTTCGATGAGAAGCCAGGCATATTGCCGCAAGTCCGCTCGGATCGACAGAGCGAAAGATACGATGTAAAGTCTCTGTGGGCAATCGGTAATCCACGCTATTGGTACACCTTCCAAGATGGTGAGATGGTTGGGGGAGATGTTGAGTTTTGGTCCTTGAGAGCCTGTCAGGTTTTCAACTTACATTGTCGAATAAGGAAAGTTTTCCCGTGCTGAGAAGCTAGTTTCCCCGCGGTAAGACGTAGGATTTTGCCGTGTAATGGAGAAGAAGATACTCCGCTTCCCGACAAGTGGCCGATGTAGTATTGTGTAAGCGTAAAGTGACGAATGAGAGATTTCGTTGAGATTAAATGCAGGGGTTCAAGGTGTCGAAAACTATGATTAGAGAATAAGGAAGCAGTCTCCCCGCAATAGTGACGACACCAGTGAGGGGAAAGAGATACTATCTAAAAGTCTGACAAAAGCGTTCAAGTGCGAAGAGTTTACGAGGGTTGTACACCAGATGGGAGAGGCGGAAACGACTTCGTCGGTCGCACGAGTTTTATACTGTAATCCAAAACGCCGCACAGGGGGGAGATCCACCTCGTGTGGAGAGTGAGCTATGATCGAACAGGGGCAGCATGACGATCGATATGCTGCCTGAGCCCGAAAACGGACGAGCCGCGCATTTTTCTGGGACCTAGCGATGAGTGAGAGCCATTGTGACGGGTAAATGCGCGGAAGACCAGAGGGCGCGTGATCGAGTCGTTTGAAGGTTGAGCGTATGCTACGAAACAAAGGTGTTGCCGAGGCAGTTAGTCGGTAGTTGTGTGCACTTGGGATGTCGCTGTGCCAACGGCGGGAATGGCACGTGGCAACTACACAGAGCCCGCCCATCTGAGAATAGCGGTATGACGACGAGTTATTTGATTTATGACGCAGTGATAGCTGTGAGGAGTATTATGATGGTTGCTCTCATTTTGCGTGAGATGGAAAAAGTTAATATATGAAGAGGCGGATGGTTGCACTTGCCCAATATACTTCCATCTTATTCCCATCTGCTATGGCGATTCTTGTACCATCTTTCACAGAGATTCAATGAGACCCGCGTCGGAGAATAGGTAGGTAGAGAAGGCCAACAGAATCTTAGGCACATCCCTATGGTAGCCATAGATGGGAAGTAAATTCGTTGTAGAATATTTTGGATTTCGCCATGAACACAGCACGGGGATATTCACAGTAAGACTATTGGTGTTTATATCAGTGATAGTTGGATGCAGCAGGCCGAATTTGTGGAATGCATGTGAGTGTCGAGCATACCAGCTCAGGGGTCCCATTAGGGGCTAGTAAGCGCCAAAGCTAGCGCCACTGGGTTACGTGATGACATCTACGGGTGTGACTGACACCGACCACGACCGATCTTTACGTGCCCCAGAGTAAATCGGCATGAGTTCAGCATTTGAGAGTGTTTCTGGGTCCGTATATGGCGTGCGATCGGTTCCTTCGTCGATCCCATCTTCGCCTCGTTCGGTACCGGCTCTTCCGTCGCCTCCAACGTCACCCAATCTACATGGAATGTCTCCCCCCGGGTCTCCATCCTCCCTAGGATCTTTTCCATCTGCGCTGTCTGCAATGGGATCAATATGGTCACTTGAAGAAGCCAACGTAAGCCGACGAGACGATGAACTAGTGGCTTTTTCATCGCAAGACCACCCCGAATCGGCGCATCATCTTGTGATTCCTTCTCTTGCACTCGGCCCATCTCTTATGCCTACTCCCCCTCCTCCCGAGGCAGATGTAGCATACGGAGAAGCGCTGGGAAACGTGCGAATTCTTGTGCTTGGGGGAGAACGGAGTCTGGCGGACAACCTTTTGATGCGCAGCCCCCAAGTAGTACACATCCATGGCTGGGACCAGCCCTCGGGAGATGTTGTTTCTTGTCTTGAAGCTTCTACAATACTCGCCGACCGCGAACGGAATGTTCGGCTGACGGTGATGCCCTCGTATGACCCCCGAGATAACGAGGTTCGTGGTCTTATCCCCCGCATTTCGCCCCGCCTTTGCTTATTCATATGACCATTAACCTTTTTGCAATCAGGCAACAAAGCGCGCAGTCTCTCAGGTCCTCCAAACATTACGCGCTTCATTTCAGACATTGCACCAGCAGCTTCACCCTGCTCGCGCCCCCGGTCCTGACTTTACTGCCATGCTCGCCTCCCACCGAACGCCGCTTGTCACGGCTGTCGTGCTCGTGGTGTCAGAGCGTGAGTATCTCACTTTCCGATCAGTCCCGTGTTTTCATCTAGGCTGACTATGGATAACGTTTCTCTTCAATTAGCCATTACGGCCAAGGAGCACGACATCATTTCCTCGATCGCTTCACACGCACCCGTTATCACGTTACCTCATCCAAACAGGCGGCGCCACCCCCATCCCACTCGTCCACAGACCAGGTCCAACTCCCAGACCGGACTGGATACTTACCACCTAGCTCCTCCCCCGCTTAACAGACACGCCACGCAGCGTCCACATGGCCATGAACGAGGACGTACGACCCTGAGACGACCGCAATCCCACGCATCTCCTCCATTCGCGGCGACATCACCACCATTTGCGCCGTACTACTCTACTTCTCCTCCATTTGCGCCCGTGACTGCTTCTCCCCCTTTCCCTCCTCCACGCGAGTACGTTCTCCATCTTAACGGTGCTTCCGAACTCGCCTATGTTCTCTTCCACAACCCACGTGCCTTGGCCGGACTACGAGATGCCGCGGCCGCACGATTCGTTGCTTGGCGTGAACGCGAACATGATCCTGCGCTCAGTCCCCAAACCCAAATCGCTAATCGAGAACCACAGCCCGCAGCTGGATTGTTTGGTTTCGAAGACCCCGAAGCAGGGTCCGACCTTGAGCCACTCCAGTCCTCCTCGGACCAGGATGACGAAAACGACATGATGGTCATGCGCAGGCTATGGCAACTCAGTGCCCACGAACCGAGTACAGATGAACGCGGTGGGACTCTCCGACCCAGCGCGGCGCGTGAACCACTCCCGAGCTTTGTGACTCCCCCAAGTTTGGGCGGGGCATCTCCTTCCCCGCAATACCCTCCCAGCCAAAGCAAGGTGTCATCTCGGAGTACACATGGGTCATCTCCCAATCCGGGTTCGGTGTCACCTTACCCTCCTATCCGACGGTCAACCAAACGCAAGGCAGCAGCCCTTGAGCGGAGCGTGTACCATGACCCGCTGCACATTCCTTCACTCGTCGCATTGGCAGTCTCGGTCTTGCCCCAGATGATCAGCCGGGTACTGGGCTTTAGTCGTACCCGAAACCATAAATCCAAATACAGGAACATTCAATCGGGAAACGAAAACGACGACGATGATGGGACAGGAAAGGGGTGGAGTGGTTTGCGTGTTCTAATACGGGTGGGAGCCGCGTGCGCAGCTACGTTCTGCGCAGGCTGGGTTTGCGGGTTTTGGATGTCTTGATGAGATACGACACCGATGCTAGGATGTGATTGATACTTGTCTAATACTCTACGATAGGCCAAAGTTGATGGTCGTTTTTGTTTTATATTCTTTCTTGTTCAACTTGACAGATTATGTTTCTTGTGATGCTCTGATGTATGTACAAGCCGCGTATCATAATAACATTGTCGGCTGTTTTCGGATACGAAAAAGTAAAGCTGGGATCCTGCTCACACCTTGGATGGATAGCAGATATAGTTGGGACTCCGAACGAGTCATGCAGCTGGGCGAGTCAGATACGAGGACCGAGTCACATGGAGCGGCGACCATTAAGATAATAAACTCTAAATTAAGGTTAATTATGATCGAGGATATTCGTAATTTGATATGACTGACATCAATCGGCGATGGTCGAGGATGAGTCTTGCTTGAGGTCAGGGAGTCATGACTCGCGATTTTTATGGTTCGTGGCTTTGACGATTTTCGGATGACTATATGTAATGCTCCCTCCCTTTTTCTATACGCGTACATTTTTAAGTGTAAATCGATGATACTTGTTGGCTAGTCTGGATTATAATGAACCTGTGATCATCCACGGATAGCGTTTATGAATCTAACTCTATGAATCTCTAACCCTCGAGAATTCTTCATCGAAGCACAGGATTAACTATATCCCCAAAAGGCCCTTTTAGGATACAAATTGACTAGAAGTAGACCTACAGATTGTCGATTGGAGGAGTGTTCGGTGGTCCTTGATATATATCATGCTCTCTAGGCGATACACGCGTTCTTCGATACTCTTGTTTTGTGTTATCTTACTCGTACATTTATGCCTTTTAATGTTGTACTTTCATGTATCCTCGAACTTGGCCCCTAGAGTTGAAACTGGAGATACCTCTCCCTTGAAATACGAGGCCAGTCACCGAGTGCAAGTCGTACCAAGCCCACGTTGCCGACTGTCGAACAAGACCCTTGATATCATATGTATATAACGAGTTGTTCGGGCGAAATTATAATACTGATCAGCCCCCTAGCTATAGAATCCGCGGATGAGGTGATACCTGACACCTTGGAATCACATTTGTCCAAGCAGTTTTGGAGCTGTGGGCGCGGAGCGATTATTACATGACAAACCCTGGTTCACTTGGAACCAAATATCTTCGGAACTTAATGTCCACACATCTTGGGAGGTGTGTAGGAAAGTAGAGCCGTGACCACCATCACTGTACAAGGTTATAATGCTGAAAATCAGTGCGTGTGTTTAAGTAAGAATTGAGCTGAAATCAAGATCAATACATACTGATTTTAGGTATCAATTCTTCCATAGTCTGATTCATGCTGAGGGAGGCATACTAACATTGTGATTTTCAGGCCATATCCTACTGAAAAAAGGAATATTTTACTGATGTACTGATTTTCAGGATCTTATCACACCACAGTGCATGGTGGGAACTGTCGATCTATAGAGGCTTGGATCCAAAGGGCTTTGAAATAATTTCCCGGTTTAATTCGGATCGATAGTGGAATCATCGTGAGCTTTATTATCCGTATTGCGTCTAGTGGCAAACGTGCTCGTAGATCACTCAGGTAATAGGTTCAGGTTACTGTATACGCTTGCCATCAGACATTGTGGTCGCCTTGTTTCGGTAAGGAGCTAATTCTCGCTGGAAGTAAGCTATACATAATGTGCTTGCTATCTGATGCAATCTAGCGAGCTACTGGGCGGAATCTCACAGATCATTATTCAGTATATCGATCTGGCTACTTAAATAACCGGGTAAACAGCTTATGACTAGTGTATTTAGTTCCTCCCCTCCCACGATCCTCGAGACCACCGACACAGTACCCAATGAAAGAAATCAGCTTGGATTATTATACAGCTCTACTTACGGGAACCTGCCTTCTCTCCGGGTGTTGGATGGCTCGCAAGATATGGTGTAACAGCCAGCGACCCCTACCTCCTGGACCTCCGTCCTACCCGCTAATTGGGCAGTTGTTGTCACTTCCTCGGGTAGCTGGGGCATCAGAGTTTGCTGAACCAAGTGTAAAGCTAAAATGTGAGCAATTTACAGTATGCCCCGAGAGCGCAATAATATTATTATTCTTTTAGCCGATATCATTTCTTTCCGCATCTTTGGGACTACAATCATCGTACTGAACTCGACAGAGGTGGCGCACGATCTTCTTGAGAAACGTCAGAATCTCTACTCGAATAGATATCGTCCGCCAATGGTGGTCTCACCCAAACTGTGAGTTGGGCACCTATAAGAGTCAGATACCGGTACCCTCCTCGTAATGAACCATAACCGTTCAGTATGGACACACAGGGCTTTACGGCATTCTTAGATTCCAACAACCTTTGGAAAAAACACCGTCGGGCGTTCTCCACTAGGCTCAATGTACAAAGTGCCACCGAATTCAGGCCCTTGCAAGAAAAGCAGTGTGGGTTGTTGCTACAACGACTTTTGGATTTCTGTAGATCAACCCAGTCATCCAACGAGCTCCTCCGAGAGTTTTATCGGTAAGTATGGTCTGTAAACATATAGTCCTGAGAAATAAGTCAGACATACTCAATTGATATCAGCACCGCATCATCAATCTTCTTGGACTCAATTTACGGTTACGAACTAAAGTCGGCTGATGATCCATTCTTTGTCGATGTTGTCGTTTTGAATGAGCACCTTGCCAAAGCTGCTATGCCGTCACGTAAGTTCAGGTATCCGCCGTATGACAACATGATTAATAAATACACACCATAGTTTTCCTGGTTAATATAATACCCTTATTAGCATATCTTCCAGAGTGGTTTCCTGGCGCTTATTGGAAGCGACTGGCTCGAGAGTGGCGAGATCATAAGAATCGCACCGTAAATGACATATTTTACTGGGCCAAACAACGTATCGTAAGGCTTTGAACACTGACAGGTCATACAAAGCTGTTTACATCTCTATTCTTTTATGGGAATGTCACATACAGGTAAATGGAGGAGACGATCGCTCCATAATCGCCTTGACGCTTAAGGACGCTCGCGAGGCCGGCTGGAGTGAAGATGAAGCGGATGATTTTGCCAAGAATCTTGGAACAATGATGAGTATAGGATTGTCTCTTCATTAAGCCATTAAATAGCCCTATCTAAAACTGATCTACAGGTGGTTCCGAGACGGTGCGGCTGGTATCTGAATGTATTGTATAGCCTATGACTGATTTTTGCCAAAGTCTACAATGACCTTGGTATGGTTCGTATTGGCCATGGTGTTGCACCCTGAAGTACAGGCCAAGGTACAGCAAGAGATTGACACCGCTGTTGGATCCAACCGTTTGCCCACCTTTAGCGATCGCCCTAATCTCCCCTACCTCGAAAGAGTATTGTTGGAAGTGCTAAGATGGCGACCTGGTATACCACTTGGTATGTGCTTGTCCGAAACACGATCATATGCGTATCATGGTCTGGTCTAACTGCTTGCAGGGGCACCCCATACTTCTAATGAAGAAGATGAATACCGGGGTTACCGGATTCCCAAAGGTGCTATTGTGTGAGAGAGATTCACACAAGTCATAGAACTCTCTCAATTCTGAAATGTGAATTTAGAATAGGCAATATATGGTGAGATACTGACTATGAAATGCCATAAATGAATTTGGGCTGATGGAGCCAAAAGGGCTACGACCCGAGAGGAAAAGATGTACCACAATCCTGAGGAGTTTAATCCTGACAGATTTTTGGACCCCAAAGTGCCCCATCCATTGGTATTCGGATGGGGATCGAGGTGATATTGCCCTATTCACGTTTGTATGATTGCTGATGCGACTCCTTTTTATATAGGATTTGTCCTGGAAAACATTTCTTCCGTGAAATGTTCTTCATTGAGGCTGCACAAATACTAGCTGTGTTCAAATTACAAAAACTCAAAGATGAAAAAGGACAAGTGGTTGAGCCAGAAACGAGGGTAACAGCGGATAGTGGAGTACCGTATGTCCTTACGGTTGTTGTTGACGAAGGCACCAGTGCTAAATACTTGATGTTTAGCCGTCCCATCGAATTCAAGATACAAATTACACCACGTTCGAGCCAGCACGTAGAACTAATTCATACCGCTGCTTAAATAACAATGAAGGAGTCAGAATGCGGCGTGGGGTAGGACGTTGTATGTACGTATTCAAAGGAACCACTGAGCAGTGACTTACCTCGAGTGAGAATAAATAATTGATACATGCACCATCCACAGAGGTAGGTCATAAGCTCCTATGTGCATAATTCTAGATGCCTAAAAGTAAATATACCATCTATAGATGGATATTACGGCTGCGAAGAGCATTCCCTACATTTCCACCCATAGTGTCTTTCAACAATAATGTAGTGGATTTTAAGCTTGTGATTCGCTAACACAGTCTGAAGTTGCTGGTTACCTCTTAATGCAAAGGTGGAGTGAATAATTCCTGTAAAGCTAAGACATAGAAGCATGATGCTCTTGCCGTGGTGCCTTCCGAATGTGCCTTGAAGACACTATGCACGTTTCGAACCGAAATGATTTTTCTGATGGCGTTATGGTAATGGAGAGTTTGCAAAATGGTTCTTTTCCTATCTTAATTGTATTTTATAATGCCCCACTCCAATCAGGTCTACTGTGTGGTATCATATAAATAGAACCAAACAGGAATGGAACTATTTCACGAGGTCTCTAGTATTGACGAGAGACGAGGCTGCATGGGCAGGATACTGATACCCACAAGATAATGAAAATAAGATACTAGATTATCCAGCAATTGCACAGCTATCAAGCTTCAAACACCCTTTACTTCAAAGCAAACCCCTGATTTCCATCTCTTGCCTAGCCTTGATAAAATCCTCCTCGTGATCATGCTGTTACAGAGAACGCGTGGTCAGTCATTATCAAAAATGGTATATCGCATTACTCTCACCCCCCAAATCCATTCATATCGAGACTCGAGCTCTTCCCGAAGCTTCGAGAAGTCGGAGCCAGTCCTGTCAAGAGCAAATTCGTAGATCTCACCGGCCTCAAAACTGGTTTCTGATACCTTGTTGGCTCGCGGGCGCCGAACAGAGTCATACACCTGTAGTGCGTCGGCCAGATTGGCTCGGTTGATGGAAGGTTGTGATAATAGCCAAGTGAGAAACAGAGCATCTTCGATCGCTTGACCGGCTAACGCTCCCTCTATGCAGGATAAGCCCAAGCTAATAAGAGAACTTAGTGCTTCTACTCACGGTGAGGTGTTCCTGCATGTCTATTAATGGAATTATCAGCATTTAGAAAACCTTCAATTACTAGCACTCACGCAGCGTCTCCGGCAACGCAAACTGTTCCATCGACGTATGTGTCGAGAGTAGGATTAAGTTCGTGCAACGCCCACTTATTTGGCTCTTCGATGCACTTTAACCGAATAGTGATCATAAATAATCAATACCTTGCGTTCATCTCATATCATATATGGCTAACTAACCTTCAGAATATTGATAATATCATCAGCCCAGCCAGGGAATTGGGCAACCATCTCCTCCTGAGTTGATTTTTGCGTCCAAGCTTCGCCCTCCTTGAGTTCTATAAGATCAAATTCATTAGGAATACACTCTACCATACATGTTGAACTCGGCGACCTACTAGGACGATCGGGCCACTGACTACGATCGGTAGCGAAAGCTACTACGTTGATGGTGCTAAACTTGTTTATAGGGAAGATGAGGATATGCCTATCTTTCCCAAGGAACATCTGGGGTATCTTGGAATAGTGCTCCCCCATCTTTGTTGGCACGCCCTTGAGAAACTTCTCGGTAGGGATCATACCCCTCCAGGCCCATGAGCCGCTCCATTGGAGCTCGGCCTTTCCTGATCCTGTGTTCGCAATTCGCTTGGCACTCTGGAGGTACTCCCTAACTTTTGAGTGAATACCGTCGTAACCGATCACGAGATCCGTGTCGTGGGATGAACCATCCTGAAAATGTAGTCGGACATTTTTCCCACTCCCATGTGACAGCTTTTCAATAGAAACAAGTCGCTTGCCAAAGTGTGAGATGGATTTGGGGACGTGTTTGACCATGACATCAAGGAAATCAGCTCGATGTACTGACGAATTTCCAAGAGGATTCGAGTATGTCTGATCTTCCTCATTAGTGACTATTAAAGATATTGTCTACTTTCCTTACCGTGGCAATTAATTCTTGTTCTTGACCTTGGCCGTTTCGCCACTCGAACCAAATCCCCGATGGAATGGTGGTAAGCTGCTCCTCAAAGTCTCGCTGCAGACCCAGCTTAGCCAAGGCGTTTCGTGCGTTTGTGCCAAACGATACACCAGCGCCAACTACGGGTTGACTGTCAGTCGAATGGCTAGTAGTAAATTATGGGGCAAGATTACTTTCAGAAAATTGGCACTGGATCCCAGAAGGAAAATTGAGCGTCCATCATATCCCATGGGTGGGCTAACTCACAGCAGCTTCGAAGACTTGGACGGGTATGCCAGCCCGAATCAGACCAATGGCTGCAGACAGGCCGCCGATGCCTCCACCAATGATAGATACTTCAAAGTTTTTTGAAACGCCCATGCTAAATCACACTTTGGTTGAATCAGGGATGAATTCGTACAGGGCGAGTGAGCTTGGAGCCTACCTCTTATAATCAAACGTACGGACATCCCAATCGAGCGCTCGATCCATGGGTAAAGCACAGTTTTTAGGGCGCTCATAGGAGCCATCAGATTTCCTCATAAAAGTGCAGGTCTTCTTCCGACAAGCTAATTGGTCATTGACACATCTACCTCCTAGTCTGCTATCGAATTTAGCTGAAGATACTCACGTTGGTGGTGCTGTCCACGGCTTGACATGAGCTGCCAGTGACACTATCAAGCTCAGCCGAGGTTAAATGTTAAAATTAGGTGCTCCTAGCTCACATATCAACCCGTCGGCAGGCCACCCCGTATCAATCACTTGCCCGACGTCGCCTTTGGACTCGGTCCGTTGATCGGCGTTCTCGTGGTGTCCTGCAGGGCGCATGGATTAAACAAACACCGGCCGTATCAGACTTAAGCAATGTCATCGTATATGAATAATGATTAAGGACAAGTTTGTATTCGTGAATGGGAATGGGTTGGTTTCCGAATGGATAGTTGCATATATTTATTGCGCCACGCTTGTGGTTAAGTTTACGACACCAGGGAATTTGATTTGACGATGACGATAGGAGAGTGATGACGTCAGCCATATCCTGCTTGTGTCTTGAGCGAAGGGCTTGGCTTCATACCCACCATGAATATCACTCGCAGCGCGCATGTATTTACCCCGCCTGAAAAGGTCTCTTGTATGGATGATTCTGTTTATTTCCAAAATCATCGCATATACAAGCCTTATATTTTATGTAATTATCTTTCAAGGATTTCTGGTGAGTATAGGTATTGTACCGGTAAACTCTGGTGATATAGACGTAATCCTTTCTTTTGCTGCATTAAGAGGGTGAACTATAGGTCTCCGAAGAACTTACGTGCAAGGTTGCTCACAGTCGGTACAACAAGCTTATAAGATTCACATTTGGATTGTTTGAATGGCTCTAATTGTATGCGTCTCACAATAGTAGCGCGTTAGATTTGTATTCATATACCACTCAACCACCTGTATTTTCCTCTGTGATTGGGTGGATATGTTTATTAGCATGTTATTCGTAACTCACTCCTACAGCACTACAGAGGATGATATCAATTGTTAGTAAAGGCCTGCCACTGTACTAAAAGCTTAGACCATTGACCTAATTCAAAGGGCTCTAGATCTTAGAATAATCATATCGCGTGGATAGGAAACTGGAGTTAGATCATGATTCACTATAAACAATATGGTAGCTGCATTGATTTCAACCACGACTGGTAACCACACTCGTACTCGGACTTTTTAGATGCCAACCTTACTGGAATATGTGGGAATTAGAGATTCTTCCCCAGGCCGGCACTCTACGCCTGCCTTGGCCAAACCTACGTATGGTATACACACGGTTATTATGGTTGCTGGCCTTCGACTTGACCTGGGCGGCAAGACATTTTTTCTTAATTGGGCTGTTCTTTCCATCCTGGGGAAGTCAGACTTAAATACCAAGTCTATCAACGGTTCAATCAGCCCACTACATATCCTCACGCCCGCCATTGAAGTTCCCGTGTGGAAAAACATCCTCCCCAGGTTTTGTTGAGGGTGGTCGAACTTGGCCACATAAGGTCAGCTGCCGTTACAAGTCGATGGGCTTGGTTCCTCTTTCAGACAATATTGACAAAGACTCACTGTGTCAGTGCGGACAGGGTGTCGGGTTCGACGGGTCAGACTGGAACGTGTCTGCATGGAAGACACTTTTGCCGTTTACCATGCTAACGGTCACTGTGGTGTGATAAGATCCTGAAAATCAGTACATCAGTAAAAGGTTCCTTTTTTCAGTAGGATATGGTCTGAAAGTTACAATGTTAGTATGCCTCCCTCAGCATGAATCAGACTATGGAAGAATTGATACCTAAAATCAGTATGTATTGATCTTGATTTCAGCTCAATTCTCACTTAAACACACGCACTGATTTTCAGCATTATAACCTTGTACAGTGGGTGCTTTCCCCTTTTTTCGGTGTACCCTATCCCGTAGGCAGGACCGCCTCAAGGACCAGAGCGCCACAGGCACCTGACTTCTGACCTGGAATTAATGCTCTGATACATACTTGATTGCACTGGGCTATGAGTGTTATTGCTTTTTTGGGGTCAAAGGGCGTCCTACTGTCTGAAGGGTTGTCAGAATCGCAAAAAAATTGGGAGAAGGTTTGCGAGTAAAAGTGATTGTGTTTGATACGTTGAGTATGTTTTGTTGTACGTTAGCTTTTGGAATGGATACTGAACTATGCTGTTGACTATATTCCGTGGTTTGGCCCATTACTTGAGTACACAAGATTAGTGCTATTATTCTTGAGAACTAATCCGCCAAAATAATAGAAACATAACTGTTTGACTGAGGGTCAAACCATAAAGGCAACAGTAATATAGCAAGTATCGGATATAAGATGTTGAAAGGTATATTCTTCGTGCATATAGACAGTATTTCTGACAAACTTGCGCTCGTAAATTCACCCTCCTGAATGTACAATGCTACTTATACGCCATACGAGTACCTGAAAATAAGTACAATAAACCAGTGAGACCTGAATCTTCTTGAAGTTCGGATAGTTCAAGACGATAGCCAAGGTGACCAAGAGATGAAGACATCATGATACAGATATACCTTCAACGGTTGAGTGTTATTCATTGAATTCCGGGAAAGCGGTATTTTGATTCGGCCCCTAAGGATCGATGGGACATTTGATGCAGTACCCCACAGTGCTAGCATAACAGGTGAATGAAGCCACACCATACCATACCACAGATTATAGACGTAAACTTTGTCATTTGCCAAATGTAACCTATACGGGCTAAAAAATCTACAAAATTCCTTGATCGAAAATTATCACTCGTCTCAGCATGCATAGAGAAAGTCTGGAAGGGTTGAACACGTGCATTGCTACAAGTGATGCACGTTCTTGAACATCACTTAACAATCACATAGTGTCACACGATCAGGTAATGTGTCCGGCTGGAGCTTTAGCGGCATTTGATACTTCTGTGGTTCGACCTAGTGAACCCATATTCAATGGCACCAGGCTGATATAAATAAGTTGGCTTTCTTTTTAGTTTTCGTGTGGGTGGTTTGAGATGAAATTCGCTTTCAAGTTGCATAGGCGTTGCGAGCGGCGCCCGTAGTGCTTGTCACAATTCAAAATGAGGATGGAAGGCATGATACGCGTGAGAAAGACAGGACTGAAAAGGACTAATGGAGGGGTCTTGAACGTATCACTGGTGACAGTGTATGTGCACGGGTGGTGCAGCTCCAACAAAAATGTGAAAGAAGAGTCTAGAATATATTCTATTTCCCGTATGGTACTTAATTAAGGTTTACTGGGATTGGGTTCACGGAGCAGCAACGTGGAGCACAAGCGCCTAGCGCTTGCAGTGTGCAAATCGACATCAACAAACTCCTGAGGATGATTGAGTTGTTGGTTAACGCCCTCCACGACCTCCGGCACAAACGTTTTCTTTTGGGCCGGACGTTGATATCGGGAGTAATACTAGCAAATGATCATTTGTATCTAAACACTTAGAACCCTATCTGCTTATTTTCTAAAGTGCTAACGACCTTGACCCCAATCTACGTGCCAACCGCCAATATCCCCCGCAGCAACGTCGACCACGCTGGAATTCGAGCCTCCTTCTGTTCCCGAGATACGAATATCCCTCTGTCTTATGGCTGCTGCTGTTCTGTCACCCGTTACGGCGTTACACGACAAGTCGACACTCTCGCCGCCCAGCACCCCTTCGTCACGCCCCAATGAGAGTGTTGACTGGGAGAGCAAATACCATGAGGTGTCTGAACTTTTGCAAGAGACACGTGCTGAACTTGGTGAGTGATCCTCCGCATTGATCTCACCATTCTATACCGACCAAATGGGCGTGGATACCGGTATCAATGATATCATCTCCTAACCATGAGGCTAACCACTCGACTCATTTCCCCTCAGATGAGTTCCAAACCAGCTCCAAAGAGCTCGAGGAGGAGTTGGAGCGCGAGCTAGAGGCCACCGAACGACAGATGACTGATTTGCGAAACCGCGTTGAGCGGGTCGAGCGGGAACGTGACGACAGCAAGAACAAACTTACAAATCTTCAAGGTACTCATAATACTACTGTAAACTCTTTACAGCGTGAACTTGATGGTAAGTCTATATTCGTTCAAATGAACTCTCATATCGACCCTATTTGTATTGCAGCCTTACGACAACAGCATTCCCTGATCAAGGTACAACTACGCGAACTCGAAGTTGGAAACGACGACCTGGAGCGATCGGAGCGAGCTGTCAGCAGCTCACTTGCCGATCTCGAAGGTCGCTATGCTAGAGCGCTAGAGGAAAAGATTATGTTGGAGCATGAGTTGCAGGACCGGGTTGCGCTGGAGGAAGATATGCAAAGACTGAAGGATGAATTACGAGGTAAGCCTATGTAACTTCTCAGGCACCCGTTGCTAACGACCAATTATAGAGGCCAACGAAGAGTCGACAATCCTCAAGGAAATAAATACCCGTTTGTCGGATCAGTATACCGCCGCCGATGAGCAGAATCGCTGCTTGTCTGATGAGATATCCAGATTGAAGGAAGAATTGGCCCAAACACAACATCTCCTTGAGATTGCCAAGACTCAACCTTCATTCCCTTCGGCACCAACAACTGCCACCAGCTCAGCCAAATCGGTTTCATCCCATGACTCACGCCCACCCACACCGTCCAATACCTCACGCTCCTCCGACTTGCAACTCGAGGATCTTGTTATTAGGTCCCCATCGGAGAAGGCTAATGCAACCCCACGTGCCAAAGCTGGCGCGCTCGCCTCTCCATCTAAGCCATCCAGGCGAGCGATATCGGTCACACGTCGCCCAGCGACGGGCATAGCCACTCCCACCACGGTGCGAACAGCGAATACCCAATCGGGACTTCTCCCCCGAAATGGCCTCAGCTCGTCCATTAATGGTAACGGCACTCCCGATCCCTTGCGACGGAGCACGAATGGCCCAGTATTGGCCTCACCAGTTCCCACTCGTTTGCCGGCAATTCGCAATTCTCCTGCTGTAGTTGCGCCCCGATCGCGTATACCAAATGGAGCTCCTGCAACCAGTAGCTTATTACCTAAGCGAGGGACGGCAGTGCAAATGGTTGGCGAGATGCGTGCAAGGGTGCGAACACTGGAGCAGAAGATTAACCGAGTACCGCTACCTCGTATCCGCAATCCTTCGACTCGGTATTCGGCCAAGGAGAATGAGACGGATTCTGTGAAGGAGAAGGCGAAGCCGGAGTGGAAGGGAAGGCGGAGTGTGGATACTGCTCCCCAAGATAGTCCTGGGTGGGTCATTGTCACCGATGGATTTGGGAAGAAGGGAGTCGATAGGGACTGCCCTTCGCCATCACCAGCCCCACGTCCTCCCCTAGCAGAATCGTATTCGAGCCAGCAAACAATCTCAACACCGTCCATCTTTCTCGAGTGATCATTCACGACGATCGATGCACGAGAGCCCACCACCTTCAGCCTTCCGGGGTGTTCCTGAGTCACAGAACGAAATTCCGCCGTCGGGCCGAGCTACGCCCGCATCGACCACTGGATCAACTCGAGTAGTGTCCCGATCAAGACCCTCAATTTCTGGACGCACAACTCCAAGCTTTGGAAGCAACCCGACAAGCATATTTGGCATGTCCCTCCGTCGACCATCATCCAGGAACTCGTCCAGAAATCCATTCTCCACATCTGTAAATGGAAGTTATGACGGGCCGAGCTCGATCCCTATGCCACTCTCCGCTGCACCGAGCCTCGCCCGTATCCCAGCCTCGCCCCTCCCCGCCCGCACGAGCATAAATCAAGATCATAACCCTTTTGCACGACCAATCACACCGGTTGGCCTCGCGATGTTGCCCCCTCCTGTCCCTGCCGACCGTAGCCCATCGAAATCCGAGAGTTTCAATATGCGAAGGTCCACCAGGACCCTTTCCATGCATCCGTCTGGTCATACTGGACGTGGTACAGCCACCAATCCCCACTTGCCGGGCTTGAGTGGCGCTCGTAAGGTGTCATCCCCTCCCCGCGGAGGAGCAAATCTAGGCGCCAGTCGTATCGGACGACCCGGTTCGTATGGACTCTCAGGGAAACAATCAGGCAAAGACGACAAGAAGGCAAGTCCCTCGGGTCGATTGCGGAGTGGGAGTGTCGGTTGGAACCGAGAGCGGTAAATAAAACCATGCCATGCAAAAAAAAAATGCTTCCGTTTGGTGTTTATATATGGCTCTTGGGTTTCCATACTTTCTCCTGGTCTTCGGGTTCTATGCACTCCTATTTTTTTCTTTCTCTCTCAACAGTCACGATAATTATAACGAGGAATTCGTCTCGCTCCGCCCATTCATTCTCCACTTCTTCTCTGCGTGTTTGACTGTTCTTTGAACAACATACACCTCCCCCATTCTGCATGTATCACGAACCGCCTCGTTTCTATTTGCTATTTTCTGGTTCTGGCTTACATATATACTTCCTATACATTCGTTACTTTTTCCTTTTTGTCATTTAGTCGAGGTTAGCACATGTTATTGGGTGTCGAGCAATAACAAACAGTAAATAGGTATTCGACTACTATCGTGGCTTGGCCTGCTTATGATTAGGATTAAAATGACATTTATGATTTTGACACGACACGATTTCCATACCTTTTCATAGAGTCTGCAATAATTCAACAAGCGCTAGCCTCGAGATAACCATATGTGTTTACGTGTTGGGTCTTAGACCCCAAGTGGAACCATCGTCCGTGCAAACCATTCTACTCATTCACAAAGTTGGGAAGAGTAGATGATAATTCTCAAAGTCCTGGATATCTTAGGGTTTGGAGCGAAGTACATGTGGAATGGGTTCCTATCTGATACGATTAGAATCAGGAGATCAGCCAGTTCTCTGATCGAATCTCTAAACGCTCTCCTTTAGGGTATCTTCGTTACAGTACTTGCGATCATGCCGTTCTAGATACTGACCACTTTTGTTCCGTCTGGTCATTATTTCGTAGATTTGACGCCAAAGACGGGGTACTGGAGTTCTATAGCTGTTGAGGGATGAGCAGGAAGGTAGAAGGGTGTCCTGGGTGCATGTATCCCCCCAACCTCCTGGTCTGACGTTACTCTGGTACTAGTTGACAAGACCAAGTACTCGAACTTTCTTAGCATCACGATTGCCCACGGCACAGCCAGACAACCGCTGGCATATCTCTCAAGGAGCTAAAACACTATTGCTTTGAATGAGTAGTCATAGTCTTAAATCCAACGCAATTAAGAACTCTGCTGGGATAGGCCAACCAGACCATCTATTGAGTTCGAGATTTATCTTCACAGGTTAGTTGGAGGTGCTTGACGCTCCATTATTCAAGCCTAGCTATGCGTATTGAGTGACCGTACAATATATGCGGATAGATTATCATTTCGGCTGTGTTCCCCGGTGCAATTCGCAATGTAACGCATGGCAGCGGCTAATTCCTGCCTCTTTCACGGGCGCTAACATTATCTTTCGACATCATTCGACGTGCCAGACAGCTCCAATGATCACGAAGATGCTATGATTTATGGCAACCTTGGAATCTCTATCGTTATGTGTTTGCAGCGAGCCATGCCGTCCAGCATCTCGAGCTATGCGCGCTCTTCTCAAGCCACATGACTGTATTAGTAACAGGACTTACATGATGAGCATCGCAGTACTCAAGTACACTACCTGCGTACTAAATGATTTATTCGTGTCCTTTGTCGCCATCAAACGCACTATGCAGATGTGCTTGCAAACTATCGGAAATGGGAAATGGGAAATAAAGAAATCGAATATGTGGCCCATATACCGCATTAGCTCAGGAACACCCAACGGTAGCAAGAGAATTTAGGTTCTACGCCGTAAGGTTGTGGGGCTGTGGTTTCATCAGAAGCAGACTCAAGAAGGTAGTAGGAGATAAGGCAGGTAGCATAATATAGGTGCCCCAGTAGCCTCGTGTGCGAACCTTCCGTTTCCAGCTGATGATAGATAGCATGTACTTCTCTCAACTTGTAGAACCAACCTAACGCGGGAAGGTATTTAGTCTGGCCTCCCACCAGTGATAGTTGTCACTGTTTGAGCGTTTTATGACTTTGGGTCCTCCTTCCGCCATGATTGACAAGGCACACGTACGGTTGACCAATTGTAACCCATTTGTTGGATGGTCTGTTGGCTGCCTGCTTCTGCTATTCCTGTTATGGTGTTGGAGTCAACAAACCAACCGCTACAGAAACATGCCTCCAGGTAAGATTCTAGCTGTTGTTAGCCTTGTGCCACATCAACTGAAGTCCTGGTGGTGTGCCCAGGGCCTTCTGCACTTCCAATCATAGGTAATGCGCATCAGTTGAAACCTGCAAACATATACAAACAGTATGTGATGCCCTTTGTTGGCTTGTTATTGCTTATTGTAGCCACTGTGTAGATTCCAAGACCTAAACAAAAGATATGGGCCACTTGCCTTGCTGAAGGTTGGATACACCAATATAGTTGTTATAGGCGGTGATGGAACACTTGTGCAAGAGCTAC
Source organism: Rhizoctonia solani (assembly GCF_016906535.1). Classification (NCBI taxonomy): domain Eukaryota; kingdom Fungi; phylum Basidiomycota; class Agaricomycetes; order Cantharellales; family Ceratobasidiaceae; genus Rhizoctonia; species Rhizoctonia solani. The sequence continues at coordinate 1,800,973 of NC_057383.1, forward strand.
TTGACAAGCGTGGCGCAATATACTCTAACCAACCCATGGAGCTTGTAAACAACATTGCAGGTTGTGGTGACCATATTTTGTAAGTCCTAAAAGTAGCAGGAATGAGTTCTGACCACATAGGTTATTTGGCAGATTTCAAAGAGATACAGATAAATGGCGTACTTCTAGAAAGCTGATTGTGCAACATTATGCTCCCCATGTAGCCAAGACAGAGCACATCTGTCTTCAAGAGGCTGAGAGTGTTCAATTGATACACAATTTTCTGCGTCAGCCTGAGCGGTTCATGGAGCATGTGATGAGGTATACTACCAGTGTTGTTACTTGTTTGAGTGAGTAATGCGCAACGCTAACCTGGATAAGTAATCTGAGTACCAAGCACTGGAAGATTATGGGGTATGTTGTGGAACATATCAGGACCCAGCAGTCCGCAGCATCAAGCAAATAATGGAGGAGATTACTGCATTGAATATCCCAGGAGCCAAGCCACCGGTAGAAGCATTTCCATGGCTTTGGTATGGAAAGAGCTCATCCATAATTACTTGCACTAGACATCCAATATGCTGACCCTGAGTTAGGTACTTACCAGATTTTATGATGATGCACTGGAAGTCTAGAGCCAAAGAGGTTGGAGAGATCATGGACAAAATACACTTGCGCCCAAAAAGATTGAGCCACATGAGCTCAAATCAATGACGCTCATGTGTCACCTGCACAATTGAGAATTTGTTTACAATGTAATAGTAAATTATGTAGATACAGTAGTATAGAACATATGTACAAAGTTTCAGATCAAAATTAAGTCTCCTTGTGGAGATACAAGTGAGCAAAATTTTTGGGCTGGCTCATTCTTTTTGATCACTTTATATAAGCTACTTGGTCCTCCTCATTGAGTGCCATTTACCACCCCTTTTTACGCTCAAATACCTGCCAAAAGTGCGCAAATGGCTTGATACACTAGTCCCAAGACTAAGGCTCAGATAATTGCACTGAAAAAGCTTGAATACTCAGATTGGGCAATTGTTCAGCTTTTGCAACCTCAGACCAAGGTCTCTCATGCAACTGTTGGTTGTATCTGGGCCAAGTATGGACTTACTGACCGCCCACTTGATTGACACAATCCCATTCCTGGGCGCCCACAAAAACTAACCCCCAGCAACATCAGATTTGCTGCTTTGGCCCTAGCTTGGAGTAGAGTACCAACAGCAGCAAATATTAGACGGCAGTACTTCCCTGCTGTTGGGTCCTCTACCCTCTGCTGCTACCTCTGAGAGCTGGGTTTACAGCCGTACAAACGCTGCCAAGTACCCCTGCTCACTTATTGGCATAGAAAAGCCCATTGCGCATGGGCCCACAGTTGATTATTCTTGTCATAAACAGAGGAAAATAGAACTAGCCGGAATTGAACCAGCTTGACCACTAAGCCATAGAGCCCTATTATTCCTCTGCTGACAACCCATGATTACACCTGCTACCCCCCAAATTTGGGCTTGGGCCAGCATGCAACCACTTGTACTGGTCATGTGACCGTGTCCAGGACAATTCTGGCCACAATCATGCTGGGACAACATTGTCTTCTCAGACAAAGTCCAAATCAAGTTATTTGGGGCCAACAGCGGCCAATATTACTGGAGGCAACCTAGTGAGTCCCTGTATAATCCCCAATACACCAAAAAGACAATATCTCATGGTGGCAGGGGTATCTTCATTTGGGGGTGCATTACCCAAGAGGGAGTTGGGCAATTGTACCTTATACAACGCAAGCTGAATGCCCTGGGATACATTGAAATCCTTGGGGACGCCTTCTTTGGAACCCTTGCCAACTATAAAATCACCCTGTTTGACATTACATTCCAGCACAACCAAGATCCAAAGCATACAGCCAGGCTGACACAATGTTGGCTTGCCAGTTGGGGTGTAAGCGTCCTCCCATGGCCATCAAAAAGCCCAGATTTGAATATAATTGAGAACATCTGGTGGCATCTGAAGGAGCGCATGCATACTCACCAACCTCCCGCTTTGAATAAGGAAGAATTATGGAAAATAGTGAGGGACAAATGGAAACAAATTTCCCCAAAATATATTGGCAATTTGTATGATTCATTACCGCATTGAGTACAAGCTGTGTATTTAGCTAAAGGTGGAAACACCAAATACTAAAATTTGTATCCAAATTATTCAGTTTTGCATGTCATTTTGGGTGCATGCGTGCAGTTGCAGGTGCAATTTGAAAATGCTCAAAAAGAATGAGCCAGCCCAAAAATTTTGCTCACGCGTATCTCCACAAGGAGACTTAATTGCAATCTGAAACTTTGTACATATGTTCTATACTACTGTATCTACATAATTTACTATTACATTGTAAACAAATTCTCAATTGTGTGGGTGACGCGTGAGCGTCATTGATTTGAGCTCACGTGGCTCAATCTTTTTGGGCGCAAGTGTATATGGCGGTGGAAATCAAGTCTTTTTTATTCAGCTCCAAATAATACTTACACTATGTCATTAGATCTAGCCAAGATTGGACAAGAGCAAGGTGTTAGTGGTTTGAACACTAATACTCTGGCCCACAAACTCCAAGTAAGCAAAGATAGTAGCGGCCTGACACAGCGCCAGCAAGCCTATACGTGTGGAGTTGTCCTTGAGGGTGGCTCTGATATTGTGAGTCAGCAGCCTGGTGGAGGTTGATTTAATAATACTTGCTATCTTTATAGGTTGCGGGTGCAATCTGCACGTGTATATTGGCGTAAGTTTTACCTTACTCTTATTGAGGCGTATGTTTATTTGTTTCAGCTTGATTCAGAATACAATATATCAAAAACGTGGAAGAGAGGAGATTGATGGCCTTTATGATGAAGAGACTCTACCCAGGTGGGAGGACAAACAACAAATGCCGTTTGTAAGAGCAAGTAAGTAAAACTCCTGTCTCAACTTTTGTGCAATAGCCTATATATATGTTGAACGCAATGAGTGGTCAAAGAAGTTTTGCGCTGGCGCCCACCTATTCCCGCAGGTGTTCCTCACCGACTCAAGCAAGGTAAACTATGCCTTCAAATACTCTAAATCATAAGGTTCATTACAAATAATTCTCAGACAATTTTTACAAAAACTATTACCTTCCAAAAAATTCAACTAGTAAGCCACTGTCGTAGACACAATCGATACCAGGGAATTTATTCCCAATTTCTCGAATTTAAACGAAGGCAATCGGAGAACATTTTCAATCACGTGACATCGGCGCTTATATCCTATGCTAAGCGCCAAGCCACGTCCCCATCCGCGCTTATCTCAGCACACGTAGCCACCTCCACCTGATGACATCATTATGACACGTCAGTGACACGTATGCATGAGTAAGGCCAACTGCGGAGCGGGGTTCTTATTTGATACGGTATTGGATATAATGTAATTGTAAATAGCTTGACTGTAGAATATATAAGGAGGCCAACCAACCATGGTAACACCCAGGTCAGTTACCTCTTGTCGCATCCACCACTGTACGAGGGCCTTACAGCCCAGTAAAGTTACTTAGTTACACGCCTTAAGCGTCGTTCTCGCAGTACATACGTAGCTCGCTGCCGCCTTATAGCGCGTGGCCATCGTAGTTAGTTAGTCCGTCGTCGTAGGGTAACCCACCGCCGCCTTAAGCGGTTCATTGTATTAGTTACACGGCCACAAGCGCCCGCACCCTCAACGTCCTTACAGGCGTCCAGGACACTAGGTAACTGACCTTAAGTCGGTTGCAAACCGTGCCCACAAAGCACACCCTACTCAGCCTCGACAAACGAGAAGGTCCCCTGTACTAGCACGAGGGAAATCACCTGATCAGGCTCGCCTTTTGCTATCAATAATCAAACTAGCGTCGGCCCCAGGTAGTACCAAATTGCTATAAGGCAGACGGATCCTGATCGTCCGCTTACCACCGGTCACCGCACCCTTTGTCAGCAGAGCTAGTCAGCAGATCCACCCGCTTGCAGAAAACCCGTTCCACATCACGCCCGTACACGGCAGTTGATTGGTCAATAGGGACTGTCCAACGCTAGGCGGTTGACGCAAGCTCTTAGCGCCAGTACAATAAAGCGCCCCATAAGTCCTGATACAGGCACCCTTGGCTACAACAGCCCCCATTACCCCTATTCTTGCCCACCATTACGTCACGCACCCCCTCTCGCGCTTCCTCCCGCGCTTCCCAACGCGCCACCTCCCACCAAGGCCGTTCATATCCTCATGAAATGGCAACCCGCTCCCGGAGCACCGCTCGTCCCCAATCCCCTCTTGATCAAGGAGAGTTGGGACCCACTCTTCAGGCAACCGCCGATGAGTCAGGGAGCCTCGAACCAGAGGTCTACGGGGAAATATCCCTCAGCCGCGCAATCTCCCTCATTCTGGGATTGCAAAACCAAGTCATCAGGCTCGAGCGGGAACTCGAGGAAGTCAAGGAAATCAACAAGGAAGCCCGAGACTGGATGGGAGCAGTCGACCAAGCCCTCACTTGCATCGAGGCTAGGGGTGAAACCCCACACACACCAGAAGACCGGAAACCTCCGGCAGTCGAGGCCACGCCCAGGCCCTTACCCAAAGCCGACCCTCTTCCAGCGCCTAGCGCGCCCCTTGTTGCCTGGGCTAACCCCACAAAAGCTCCCCCCATCTTTGCCCAACCAATGCCCGTCCGAGCTCCCCCGCGAGTCCAGACTCCCCCTGCACCTACGCCTATCCGGCTCCAATCCCCCCAAGTCCCACAACCAGTGGCCCCTGTAGCCACTTATCAAGCCCCGGTCAAGGTGGACCACCCTGACGCCTATACGGGGAAGATAGGGAACAAAGCCTGCCAATGGCTTACACGGATGCTGGCATGGGTACGTCTGAATCAACGGATGTTCCCCACGGATCAGGAGGTTCTGTTGTTCCTCCTAATGAACATGAAGGACGTAGCAGGAGCCTGGGCTCACCCCCACCTCAACCAACTAGGGTCCCACAGGGCCCTCATCCAAACGGTTGACAAGTTCAGGACGGAGTTTTTAGCTGCATTTGGGAACCCGGATGCCACGCGAGCCGCCGAGCGGCAAATCACACAACTTACTCAGACAGGAACCTGTGCTGAGTACATTACAAAGTTTAGGACCATCGCCATGGACCTAGACTGGAACGACGCCGCCCTTCGTGGGCAATTCGCACGTGGCCTCCACTGGGAGGTCAGCCGCCTCATCGCCACTTGAGAACGGCGCCCAACTACCCTCCTGGAGCTGCAGAACGCAGCCCTGGTCATTGACAACGCCCTCCGCAAGGAGCGTGCCAGCCACCCGCCTAAGGGTAGTAAGTCTGGAACTTCCTCCACCCCCAACAGGGGGCGAGTACCGGCCAACAGGCCACAAGACCAGGGCGCTTATCCAGCGATCCCAATTTTGTCCCCGAGGAGGAGCAAAACCGCCGCCGGGCCAAAGGCCTATGCATCAAATGCGGCAAGTCGGGACACAAGTTTGCGGAATGCCGCACTGGCTGGAAGGCCACACCTAAGGAGGAAAGTGTCAAGAAGGAAGCCGCCAAGGTTGGCAAAGAATCTGGACCCGAATCGGGAAAAGATTAAGGGCACCTGCCGCCGCGCGCAAGGGCCCCAAGAACTCTGGCTCATGTATCGAAATCTGTAATATATCTAGTAGTAGAATGTCACCCCTGTTCACCATTTCGATCAGACCAGAGAAAAAAGCGGAACCACTAGAAGCCCTGATAGATTCAGGCGCCACCTCATCCTTCCTCCACCCCCGTACCGCGGAACTACTCCGCCTCCCACTCATTGATCTCCCTACACCCCGTACCGTCACTATGCTCGATGGGTCGAGCCCCCAGGCAGGCAAAATCTGGAAGAAGGCAGTCCTAACCTTCTCCTTTGATGGCAAAAAAATGACAGAGACCTTCCTTATATGTAACACCGGGTCTCATGCTGCTATCTTAGGATTGAAATGGTTGGATGCCCACAACCCAGAGATTGATTGGAACATGCGCACCCTTACCTTCCCTCATGCAACCCCCGAACATGTGGCCATCGCCGAGGAAGAGGAAGCTGATAAAAACCCCCTTGAAGGAGTACCCTCCGAGTACCATCAATACGCCAAGGTATTTGGGGAAGAAGAATTCAACAAGCTCCCTCCACACCGGCATTACAATATTGGAATAGAACTCACGGAAGAAGGACCCCTTAACTCCCCCCTTTACAGTATGGCAGACGCCGAGTCCGCTACACTCAAGGACTGGCTCAGGGATGAGTTGAAAGCTGGGAAAATCCGCCCTAGCAAGTCTTCCATCAGTTCCCCCGTGATGTTTGTCCCAAAGAAAGATGGTTCCCGTCGCTTGGTTGTTGACTACCGTTGCCTTAACAATCGCACCAAGAAAAATGTTTATCCACTTCCCCGCCCAGATGATCTTATGGCCCAGCTCCGTGGCGCCAAGATCTTTACCAAACTAGACTTATGGTGGGGCTACAACAACGTGCGAGTTAAAGAAGGAGATGAATGGAAGACCGCATTCCGAACCAAGTACGGCCTCTATGAATCCCTGGTGATGACTTTTGGTTTGACAAACGCCCCCGCCGCCTTTCAGCACTTCATGAACGAGTTGTTCAAAGACTTACTGGATGTATGCGTCATCATATACTTAGTGTCATAACCTCCTAACATATACCACTGGAATCGCACGATTTTTCTATTATTTTTAGTATTTTTTACGGACTTGATATCTTTTGTTTTTCGATCACGTGATCTCGGCGCTTATTATGCCGAGATGCCGCGCCGAGATGCCGTGCCAAGGGCGCTTAGGAGAAATCCACGCTTCTGTGCAGCCCGCAGCACGCTTCTCATTTGTCTTAGCTACTTCTTTCTCTCACGCGCACAGACCATGTAGATAGTGTGCTTTGTCTATATATACAGCAGGGAAATCGCTTGGAGACACCAAGTCGATTTTACCTCGTCTCTTATTCACTAGAGAAGGTAGCCAGCCAGCTAAGTAGCCGGCCCCAGTAGTAACAGTAGCACTCACCCCTTTTACTTGACCTACCACACCTCCAGGCCTCAGGCCCCATCGCCATCAGTAGATAGTAGTAAGCCGCCTTAAGCGGTATTAGATAGCCTTAGATAAGTAGAGTACATAAGCAGTGTCTGTAGTAGTTACGGCCTTAAGCGCCCCCCACTAGCGAGTACCCACCTTACAGTGGTGTACAACACTTAGATGACATCCTGATTTACTCAAAGGATGACGCATCCCACACTCAGCACGTTCACGAAGTCCTACGCCGGTTAATGGAAAACCAATTGTTCTGTAAAGCGTCCAAATGTACCTTCCACGTCACTTCCGTGGAATACCTGGGAATCATTGTTTTGGACAACGGGTTCAGCTTGGACAAGCTCAAGATCCAGGCTGTACAGGAATGGCCCACACCCACTAAGGTTAAAGAAGTTCAATCGTTCCTAGGCTTTGCCAACTTCCTCCGTTGATTTGTTGCCAACTTCAGCCACATGGCTAGGCCGTTACACAACCTAGTCAAGAAGGACACTCCTTGGAAATGGGAATCAAGGGAACAAGAAGCTTTCCAAGGGTTGAAGGACGCAATCACAAGTGCACCCGTACTTCGCCACGCAGACCCCACCAAACCCTATTTCCTGGAAACGGACGCATCCGGTGCAGCTTTGGGATCCATACTCAGTCAACGTCAGGAAGATGGCCGGTTACACCCATTAGGGTTCCTCTCAGAGTCATTTAAGGGAGCAGAACAGAACTATGATACGCACAACAAGGAATTACTTGCAATCATTTGCTCTTTTGAATATTGGCGCATCTTCTTGGAAGGAACAGTCCACCCAATCACGGTCTTTACGGATCACCGGAACCTAGAATACTGGAAGGAGTCAAGGTGTTACAAACCCCTTGATTATACCATTGGAATCGCCTGTTTTTTCTATTATTTTTAGTATTTTTAACGGACTCTATATCTTTTGTTTTTCGATCACGTGACCTCGGCGCTTATTATGCCGAGATGCCGCGCCGAGATGCCGTGCCAAGGGCGCTTAGGAGACATCCACGCTTCTGCGCAGCCCGCAGCACGCTTCCTTTTCCCACCATGTACTTCTTTTCTCACGCGCACAGACCATGTAGATAGTGCGCCTTTGTCTATATATACAGCAGGGAAATCGCTTGGAGACCCCAAGTCGATTTTACCTCGTCTCATATTCATTGAGGAGGATTAGTCAGCCAGCTAAGTAGCAGGCCCCCAGTAGTATTCAGACGCTCACCACCCCTTAAACTCACCACACCTCCAGGCCTAAGGCCCCTTTGCATTAGTTAGATAGTAGAAGTCCGCCTTAAGCGGAAGTAGGATAGCCTTATTAGTTAGATTACGTACAGTTTGCTTGTAGTAGTACGGCCTTAAGCGCCCAACTCCACCAGCGAGTGCCCACCTTACAGTGGTGCACGACATTGTAAAATCGACTTGTGTAGGCTTTGATCGACAACGAGAGGACCTCCAGTACTAGCACGAGGGAAATCACGTGAACGGACTCGCCTTTCGCTATTAATAATCAAACTAGCGTTGGTCCCACGTAGTACCAAATTGCTATAAGGCTGACAGGCTCTGATTGCCCGTATACCACGAGTTTCGCCGGAACTCTGCAAGTAGCGCTCCTAGACAGCTGAAACACCCGCTTGCAAAAAACCCGCACATATCACGATTGCCAGATCTGCTGATTTGCTGTAGGGATTGTCCAACGCTAGGTGCTTGACGCAAGGAGTTAGCGAACAACATCTTGCGCAAAAACCGCTCATAAGTCCTGTACCAGGCACCCATTCCCCCCCACGCCGTTTCAATATTCCCTCCACTCACTCTGGAGTCCCACACCCTTACTCCCGGCCTTCCTCTCGCTCCTCTTGACGTTCCATTCCATCCCACTCCCAACCGGCCTCTCGCAGCACATCTCCCACTCTGCAAGACTTGCCCAGAATGGAACCAGAGCCGTCCCCTACCGCTCTCCTCGAGGCTATCACAGCCCTCACAGCCACAGTTGGGTCCCTGCAGGACCAAATCCGCGCCCAAAGCCAACAAATCACTGAGCTTAGGGCCATATGCAAGGAAACAGCGGACCTCCTCGGGGATAAGGATCAAGGAGTCCCTCAAACCAAGCCTGGCCCATCGACTGGGCCTGTCACTCCCCCTACCCACGCAGGGGGAGAAGCCCACACTCCAGGCACGGTTAGGCCTGGGCTCAAGGCCCCATTCAGGCCATCAAGAGGAACGGGATTTGATTCCGAAGAAGACGAAGAGCCAAGGCGCCCCAAAAAGGAGCCTCAGGGAACGCCTAGAAGGCACCTCGGGTCCCTCACCCCCTTCGATGCTGGGTCCAGCGTAAAGAGACCTAAGATGGACCTCCCGGACCCATACAAGGGAGACACCAGGGGCCGCAAAGCCACCCAATGGCTGGATTGAATGATGCTCTGGGTTGCCCTTCACAGGGACCAGTTTGACGAAGAAGAGCAGATGGTCGTGTGGATCCTCTACCACATGACAGATAAAGCAGCTGATTGGGCACTCCCCCTCATAGGGGCCATCATCAAGGGCGAGGGTAACCCGCCAACCACCATCCAGGCCTTAACGGCCAAGTTCAAGGAGGCATTTGACGACCCTGATGCCAAGCGGGCGGCCGCCAGGAAAATAGCCGCGCTAACTCAGACCACTACTACGTCTGAGTACGTCACCGAATTCCGCAACCTCATGGCGGAACTCGACTGGAACACCAAGGCGTACATTGCCCAGTTCGTGCGCGGCCTTCACTGGAAGGTAAAGGAGCTCCTGTCCACCAAGGACAATATCCCAGACAACAACCTCGAGGCTATATTCGCTGCCTCGGTCAAAATAGACAATATTCGTCGGGAAAACGAGGAGAACCGCCCCAAAAAGGCTCCCACCAAGGCCCCGGTCATCGCGACCACTTCCACCACTACCACCACCCAACGGGTCCGCCTCTCTGAGGACCCTAATTATGTCACACCGGAAGAAAGGGATTGCCGCCGCGCGTCTGGCCTTTGTGTCAAGTGCGGCCAGAAAGGGCATGGGATCAAACAGTGCCCTAACGGGTGGAAAGCCACAATCAAGGAGGTAGCTAAGGTTGCTGAAGATGTCGAGTTGGGAAAAGATTAAAGTCGAGGACTGCTGCCAAGCCCCCGACTAAAAAGGACAATATAGATAGTTGCGTTGAATTTGTATCAGTTGGTCTTGACTCAAATAAAAAACCTCTATTATTTATCGATCTATACGTCCAGAATTTCCCGGCAGAACCTCTCAAAACTTTAATAGACTCAGGAGCCACATTGAACTTCATTTCCCCCTCGATTGTGGAAAAATACAAAATCCCAAAAACCCAGCTCGAAAATCCACGAGTTGTGAGAATGTTAGATGGTACCATTTCCCAGACTGGTCGCATTTGGCACCAGGTTCAACTCGCGGTCTCGGCCCATGGCCACACACACTCCATCCCCTTCCTTGTCTGCCCAATAGGCAACACCCCGGCAATACTTGGCATGACATGGCTAACCCAGGAATCACCTCTAATAGACTGGTCTTTAGGCACCATCACATTCCCAGACCAAGTCCAGATCGCCTCAGAGGAGGAAGCAGACCCTAATCCCTTAGCCGACTTACCCGCAGAATATCACAAATTTGCTCAAGTATTTGGCAAAGAAGAATTCAAGGTCCTTCCCCCCCATAGGGAATATGATATTGCCATTGATTTAATCCCGGATGCCAAACTCTCCCCTGGGCCCATTTATGGCATGACCAACGCAGAATCAAAAGCCCTGAAGCAGCACATTGACGAAGAATTAGCAACAGGCAAGATCCGTCCCAGCACTTCCTCAGCAGGTGCCCCGGTCATGTTCGTGAAAAAAGCTGATGGATCCCTCCGCCTAGTTGTCGATTACAGGAAGCTGAATGACGTAACTCACAAGAACGTCTACCCGCTGCCAAGACAAGATGACCTCATGGCCAAGTTAAGACATGCCAAATTATTCACAAAACTTGACTTACGCTGGGGTTACAACAATGTGCGAATCAAGGAGGGAGATGAATGGAAGACGGCCTTTAGGACCAAATATGGGCTCTTTGAATATCTAGTTATGCCTTTTGGTCTTACAAATGCTCCTGCCGCCTTCCAGCATTTCATGAATGATCTATTCAGGGACCTCATTGACGTCACAGTGGTCATTTATCTGGACAACATCTTGATCTTCTCAGAAAATCCAGAAGAACACCCAGCCCACATGAGGGAAGTACTATCCAGGTTAATGGCAAACCAACTCTTCTGCAAACTCTCAAAGTGTCATTTCCATGTAACCACGGTCGACTACTTAGGCATTGTTATCTCCCCTGCTGGGTTCTCAATGGACCAGAAGAAAATAGAAGCGGTCACAACCTGGCCCACTCCCAAAACGGTCAAACAGGTTCAGGCTTTCCTAGGATTCGTCAACTACCTCAGACGGTTCATTCCCAATTTCAGCTTGGTTGCACGCCCCCTCCACAACCTCACCAAAAAGGAAACCCTTTGGTCATGGGGTAACCCAGAAGAGGAAGCATTCCAGGAGTTGAAACGCCTAGTTACTTGGTCACCAGTGCTTATCCATTCCAATCCTAGCCTCCCCTACTACCTTGAAACAGATGCGTCAGGGGTAGCCATGGGAGCAATCCTCAGTCAAAGAGGGGAGGATAACCGTTTACACCCGGTAGCCTATATGTCGAAATCCTTCTCTGGTGCTGAGGCCAATTACGACACCCATGACAAGGAACTCCTGGCCATCATCAAAGCCCTAGAGGAGTGGCGTATTTTCCTAGAAGCAACAGATAGGCCAATTCAGGTTTTTACGGACCATAGGAACCTAGAATACTGGATGCAGGCACGGACCTTCAACCGTAGGCACGCACGATGGCGTATTTTCCTGAGCGATTTCAATTTCGAGATCCACTATCGCCCAGGAAAGCAATCAGGGAAACCAGACGCGTTATCTAGAAGGTCAGATTATGTGGACACGTCCCCAGAACCAGAGGTCATGTTACCATCGGAGGTCTTTGCCAATACGTCAGAGGAAGAAGTCAAAATTGTCACAGAAATTCGCTCTAGACTCAGGGAGGATCCATCACTGGAACCCATCATTCAATTTCTCACAGAAGATGCGGACAATGCACCTCCCTCCATTTGGAAAGCTTACAGAGACTACGATTGGGAAGAGGACCTTCTATGGTACCAAGGGAAACTAGTTGTCCCAGACTTGGAAACCCTGAAAGAACGGCTGCTGAGGGAATTCCACAACTCACCACTGGCCGGTCACCCAGGTCAACAGAGGACCCTTGAGCTTCTAAGTCGCAACTACTGGTGGCCAGGCATGAAATCATCCTCCAAAGAATGGGTGGAATGCTGCCCCACATGCCAGGCCAACCGCCGAGCACGCGCCCCGGTCATTGCCCTCAAACCTCTGGAAGTTCCCCCGTACCCATTCCACACGATTTCCTATGACTTTATCACGGGTTTCCCTAAGTCAAACGGCCATGACGCAATCTTGGTAGTCATCGACTCCTTCTCCAAATTCGGGCATTTCATCCCAACTACCAAGAAGGTTACATCTAAAGGCCTAGCGGATTTATTCATCTCACATGTGTGGAAACTCCACGGGTTACCAGTCAAAACAATTTCAGACAGGGGGACAACGTTTACTGGAAAGTTCCTAAGGGCACTCTATCAACGCCTCGGAGTAAAACCAGCCTTTTCATCAGCCTACCACCCGGAATCGGACGGACAAACAGAAAGGGTGAACCAGTTCATCGAGTTCTACCTCAGATCATACGTTGCCGCCGACCACTCAGATTGGGCCACCTGGTTGCCACTAGCGGAATATGCCTATAATAACGCAAAACACTCTGCAACCGGAAAAACTCCTTTTGAATTGGTTTATGGAAGAAACCCCATCATGAATCCGTCTAACGTTCCCGCGAATGTTCCAGAAGCAGACCTTGTAGCCGATACCTTGGCCCAAGAATGGAAGGAAGCAGAGTCAGCGCTGAGAATGACAAAAGAACGCATGACTAAAACAACAGGGATGATACCGGAATACTCCATAGGCGAAAAAGTCTGGCTAGATGGAAAGAACATAGAACTTAGGACAAACTCCAATAAGCTAGACCCCAAACGCCTAGGCCCATTCAAGGTTACAGAGAAATTATCCAGCCACGCCTACCGCCTGGAACTCCCCGAAACCCTGAAAATCCACAATGTATTCTACGTGGGATTACTATCAAAGGCACACGAGTCACCAAGTCAGCCGTTCCCAGAACGACCCCCTCCTGAAACAATAGAAGGGGAGGAAGAATACGAGGTCGAACAAATCATTGACTCTAAACGCCAACGGGGAAAATGGTTTTATTTGATCAAATGGAAGGGTTACGGTCCAGAGGATAACTCATGGGAGCCAGAGGAACTGTTGGAACACAGCCAGGAAGAGATCAAGCGCTTTAACCAAGCCAGACTCAGAAAGGCTCGTGACGCCGCCAAGAGCCTTTAAGGGGGGGGCAATGTTACAAACCCCTTGATTATACCATTGGAATTGCCTGTTTTTTCTATTATTTTTAGTATTTTTAACGGACTCTATATCTTTTGTTTTTCGATCACGTGACCTCGGCGCTTATTATGCCGAGATGCCGCGCCGAGATGTTGTGCCAAGGGCGCTTAGGAGACATCCACGCTTCTGCGCAGCCCGCAGCACGCTTCCTTTTCCCACCATGTACTTCTTTTCTCACGCGCACTGTCCTAGACGTCTGTAAGGACGTCAAGGGTGCGGGCGCTTACGGCCGTGTGACTAATACAATGTACCGCGTAAGGCGGTGAGGTTCTACCCTACGACGTACTCAACACTATCTACGGTGATAAGACGCTTTAAGGCGTCGGTGAGCTACCTAAGTACAATGGAGAGAACGCTTAAGGCGTGGAGCTAAGTAGTTACTGGGCTATAAGGCCCTCGTACAGTGTGATGAAGCGACAAGAGGTAATCGACCTGGGTGTTACCATGGTCGGTTGGCCTCCTTATATATTCTACAGACTATCTAATTACAAATGTACTATATCAAATGATGTATCAAATAAGAATCCCGCTCCGCAGTCGGCCTTACTCATGCATACGTGTCACTGACGTGTCATGATGATGTCATAGGTGGAGGTGGCTACGCATGATGAGTAAGCGCGGGTGGGGACGTGGCTCGGCGCTTAGCGTATGATATAAGCGCCGAAGTCACGTGATTAGAAATGTCGTCCGTTTAACTTCGTTTAAATTCGAGAAATTGGGAATAAATTCCCTGGTATTGAGTGTGTTTACGACACGCACAGACCATGTAGATAGTGCGCCTTTGTCTATATATACAGCAGGGAAATCGCTTGGAGACCCCAAGTTGATTTTACCTTGTCTCATATTCATTGAGGAGGATTAGTCAGCCAGCTAAGTAGCAGGCCCCCAGTAGTATTCAGACGCTCACCACCCCTTAAACTCACCACACCTCCAGGCCTAAGGCCCCTTTGCATTAGTTAGATAGTAGAAGTCCGCCTTAAGCGGAAGTAGGATAGCCTTATTAGTTAGATTACGTACAGTTTGCTTGTAGTAGTACGGCCTTAAGCGCCCAACTCCACCAGCGAGTGCCCACCTTACAGTGGTGCACGACACAAGGACCTTTAACCAACGTCACGCACGGTGGCACCTGCTACTAGCAGGATACAACTTCCAAATCGTATACCGTCCGGGAAAACAGTCCGGCAAACCAGACGCCCTGTCCCGCCGATCCAATCATGCTGACGTTCCCCCGGCCAGCCAGACCATGCTGCCAGACCCTGTCTTTGCCAACATAGCCAAAGTAACGCCCGAGAAGGAGATCCAGCGCCTGATTGAAACCGCCCTAGACCAAGACAAATCCTTGGAGGAAATATTACAATTCCTCCAAAACAAGTCCAAGGCGCCTCCATCCATCAAACGCGCATTCAAAGATTACCAGATGGAGGCAGGACTTCTTTTCTACCAGGGCCGAATTGTGGTACCAGACGTAGGGACTCTGAGAACGGACCTTCTCCGGATTTTCCATGACAGCCCCTTGGCAGGCCACCCAGGAAGACAACGGACACTAGAACTACTATCCCGTAATTACTACTGGCCAGGCATCCGTGCAGACACCTACTGGCATGTGGACTCCTGTGAAACCTGCCAACGAATAAGGAAACCAAAGTACTCCTCCATTCCCCCGCAGCTGCTTGAACTCCCAACTAGGCCATGGCAACACGTCTCCTATGACATGATTGTAGACTTGCCAAGGGACGGGAACCACAACTCAATACTGGTCATAGTAGACAGCTTCACCAAATATGGGATCTTTATCAAATGCTCCAAGAAGCTGAAAGCACCCGAACTAGCGGAGTTGTTCCTAGAACACGTATGGAAACGCCACGGCATGCCAGAGAAGACTATATCCGACAGAGGGAGGGTCTTCAACAATAAATTCCTACGGGCCCTGTACAAACGCCTTGGCATTGACCCACACTTCTCATCAGCGTACCACCCCCAGAGCAACGGACAAACGGAACGAGTCAACCCTTCTATTGAACACTTCCTCAGGGCCTATTCAGGGGTCAATCAACGGGACTGGGCTAAATGGCTCCCTATGGCGGAGTTTGCGTACAACAATGCTGTACACAGTAGCACGGGTAAAACCCCCTTCAAAGCATTGTACGGATGAGAACCTACCTTAACCCCATCCAACATACCTACAGACGTCCCGGAGGCAGATGATCTTGCCCAAACTATGGAAGCACAATGGAAGGAGGTGGAATCCGCCCTCCGGCAATCTAAGCAACGAATGATAGCCGGAGAGGATGGAAGCCCAATAGAATTTGAAGTTGGGGAAGAAGCCTGGCTAGACGCCAAAAACGTGAAGCTAAAGACCCTGAGTCCAAAGCTAACTGAACAACGCCTAGGCCCCTTCAAAGTAACCAAGAAGATCTCCAACAGGGCATACCGCTTAGAACTCCCGCCAACAATGAGAATCCACGATGTCTTCTACGTGGGCCTGCTGTCAAAAGTCAGAAGGGACAGAAAGCGCAACTTCGAAAACCGGCCTCCGCCTGTCACCATAGACGGAGAGGAGGAATACGAGGTTGAAGGGATCACTGACATGGAAGAAAGGAATGGAAAATGGTTCTTCAGGGTAAAATGGAAAGGCTACGGATCAGAGGAGAATACCTGGGAGCCAAGGGAAAACCTTAAAAACGCCGAAAAAATACTAGAAAAATTTGAAAAGGAAATGAAAAAGAAGGCCCTCGGCGCTGCCAAGGCCCTTAGAGGGGGGGCAGTGTTGTAGACACAATCGATACCAGGGAATTTATTCCCAATTTCTCGAATTTAAACAAAGGCAATTGGAGAACATTTTCAATCACGTGACATCGGCGCTTATATCCTATGCTAAGCGCCGAGCCACGTCCCCATCCGCGCTTATCTCAGCACACGTAGCCACCTCCACCTGATGACATCATTATGACACGTCAGTGACACGTATGCATGAGTGTCATAAACAGAGGAAAATAGAACTAGCCGGAATTGAACCAGCTTGACCACTAAGCCATAGAGCCCTATTATTCCTCTGCTGACAACCCATGATTACACCTGCTACCCCCCAAATTTGGGCTTGGGCCAGCATGCAACCACTTGTACTGGTCATGTGACCGTGTCCAGGACACTGCCCCCCTTTTTTGGGTGGGCGGCGCCCCTGTGAAAAGTTTTTCCCATGGTGGGAATAGAACTGGTGTCCTTCCAAGTTCTACCAAGTGTCATAAACAGAGGAAAATAGAACTAGCCGGAATTGAACCAGCTTGACCACTAAGCCATAGAGCCCTATTATTCCTCTGCTGACAACCCATGATTACACCTGCTACCCCCCAAATTTGGGCTTGGGCCAGCATGCAACCACTTGTACTGGTCATGTGACCGTGTCCAGGACAATGAGTAAGGCCGACTGCGGAGCAGGGTTCTTATTTGATACGGTATTGGATATAATGTAATTGTAAATAGCTTGACTGTAGAATATATAAGGAGGCCAACCAACCATGGTAACACCCAGGTCAGTTACCTCTTGTCGCATCCACCACTGTACGAGGGCCTTACAGCCCAGTAAAGTTACTTAGTTACACGCCTTAAGCGTTGTTCTTGCAGTACATACGTAGCTCGCCGCCGCCTTATAGCGCGTGGCCATTGTAGTTAGTTAGTCCGTCGTTGTAGGGTAACCCACCGCCGCCTTAAGCGGTTCATTGTATTAGTTACACGGCCACAAGCGCCCGCACCCTTGACGTCCTTACAGGCGTCCAGGACAGCCACTTCTAAATGCATGAATGGACACAGTTTCTAACTAGCTCAACCTAGTTATTTGCAACAGTTGGGCAATTCACTCAAATGCAGAGAGGTATAACGAACCACACCTGTTCAAGCCAGAACGCTTTCTTGGAGACAAGATGTCAATGTCCAACTCTACTTCTCACACAGATCCATTGCAGCGTGACCATTTTGCGTTTGGTGCAGGTATCAAAGACAAGGAACAGAACACAATTTTTGTACTAATTATCTCTTGGTGTAGGTTGCCGCATATGTCCGGGCATTCAGATTGCCAAGCAAGACATGTTCCTTGCTTTCTCCAGACTCCTCTGGGCTTTTGAGTTCTCAGCCCCTCCTGGTACCCAGGTCAATACTGACCAGAGTGCGTTCTTTGGAGAGACTGTGCGCCGTCCAAAGCTGTTTGAGGTGGTCATCACTCCTTGCTCAGCAAAGCAAGTGGCAACAATCAAGAGAGAGATGGAGCTTGCTAAACAGAACGTATTCTCACTTTATGGATCCTACAACGGCAATAAACTCCCAGATTTTGATATTTGACCCTATTTACGGGTCCAAGTGTTCATATAATAAGATTACGGCAAATCTATATTTCTGTATAAATTGGATGCGCATAGTGATATAAAAATAAGGTGAACAACTAGCCCTAGTACTACACACTGATGTATCCTAACAAGGACAAGTTCAAGATCACGTGCATGATACTATAGGTAATTAGCAACATCTTGAATTCGACTAGCTGCTACATTACAACCATTACATGTTCAGCATATTGTAAGGCCTCCACTTATTGGATGTATGTAGACTACTTAACCTATGTTCCGGTGTGGCCCGTGTGTGCGGATGTATGAGTGTACATGTATGCATATGTATATAATTATCTAATTTTATGTGTGTACAACATGGTTGGTTCTCTACGCGGTACAAGTGGCGGAACCCGGGGCCGCCTTTGGCGGCCTGGGGGTGTCGGCCGGGCCACCCAAGGCTGTGACCATCCGGATTGAAGACTTGGGTTGATGGACAACCACATATATTGGTATTGTGTTGCTGAGAGGGATGGTGGGTGGGAAGAACTCAAAACGGGCCAAACTGTATTGTGCCTTGCACACGGTGACTGCTTGATGTGGTAATAACAAGTCGCGTATTGGTAGCTCACGTGGCTGCACCTCTGTGTCTTGGCTAAGTACCTCATGTGAATCCTCCGCGCGCTGCGGTTCACCTGCCATTAATACGTGGCATGGTCGCGTTGAAAGACAAGTCGTAACACACTTGATTTTGTGGTTGAAAGTAAAGACAGGGGGAGAGAAGAGTGTAACCCCAGGATCTTATAAAGTGCCCGGGTACAATACATGCGTAAATAGAATAAACCAAATAAGCGTATATAGTTGGTAATCAAATAAAGGCCAAGCATGAGTTGGGAGATGAGACGGTGTGTTGGCATGATGGTGTAACGTAAGGGTAACGCATATAGTGGTAATTATTATGCGGATATTGCAAACTCTCACACATATTTAATGATGTAATCAAATAGCATACCAAGCTGTATCTCATTAAACTCTATTGAAAACATTAAGTTTGATTCCGCAGGCTTACAGCCCCGCACCTTGAACCCCAAGTACATACCCTCCTTTAATTAGTCTTACGCAAAATGTTTTACATCCCAACGTATATGCCTACCACTTTTATGTATGGTAACCAGATGCCAAAAGAGTTGTGAGGTGCAGGGGATGGAACAGCTTATGAGTGGGTATGGGTATCTTAGCCACGCCAGGGCCGCCACCTCGTCTCTGCTTTATCTTCCTTGCCGCCGTCCCGGTCAGTCCCGCATGTATTGCTTTCACGCGACTCCATGACCCACCTCACATGGTACCACAAATATCCACTGTCGCCATGTCACCACCGCTCCATCTCATTGACATTGCCTCTATTTGGGTAATACTAATCTAGTCATCTCTTGGACCACAGTAAGAATTGATCAGCAACTTTCCTCACCTCTTGAATATATCTCTGTTTTTTCTCTTCTTTCTATTTGTAAGTATATTAAGTTCTACACTGTTTCGCCTCCAGCTGATACTCGGACGTTTGCCACAAGCGCATGTAGCCTCCTTGCATGTATGCACGCGTATATCTAAGGAACGATGCAAGGAGTCCAGTGCTCTCCATCTTTTCAAATTCAATCTAATTGATCTATCTCTACATTGTGTGCTTAGATGTATCTCTTGCCCCTCCAACGTCAGCAAATGCTCTCGAGCTTCTCAGGGCTTTGCGGGCTCTAGAGGTTTCATAGTGGGATAACATACCTCGCCGCTTTCTAAGTTGACGCGCCTGAACAAGTTAGACATACTAAGCAAGTGATTACAAACAATAGTGGTAGGAACAAGCAAATACAAACAATTACAAACAAACTCAGGCGAGTTCGACATATTCTGACTGAAACGAATCAGAGTGCAAGCTCAATTGGAGGACTTTTGATCAATGTAATTATTCTATTTTGTAATCAGAGTGATGTAATGTAAAGAAAATAACCAAAGACTCAGCCGCACGGAATGAGTGCAGACGCAGGGGCTGGGGCTTGAACACATAGAGATTCAATCTTACTAAGACATCAAAGAGAAAGGCGCAGCGGAGAAAGCTATTGTGAAAAGGAAGGAGACAGAGGAAAAGGTAGGTATAGGAAGTGAAGAACTAAGTCCAGTAAATAGACGCTAGATGAATCTGAGTAAGTCAGGTATTACAGGTACTGGGAATCTCCAGCCAATACACAGTTATCTCTTGTGTCATAAAGGCATATTATATCAAAGCTAAATATGGTTGAGCCTGGCACGCTCGTATGCATACGTGAGGTGTGGGTTCTGTGCGCAGTACAAGTGGGGGTCCCGTGGACACCCAAGATGGCAACTGTCCGCATCAAAGACTCGGAATGATGAGAGCCACGTCGGAATTAATAAATCAACTAATCAGTCATTTAATGCATTATAAAAATTTGGGAACAATGGACGAATAGTGGAGAATATGATGACGAATTGAAACCTTGTGCTTGGTATGCCATTCCGAGGCCGTGGCATGGAATAGTGTTCAGCTGACTCAAGCAATCGTAACCTCTACTCTTGGTCAAGCATTGTATGCAACGGTATTTGGGTAAACCACACTCTCTATACCATACTCGAGTAAATCCCCGTTTTCTCTGATCAGGTGGCTTAGCTCTGGGGCGTTCCAGGGGACCCAGCTGGATATTTCTGGAGAAGTTTGCTCCAAACATCTCTGGAGAGCTCCAGAATTAAGTTGTCTTTTTGAAGAAATAGAAAATTTTGCTGAGATGCTTCTGTACCCTGCGGCTTACCTGTCACTCTTTTGCACCGAAAGTGCATCCAGTCAAAACAAAATGAAATAGATTCAATCAACACTCACTGGGTCAACATGACGGATAATACACTGATCGAGTACAAGGGTGGGCCACCCTTGGTCGCCTATTGAAGAAATTGGGGCTGTCCTTATGCACATAATCGGTTCCCAGCGGCCGCAGCCACCAAGCCGCCGGTGCCGAACACCCATCCATGTCCTGTCATGGCGCTGAAGTGCTATAAGTGCATCCCAGCCTATACCATTTCACGGGAATATACATATCTGAACTGTAGCCATATACTTATTCGCGTCTTCCTTGCTATTCATTGGGCTTCGTCTACTAATATACTCACAAACTATCAAAGGTACAAAAGAAGTCAGATGCATCCTGCACATATGCACTTCATCCGCGATTCCTAGCACTACCGATCGATCCCAGATAATAAGAACTCGCCACCGTTCACAGTTTAAGAGAATAGAAGCATACTGCTGCCAAAGCGATTCAATCGGCGGATGAAATTGGGTCTCCACGCCATAAGAAAGGCGTCACAGGGATCCAGAGGGATTCTATTTTTACGATTAATCAAATCGATCGTATCGAACTTTTAGAACGTCGCATGAGGCAGGAGGGGTATTTAATCATGTTAACGTTGCTCCTTCAGCTCACCAGCCAACACCCCCTCGATCGACCAATACGCCCCTTTGCAATCAGACTGCAGTATTATTATGTCCGAGAATCCGTACGCCTGGATAGGCAGCCCTTTCATCGGGTGGACTATCAGCATTTTTCTTGTATTCTTTTTACGCTACTACTGGAGTCAGCGAAGCACCCCCTACAAGGATATGCCCCCAGGTGAGGCACCGATCTTCACGCCGGTCATCACTAGCTTCCTGGTTTGCGTTAAACTGAGGCAATACGCCTAGGTCCACCTTCGTTACCAATCGTAGGCAATGCGCACCAACTGAAGCCTATCAACATCTTCGAGCAGTGGGTCTGTTTTTTTATCGACTATTGTCATTCATTCTAGCTACCATCCAGGTTCCGAAATCTGAGCGAAAGATATGGACCACTGGCATCGTTAAAGATTGGATCCAACAATATAGTCGTAATAGGAGGCGATGGAACACTTGTACGGGAACTGCTTGACAAGCGGGGTGCAATATACTCCAATCGGCCTCTGGAGCTTGTGAATGAGATTGCAGGCAATGGTGACCACCTTCTGTAAGCTCCAAAGTAATAAGAAACATGTTCAATCTTATTGATTATTTGGCAGGTTCCAGAGAGATACAGATAAATGGCGCACCTCTAGGAAGTTGATCGTGCAACACTACACCCCTCGTATATCCAAGACAGAGCATGTTTGCCTCCAAGAGGCTGAAAGTATCCAACTAATGCATGATTTCCTGCACCAGCCTAAGCAGTTCATGGGACATGTAATGAGGTACACCACCAGTGTTGTTACTTGTCTGAGTGAGTACCATTCTAGTGCTTATACAAAAATCGGAGCACTGAGGTTGGGTAGATTATGGTGTCCGATGTACGACATATCAGGACCCTGCGGTTCGTGGCATCGAGCGAATAATGGAGGAGCTTTCCGCATTGAATTTATCCGGAGCCAAGCCACCGGTAGAAGCATTTCCATGGCTCTGGTACGGCTATTATGAGTTTGGTGCGAACTCAAGTTCATGCCTGATTGGCTGAGATAGGTATCTACCGGACTTCATGATGACAAAATGGAAGTCCAGAGCCAAGAAGATTGGGGAGATCATGGACAAAGTTTACG
Organism: Rhizoctonia solani; assembly: GCF_016906535.1. Taxonomy (NCBI): domain Eukaryota; kingdom Fungi; phylum Basidiomycota; class Agaricomycetes; order Cantharellales; family Ceratobasidiaceae; genus Rhizoctonia; species Rhizoctonia solani. Next base: position 1,823,529 of record NC_057383.1, read on the forward strand.
GAGGTGGGTGCCTAGGCTATTTGGTTACCGAGTGAGCATGATATTAAATTACTAGACCTGGCCGAGATTGGCCGGGAGAGGGGAATTAACGGATTAAATACTAACACTCTGGCGAACAAACTTCGACTAAGCGAGGAGAGCAGTGGCCTTACTCGCCGCCAGCAGGCTTATACGTGTGGAATTGGTCTCGAGGGTGGCTCCGATATTGTTAGTCGACAGATCGTTTGAGCTAGACAAATTTAAACTCATTTCTCTCACAGGTTGCGGGAGCGATCTGTACATGCATATTGGCGTAAGTCGTAACCCACTCTGCAAAAGATGGCAAACTCACGGGCCTTAGGCTAATTCACGATACGGCATCTCAAACACGAGGAAGAGATGAGATCGATAGTCTTTACGATGAAGAGACTCTACCCCGCTGGGAGGATGAGCAAAAAATGCCGTTCGTAAGAGCAAGTAAGTAAAACTCCTGTTTCAACCTTTCTGCGGTGCCCTGTACTGAACCCGACCAGTGGTCAAGGAGGTTTTGCGCTGGCGTCCACCTATTCCCGCGGGCCTTCCTCACCGACTTGAACAAGGCAGGCCGTGAATCATGTACCCAAATGACAAAACTAACCACTGTTCAATAACACAGACGACTACTATGGGGGATATTTTCTCCCAAAGGACTCGACTAGTAAGTTATTCACAAACATATTACCTCGACCCGTATATCTAACCATTCTGAACTTTTTCAGTTATCTATAGCACCTGGACGATCCACTCCAACCCAGATAGATACGCCGAGCCCCATCTGTTCAAGCCAGAGCGATTCCTCGATGACAAGATGTCAATGGCACAATCAACTGCACAGACAGATCCATTGAAGCGTGATCATTATGCATTTGGTGCAGGTAAGCCGGACCCCTACCGTGGACTACATCGGTACTCACCCTATTGCCTATATGGCAGGACGTCGCATGTGCCCAGGCATTCAGATCGCCGAGCAAGACATGTTCCTCGCTTTCTCCAGACTCCTCTGGGCTTTCGAGTTCTCAGTCCCTCCCGGTACGCAGGTCAACACCGACCAGAGTGCGTTCTTTGGAGAGACTGTACGCCGTCCGAAGCCGTTTGAGGTGGTCATCACTCCTCGCTCAGCAAAACGGGTGGCGACGATCGAGAGAGAGATGGAGCTTGCTAAACAGAACGTATTCTCCCTTTATGGGACGTACAATAATAATCAAACCACAAATTTTTGATAATTAGCGTCTGTAAACTCAATTTTGTACCTACCTCGAGACTGTGGTGAGGTCATTGCCTTTGATGAAATGAATGAATTATATTATCGAATGGCTCTGTAATTACTTGCAGTGACTGAGGAAGTTTGATTAAATGTGAATCAAGTACATGTATGCGTCATGCAGAGAGACAGAAGAAGCGAGTTGATGGCAAGGAGACGAACTCTGGGAGCCCCTGAGCTAAGTCGCTCGTGAGCCGAATTTGATCCAGCACTATAATAAAAGGTAATGAATGGTCCATAGTGTGTATAACACGAAGTGACAAGTGCTTTTAATCGAAGCCACAAAACGGGCGGGACAAGAAAGGACGAAATGATAATATAAAAGGGAAAAGGGGCACGTGACTTACCGAGGAACTGCAACTATGCAATCTGCACAAAACCAACCTAGGCCCTCTCTTCACTACTATATCCCTCAAATCCCTTCAAAAAAGCACTTTTAAGCCGGTAACCATTCAGAATCCTGTTTCTCGTATGTTGCATATATAGCAATTGTCTATAGGCTCAATCTGGAAAGTATTGCTTCTGGCATAATCGTTTTAATAATTCATCGAGAAGCGCTCGCCCCACAGCAGTGAGTCATGACAGAGATAAATCTGGGTATCAAGAAGAACTATACCAGATTCCGTTGGTAGGAAATCCACTATTAACAAATCGGCAACTATGAATAGTACCAGTTACTAACGTGTTCAGCTACAATCTTAATTTTCATACAACAATTAAAGTTTCAAGGTTACCAGATGAAGTCATTCCGCTGAGGATCACAAGGTTACATAGTCTCGTGGTAGGCCATTTGAACCCGTAAAAGCTCAATGCGCATGCGTCGCCAGCCCTAAGAAACACTCCCCATTTTGACATTGGCCAGATTCGTAATGGTCCTAATCAATCGAGAGAAAGGGAGATCGTACGAATACACAAGCGTCGTCGTAGTTCCAAGTTCGAAGAATAGTCAACAACTATGGCGACTTTGTCCGGCCGCATAAGGGGCCGACCCCCTCGTAGGCTAAGAACCCCCCCCCCATAACCGAGTTTCAAATCCGAGTTCGAATTCTAGCTCCGTTGAGGGTAGCGAGTCGAGTAAAAGGGATCGCCCACCCCCCCTTGTATCTCGGAACTAAACAGAAGCGAGTAAACAGTCTAGAGTCTCAACGGCCGAGCGCGTACGGAAACACCCCTCGAGTCGTTGCGAGTCGCTGTTTTGCAAATAGCCAACATAGGGGGAAGGGGCTCAGCCGATGAAGATCCACCCTGAAAAACCAATAAGGGAAAATACGAGCAGAACCCTAGCATGCGGTTTACCACACAGAGGCATACGCCCATCCCCATCACTTCCAGCTTGTAGATTATCCAAATGCCAACGAGGTGATTTGGCTCACTTGAGAACTATCACACCTGTAAACGTCCCATCAGTAGCTCTCCCCCCTTCTTTCCCCCCGAAGATCTCACTTGATTTGACCTCTCAGAGAGGTGCAGTAATCTAGAATTAAATAGACTCGGTGGGGTCGAGGCCTGATGGGCGATCTATGATCTCCACCCTCAAGTACCACGGATGCGCCATCAAGGCGATTGGCCAAAAGACCCAATCACTCACTCCGACAGAATCATAATGAAAGGAAACACTGTGCATATCACCCTTGTCGCTAGAATACAACTTGAAACCGAGCAAGTCTATCCTCCATAATAAAACGAATATATCCCTATCATCTTGTGCCGCCAACACATAACCCCCCCAAAATGGGTATCTTGTTGTTTACTCGGAGGCTTCGAGTGCGTGGACGATTCCGAATGCTGCTCCAGCTGCAAAGCCACCGACGAGGAGAGTAGAGACGGCGCCCCAGATATAGCCGCCTGTTCCGCCGGTTGCGCCTGTATAGTGCGTCTTGACGGCCCCGAAAATGAGGAGGGTGATGCCGGTTACAATCTGTGTAATAAGTTGATGAGAGGCTATTTCAAAACTAATTAGAAAATATGAGTAAACTCACGCAAGAATACAACAACCCGATCCGGGCGCTATCAACAAAGAAGTACGGAACGAGGGGAACAAGGCCTCCGACGAGGTATCCTGCTCCAATGGTAAACGCCGAAATGTACAAACGAGCAGTTGGGACTTCCTCTGTAACAATTCATTAGAACCAGAATTAAATTAGAATTAAAATAAAAGGACGCACCCATTCCTTCACCAAACTTGAGCAAAAACGCTGTCAAACCGACATCTTCCTGCCACCTCAAGGGCTGAGACTCTTCCTCGACCACCTGGGCGGGCATAGCAGTCTTGCGGCCCCACGTGCCAAGGCTCATCCAGCTCTGTCGTTTGGTTACCGTTCCATGGGTATCGGGCGTAGCGGTGGAAGAAGCCGAAACGTCGACTTCGACTTGGCGCAATTCTGTAGCGAGCGAACGAGAAGTTTGTTCGGATACGCCAACGGGCCCAAGAACCGCATGGACCTCGCGCTCCATTTCACCGCTGCATGAGCGCAGTACGCGGTCCCGGGTCGTGCGGCGGAGGTATCTAAAGTGGTCTCGTTCCGCTTGCGAGGCGACTACAGATGTAGAGTAATGAAATGAGTAAACTGATTGAAGGGGAAATTGGTTGGGCAACTTACGGAATCCACCAACGCCCATGCTAATAGCACCGGCAATCAACTCGGCAATTCCACCAATAACGACCAAGCGTGAGTTTCCGATTGAGGAGAGACCGGCTGTGAGAGCAAATGGAACAGTCAAGCCGTCAGATAGACCGATGATTCTGGGAATATGGTAAGCAAAGTAGCGTCAGCCGAGTGCCGCCGAGAATCATGACGCAATGGCAGCGAGTGGGAGAGAAAGAAAAAAAAGGACATACACGTCGCGGACAATATCTGGGTCAATCAAGTTGCGCTCGTCATCGCCCTTGAGTTCTTTGCAGCAGACTCCTTCACGTGCTTCGCTGTGTCTGTCGCACTTGCTGGGCAGAGGCGCATCTTGGTTGGGAGACGAGTTGATGGACCACACAGGGGGCTTGTTCGATATGTCGTCGTCGTTGCGCTTGCGTTTTGGGAGCGCTACTTTTTGGACAGTCGGTGACGAGGACGAAGAGGAAGAGCTCGAGGATGCACATTGGCACGTCGATTGTCCGTTGTCTACCATACAGTTAGAAATATTCAATTAAAACCAGGAAAACTCTTACTATTTTTGCAGCAGGCCATGGCAGATGATAGAGGGGATGGAGAAATGGAGAGACGGTCAAACTATTTATGAAGTGGCGCCCAATCTTTTGCCGCTTATGAATGTTTGCGGGGAAACCATGGCCCACGCCGGACCAATCAAAAAACATCTTTTTTGACAGACCTACCTAATTCCGCTTATATAACAATAAATGAGCCCCTCACGCCAGCGATTGCGCAAATCTCGACACTCTTTTCGCCGCGACCCTACTGGTTCCTGGGGGGGCAAGCAAGCGAAATGCATGCTAATCCAGTTCTTGAGCTGATCCCCGTCCGCCTCGTTGTCTGTATTCAATCGGCGCATATACCTCGATGAATCTACAACAACTATCTCGCCATATTGTCCTAGCCCTCGGCCCTGGACGTAATTTCTCTGCCCATGCCATCAAATATTCCAACTAGTTCTCTATCTTTGCACCGTCCTAACGTACATGGGTGTATATATATCTTGTACTCTCGCACGCCCATCCACCCCAGGACATATTCACACGGAGTCATTTACATGGGGGGTGGACCCTGTCGATCCTCCTCATCAGTATGTGGCAGTGACCCCCCGAACTAAACGGTACTTTTCATTTCGCATGACCGTTGTTCTGCTCTTTCACAAGTTGCCTATCTACCATCCCCGCAATAATCACAAATCCAAAAGAAAAGTATTCGTCGATGCAACTATTTCGCATCGCATGATCCAAATCGGCGCCATGACGACGAGCCGAACCCAGGCGCTTGCGCTCGACGACCACATTCATCAGTCTCGTTGATCCAGCCAGCAGCAGGTCTGCCATTCGTTCTTTCCCTCTTTCCACTCTCTTTCCTTCTTTTGGTCTGGCGTGGGCCGGCCCATGCCTTGCCTGGATTATATTCTATTGACTAGCACGCTGGATTCCTTTGTCTGATTGTTCGTCGGATGAGCTTGCTCTGTTTTTCCCTCGCAGCAACACTTCGCTGTGCTGGAATCCCAAGAATACAATCTGAAGTTTTGATTATTCCCCCTGCTCTCGAAGCCTTGACCTCGCTCTTTTTAATATGGACCGTATGGCGCAACGGACGGTAAGTCCGAGGAATTACCACATGCACTGGCTTGCTGACCTGGCACAGGAAACGATGGCTACTCGTCGCAGAGGCCTGGATGTTTCTCATACTCGCCATTCTCGATTATGTCTCACACGCACTCGTACGCGGCATGTCGTCCGTTTCGGTGTTTGAGCCCATGGACAAGGCAGTCGGTGCGTCCCTATTCGGATTCAATTCGGGCACAATTAATGATTTTTTTTTGTAGGCGCACTGTCTGGAATACCCATACTGGCATACACATCTTTTCTCTTTCTCCTCATCCGTTCCGACCTCTTACCGACCATTACCCCCTCGATTCTCCGCACAACCCTCCAATTCACACTCATCTCGCTCATCCCACCTACCATCATGTCCTACGAACTCGGTTCCTTGCTCGGAGTCACATACAGGATAAATCCAATTACACTTGTTCCAGAAACAGGTTTCGCAAACTTGACAACCCGCTCGCTCTCGTACGCATTCACGACCTCGTCCATCGTCATTCTCTCCAGCTTCCAACTCTTGATCTTTCTCTTGTGCACGTGGAGAATCTCACAAGCATGGGACCGGGCCAGTCAGCCGTGTTTGTTTCTGCCATGGGAGGGAGGGCGAGGAGCAACTCGACGAGCACGTCCTACCTCGGAGACGAACGTGGTATTCGCGGATTATCCTGGCTTGCTCTCGGGCTCGCTATTGGCGCAACTGAAACCCTGCTCTCGCTCGGCGCTCAAACCTTTATCCTTGTCCTTGTCCGGCGCATCTTGCGTGTCCTGGCCCGGGCGTCCCTCATTACGCGCTCTACCGCGGCTCGAGCGACGGATTCTCGAATCTCGAAGAACAGGGAATGGGAGGAATGGGAGGAATGGGAGGATCAGGAGGAGGGGAAATGGGAGGAATCAAGAGACTCATTTCGCACCCCCGGTTCAGCACGTTTGCCCAACTCACGCCCACCGCGACGTCCTTTTACAACCAACGAAACCCAATCTCGGATCCGAGCACGCCTCGTTCGCGCGTCACGGTCTTGTACGACCTGAAATCCGCCCCGGTGCTGCAGATGCGCTTTTCGGGATTGGATGTCCCCGATTCGAGCGAGTTTAGGGCGAGGAGCGGGAGCGGGAGTGGGAGTGGGGATGGGAGTGTGGCTACGAGTATGCTTGGACATGGTGGACATTCGACTCGGACGCCTCTCTCGCGCACACGAACGCTGTCTGAGAAACGGTCCGGTCCGCCCTTGGCGTCGATTCAAATCCCTCCGAGCGCAGTGTTATCCGGTGTCGTAGCCACGCAGAGCGCAAATTCATCAAGAAGCAGTATTGTCCCGCCCGTCCCGAGTCTCCCGCTCCGGTCTCAGTCCGAATCCCAAACCCGCCTCGCATTGGGCTCTCGAACCGGTCCTCGTCGACCCAGTCGTTGTCTAGGAACAGGTCCAACTCGAACCTTGGATCGAGCGAAGAACCAGGGTCGTACGAGCGCAGCACGTCGCTTGAGGGCGTCCGAGAACTAACGAACCAGTTCCCCGTTATACCCGCGCGCGCAATGGTCCGCCGAGGCCCGACCCAACTCGCCTATGCGGTCCAAGAAGAAGACGAGATCGACTCGAGTTGTCTCTGCACAGGCGGGGCGGCTCGGATTCGTCAGGAGGACGAGGACGGGGGAGTTCGAGTGCGTCTGGTGGTGAATATGCACGGGAGCGCGGTCATGCACGTACGGATACCGCAGACTCGAACCTGTCGCCTCTGAGTGGGATGAGCTCTCCGAGACGGAAACCTGTCCCGGCACATACGCCTAGAGGAACGATTATTGAGCTTCCAAGAGTCGGGTATGGCCAAGGACAGGACAGGGACAGGGACAGGGGCGAGATCGAGAAACGAACCGACCGGGTATACGAGAGTCTATTTCGGGAGAACAAGTCGTCGTCGATACGCATAGCGCACTGTTCCCCCCGGAGCGATACGACTATACAAGCAGTCGCGCGTCCTCCGACTCGGGCACTTTTACGCTCACAGCGACGGGCACACCCAGTCCAGCCGAGATCATCACAGGCCGACCGGCCCGACTGGCCGAGCGCGCAGCCCAGCTGGAACGACAAGAACGACAAGAACGGTTGAGCGGGGAAGAACACGCGTGGATGATGCGTGCTCCGCAAGTCCCCGTCCAGATGAGCCAGAGTGTCATTACTCGGACGCCCGAACTCAAGACGGTGGCCGATTTCGAGTCGTCGCGGGTCGAATTGGAGGGCGCCGCTTCTCCCAAGAGCGCATGGAGCGCTCGGACGAGGGGGTCCGTTCTGGGACTGAACATGGGCATGAACACGAGTCAGGCGGGGCTCTGGCCTGGCTCCAACGTCGAAGGCTGGGGCCGCAAGTTGAGTGATACCGACCGAGCCAGGTCCCTCCGGGTTTGAGGGTACTCGCAACGGAAGAAGCGCGGGCGGTCGACGATTCGAGGTGGCGCGATGGCCAAATCCAACGACAGGAACCTGAATTCGTGCGCCGGAGTCTGGTTTCGAACCGTAGTCGTCATGAGCGCGATCCCTTTGCGGGGGATGAGCCACATGCGCTCTAGACAGGACGATGACGTGCCGCAATCACAGATAAACACGATTGATTAGACCGAGGGGGTGCGTGTGGTCTGGAATCTGAATTTCCGCAGCAGTGTTGGTTTCATCCTACTTGGTTCCAGTTTTAGATTCTATTTTATTGTTCTTTTTCTTTTCTTTCTTTTTTTGAAAAAACAGGGCTGCGGGACTGTGGACTTGTATTTGTGTACTTTTGGACCGTTGCAGTGCGCTTGTATCATGAACATGTGCATACGTCAAGCATTATAACCCTATCATGTGCCCACTCTCCAACAAAGTTCGCAAAAAAGCTAAATCCAAACAAGGAGACAAGTACAAACAAATGTTCCCATCTTTGCTCTCGAGCCCATTTTGATATACGCCATCGCATCTTCTGTTCCCATCGGTGCGCATCTTCCTTCCGAGTTTCCAAGTTACTTTCACAACTATATCGCCCTCACCTTGCGCATCGAAACGGCTAGTTCCATACGACCCGCGGTCCAGACGTATTCTTTCTATATCACGCAAACCGGTTACCCGTTTTTGTTTCTTTTTTCCCACACACACGCGCGCGTGTGTGTACCCAAAATAAAGCACACAGGGACAACTGCGCATTACAACAAAGAGAAGAAAAGAAACTCACCGCCCAATTTCGTTGTTGTGAGACGACATTGGCAAGCACCGGTCCTGCTTCCAATAGGAGACCGGCCTGGGCCCGGGTGAGAGCTCGAAACTTGGGTCGCAAAGGTTTCGGGTCGGCCGAGTGGTGGGGTGGTTGGGGCTGTCGCCAGCGGTTGCGGTTACGGTCGTGCGTCGTGGTTGTGACGGTTGGGGAAGTGTCGATGAGGGTGTGTAGGTGCTGTGCAGCTGGCAGAGCCTCGATGATCAAATCCTGTATCGCATATATTACGCAGCGGTTGCATCACAGCCCACACCAACCCCAAAGAAAAACTGACTTTAGTTATACGTAAAAAAAATAAGAAAAAATCAAGGAAAAAAAAACAGTGGGGTAGAGTGTGCGAGAATAAAACGAAAAGCGGGTGGGTTAAAAGGCGGTGACGCACCAAGTCGTCAAGGACTCCACCGAGCTCCAGACTAAGTTGCTCCAAATTGGACACGTGTTTGAGGACGTCAGCCACGCTATAGGCAGAGAGAGCGAGCTTGAACAGTTCAGTCTTCGCAGTGTCCGTCCGTGGGTGGTTATAAGCCCGTTGACGAGCTTAGGACTTAGCGTTCGATGCGATGCGAGTCGGAGTGTCAAGGACTGGCGAAGCGCATACAATCAATCCAAAGTGCCGATAATCCCGGTGGCGGAGACATGGAGAGAGATTACACGTACGTACAAATCGACATTTCGGATCGCTTTGAGTAAATGCCGAAATAAGCGTTGTGCGAGCGGATCGGTCGTGGTGGTGTGCCGGTCCGGGTCGGGCTCGCTGGGGGCTCGATCAATACCGATAGATGTCGGAGCGTTGGGAGGGACGGAAAGGTGGCGCCCAACGAGTCGTATTCGGCGTCTCGAGGGAGAGTAAATGTGAGTGATTCGAGTGGGAGGGAAGTGTCGGTGATGATCGAGAACAATGAACACGGCTCGATGCGGAGGCAATTAGTGATGCTGAGTGATTTGAGTTTGGGCGTGTTGGACAGTATGCGTGTGAGCAAAGGAGAATCGAGGTGGTAGGTGTTCGAAATGGTGAGACTTGAGAGAGGTGGACCGACAGATGTGATCCAATCGACAAGTGCGCGAGTCGCGCCGAGCGAGGGTTTATGCAAGGCCATATGCTCGACGGGACCGAGACGTTGGAGAACGTGAGCGTCTGTTGACGAGAGGCCATCCTCGGTTAGACTGAGGCGCAAAAGCTGGGAATTTGTATTTGATAGATCATGATGCTGGTCGAACATGCAAGTGTTCTCTGTCGAGGTTCCTGCCCTAATGGGGTTGGGCGTACCGTTCCCAGGGGCCAAGATGCGCAAGATGTTGAGTAGAAGAGAATCGTAGAGCCCGGCGGTTGCCCATGAGAAAGAAGCCAGGCCCGGAGTGTGCTTGACCACATGGATAGATGCCGAATGAATTGTGGGTGAGGAACGCCTTTGTAGAGAGGAACGGCCCGAATGTCTGAGAAGGCGGAGAGAGACCGGTGCATGTGGTCGGTTGTCAGGCAAGAGTGGTGGCAATAATGAAATGTTGCGCACCGAGAGACTTGAGATGCCAAGAAGATCAGGCCGAACACTCAGTAGCTCGACCGGACACAGGATCTTCGAGGGTCGAGGGGATAGGGGCAGGGACAAGTTAGAACCATGAATTAATTGAATGAAATTCAACTAACCTGGCCCCACTGTTTAGCGAGCAAATGGGTGTATCGGATATTCGCGTATATTTTGGGCGTAGCTGCGGCATTGAACAAGTGGCAAACAAGAGCGAGGGATGGCAGGTCATGGGGGCTGATGTATGCGACAATGAGATGGACAATGTCAAAAGGCAGCTCTCGAGTCGGGTCATGGCTGGTGGGCCAGAGTGGGCAGTGGTGGAATGGAGGGTATAGCTTATTAAGCAGGAAGGGGGTGGAATTGAAAAGCTAATCTTATCGAGGGACAGATGGCCATTTTTGGGTGTATTACTCTCCGTCGACGAGATGAGACAGGCGAAACCGAGGTGAATAATTTGCAACTGGTGCGATTGTCGCTACGGAAACAAACAAAGCAGACACGCGAGAGGCTATGGGACCGGAGGCAAAAGCGCTCCGAACAATGGTTTCAGATCACGTGGTTGTGATCGCCCCCTATGGCTCCATTCGAATTCATCTCGGACTCGCGTTTAAGCCGGAATGAGTGGCCGAGCGGACGTGCATTGTGTCCGCTTTTTGTCGCTTCTGGGTGGGATTCATAAGCCGCGTTCATTTCGCAGATCTGACCCCATCCCCCATCGCCACCCATTCCAATGCCCTGCTATCGCCCCTCCCGCTCCAAGCGCACTGCCGACACTCCCCAGGACACCCGCTGGCAGCCCTCTCAGGATGACTTTGAGCTCCTGCTCGCTATGCTCTTCCAGTCCCGCATCGTATGCTTCCCCACCAAGGAGGAGCGTGTTGCAATGGCCAACCGCCTGAATGTGTGAGTTCATTTCGTTGCATGTACAGCCCAGCTCGCTTACTTACTTGTTTTCAGCACCGAACGACAAGTCCAGGTCTGGTGCCAGAACAAACGACAGAAACTGCGTGAGAGTGGGATCGGATACTCGGACCCTCGGGCGCCTGCGCTTGTCATTGCAGAGCGCGGCAAGGTCGCTCCAGCGAGTATGTCGGTTCCCCCGCTCCCCCAGCTCCCCACGCCACCCAAGTCCCACCGCAAACTGCCCAAGTCACGCGCTCCTTCCGAGTTCACTGAGCCCTCTCTCGACGACACAGAGTACATTCCTCGCGCCACACGAACCCGAACACGGCCATTACGCCTATTGAACTTGCCCCTGTCTCCCGAGTGACGCTCGATGTCACTCCAACTGCCTTCACACCGCCACCCCCTAAGCTTCCCGAGCTCGTAATCCACACTCACACTTCACCCCGTCACATTCTGCGCGAAATCGTCCGCACTTCTCCATTCCAAGAGTCCCCGATCGCCTCTTCGCCACCAGAGCTCTCATTTGACGATGACGATGAACTAGAGTCGATCGCGACTGCCTCGGAATTCAGCTCGCCCCCTCCCCATCCCACTCGTCCAACCCACCTGGGACTTTCCTATGGTCACTAGTCCCTCATTCCAGGACCGTCTCACAACTTGGGCCCAGAACCGCTTTCCCGAGGCAGACCTCAGGCTAAGATCCAAGTCCTCGGACGACCTCGTCAAGCCTGTTTGGTGATCACGCGTTGGATTTCCCACTCTTGCCGTATACCCGATCGCTCTCCCAGCTTTTTTGTTTCGTCTGGCCGCTATTGCGGATCACATACCCCATTCTCTTTTTGTCGTCTCGATTAGGCAACTGTTACCCGTTTTGGATCTATATGATTGGCATTGTGTGTCCTCATTTCGTATATGTTTATGTATCCTCATTTCCTGTACCTATATGTGCTCGTTCCTTCGTTATGGCCTCACGATCACGCTCTGTTGCTGTTTACGCGCTTTCGTTCTTCCCGTCGTTGTTGTTGAATAGTACCAGTGTTAATTTGAACTCGCTAGTCTGAACTTCGATACGCCCATGTTGCGAGATGAATAGTCCGACCGGACTCGGAACTGCGTCCAACCCATAGTCCCTCCCCCTTGTTTGAAGGGGTTCGAACCTTGGTTTGAACAACAAGACCGATCTAGTCGAGACGCGCATGTGATCGTGTCATGCTCACGCGGGATTGGCTGCGATCGTTCGAACATACTGTACACTTCCGTGCTTCTTCCCAGAGTAAGGAGGGGGTGATCATGTCAGAAACGAGGGCAATATGGGTGCGTACATCATGCTTCCTAAGGGGGTGATAGTGTCTCCCCCAAGCTTCGACGTTCAACATCAGGGGGGAAAGATGCAAGTTCTATGCATATCCAATTCCGGGGCCCACTCTGCTTTGACAAGAGCATATGGAGCTGCATATGGACATAGCGAAGCTTGTTTGTGCTCGCCACCCTTTGCTTGTCCAACCTTCAATATTAACTGGGTTCCCTGCCCCCTGTGTCCAGGCAACTCGAGAGAATATTAGGCCGATATTAGCTTATGTCAGACCGACCTCCGGCTCTTTCCGGTTCTGATCGTTCACGACGATAATGCACATCGCCTTGGACTTCCCCGCTTTCGCATTCACACGGCGCAATCGATTATTCTGAACTAGTTTTTGTGATTTGGACAGTGTATAATACTCCGCACAAAACTCTGATTATATCTGTGTGGAGTTGTCTCCTCGGTTAACTTGGGACAATCGATAGATGAATATGAAGATGGGCACGACACTGATGCGTGGTCGAGCGCTCTTCTAGGTCTGTCGCGCCCTGCTCGTTTCATTTCGAGCACGACTCCTCGGCACCTTGTCGCACGTGCCCCAACGCGACGATATCTTGCCACGACAACCACCGCAGCCGTCTATCCGTCCAACCACACCCCACGGCCCTCGAAATATCCGATTCCGCCCTCGACCTCTTCCCCCAACCGCTTTCGCTTTCCTACGATTGGCTGCGGGACAGTTGCCAGTGTCCCCAATGCGTCCATCCCTCGACCAAGCAGAAACTGTTCCGAACCGGAGACTTTGCCCGCCCTCTCCCCACCGGCGCTTCCTTCGCCAATGATGGGTCCCTCCATGTACAATGGCAAGACGGCCACCCCTCGGTGTTCTCCCTTGATTTTCTCCGTCGGTGCGGTGATCCGACCGGCCGAACGCGGGCCAAGTCCCATTTCGAGCACACGATCGCACGCCGTCCGTGGGACCTAAATCTGCTCCCGTCTGAGCGATTTATGGACTACGAAGCCATCAAGCGCGACCCGCTTCCTGCCTACCTTCAATTGTTGCGCTATGGCATCTTGATTGTTCGCGGCTTGCCTCATCAGACAACGGTGCGTGGACCCAGGTCCGTCCGGCGGGGGTGTCGGCTATCGGTCTCGTGCGTGAGACGTTTTACGGTCGGTTTTGGGATGTGATTAGCGTTCGGGGGAGCACGAATATTGCGTATACGGACCTGAATCTGGACTTGCATATGGACCTCTTGTAAGCGCGCGTCCCTTGGCTCGTCGGTCTTGCTCTTTCTCCGATTCACGCCTTGCATTTGGGGGTTGGTTATAGATACATGCAGCACCCACCGCATCTCCAGCTCTTGCATTGCATCAAGAACCGCGTCGAGGGTGGGACGTCTGTATTCGTCGATGCGATCAAGGCTGCCAACGATCTATGGCATCAGGACCGCGCGTCGTTTGAGGTTCTCGCGAACACGCCCATTCCATTCACTATGAAAACGACGGACACCATTTACATCGCTCCCACCCGACGATCCAGCTTGCCCCTCCCCATCTTCAATCAACCGACCCGTCCGGTCCACCCGAGATCGCGCATATCAACTATTCCCCTCCGTTCCAGGCCCCGCTTGCGCCCGATACTCCAGCACTGGTATATACCGCTCTCCGCAAGTACGCCGAGTTGCTCGCTCGGCCGCATGCTCGGTTCGAGTACACGCTGGCCGAGGGGGACTGTGCCGTGTTTGATAATCGTCGAGTGTTGCACGCCCGTACCGCGTTTTGGGATAAAAATGCCAAGCAAGGCAAAGCTGAGGAGACGAACCGGTGGTTAAAGGGGTGTTATGTCGAGGTGGACGATTTGTGGGATCGGACGCGGGTGTTATTGGCCAAAGCAGGGGCAAGGGAGGTGTAGGCTTAATGGGTGTGGATTTTATGAACAATTTGGGGGTAAATGTGAATGTACAAGGCGGTGCTGTGTCGTCCCGGTGGCAGTCGGGATAGCGGTCACTTGTCGGTTTTGTGAGATGTGAACTCGACTTGGTATTCAGTGAACGTTTACTTCCTTGTCAAGTGTGCTATTACTCCCGAATCGTGTATATTTCTTTAACAAGGGTTGACTCCAAGGGGGCTGGGTGAATCTCCCAGCCGTTCCGTTTTAGGAAAACAAGATGTTGAAAAGTAGCTCGATATATTTAATTCACATGCTCAAGCACAGAAACAAAAAATTCTAACTTTTTACTACAAGGTTCAGACTATCAAGCCCTCGGCTTGTTCGACTCCGCCTTGTTCTCAAGTTTGATGGATTTACCTTGGAGTTCATTCTGATGGAATGCATATACCCGTCAACCCAGTTCAGCCCTGCCGTTCTCTTTCTCAACCGCGCGTTGCGCTTATACGAGCAGGTTCCGTTCGATCCAGCCCAACCCCAAGATGAGCGGTTATTGCAGTATCTTTAGCGCGCGAACCCCTCCACTAATGAATCAACATTCGAACTGACGATTACAGTTAGCCGTATTCCCTCCCTGCTTCTAATTCTCTCTCCAACACTTGTTTACCATACGGAACTCGGTCGCCGGAGCGCTCTAGACCTGAATTCGTTCTTCCCCCTCCCCCCAATTTCCCAAAGTTCATGTTGACGGGGGGACGAACAATGGCTAGACCATAAACGCGCATCCGGGCCGAACCGCAATGTTCATTGCCTATACCGGTTTCGAACATATCACCCTCGATCAAACATTCGGTACCGGTTTATATGTTGTGCCCACTGGTCCATACGGGTACTGTATATGCATACATACA
Organism: Rhizoctonia solani; assembly: GCF_016906535.1. Classification (NCBI taxonomy): domain Eukaryota; kingdom Fungi; phylum Basidiomycota; class Agaricomycetes; order Cantharellales; family Ceratobasidiaceae; genus Rhizoctonia; species Rhizoctonia solani. The sequence goes on from NC_057383.1 coordinate 1,838,834, forward strand.
CAGGTTTATGCGTGGTTTGTTTTGTCTTGACATGGGCGGTATGCCCTATCCCTCGGGTAGTCATGAGAGTCAAGGCGCCAAGAAGGGGGGGGACAAGGTTGTCCATTGAGGGGACGTCATGGGGTTTGAAAGGTGTCGAACCACAAAGGTCGTCATTATGATTGATGAACCCGCAACCCAACCACAACCCAACATATTTGCGATGGCAACGTTAATATATGCACACACCCTCCAAACCCGACCTAACCCAATCGTCACCAGCCGAGCGGTATGTGGATCAAGTTGCCAATCCACTTTTTACAAACAGTGCCCAGGCGATAGATATTCATTTACTAAAGCAATAGGGTCGGGTTCGCGGAATCGGGGTCGTATGCATGATGGCCCCCTAACTTTAACGGTGACGAGGAGCGCCTGAAACCGTGTTCTATCGGACCGGCACCGGGGCTTTTGCGGAGTCCTTACGGGACGCGAATGTCAAAGTGTTTTACCTGAGTATAAATGGCATGCGTCTTACCTTTGCGCGCGTGACACTTCCCACGCCCTTTTTTTCCTTCTCTAGATTGTGCTGGGACATCACAACCCTCCACGTAAGCGAACGAGGACACGTAGGCAAATCCTGTAACGTGTAAAAAGAAAGTGTATGTCACGTGTAATGATGATGCGACAGGGTGCCACGTCGCTTTGGAAATAATAAAACCGCTCCTAGTGAGGCGCGTAGAGTTAACGCAAACCACATCCAGGCCCCGACATGAGCGGCTGTGAGTACACCTGTTTCCCACCGTGCACGCAGTAGCCAGGGACTGACCAGCAAGGCTGTATGCAGTCCGGTTCCTTAATCTCGTGCGGCCATTCCTGCCTCTACTTCCCGAGGTTTCTTCGCCAGAGCGCAAGGTAAGTAGTGTATTCGATTTCGATTCAGACGTACTGAAATGGCTTGTAGATTCCGTTTAACCATAAGATATTATGGACTGCCGTCACGCTCCTTGTTTTCCTGGTGTGCTCCCAGGTTCCTCTCTACGGTATCATGTCGTCCGACTCGTCAGATCCGCTCTACTGGATGCGAGTCATCCTTGCCTCTAACCGAGGAACACTGATGGAATTGGGTATTTCACCCATTGTAACATCCGGAATGATCATGCAACTCTTGGCTGGCGCAAACCTCATCGAAATCGATTTTAATCTCAAGGAAGATCGTGCGCTCTTTGGTGCTGCCCAGAAGCGTGAGTAAAAAAATTGTATATCAGCGCGTGTACGTGGCATGTGCTGACCTATATGCAGTCTTTGCTCTGATCATTTCCGTCGGACACGCGACCGTCTATGTGCTCACTGGCTTGTATGGACAGCCATCTGAGCTCGGAGCCGGTGTTTGCTTGCTCCTCATTCTCCAGCTCGTCGTCGGTGCCTTGATTGTCATCCTCCTCGATGAGCTCCTGCAAAAGGGATACGGTCTCGGCTCTGGTGTTTCCCTCTTCATTGCTACCAACATTTGCGAAAGCATTGTCTGGAAGGCTTTCTCTCCTACCACCGTCAACACTGGCCGTGGTCCTGAATTCGAGGGCGCCATTGTTGCTCTCTTCCACATGCTCTTCACCTGGAACGACAAGTCCCGCGCGCTCAAGGAGGCCTTTTGGAGGGAGCGTCTTCCTAACATCATGAACTGATCGCAACTGTCGTTGTTTTCGCCGTCGTCATCTACCTCCAAGGATTCCGCATTGAAATCCCCGTCAAGAGCAACCGATTCCGTGGCCAGCGTGGCAGCTACCCTGTCAAGCTCTTCTACACCTCTAACATGCCCATCATGCTGGAGAGCGCTCTTACCAGCAATGTATACATCCTCAGCCAGATGCTCTTCAACCGTTTCCCCGACAACTTCCTCGTTCGCATGCTTGGTGTTTGGGAGGTTAGTTGCCTTATTTCATTTCGTAAATATCAACTTACGCATATATTGTAGCCTCTTGAAGATTCGCAACAGCTCATGGCCAAGTCGGCATCGCCTACTACATGTCTCCCCCTCACACCCTCAAGGCCGCCTTCCTCGACCCCATCCACACCGCTATCTATGTCACTTTCATCTTGACCGCCTGCGCTCTATTCTCCAAGACTTGGATTGAGGTTTCCGGATCTGGACCTCGGGACGTTGCCAAGCAGCTCAAGGACCAGCAGATGGTCATGGCCGGTCACCGTGAAGGAAGCATGTACAAGGAACTAAGCGCGTTATCCCTACGCCGCTGCCTTTGGCGGTGCCATTCTCGGTTGCTCTCCGTCTCTGCAGATCTCATGGGTGCGCTCGGTAGCGGAACTGGTATCCTCATGGCCGTCACCATTATTTACAGCTGTAAGTTGTTTGATCCCAGTTACAACGCACCTCATCCTGACCCCTCTTACAGACTGGGAAATCGGAATGAGGGAATCGGGTGGTCCTGAGATGGCCGCACTTGGTGATCTCATGTGAGCTGCTTTCCTTTGCGAGTCGAGCTTGTGGGAGGGTCGGTCGGGGTTGTACGGTAGTCTTAAAATATTAGATGAAGTATTGGAGACTTCGTTTGGGATACCACGCTGTAGGATGTCTTTGGCTCGAGTGTATGTACCAAAAAGTATCCCTCTCAATCTAATTTCTATTTATTTGATTTGTGTATTTTTAAGTGGCCCGCATATACGTGAGTCGTAATGAATGGTGGTTGAGTGTATATCACGAACAACCCACAGTAATAGTTGGTTGGTATGAATTAGCTTGGTTGCTCGACGTAGTCATCAGAACGCCCCAATAGGCTTCAAAGAATTCGCTGTTTTATTGAATTGAATAAATGCACCTCATAACCATGAAAGAGAAGTACTTGTTTTTTCAACATTGGTCCATACCCAAGTCTTGTAAGGTACCGGTTGCTTGCTTTGATATTAACCCTCCCAAGCAACATCGTAGAATTGTCGACTATGTACCCGTAAAACTAAATACGACACTGGGCTCACATTGTTTTTCTATGGGCTTTTAGGAAAGAGATTTATTTATCTGGTCTACCACCAATAGTGGCTACCCGATGTGGCTACGACAAGAATTTTGATCTCATAATTACTCAGCAAGCTTCGACTCACTCGAGTCCCTTTTACTTGAATAGTCTCATCACAATGCAGCTGAGTCTCTTGCATGAAATTGTGCCCAGTTAGGAGGCGCGGATGAGCATCCCTTGGGGTAGGATTCAAAGTGTTAGTCCGAGAGGGCATGTCTAACTTTGGCGGTGTCCGGCAAAAACCGAACTGAGAAACCCCTTGGAAAGATCTGCATATGCAATTTTCTGTCACAAATCCAAGTGATCTGTTCAAAACGGCTCTTCTGATCCACATGTTTATTGCCAAATGATATTCGTATACCCAGTCCTTATATAATTACACTTTAAGTTTTTTCTAATCTAGTAAGTCCCGGGGTTGGTTCATTTCGAATAAGAGATAGTAGTGCAATAATAAACTAAACGAGTCAAGAGGAAATCGGAAGGAATGGATTTAGAATCGATAGGTATCCTAAACCAAATCGTATAAACCTTCTACTGCACCCATTCACCTAAATTTACAGCCCTACTCCAACACTCAAAGTTCGAGTGCTATGCTTGAAACAATATTAGACTGGCCCCAGGGTCGCCGATCTTGAGCTCCGATGTATCTATCGAAGCCGGAGATCAACAACTCCGACGTTTAGGCCATATGCATGCCTAGAGGTCATACAGTCTAAGGGACATGAACCTGCGAAATTGATTCGGGGCAAGGAAACGAAGCATCATTTAATCTGAGAATAATACCAAGCTTCTCCACCAAACCCCAAAGCGGAGACTGGTGTTAAAATGGTACATGATGCGGGATGAATCCAGCGACTAGAATAATTGGCCCTACTTCTGCTCGCTATGCCCGGTTTGGCTTTATTATGCTATCCCAAAGATTGACCCCAACGGCCCCACTGCTCCACTTCTCGTTTACTCTCCACCCCGGCTCAAATTTGCTATTCGTCTCACCACACCTGTGCATCGTAAATTTAGGATGGGCCTGAAAATTACTCAGGTTTACGTATCCTCGTTTGGAACCAATTCTCGGATCTTAGCCACAGCTTAAACGAGGCAGGTGGGGAATTATGAGCGGACTTTATTTGTTCTCTAAGATCACTTAGGGGATAAACAACAGGTGTGGACAGATTATTAAAGTGCTGGACTGATTACACTGCAGTCATTTAGCTTCTAATTTATGGTAACTCATTGAGCCAGGGAACACAATCCCCAAAGCGGATTATGCGCGAGTCCAAAGTTAGGCACAGAGTACTAAAATTAATTTGAATCATCGCACATGCCGAAAAGGTCATCTCGTTGAAAATGAAAGAAGGATCCATGAACAATGGGAGATGGGTGCGAAGAATGAGGATGAAGAGAAGGTGAAATTGTCTTTCAGACACCCCTGAAACTCACCAGGCTCGCTCACATGTCTTTAATAGACCCTCAGGTAGCCTCCGTGTATAACTTAGCCATAGCTATTTTACATGACCTAAGTCCTTGCCAACCTTCAATGGGCTGGCATTTGTAACTACACGTCTACGAGTACCAAACCGAACCGATTCGAGTTCCATAGATGATCTCTACTCTTGAAGCGTCTCGCCAAAATTGTTGCTAAACTATAAGTCTTCTATCCCGCTCCATTAATCATGAGACATTGGGTCGTTGTTGGGTGTGTCAATGTGCATTCTGTTTGGGCCGTACCTCTGGGAATAGCCACGTGAAACGATAGCACATTCTATATATCCCTATATAATTAGGCCCGCCTTTAAAGTCAAGTGTTCAGTCCAACCTGGCCCCAAATTTTCGGTGGCTATCGGTTCCGAAAGACTAGGAACCAAAATCCGCATTGGGTTGGCCGCTCACGTAACTTTAATGATGCCATTGCAGTATATATAGCTATCTCGGCCACCCTCCCTAATATGATACCAGTACATTGTTAAGCCTTGACCTACCTAAAATAAACTCAGTTGATATACTTTTCAGATTTAATGATACAGAAGTGGCGATAGCATTTGCACCGAGTCTATCATACAACCGGGACTTTCCAGAACAATAGACTAGATTGGCAAGTGTCCTGCAATGCAATTTCGTTGACCTTTGAAGTTAGTGGAGGTAAACATGCTTAGTTGAAATACGAAGGTGTAAGAAGATCGGGCTACTGAGTGCCGATGTCATCAATATTTAATTCTTAACGTGACTCCCAGCGATCGGATTGAGACTAAAACTTACGTCGCAGTTCCTCGGCTAGTTCCTCGGCGTAGAGGCCTTGATATCCCTGCGTCGAGCCCGTGTGCTATCACTAGCTAATGATAGGGTGCGCATTAACATCTGTCGGAGTTTCGTGTCTAGAACCGAGGAGCGACGGGTGGCAGGGATAAAGCTTCTTTGAGTTCGTGATGTATGCATGCAACTGGTGGCATGAACATTCGCGGGCCACACATCTCCTCCGGTCACCATGCAAAAACCCATCATAAATTTGCGATCGATTATTGCTTGCACTCGCGGCGAGAGGCGGTACATGGTGCTCCAGCTCTCACTGAGATCCCCGTCAAATCTAATATGATAAGATATATTAGGAACTAACGGGACATCCTGCTTGATGAAATCTTAAAAATTAAGACTCGGCTCATATTCTATCCGTTTCTGTAATGATGACCGGCGTCGACCGGACAGTAGCACACCCGAGTCTCTGCTACCAACTACGCTCGAGTGCAGCATTGGCCCTGGGTTCGGAGAGAAGTAGCTGAGTATGTATAGAGGTAAATCATAACCCTTTTTCTTTTGACGCCCGCCAACAAGCAACTCACGCATATAAGCCAAGCCCACTAAGCTCACTCAGAATTGAGAGAGAGGAAATACTCCATCTAGTGACCGGTACATTATTCATTCCTTGTTAGTCCGAATCTGTGAATCGACCGATACTTTGTTCGCCGAAGCAACCTTGCACAAAGAAGATATGGCACTCGTGGCTGAACTGTATCCTAGATCGAGGGAGTTCCCAGATGTCATCTTGGTAGCCACCATTTGCAACCAGCCAAGCTTGGGGCAATCACTGAGGGTGCCGCCCTGGTACAGGACGTCGCCGGGAATACGTCACACCTTAGACACAATTGTGACCTCCTATGAGGCAGTCACTCTCATAATAGCATACTACCTCACTCCAAACGTGAACGCATGCAGTGATCTATATGCAATTTTGTTAAAAGTTCACTTATGTTGTCTTGCTCGACTCGGTTAAACACCTAGCTGGTCCTTTTCCCTGTGCGGTTAGGTTGGGGCATACTCCGATTAGCAAACCTATACGCTCTGGACACACGATTGTAAACAGCATATCGACACATATCTTAATGGATATGATAACTATACCTGGAAAATGTTGGAGTCTACCAAGTAACGAGTCAAATGAAGTGATAAGGTTGCGGTGGCTGGATATAGACGCCGATCGTGATTTGACTCTCCTAAGTATTTTCAGTGAGCACGGTGATTGCCTCCTTCCGTTTTAACCGAGGAAGACCAAAACGTGCCTGCAGCATGACATTTGTGCGTGCGAAACACGTAGACTGGCTCGCGTTTACGCATTGCCAACATAAATGGTATAGTGCATGTCGTGTGCTCCATTAATATTTGGCCTCTTGATGTTCGGCTGCGGATCACTAGGGCGGTTCACTCCGGGTTAAATATCTGGCGATTTTGGTGGAATTTGTTGTGCATGCGGAGTGACAATACCTGTCCCTTCGGAACCCTTCTAGAATGAATCTCTGGACAACACTCATCATTACTCACGGGAGGTCTGCCATCCTAATTAGGAAATTTCTGCAGACAAGTATGGTACGCAGAAGTGCCTCCATTCCCATGTGTATCCTAGTGTGATTACTGGGTTCGCCCATAATACTGAGCTCTGGATTGTGGTTAGATAGAAGCTACTTCTCTAGAAATATATTGGTAAACAACTTTTCAGCCTAACAAACCCATAGGCTTGGGTTCTGGACCAAACTACCTTCCATTATCAGAGCTCTGGATTTCCCAATGCCTAAAACTTCCAATATATTGTACACAGTCATGTCATCTTGAAGGGGCTTGTGTTTTGGTTTGTAGCTCTACGGCGTTCATATTTTATAAAATCAAATAACTTAAGAATCTCGTTAGCGATGAATTGAATTCATCGATTTCTGTCCGGTATTCTTATCAGGTATAACCGAGTAACTAATTGACACGAGGAAAATTTCTGCTCAATTCAATAAACATCGAATATGTTCTCAACACTCTTCGTTATCGTAAAGTATCTACAAAAGGAATTCGGATAGTATGGTTCGCTGTGTTGTCAATATACTGAATGGCTCATCCACACCGGGCTGGTTTCAGGCATGGTCGTACGTGGTAACCAAATCTGTTTGCTCTTCAACATGTGGCCATGCTAGGGATGAAATAGACTTCCCTCGAGCTTACACGCGTTGTAAGTGGGGTATCGAATGGTAAACCACAATTGGAATAAAATGTCACACAGCGGCAGGGTGGTAGTGGGAAGATGCCGGCTCTGGGTAGCATGGTAATAGCGGTAGCGCGGATCCTCGATTATGGAAGTGCCGAAATAGAAATAGAATATAATAACTGAATACATCGCCGATTATATTTGGTGGGTCTGGCAGACAAATGCCCAGAGAACAGCCTTACGTTGCCAATCCGGGCCCACTCGATCAACCGCCGGGTGATGTCAGTTCAGGGTGCGGCCTCCCACCACCACCTGTTCGAGTTTCCTCCCCCAATATTTCACCAGAATTCGATGCACACACCCGGGAACGTTCCTACGACGGAGCAAACGCCACTTTTGTTTTCCTCCGACTCTGACTCCTCATCCTCCTCATCCTCATCGGATCGAGATTGTCGACCCAAGGCGCAACATACTCCGGTCCCGTGGACATACCATGTTGTTACCCTCGCTTTTGTCGCACTATCTCTTGTCTTATGCTTGGTTGTAACCCTAATATTTACGATTCACTCATATGTGGGCCCGCTTCTAAGAGCAGACCCTTCGGTACTGGCTCAACGTTCTCTCATAGTCGAAGGTCCATCACGCTTCAAAGTCATAAACTACACTTCTGATGGAATTTGGTGCGAATTGGGCGGTCTAGCCGCTATTGATGCATCCCGAACATTTGGTCTTTCTTCCAGCCACCTTACCGATAGAATCGCTAGTTGGGCGGCGCGGCGAGTTGGCAGCGTCACTATAACAACACCCGAGGTCCAGGTCTTCTCCTACGATGCTACCTTTTTGGCTGCGCTAGAGTTACCAGCCATCAATTTACCTTTAACAACAAGCTCCCCTCCAAAACTCAAGAACGTTACGGTCCAGGCTCTGTTCCGACCAGCAAGAAACATCGACAATATACTCAAGTTCGCTTCTCATTCCTGGGAGACCGGAGCTGGAGAGCTTAGATTACGAGTACCTAAAGGCGTTGTAGTTGGCGGAAAACGTCCCTCAGGATGGAGAAAATGGATTCGTATCGAAAAACATGATATTGCAGCTAGCATCAAACTCAACAGTACATCCCTCGTCCCGGTTAACTTTTTTTGACCGTTTTACTGACTCGTTTGTAGTTCCTCCTATTCCAGGACTTCCTCCAGCACCCCCTAATGGCCCACGCCCAACTCCTGATCTGGCGAGCCTTGTATACCTGCAATCGTACCACATTTTACCCCCACCCCCAACTCTCCGACTTGTGGGTACAGCGACTCTCCCCAACCCACTTCCTTTTATTTTACAAGGAGCAATTGAGCTATCGCTCCCATTTGTGGTCTCCCTTCCTCCATTGGACTCCAAAGATCCACTTCCAATTGCTCGCGTCGAAACCGCTCCGCTTGCACTCACCGCGCCAAACATATCCCTGGCGATCTCTGGCCACGTTTTGCCTTTGCCTTCTTCATCAAGCTCTATTTCCCCTGTTTCCAAATTCGCCTCGGACTTCTTGGCTGCGCGCTCATCACCCGTTCTCATCACCACTGATTTCTTACGAGACCTTGGGGTTGCGGGGGAGATCACGATGAAAGCAGAGTTCCCCGCTAGTGGTACGCGGCCAGACTTACTTCGCGACGTCCAAATTTCGGTAAGTGCATAAATGATCCCCTACTTTGTGTGACTCATCATCCAACAGAACATGCGAATTTCCTTGCGTGGAGAACAAATACTCGCTTCCGCATTTGTTCGGGCCCATATTGTTCCTCCAAATAGCCTATCGGCTGTTCATATCAACGCAACGCGCGTTTGGCCAGATCTTCTTGTTTATGATGGTCCTGCCCCACAACTCTGGCCGTTTGATGATCCAAGTCCTAGGGCGTATAGTGGTATCGAGTATGATGAACACTGGACAGAACCTGACCCAATGCCACTCCGCGCCCACTACCGCCCAACGCATTTGCCCGCATTAGACCTGATTCATGGGTGCTTGCACATACCGAGTCATCAGATGGTCAACAGAGTGGCGAAAACCAGGGCGTTTGGGTGCATGCACAGGTTACTGACATTCCGTTGGATGTTTTACCCGGAAGAAACCCTGAACTACAAAGGTTCATTCGCAAGGTCTTGTTCAACCCGAACGGTGCTCGGGCAGGGGTCGCCGGGATTACAGCTGTAGCAGCACGTGTCGGCGGACTTGTTGTAGGCAGCAGGGAGAGCGGGGAGCTTGAGATGTACGGGCTTCCTTTACGTGGAGAGACAACGGTTGGGAAAAAGAGTCTTTTGGGCTGGAGTGTTCCCTCTCCTGACGACTCCATTCCTACACCAATTGCTTCATCAATTCCCACGAGTACCCGGACGGTTCCCACTCCATCACAACACCCACCGGTTTTAACATACGTACCAGAGCCGCCACGTCGACTAGAGCCTGTACCAATGCGGGATCCTGAGCCCGAGCCTGAGCCAGACGCGGAACCAGAGTATGAGTCGGAGTTCCGAGCAGAACCCCAACTTCAACCAGAACCAGAGGTCGAGGTCGAATCCGAGCCATACTTCGAGCTTGATGACGAGTATGAGTACGAATACGAGCCGGCACCTACGCCCGCACCCAGTCCTACGCCCGCACCTGCGCCGGTACATAGGTCTGAACCAGAACCTCAACTCGAACCAGAGTTAGAATATGAGCCCGAACCACCAGTTGAGAGATGGCCAAGTTATGGAGGCTGGGAGGATCCTGAGGACAAGTTGACTTATGAAGTACAGGGTTCTGAGGAACTCTGGCAAGTTGGAGTCGCATATTGAGGTGCGGCTCAGGCTGTGTTTCGTTTCTAGGCTCGATTGTGCATCATAATTTGCTTCCTGTAGATTAATGGTTTTTTCTACCGCTTTATCTTGGACAAAGTCTGGGACAATTATTTAATCATTTTCAAACTCTGCCTTGCTCTTCGCCTCCAACTCCCGCGTTCCAAATCCCAAATCCGACCTCCCCTGCGCATGTGGCCAGCCCATGTGCCCAATCAACGCCCAGTATCTTTCCTCTTCGATTTGAGCCACTTTTGTCTTTTACAATGTGCTCGAATTTTGCTAAAGACGTCCGGGGGGAGCGGATGTCCCAAACTCGCAAAGCCCCGTCATGAGCACCGGTTAAGAGATGGTGCGCAGAATCAGGGTGTGCGACAAGGCACGAAGGCGTTGACGGATGTGTAAGTGTCTTGGTAGTTGATTGCGCGCCATCCGAGCGGAAGTCAATCACAGAAATCGATCGATCCGCAGACGCAACATAGATTGCACCGGTTCGGGATATCGCGAGATCCAGATGAGCACGGTCCGGTAGAGTCTACAAATATCTTAAAATCCGGGTATTCCCTTTTGGCCGTTTCAAACTTACCACTGTGTTAAGACACACGCCACTCTCGACGTCCCATGATCTGACGGTGTTATCCCACCCGCAACTGTATGCTTTCTCGTTCTCATTCAACAGGTCAAATATGGATTTTGAAACCCGTGCCATGTGGGATTTGAGTACGACTGCTGGACCCTGGAGGCGTATCAAGCATCTGTTAAGGTGAGACAATCGGCGACTCACTTTGCGGACAGCGCTAGAGGGCTGGTCTTGCACTTTTCGTCTCTTTTTTCTTCCTATGACCTCTTCCGCTTCAGGAACCTCGTCTTGGTCAGGTATAACAGTCGACCAAACTCCAACCAATCCATCCCACCCGGCGGAGATTATGTATTTTCCATCAGAGCTAGCGGAAACGCTTGCAACAGGGGCGGTGTGTAGGTGAAGAGATGCGAGTGTATCCCATGATGGGTTGCTGAGTGATGATAGGCGGTTGATGTGTAGAGTGTGATCCAAGGAAGAGCTAGCGATAATTTTTTCTCCGCTCGGAGATAGGCTTGATTCGCCTGGCACCCAGCAAGCGGAAGTAACCGGGGCGGCGTGCGATAGAATAGTAGCGACTGGCTGTTGGGTACTATCATGGACTTGGACAGATCCATCGTATGAGGATGTCAAGAAAAAGCTAAACTCAAATTGAATCAGATAGGAAGAATTGTAGTCAAGGAGGCTCACTTTTTGTGTTGACATGATATTGAAGTCATCCAATCATCTGTTTCCCGCGACGAGAGCACTTCTGGAGGCAGAACCGATTCAATATATTCAATCTCCAGCGTTTCTTCCTGTCATGGGTCAGCCAGGTTTGGTTTCATAATATGCGCATGAACCCACCTCGCCCACATTGTGTTCGCTGCACCATTCCGCTAACGAACCTACCAATAGCTCTCCGTTAACTAGAAAGTCGAATGGTACAGGCTGTGCTGATGAAAGGACTTTATTAATGAGTTGCGATAGGTGATACCTCGCCCATGACGTAGGTATCATATATTTTGAGGATGGGATAGCATAGGCTGTTCTAGTAGTTAGAATCACGGGATGCGTCCGAACCGATTCAGACATAGTGGATGTCAGTGGGGAGACGGGTTTAAATTTAATTTGCAATATCCTTGGCTTATATCGCACGTGACTACAGGGTCATTCGATCTCTCGGCGACAAGGAACGTGTATCCAGAGCCTAATTGTCCAGCAAGGTAATGTATTTACCCCACTATAAACCTGGAGCTTCATGACTCTTGAATATAATATCCGCCTGGGCTGTCCAGCCCTCAGTGTTCAAGTGCAGACATTATTCAGTCCCGCAATGTATCGGGCACATGTGTTAAGCACAAGGGAGTTGAGTAATTTTGTGGGAGTCATGATTTCTTTGATGGCAGCAACGTTGCCCAGCTCACAGTCTCAGAACTTCCATGATGCATTTCGCTTCGGCTGTGGCGCTTTTATGATGGCTTCTTCGACTAGGATAGATCTTTGGTTGGCTATTTCAAGCTAAATCAACACGCCTTTCATGGATAACAGCATCTAAGGTACATAGTGTGAACTCCTGTGAAATGGATGTTAGCACTTTGATTGGCTAATAACCACGATCGATCATCGATCGACGCCGAATTTTGGGAACAGATAGCTTCCCCAGTACGGGTTCGTCCCAAACTCTGGGAAAAGTAGATTCCCGGGAACAGAGGAAGGGTAAAAGAAAGGCTGGAACAGCATAGATATCGCGTGTTCAATTTTCTCTAGCAGATCCATGTGAGTTCGAACCGATGCATTCAATTCTCTGCCACAGGAGACTTTCGCCTCGACGACACCACCGCTCCGAAGTTATGATTTGACGGTATCCAATCGTAAGCTTACAGGCCAATTACCCTTGCCCGTTTCCGTGGAGTGGTACACTAATGGCTCCAGGAACGATAACGGAGTACGCCTTCCGATCCCAGCACATGGGGAGAATTCGGCGGACACAATTGACGCCTCTAGTTCTTATTGCGGCTTCTGGCGCTGCGTACCGAGCGATAATTATAAAAGCATCGAGAATTCGCCTTCAGATTAGCATACACATCCGCTTCGAGAACGAGTTGTACTACTAAATAACCACGCCCTCCTTTAGTACGGCTGTTTCGTATCCCAAGCAGGACTCTTCAGTTCATCAATGTACACCAATTCTGTTACCTATCCAGGAATCCAGGAAATGTATATCGGGAAACCCATTCGAAACGTTAGTGGCCCCTTCGCTGGTCGCACAATTAGGTATTTGGGTTATATCAACTAGGGTTATTTCTCCAACCAAATCTCTATCACGCAGGTCTCAGTTGCAAGAATATCAAAAACCTGACTTAGGACGAAAGCAAGTAATATACGGCGAGAAAGTGAAGACCAGTAATGATAATGTCTTCACAGGTTTGCTAGGCGCGATAGGCGTCCTGTAGATCCACCACCAGTGGTTCGGCTCCGTATGTTCGAAGTATTAGAAGAGGGAACAGACAACCAACATGAAGAAGAAATTTCAGCTGAGTTAGTCCATGGTTTGACTATCATAATGATCGATCTATAATTCCCCCTAGTTCTATAGAAACGACGGGACTCGTAGCTCATGTGGACCTTTTCGCGGTCAGCCCACCGCCTGGAATGACTTTTGAACCCCTGGATGATTCCATGCAAACACCTTCGGATGACTGTGAAAAAGGTTCCTGTGATCAAGGTAGTAGTAGCCAGGAAGACCGAAGCGACGAGACTTCACTTGTCGTGGACGAGAACTCGGTTTTAACATCGGCCGTTTTCGGTTCATCATTTGTTAATGCGGTTAAGATCCACGATTTGAATGGAGAAATAGTCATTCTTTTCGTTTTCGCGGTATGTATTTTAGCTCACCATGTTCTTCTTTCGTTGCTTAGTTGGCGTATAGGACTTGTCCGTGAAAATAGAGGGACAGTAAGCTTATATTTATTGGCATGGATCTTGCGTGCAGATACTGAGCAACATAACATCGTAGCTTTGTGTATCGCTATCGGTGCTTTAATTTGTCCAGGTATGCTTCATTATTAGTGCGATCATCACGTAGTGCTGATCGAATTATACGCCTAGTCGCGTTGCTGGCTCGGATGATATCCCAATCATGGCAGAATTACGCAGGTATGTTTGAATGTATAACTTGACTCAGAATATTCTGAACCCATCTTTTGTTCCAGCGGAATATTCATTATCTATTCGACGAAAGAGTGTGTACAATAGTTTATGATGGCCAAATACTCAATTAACGGGATATATGCAGATTTCCTGGACTTCAGGCGTCCACAGAGCTCACCAAGGTAAGTTATGATTTGGTATTTTATGTATGCGACTCAATGGCGCCCTCCAAAGCATCTGGGCCGGTGGGGAGTACGGGTAAACTTACGGGAGCATAGTCGAGGCAAAAGGAATAAACAAGGTGAAGAAGATGGTGAAGAAGATGAGATTTCTAACGGCGGAGGGGAGATGATTGTGGACGAAGAGCATGGCCTGCAATTTTACAGCAGACACTTCTTGGCTCAACAAAGGCAGATTGTGTTCGGGCCTCCAGCATCTCATCAGGGAGGAGGGGGTTATGAACATGGACCGTAGCTGAGTGGAAACGAGAGTTTTGCTATTTGTACCGCGTATTGGGTGTATGATTTTTGTAGACATGGATGTTCTCCTCTAAATACCCCATCTCCATCAGTGGATGTTTGTTTCCCCTAGCAATGCATTCTCACGTTTCACGCATTCAGGTTGGTAATACACTCAAAGGCGACAAATCTATACTGTCCTGTTTCAAGTGAGCGGTCTAAGCAGTATTGTAGCAGTACCAACACGAAGCACACGTGGAACGTAATAGTAAATATCCCCAAGAGAATATTCCACCGCCATCGACCAGGAACTTGGCGCATTCGATCACACAAGCGCCCAGTGGTTTATATCTCCCACCGGGCAATCGCAGCGGCCTCCCTTTGACGCACACGAACTACCTCCAAAGTCTCTGATGGCCATAGCCCTCTTTGCACCACTTCTTCCCCAATACCTCCGTGTTCTTGCAGAAGTTGGGCCTCTTGGTGGCTCAAAACAACGCAATTAGAAGTTGTCAAGGGCTCTTTTGCATTCCAACGTGATAACTGTGGCCTTGCGAGTACCGAATGAGGAGGAATAGTAGAACGCCCACGGTGTAGGTCCTCAAAAATGTATGCAACATCTTGTTCTGATAGTGGGAGTTTGCTGAAAAACCAGTCGTATGAGCATGCTTAGCGTTACGGCACAGGTAGACTCACGATATGCCACCCCCAGTAACCTGGTTCTCCCGGTTAAGGAGATCCCGCGCAAGTTTCTCGTAGAGTTTTCCTCTGTTCTTAACCGGGAGAGGGTTAGGTATAGGTTTCCCCGCAATATCGCACACGATGTACGTTGCAATATGAAGTCCGAATAGAGCAGGAAGGGGCCCTAGGGTGTCTGGGTGTTAAGCTTCTGCAGAACAAGCTGGGTAACAGAAAGTACCTAATACCGGTAAGATCCGCACCCTAAAATCGTCAAATGCACCAAGCTCATGGACATTGCCTTTCTCATACTCCTCTTGGGGCAACGGGAGCAGCTTCACGTCACTTGGCTTTTCGGTCGAATACACAACACTAACCCAATCATTCGATTGAAAGCTTAATCTAGGTCTGGACTCACGGGATACCTGATTCGATGTTCTCTAGACGCAGACGACGCCTGACGGACCTGGCCAAGGGGTCCTCAAAGGTATTGGAGATGTCGCTGAAAATGTCGTAAACGGTGGAAGTGGGAATTCGGAAGCCGAAGCACTGACCTGATTTGTACCCTCGTGGGGTCACTCTTTGTCCCAGCTCCCATTGACGCAAAGACCTGTATTAATCATTTTTAAAAACACCGGTGTATAAAATTGTTTTTATTACCTTTATGTTTTGTGACCTGCAATATCGCAGTAACTGAACCTGGCCACTATCATTTCAATTGAAGTGGAAGTACACGTTTGGAAGCATACACACCTTTGTGGTAAGGTTATCGATTGCATCTAATACTCCGCCCATGAATGAGAGAGATAAATGCCAAGAAGAATAGTGTGCTAACCAATTACCCAATCCACCGGTGAGCCACCCCACCACAACAGGTCTTCGCCTCCTGACCCTTCTTTCCAGAGCTCGACACGTGCATCGACCTTCGCCCACGGTGCAACCCGCTCAAAGAATCGCTTACATGCTGTGACCTTTGGCACGCCTACATCTGCAAGTGTTGCTACTGCATGGCGATTAAGCGAGGAGAGTGTAACCATATCGAAGTCCACGAGGCGTATATGCGACACACCGCTATTACTAGAGTTAATACTAAGCATTATGAGAACAAGATGCGCTTACGAGCGCATAAGCATCACTGCGGCCCAACTCCCGACACCCCCACAGCCGACCACCACTACTCGGCCCCCACGAACCTTTTTCATTGATTCCTCTCCAAAGAACGCGTAGTTACGAGCTAGCATTTCCTTGATAATTGTTTCATCATATCTTCGAGCGGCTATATCCAAACGCGACTCATCAAGCACTAAATCCGCAGCAGATAATTGGCTAGTTGAGTGAAGCTCGGGTTCCGGGGGGGTCGTTGCCAAAGCATCTTTAACTTCCTTTTGTAATAGCTCCCTACGTTTTTGCTTCATAACAGACTGGTAGGTAGTGACAGATAGCAGAGTCAATGCAGACGCAGCCACTGCTGCTCCAGCCAGTCTAGCATTTTCAGACCTTAGCCAACTAGAAGACATTGAAGTGCACGCTTTTATGAAGTCCTAGGAGCAGCAAAGAGCCGAGTTCCGTATATGGGTAGGTGTGGCCAAGTCTAGAAAGAGAACCACCAGAAAGATGGACAAAAATGTTTAGGGGGGTCGTATTAGTCATGGCTCCACACCCGTAAGCGACTGTTACGGATCTAGTCACGTGCAACTTTCACGAGTCACCCTCGACCTCCATCTAGTGGCTCTGAGGCGAAGATCTGACCGATATACGTGAACTGCTTGCTTTCCTAGAGATATTCAAGGGAAAAGATTATGACTGTGATTCAATTCACGCCCCTTTCGTCCCTAGTTCAACCCGCATTTTGGCATGACCTTGTGCGCCTGAAGATTGATGTACTGAAACTCTCTGCCGAGTCCCAACCTGTTACTGCATCCTACTCTGCCGGAAAATCAATTGTAGATAGAGAAACCGGTCAGGATGTTGCGCTAGGATGTCAAATTGCGCTAGGGGGGGACGCGTTTGATAAACAAGCCAGGTAAGTCTATACGTGCCACTTCGCCAATCTTGTCAAATCCAACAAAATACTAGTATACCCGCCCATACAGTAGCTGTCTGTGGAGTGCTCAAGAATTTCAATACTATTGAAGAATTTAAGTCTGCCGATAAATTGGCCCTCTTCAACGGACTCGCAGACGAACTCTGGACTGCGGTAAACTCAGAAACTGCATTAACCGATTTATCGTACTTGAACAAGTTCTTGGTTTTAACCTTTGCCGATTTGAAGAAGTACAAATTCTTTTATTGGTTTGCATTCCCAGCCCTTGTTGCCAAACCGGCATGGGAGATCGATTCGTCGGGATGGCTGTCAGCTGAAGAACGGCTGGGAGGCGAAAACGTACGTATGTCGCACTCTAGAAGACCGAAATAGCTCACGAATCATCGTGCAACAGTTGCTATCTATCTACGATTCGTTTTCAGACCTCTCCCAGGGTAAACCTTCTCATCCACCATATTTCATTGCACGACAATCTGCCAAATCTGGTTACGAAGTATCGAGTCTGTCTGAGTGGAACTCATTTTTTAAAGACACGCCTGAAGATAAGGTACGAAACTCTCATTGCATCAAGTAACATGTGAAACTGTATGCCTTTTCATAGCGAATCCTAGGATTCGTGGACCCATCAGCCAATCCTCAGAGTCCAGGGTGGCCTTTGAGGAACTTGTTGACACTCGTCAACGTCCGGCTTGGAGTCAAAGGGCCATTAAATGTACTAGCGTGGAGGGACACTGAGGTTACGGGACCCAACCATAGTTGGCATAGTCGACTTGGCGTAGTGTCCATACCTGGAGTAGAACAACTCGATCCCCAGGTAAGACCTACCGCGGTAGGCTGGGAGAAAAACACCCAAGGGAAGCTCGCTCCCCGTCTGGCAGACCTCGCTCCGATGATGGATCCTGCCCGGTAAGTCGGTATCTTGACTGTTAACAGAAAGCCGAATTCAGTATTAATCGTCATACGATAATCTATAGCTTGGCAGATCAAGCTGTTGACTTAAACCTTAAACTGATGCGGTGGAGGATTCTCCCTGGTCTAAACTTAGAGAAGGTCGCCAAGACCAAATGTCTGCTTCTTGGAGCCGGAACTCTGGGATGTTATGTTGCGCGTACGCTCATGGTACGTCCAGCCTGGCTTAAACCCGTCTGTGCTAAAGTGCGAATCGTTTTACCTGCATGCTAGGGTTGGGGAGTGCGTACTATTACATTCGTAGACTCGGCACGAGTGTCTTTCTCCAATCCAGTTCGGCAGCCCTTGTTTGAATTCGCGGACTGTCTTGAAGGTGGCAAACCCAAGGCTGCTTGTGCCGCCGAAAGCCTCAAGAAGATTTTCCCTGGTATGGTATGTCATAATTTAACTCTCACTAGTGAGGTTTGGGCAATACCATATCACATTCACATCACCACGGTTCAGTTGAGATTCTGATTCCACGTGGTGTTCGTGGTGCTGGTAGCGTTCCAGTGTTGTACACTGGTGATTGGTTTATGCTAAATTCGTCTTATTCAAAGGATGCGACCGGAATAGATATGTCCATTCCAATGCCGGGCCATCCGATCCCCCCCGCACTTTTGGAAAAGACCAAAACGGATGTCGCTCGACTCGAGGAACTTATTGATAAACACGATGCTGTTTTTCTCCTCATGGATTCACGAGAGAGCCGGTGGCTCCCTACAGTTATTGGCGCATCAAAGGGAAAGGTACGATTCCTGCTTACGGCCACAAGGTTAGACTATTAATATATTTCAGATTGTGATGAACGCCGCCCTTGGATTTGATTCATTCCTTGTCATGAGACATGGTGTCCGTGCAAGTAGGGCAGATGGAGATTCGGCCAGACTTGGATGCTATTACTGCAACGACATTGTCGCCCCTGCGGATGTACGTGATTTTTTTATCCCACTTGGTTGCGACCGTCGCTTAACATGCTATGATAATTATAGTCATTGTCCGATCGTACTCTTGACCAGATGTGTACAGTCACTCGGCCAGGACTGGCTGCTATTGCCTCGAGCACGGGGGTCGAAATTTTGGTATCACTTCTCCAGCACCCCAAAGGGTTGGTCTAGTAAGATTAGTTTGGATCGTCGCTAATTGTCGGACAATCAAGGCTCAATGCACCTGCACCTAAACCCGGGGATGAAAGCTCTGAGAGTATTCTTGGAGTTGTACCTCATCAATTACGAGGATTCCTGGCTCAATTCAGCAACAAGCTCATCACGGGGGCAGCTTACGACAAATGCACGGGTTGCTCCGAGACAGTGAGCATACTTCAGATTTAATTGTGTTTATCATGTCAAATTAACCCGATATTAGGTCCTAAAGGAGTACGAGTCTCGCGGGTTCGAAATGGCATTGCGTGCGTTTAATGAAACTGGATATCTTGAGAAATTAACAGGGCTCGACAAGTTACATGCTGACAGCGAAGCAGCAATGGAAAGCGTTGACTGGGTGGAAGGGGGTGATGGTGAAGGCGATGATGATTTCTAAGGCTCTGATTTAATGATCTGTGCATGTATACCAATTGGCCGTGAAATATCAAAGATAATCCTTGGTACAGTGCAAGTGAACTTTTGCATGGATATATGAAAGCTTTTCGCTTGATTTCCTTTGGCTCGGCCATTTGCGTACTCTGCTCTCAGCCTTATTGCGGAGTAGCAGACCAATCTTTCTAGCAGACTCTATATTATTGGCGAGCCACATCATATGTAAGCTTGCCAGCGTACCCGTAGCTTTTACTTATGTTGGTGGATTGGGGTCTGAAGCAACTCGTTCAGCTCCAATATGACACTTCGGGGTAGAATGCTAAACGCATATACGCTGTAGATTAGTATTGATTGGGACTCACTGATAATTATTTGTTAAATTCGCCCTTCAACCCTCCATCTCGGACTCAGATGTCTGCATAACCATTGGCACCCCTGTGATAGCCCATGTATGTAGGTTTCCCATGCCGTGTATTGGTTGAGAGGAACGGACACCGCAGGAACGGAAGGGTTCGTAAATGCATATATACTAGCCGGACCATTTCGTGTATCAAATGAAACCATAGTTTCAGGGCCACCATCACCCCCTCCGACATAAGCCGTATCAAGGAGAATGGGTTGGAGGAAGTAGAAATGAGGGCCAAATCTAGCCCGAGCTCAAAATTGAACTGAGTAATTGAGCCAGTTGGCTCGAATGAAGGGTTATTCAGAATAACTCCTCGAACATAGCTTCCGCCGACTGATAGGAATAGGTCAATACTCTTTGCCGGGTATTCAGAGAGTTTTGGACGTAGCAAAGTTTAATCTCATTGTTAATCGGACACTCTGGCTACCCTCCGCGGGCTAGATACCCGCAAGTAAGTCAATATATTATCATAGTGATCTCATTTGAGCTAATATATACTCGCCCTGCTGAGAGATACCTAAAATCCAAGTCGGCGTATCAACGATATGAGCCATCTCATCGTCAGATATAATTATGCCGCTCTTTCGGGACGGTAATCCTCGAGCAGTCGCGAGTAAGAGGAGGGAGAGGAGCAGCGAAGCAGGCTTTATTGTGCTTATATAATAGGACTATCATGTGACTGGAATGGATGTGACTTTGATTTGCATCCGGCAGCAACGCATCAACGAATCTTACTGTCCCCGTTCCCCTCGACTCTGGTGCACGAAATGGTAAGTGGAAAAGTAGCAGATCATAGGCGAAATACGGTTAAGAACGGTCTTTGCGGTGAACTATTGAGCGTTGCGACGGATTGATGGTGAAAATCCGGATGGACACAACTTCCTACCCAATTGCTGTTTGCATGCGTTTCTTGCACACGCTAATGCTACCTCCAGGCTTCTGCTGAACTCGCCGCAACTTACGCAGCCCTCGCCCTTGCCGACGCTAGTCATGAGATTACTGTAAGTCTGAGAGACCTTCAATTGGTGTAATGGCTCATTAGTCCTTCAGTCCGAAAAGATTATTGCTCTCACTAGCGCGGCGGGCATAGAACTCGAGCCTATTTGGGCAACATTGCTCGCCAAGGCGCTTGAGGGAAAGAACGTAAAGGATCTCTTGTCGAACGTTGGTGGTGCGTGACCATACTTACGAGTTTACATAACGCTAATGGCGCCTATTTGCTAACTCAGGCGGAGGAGCACCTGCTGCTGGTGCCGCTGCCCCCGCGGCTGCTGCTGCAGGAGGTGCTGCCCCCGCAGAAGCAGCGAAAGAGGAGAAGAAAGAGGAGGAGAAGGAGGAGTCAGACGATGACATGGTACGCATACTTCACTAAGAAATTGCAATAGATAGCTCATATAGCACGCTTCTAGGGTTTCGGTCTCTTCGATTGATCTACTCACTTATCTCCCGCCCTCACTGTGTCTTTGGCCGCCTTCCATTGTATTGTCAAGCATTCCAAAATTTATCACGTTATTGGTGAACTTCAATCCGAGTACATTTAAACATTTTGCTATGTTATCGGATGGGTCCAATATACACACCAAGCAAGCAGTGGCTTTAAGGATGTTGATTGACTCAGTAGTCAACTTTTCAGGCTGAAGGTATGATCTACAGTCTAGGCAAACTATAGCGCACGGCCATCATCTACGCCCCAACTTGAAACACGCCTTAAATATCGACTAGACCAACCCTGGATACCTATCCGGGCTTTCGCGAGGACCGAGTTCTTTGTCCATTATCCGAATTCGGAGCTTATTTCGCCGTCGGTCTGTCAACTCTGATTCATAAGTGAGATCATACAAGGAATTAATCAATGTAATTCAGCTCGCTGTGCTTCTGGGTTTCAAGCGCTGTTGCCAATGTCAAGTTTGGTAATCGGAATTTGAGCAAATTTTGACACACTCTATACAATACGCACATTCCAGTAGACCTATTGGGGCTGAATACCCTCTCACACTTTGAGAGTATCTCAGAATTCGTCATTGGGATCCCGCGGGCTTGGTCATTTTGGAAACGGGTTTTGCCAGATAACCAATCAAATTTTGGAATCGGTACGAAATTGATGGAGACCGATTGTCCTGTTAAGACAGGAATACAAATTTGTCCTTTGAGAGGTAGCAATCGAAGCACGATATCGCACTTTATCCTTTATCCCCTCGCTGGAGCAGACCCCGATTGCGTTCAGCCCTGTGGCACTGGCCCACTGGGGGAAACCCCACCATGCCTCTATTCATACACACCCACTCAAAAATGCGTCGATCTTCTGTGCCACATGCTTGCTCTCTAGTGGCCAAGCACACATGCTTTTGACGGCCGCCTTGCTGCCGGCTATATCGCAGCCCAGATCGTATTCAGGATTAATTATGGTAGGTAACGAGGGCGCTTGTGATTAGCTATGCATGAATAGCATGCCCCTTCACACACACGCGAAGAATATTAGACGTAGAACACGTTCCTAGTAGCCCTGAACCAAGAGGATTATGAGATCATGGTTTTCTTTGTTTATCATAGAGTTGGCATGCGATTTGTTTCCGCCCTAGTAGGTCCGGACGGCCTAGGGAACGATGGAGCCCGGGGGTCGGGGCGTAACCTAATGCACACTTAAACAAGATAATCTCGAAGTCGCTAAATACGAGCACCCGAATATCCGAGCAAGTATTCAGATCAAGAGCTAAGTGGATAGCCGAAGGTTATGATTGAATGGAATTACATGAGCGGCAAAACCTGTAGGCACAGATGAAGGAGAGTTGACTGTTAGGAAGCGCTCTGTGTGTGTCGTAAGAAGAGCCAGCTTTCCTTCCCGGGTGTGGGCTGACTCAGTTATTTCATTGATGCTGGGTCCGATATCGATGTTTTGAGCACCCGCCTAGCCTTTGTTTTGGGAACCGGAGCTAGGACAAAGTGGGATGTGAGCGCACACCATAAGTTGCAACTGGGGGCTAACCATTTGAGTTTTCTGTCATATAGAATCTCCGAAGAATCATAATGCATTCCTCCCGCAGATATCCAAATGATGCTGGGTAGGATGGGTGGGCAGCACTTGGGCTAATGATAGAAGCGCATGAAACCGATTGCAACGAGGACAAACTTAAATGCTTACCGCTCGTTTACATCCAAAACACTTCCACATCCCCCGAAGCGCTCATTTGCGGCGCCAAAATAAGTCGCACGAAGTCCAAGCTGGCGCAATGCACTTGCACACATGATGCAAGGTTCAACGGTGACATATAAGTCCGTTTGAGAAAGGGGATGCCGAGGGATCGGCGTTGGTGTCAGCGCAGGAGAGGCAAATATTTCATCGATAGCTTCTAATTCAGCATGTCGAGTTGCCTTGAGGCAACGGTGGTCAGAATCCACGACCCAGCGGGACACGGGTCGATCTGGCCTACGTTTCTGAGTTCGTTGGTTCGGTTTCGCGCGCGCGCTATGATTCGTCCATCACGAACAAAAACGCAGCCGACTGGTACTTCGCGGGCCTCCATTGCTTCCTCAGCCTACTTATCGTAGTATCTTTTTTATCATACATGAAACTCGCCAAGCAGAGTCTCTCTTACCATGGCCAGCGCCTCTTTCATCCATTCCAAGTGAACTGGGTCCTGTTTGTCCGGCGAAACATATTCGTACATAGCGTTGTTCCAAGTCGGAAGGTTTGTTAAACGCTCAGCTGCCTTGAGCTAATCGGTTTGTTTAAATTATACTGATATGATCGTTGACGAAAAGTACAAACCACGCACGTGATTTATCAAATTGCACATGTATGCATATGGAAGGTACCTGTATCTTCGACATACCATTCGCTTGCTGCACAATTTTATCTCCTGAAAGTCTTATTGACATCGAGTTTCAACAAAAAGTACGTATACACTGGAAAAAAATACAATTCATCGGCCTCAAAGAACACACGCTTCAAGCCTTCGACACCGTTAAAGCGGACCAACTAGCGGAGTTATGCTGCGTTTTTGCCGGTGCTATGATGTAGAATATCGCCCAGCTTGTTACTAAATTCTTCCTGCTGGATTTCTGGTTTAACGTCTTCATCATACGTGCTGACTTGGTGTACATCTCCGATAGGTGACTCCCGATCGATCTTTTGAGCCTCTGATACCCCAAAGATACGGTCCATGTCTTCAAGTGTTTTACCCTTCGTCTCGGGTACAAAGAAGTATGCCCATATACCAAAGACAATCATCAACGAGGCAAAGAAGAAGTATGTACCTTGGTGCAACGATTAATCAGAATGACCAATAACGTATCAGGGACATACCGTATCCGAGACTCGTGATCATGTAAGGGGTAGTACGTGATACGATAAACGACCAGAGCCATTGGTCCGCGGTTGTTAGTGCGACACAAAGCATCCGAATTCGAATAGGGAAGATCTCAGAACAATATACCCAGGTGATTCCTTGACTGCGGTTGAGTGGCATGCGATCTAATAACTCAGAGCAGAGCACATACCTTGCCAAGTCATGCAGTAAATAAGGCCATACAGATACACATAACATGGCGAGATATCCCCACCCATTGCGAGTAAATTGACCAGCAGCCGCTTTTGTGGCAGGGTCTACGACGAATACGTATCCCCCAATGTACCACATCGGAAGAGAGCCAATAAGTCCGCCAAACTATACATTATGACTTGTCAATAATAAGCTTGCTTACTCACAATTAAGCCCTTACGACGGCCAATTCTCTCTACTAACCATACAGAGAATATGATCATACCCAGTGTCTTGGCGACTCCATAAAATCCAGTAGCGAATAGTTTCGTGGAAGTACCGGTTAAACCTAGCGTCTCGAAAATACGTGGCGAATAGTATGTGATTATCTGACTCGTTCAGCAAGCAATGAGCTACTTGATACTCCGCATAGAGGTAGAGCTTACATTAACTCCAGTCATATTCTGGCACATCATTAGGGTAAGCCCGATTGCTACACGATTCCTTGTACCCTTATGAAAAAGCTCTTTGAAGCTACTCCACCAGGAACTTCCCGCCTCGCCAACCAATAGACGCTCGTTCTCAATTTGTTCACGAATACCTGTCAAATGCATGATCGGAAAGCAAGGACCACGCAAATCAAATAGCTTACCTTGCAATTCCTCCTCAACGTAGTTAGAATCTAGCGGAAGTTGCCGTAAATATTGCAGGTTTTTTCTAGCCTTATCCCAGTTATCTTTTTTGGCTAACCACCTGGGGCTTTCCGGTGCGAGAGCTGCGCCGAGAAGCAAAAACAACCCAGGCAACATCTGAATCGCGAGCGGAATGACCCATTGCGTCTTGGTATCACTACTGACGGTGCGATCCATGATATAATTGATCCAAAAGCCAACCATGCTGCCTCCTTGAGATAGAATCTCGAATATTCCAACCAAGCGGCCGCGGATCGAAGGTGGTGATACCTCCGCAATATAGACGGGAATAATGAGTGACGCAGAACCTAAGCGGGTGATTAATCAGTGCTGCCTATAGCTATGTGTCAAACAATCACCAATGCCAAGTCCAGCTATACCTCTACCGGCATAAATCATGCCAAGATGACCGTTGGCTGCAGTCATCAAAACCGCCCGACCATGAAGACAGCGCCAGCAGCAAGCATTCCTTTGACTCGACCATATTTTTCTACTAGCGGAAAGGTCAAGAGAGACCCGAAGAACGTCCCTGCCTATTTGAGTTTTAGATCTTCCATTTCGTATAAGTCAACTTGTTGCCTACTTGGAAAGTCGACACAATATTGCCACTGAGCGTATCGCGCTCATGTTGAGAGGTCCGGTCAAGACCAAAGTCACGTCGGAAGGACGGGAGCGCCAGAGTACCCCCGATCACGCCCGTGTCGTAACCCACTATTTAACGGGATGTAAATCAATCAGACAGTACGTGATGGTCAAATGATAAAAGTCGGTATTACTTGCGGCTGCCCCCATACTGACTGAAATTGAAAGAAGATGCACACGCCAGTTGCGAACCTGGGGTGGGTCAGGGTGGCTCGCATCATGGAAGATGGGCTACGTGGCAGTTGAGCGTCAATATTAATATTAATGGTGTCAATGTATAAAACTGGGACAAGGAGTCGACCGACCATTTCGAAACGTTAGAAAACTTGAGAAAGAAAGTTTCTGAGCTGTTGTAAAGAAGCAAGATCGACAAGAGATCGACAAAACGTGGGGCTCCTCAACCGTGCCGTACACGCTTTACATACTGCTACGCTATTTGAACCAGGTCTGGGGAATCACGGCCGGAAGAAGGACGCCAGGCAGAAGGTCGAACCCACCATGCCAAGACACTATCAGGGCCCAAGAACCATTAGTTGAGTTGCCAGAAAGTAGGTAAGCCATGTGTAGTTGGCATGCCAGCCTTAAAGAGGTCAGAATCGTTTTGGAACGAGTCAAACTTGATCAGGTGAATATACTACTTTGCAATTCGGTTTTTACGGGATTCCTTTCAGAGTAAATAGTCCGGTATAATACGAATATGTACTTCGCACAAACACAAATAAACAGACCTACTTCATAGTTTTTACCAGGTAACCCGCTCATCGGGTATACAAGGATATATCACCTACAATAACGCCAGATTCTTCCCATAGAATATTCCAGAAGAACCAAGCTACGGACTTAACAAGCAGATGCAGATATTACAGAACTAAATTTACAAATGCTCTTCCCACTTGTGAGGTACTGCGGCGGGCTAGACACGGCGTCTGTGTAGATCACGTGGTTGACATCACGAGCAGACGGGTTGCCTAAGATCACGGTACTCTGCAAAATCCGCCGGAGCTCGTGGTCCCGAAATGCTTAAAAGCATTAAAACGAGACACGCATGGTAGTATTTTATGCTTCTTGAGCATTTCGGGTTCACGAGCTCCGGCGGATTTTGCAGAGTAGGTGTCTTATGGTCGCCCGACCAACGAGTCGTACTCGTGTCTCGGGGGCACTGGCTCACACCCATCACCGCTTCGCGGCGCGGGCGTCCCTCCAAACCACCAGTTTGGCTCTTTCACAATTCCACGGTCCTCGTATGTGCACACGCTGTCATTACTACATAGACATTATATATGCATATATTTACATGCTACACACTCATACGATACGCGTAAGCAGAGGAGCCTTGACGCAGTTAGGGCAACTATAAGACAGACAGTACTAGTATGCATCGTGGGGTTGACGGTAGAAAGTCAATCAGCCTTGAGGTTTTGGTCATGGTTTGTCAATCTGAGCCGCGAAGCGACAACAGGTGTGAGCCGGGGCCCCTCCCGCACGGCTACGACTCGCGCGTGGGGTGGCCAGGAGACGCCATCTGCGAACTGAGAGGGAAGGCGGGTGAAGGTTTTGGTAGTAATCAGTTCTGATGAGTTAAATTTCGGACTGAGAAAATATGTACAAATCATGCATTTATTTTTAGACTGTCCTTGATAGAACTAACACAAGATCAGGCATCTCGCTACTGTACAACCCAGGCTTAATCTATGACCATTTGAACCATCCGCTGATTGTCTCTGACCAGCTCTTTTCTTCTGGTTTGGGTTTCCAACTCATGTTTATTGCCCTTCTAAACGGCGTTTCGTCCAGACCGGATACAGTGACAGATTTACACTCGCCTTCTTCCAATATTGGCCAGTGACCTACTTTCCAATTATCCCATATCGCAGCGGGTTTGTATGGTTCTTTTTCCTTTGCTTCGTCCGGGTGCTCAAGGTGTGCATATACGGAAGCATGTAAACGAATATTGCTCCTGGGATCCGCGAGATGGATAATCCTGGGAGCGCCATTGTTTGGTCTGTCAACATGGTATCCATAGTCATCAATAACCAGAGCCTGGGAAATGATGGCACGCATACCTCCAGGTAGTTTCTGGCTGTTCACCTGCCTTGGTGATTTGAGAGAGTTTTGGAACGGGCACCTTGTCAAGCATACGCCACCCAAATCCCTTCCAGCCACCAGAGTCGTACATTAGGGATGGGGCTTGGGCAATATCACGTGCATCGAGCCTGTCGATTTCCTTCTGAATATCAGTTTTACTGGCGCCTGGTGGCCTTTTTTCAAGAATTTGATGTTTGCGGTAGTGCCGCATCATTTTAGGGTCGAAAAAGATGTGTACCCCTGGCTCGAGACATTGACGTATCATCCAACGCAGCGAGATGTTGCTTAACCGAGCTTTGGGTTTCTGTGGAGGGCCATCGAGAGGAATAAACTTTTCGGTGGGTCCCGCACCGCCTCCGACATCGCAGTGGCCACCCTTGAACCAAACTTCAACTGCGCTTTGTTTGGAAGTCGTTGAATTTTGTTTAAAAGTTTCTGAATGGTCCCACAAGCTGGGGATGAAGTTACCCCGATTTTCGTCTAATGCAAGTGCTTGTCTGTGTGGATTATGGCCTTAGCACCGCAACATACATAATGGAAATTCGTCAACTGACCTAAAATATTTTACGCTCGGGTTATGTTCGATATAAGGTAAGGTCTTCCTTGTGAAAGCGCCTATACGAAAGTCAGATGAACATGTAAAGGTTGACTAAACCAAAACCCACCAACGCTTCCGACAGTATCCCTAGTAACATCAGAGACGAATTGAAGCAAAGGATAATAATATTACACGAAGTCAAAACTTACCACACGCCCAAAAATGTTATGGTTACCGGAATACAGTATGTCCGCTTGAAAGCCCGTGGATCAACATCTTTGGGAGAATCACTGTACTCGTCTGAAATCAAACGATTAGAGTCTAGTAATCATAATACCCTTGACAGTGACTCTAGCTATAACCATACGAACCAGATGATTCAGCCTTCGCTTTAGTAGTACTTTTACTAGCATCCCCCGACTCAATATCTACCTCCGACTCTGAGTAAACTTGGTAGGCAAATGGGACTTGCTCTGCAAGGGTTACGTCAAACGAGTGAAACTGCCAACAGCCAAAGCCACATTCGACAGCTTACCTAGGTTATGTCTCGGGAGAAGCCCGACCTGTTATTCCATTTGTCATTTGGGGTTTGAGATTACTTGCCTACTGATCACTCACTGAGTGAAGCATCCCAGCAAGGGCGCGTGCTGTGTATGCCCCTCGAGAAAATCCAAAAATGCTGATCTGGTCTCCAGCTATGAAAGTTGAGACCGGCAATTGATGTTAGAAACTCAATATCAAACACGTACCTCTGTAAGTTTCCATCAGGTACCGGTATCCGTCTATTACCTGTGCCAATGAATTACAGAGTTAATCATAGCTCGCACCACCGTCAGAAAGAACATTACATGCTGATATAAGTACCTGGATACTGGTTAAAATAGCCTTGGTAGTGATCTTTGGAAGTTATTACTTACCACGCAATACCCTCGTCAGCTCTGGCAGCAACTTTTTGGCCGACTCCAGTCAAGAACCCTGGCGCTGAATACGTGCCAACTCCTGCCTGAGCAATAGAGTCGAATTGGCCTCGATGCATTAGGACTAAACAAGAATATATACCTGATAGTAGACCTTGAAACAGACGTTACGTTATGATACTAGTTTCACACTTGTTCTGGTTTGAGTTAAAACATACCATTTGTTGCTCCGGATTGTCCTTCTTCAAGAGTTCCACTAATTTGACAACGTTCGTATTCTTGAAATTATTCTTAGTATGAATGTTACTGGTAATTTTTTCATGCTTACCTGATTACTAAAATGATTTGATGTCCCATCGAAACATAGTATGATTGAACGCTACAACAATGATTAGACTATGTCGAACCCCTGAAACCTTGATTTTACCTTTGACTTTTCAGGTGTTTTTCCTAGCTTATTTCTAAACTCTCCATCCTGTTCATGATAATATTCGACGGGGCCCAGGTGGTCGTCCAAATTCAAAGCAAGAGTTGTTTCCTTCTCGAAAGTAGCACCCTCCTCGAACGTAACAAACAAGTGCCTCTCGTGACATAGCTCATCAATGGTGACTTCCTTGACTCCAGCGGCGAGCTGAAACTCAGAACCACCCCATTCCAATTTTTTGCTAGCAGCATTGAATCCGACACATTCGGACAAGTTGTATTCAGCATCCTCTGGATAATCAAAGACACAATCAGTGTTTTCAGGTGTTGCAATTGCACGGAGGATAACAGCGTCAGTGAGCTCTTTTCTTTCTACCAACTCAAGCGAATATAACTTCCAACTCTGTGGTGAATCAAGCAGCATTGAAACAGGTATGACGAGTTAGTTGTAGGGCTATATCGAGGAAGGGAGGAAATGTGGGATGCTGCCCCCCCCCAGTCGTCTATCGGTCTTTATCGCTTGTGTGAGTGATGTTTAAGATCGTAATACATTCAAGGTCAGTGAACTAGCGCTGTGCGCACTGCCTACCCTTACCGGCCAATGAATTGAAATCGGAGCTATAAGGCTCCGGTTGGCACACTCTCGCCTCGTTGATGGGATGATCAATCGACCACATGAGCGCCTCCTAATTTAGCACAAGGGTGCCCCAGCATAGCCTTTGGAAGAACTAAAATACATAAGGCACTCAATAATCACCCTATAGCTCAGTTGGCGCCGATAGGACTTGGCATTCATAGTAGAACTTACAACTTTACAACACTTTTTCAGTCCTGAACAGAATTGTCTGGGATCTGTTATTAAGAGTGAACATTTCCGAGGTTAACCTTCAGGCACACTGGTATCGTAATAGCGCCATGAAGGTGGCAGTTTTGCAACCGCAAGGTCAGTACCCGCTCGGATATTGCTCATCGATCACGTTATATAATTTCACTTGTTCCGACGGCGCCCGTTGAAGAAGCGCCCGAAGCCATAACGTGTCTGTTCGAATTGGCCAGATCAGGAACCTAATATCATTCCTATCAAGCAAATCGTCCTTGGAGAGCTCATCTTACGAAACATGTGCACAAAGGAAGTACTTATCCATGACAGAAATCAACACAGCTACAAGAATTACAGTATTGAGACACATCAGCGTATGGCCGGAACATTCTCGATCGCGCACACTCACCACCGCTCGAGGCGAGACGTTTTAGACGCCCTTTATGCATCTGGGTGAATAAAGAAGCTACAGTGACCAGCCAGCTCATTTTCGACCCTATTTCTCATTGCACTCGTTCCGTGCCTTCTTCAAAAGTCCATGCCAAGTTCCAGCGGTATTCCTCTTCAAAATTCCTAATATATCTTCTCCTAACGGGAAGGGTTATAGTAGATCTACAGGCTGCTCAGCGGGGAAAGGAGCTTTTCATGCAAAGGTGTTCGGCCTGTCATGCCATTGAGTCGGGACAACAAAGTCCAGAACGCGCAGCACCTAATTTGCGTGGTAAGTTAATCTATCACACTAGTATACATACGCTAAGTTTGATACTTTAGCCATATACGGTAGTTCTATCAAAAGAATGACTATTAATGCCCAAACACAAGAAGTTCGGAGGGAAACTGTACATTGGGACGATAAAAAGCTTGATGATTATCTCAAAAATCCGAAAATGAACCAGGCAGGCAAGACTATTGTGTTCGAGCCTGTCACTAAGGATCAAGACCGAGCTGACTTGATCGCTTACCTTAAGAGCGTGAAGGGGAAGAGCTAGGTGCGGCTACATAATATGCAAAAAAAAAAAACCATTTGCACGCGCTGTAATTTGGACAAATAGTTTAGTATATGTGCAATGTATTTTGACGGACAGACAGCTATGTATATATGGTTCAGCTCGTTTCTAAGTAATTGTCGTTAATAAGAACGTACATGCCTGGGTATTGACAAAGAATATAACCCGCGACCTGCAGTTGTATACATAGTAGCCTCTGCAAAACACACTGGAGATCGTCTATACATGGTATATGTTTTTCTTTAAGACGCAATTGTCAGCTCAAGATTGATGCTTTATACATGTGATACGGATATTTATGAGTACGTTACTAAGAACAAAGCAACCCATGTTTAAAAACAATGCCAGGTAAAGTAGGAAGGGATATGCGTAAAATTGCTGCCTAAGGAGCTGGCCACGTGCACATGAAGTACTTAAATTTAAAATAAATTTGCACTCGCAATAGGAGGCAAGAGAATACGAGTTCTTACAACGTCAGTATCTTGGAGGGGTGACAGTAAATGCTCATTTAAGCTCTCGAGTTGATTGGTCGAATTTCCTCCTCCTCCTCCCAACTCTCTGGGGATCGGATTTTCACAACGGGGCGGCTCTTCGTCGGTTTAAGCCAGCAATCCACATATAACGCGCGATTTTTCACATCCTGAAAATCTACACTTTCACGCCCACAGCGGGGTAATGTTGATGAGGCGGTGCGATAAGGGACATGATGACCAGAAATCTCCATGATATGGTGCAAGACAATTGTTGCAATTCTGTGACGAGCGGGTTGGCCGAGAGGGTGGTAACGTAAGCGGAGGCGAGGTGGCGGGGTGTGGCCAGGGCTATGCATGACTGCGTTATGGGCCTTGGTTCGTAATGTAAAGATGAATTGACTTGAGCTTTCTTATTTGCCGTTCGCAGAACGTTTTGCAAACTGCAGTAAATCAACGTCCACGCAACGATGCCCCCTTCTCACCTCCCACTCAAAGAAAGGTTTTTGCTCAAAGTAGGTCAGACGCCGAGCTACATAGAAGAGGATCGAAACAGAGTAGTTAAAACAGACTAGAGGCAATATGTACATCCAGCGATAAGACATATTTTGAGTTACTTCCCACGCATGCGATCCCACCAGGATTTCGTCTTTGCCTCATTCGGTGCATTATTCGAAGAGCCGCCATACTCAATGAATTTTGCGATGTCGGTTATTTGAACATCGGTCAGGCGAACTCCCGAATAAAACAAAGGATTACAGCGACTCCCATTTGAAGCGGTATCGGAAGAACTTTGTAAGAATTTGACCATTCTCTCGTGGTCCCAATTCGCTGAGGATGCACTATGCTGACCCTCAGACGTAGAGGAATGCGTGTTACGAACACCAAAAAGCTCTATAACATTTCGAGTAAGTCTTGCAGTTTACGTTACGAGTATTTTTCATAAGATAAATTACCGCGTAGGTTTTTTAGAGGAAGTCCTTTCATCTCATTATCAGCTTCTTGCTCGTTTATGGTCAGACCAGCGGCCCTAGATGAAGGTGATGTGTTGTGGCATTGGGAGCAATAGGACATAAAAAGTTTATGGCCACGGGCACATTGATCAACTGAATAAGTATCTCAGTAAAGGCCGAACGACAGTATTTTCGGTCAAAACACTTACTTGTTTGTTCCGAAGATATCTGTTCACAATGAATCCTTAATGGGATTGAAAATGATCTCATTTTTAAGAGGGTGAAAAGTAAGGAGGGGAAATCTGGTGAAGATGGAAAGGCTCACACCGGATTTGTTTTATAGCCCATAGTGGATTCGGCCCAAGTTTGAACTGATTTCACGCCATTTTCTCACAAACATCTAACTCGGCACGTATGGAATAAAGATATTCACAGACCCTGGAATCCAGACTTGTCGAACACATGTAAAAGTTGACATACGATGAGAGTGAAGCGCTGACATTATGGTGCTGCGCTCTAACACAGTTACATAAAATAAGGCACAAAGGCCAGACCATACCCCTCGAATCTAGCGCCAAAGGTCCAACACCACCAGGCCGAGCCGGTTCTGCTGTCTCCTGCATCACTAGTAGCCAATAGGGTGTCGACCTCAACATTCGGGCTTTAC
Source organism: Rhizoctonia solani (assembly GCF_016906535.1). Lineage (NCBI taxonomy): Eukaryota > Fungi > Basidiomycota > Agaricomycetes > Cantharellales > Ceratobasidiaceae > Rhizoctonia > Rhizoctonia solani. Next base: position 1,872,588 of record NC_057383.1, read on the forward strand.
AATGGCGATCTGAACCTTCCAACTGCATGTCCACTTGTAAGGCGTGCCGGAAGGGACACACCATGAATATATGTCCTGTGATAATTTAAGGGTTCATACACCTTGACATTTTTGAAAGTCGGAGGTTGCCATGATCGTCAAGCCAATTGTTGCTTGAATGTCTTATAATCTCTTAAAATTGTTACTAAATACCGGTTGCAACTTTACGAAATCCAACAGAGCTTGTATATGGGATCAGTCGGTACTTGCGATATAAAGCCGGTACGTAATTCTGCTCCCAGCGTTTGGTGTCGGCTTCAGCCGAAGAAGACAACTGTCAGATTCATAACGGTTCCTTCTTGTAATTGAATCAGTGTGGCCAGTGCAGTTGAAAGATCTTCACGGTATTCTTGTGCCTGACTTTGATCATGAAATTCACGCTAGCGCTGTGATGCTCAAAGGGCGTACCTGCATTCGTGGGATTCAAGGCTGATTCGGAGCCTTATAAAACCTTGAAATGGGATCAGTATGAAACTATCGCCACCTATCTCTTCGTTTTTCCCCGAAATATTGTAGTTCTCTGTTCGACTATGGCGTTTGAGTACCGCCTTGCACTCCGCACGAGTTATAAAGATCATGTTCTTGCAGTCAGGCATGAGCCTGATAGCATATATGTGATTGCGTCTCTTAGAAGCTCAAAGCTTGACAAGCTTATGAACGACAAAGACGCCGAGTTCAACATAACTCCATATTTTGTATTGGAAAACAATACGTTATCATTTGACCCAAGTGGCAAGAAGGCTGATCACCCCAAATTATGTTTCAAGGAAGCATACATGTTGTCAGCTCCGGGAACACGGTCTGGCCCCACAGACAATTCTAAATATCCATCGCGGACCTTGGCAGTGAAGGTTGAAGTAGAAGAGAAGCCTTACGAGGTAACAGTCACACTCGATAATCATCTAGATGTTATCGAAGATTACGATCCTGTGTCGCGCCAATTCACTCCTCGGCTGGGACTGAAGCGGAAATCCTCGAAGGTGGAGCACCCTTCGTTTGAACCTACGTCTATGCTGTTCTTACCCGTGACTTCGCTTCAGCGTTCTATTATATTATGCTTCGATGGCACTTCGAATCATTTCAGTAATCAGGTGGGTACATGTTTTCATGCTGAAAAAGAAGTTTACTAAATCTGGACTGCTCCATCATAGAATACGAATATAATTAAATTGGTCGAGCTTTTAAAGAAGGACGAAGAATCGGAACAAATGGTATGCGTTATGTATGGCCTGGGATATGCGTCATTGGTTAATGACAAATCCCGTCCAGGTATACTATCAAGTAGTTTCACTACGCGTATTCGGACATCCGCTCCCATATCTTACAGTAGTTTCGTAGCCTGGTGTAGGAACTTATCAACCACCAGGACTGTTTACTGGCGTCACTTTGACGGTCGCTGCGAAGCTTGACGAAGGGGTCGCATTGTAAGTTATTCAGTTTCAGTGGTTGTCAACAAACTCACATATAGGCTTCTAATTATAGCTACCTTTATCAACATGTAAGGTTTTTGTAAAGTGAAACTCTCATATATTTACAAGCATATTCATAACGGCAGATTATTGACGGTTACAAATACATAATGGAGACCTATAGAGGTTAGCCGGTAATCTATATACCTTCTTTTGGGAGTTATTGATAGTCGTTTACTATAGCTGGTGATGAGATCAATATTTTTGGATTTTCTCGAGGTGCATATACGGCACGCGCCCTTGCTGGAATGCTATACTCGGTTAGTACCTACTTGGCAAAAACAATAATGTATCGCTCATGATCTTAATGAATCAAGGTGGGATTGCTCCCAAGACATAACATGGGTGAGGAGTCACCTCGAGAATATGTTTGGTACCCAGAATATTGACGCGAGCATAAACTATAGAGCAAGTGCCTTTCGCATATGAGGTATACGCAAAGGGGAAGGGGCTTAATACGGAACCAACTACGGAAGAAAGTAAACACCAAAATGATATCGACGATAATGATTCAAGCTCTACAATTAGGCGAATCTTAAACAGGGTGTGGGAAGCACCTGGCCCGCAGAGAACAGTTCCACCTGCAACTGCTAGAGAATATGTTGTCGGAGCTGTTGACCCCAACCAAGAGGAGGAAAGTAGCACTCTAAGTGGTAAGCCACTTGTATTTGTACTTTTAGCCCTCTCGTCATTCGGTTACTGATCTTAAATACATTCTTGAATAAATGTAGTCTACAACAGTGCTCATGCAAAGAACGTTGACCCAAGACGCTTCAAGATGGTTTTTTGTACTCCGATCGAAATCGAGTTTCTAGGCGTATGGTCAGTATATTCTCTCCTTACGAGCGAACGATTACCGATAGTAAGCCAATAATATTTTTGATAGGGACACGGTAGGGAGTGTTGGTACGTGATATTCAAATAGTCTATTTTTCAAAGTCAATGGCGTTGACACCTTACAGGCCTTGCCAGAAGGAAAACTTTGCCTTTTATCGAGTACAATCCGGGAGTAGTTCACTTCAGGTTTGTTATCATATATATCTCGCAGTTCGGTATACTGACATCAGGTCAAGGCAAGCTCTAGCACTGGACGAAACTCGAGGGAACTTTATACCTAGCGTCTGGGATCATTTGCCTCCCCGACCGAAGCGTTCCGCTGTAGAAGTATGGTTCAAAGGAGGGCATTCTGACGTAGGGGGAGGAGCGCCATTAACCACAAGTGCTCGCCGACATTTCTCTCTTAATATGATATTGGGAGTCTATTCGACTTTCCAAAAGTGGGTTTTCGGCAAAGTAGATGGTCCCAACGACAAAAGGCCACCAGGTATAAATCGACTTTCTGACTTGAGCAATATCTCATTACGTTGGATGGTAAACGAATGCCTCGCCAGGCACGATGTTCGAGTGCTATTTGATCCGTTTGCGCTGCATTGTTATCGTAGGGCTCGGATTCTTGAACGACATCCAACGGACGGTCGCCCAGAGTGCGAACCCTCGTCCGAAGATATTCAAAGGGACAGGCAAATACTGGACGAGTACGACAGTAGACCTAAGCCTTATAAATCGCTGAACATTAGTCCACTCTTCTGGTGGGCCTTGGAGTTGCTTCCCGTACCAAAATTGTCTCAAGGAGGAACTGATTTCTCTTGTCCCAAGACAGTATACCGGTATGTTAAATACACATGTTATCACAACCTCTATACTCACGCCTGTACCCAAAAGTCCGAACTTAGGGAAAGAGAGATCCATCAATATTCACCCCGTTGGCCAACTGCACAATGCGATTCGAATACATTATTCCGCGTTCAAACAAATAAAGGACGCTGGTTACCAGCCTGAGGCGAAATGGTACAAGCTCGTAAATGAGGTATGATTAGAAATCGAGGACAAGCCGCCTTTGTCCACGAGCAGCGCAACTGAATCTGACCTTAATATTACTGCACGAAAATCAGACTCTCTGTCTATACGGGAATCGTTAAAGTACTGGGCCAGATTAGCTTTTGCATACTTGGTGGCTTTCCTATTGGGTTTCATTTTATGGACTGCGATCATTGGTGAGTATATAAAACAACTCGTCCACTTTGTCTTGCATTGCTGAGCGCTTGTTAAAGGGGTGATCTCGCAAGTTCGACGCCTGATTGAGTCTGAGACACTTGGAGCCCTATGGGAAATGGCTAGAGGGGTATTCGAACGCATTTTTCGCCTCTTCTCGGAACAAATATATTATCTAGACTCGGTCAGTCTGGAAGTATTCTGAGTAGGATCGATGTATATCCCCTGCAAAAGTGTCATGTCTCAAGCCATACTTATAATTGATTGTTTCGCTGTGCACGTCCGCTCTCCGGCCCAATCATGATATTAGCCCATGACACTTGGCAGAAAGTAAACTTGACTGGGTCCACGTGTGTACATATAATAGCTATACCCGGAAACAACCGGCACTACAGGTAATTTGATCGTTGCTCGCTGTCCGCTGATCGTGAATAGAGAGCACCGTCTTCCTCTCGAGCCGTGTTAGTCATAACTGAGACGTGGCTTATTATGTGCTATCCCTTCATCCTAGTGTAAATAGTACTGATGATTCATTATCACTTGCCTCCGGAGGGTTACAAAAGTGTACTCCCGGCCTCAAGGCACTACAAAAGGCTATCAATTGCTGCGGGGAAATGCAAATTGAACAAGCGTGAGGAGTGGATTCCTAGAAGAGGGAAACAAGGAGCCGAGGCGAGGTGTTGTTAGTCGTGATGCCGAAGCTCCGAAGTATACTCTGTAACGGTGGGAACTTATTTATAGGGTGCGGGTGGGTGCGGGTTGTCCCACCGCATTGGATAGAGTCATATTATATATCGAAAACATGTAGAGAAATGTGAACAATTCGACAGATATAATTCAGATGGGATCCTTATCGTGGACGGTTAATGAGAGGAAGAAGACGGATGTCTCGGAGTAAGGATGAGCCGGCCGAATGCCGGCGGCTAGCGGTGGTACATAAGCCAAGTGGTCACCTAGCGACGACGACCGCAGTACAAAACATCGGAACTGAATCGCACCCAAGCAGATCTCTCTCTCCTCGCTCTTTGCCTTGCTTTGCTTTCATACCGCTGGTCGGTCCCTCAAGTATATTCGTCTAGTAGCAGCAAACGGCATCATGAATCGCACCGATGGTCTGGACTTTGCAGACCGTGATCCGACGGTAGAATCCCATCCCGATGTCCCGCGTTCCAATCTCCAGCGCAACAAGACTGAGCGGGGACGATTGCAAGGACTCATGCGTATCAACTCGAGCACTGGGATCCCCACCATTTCAATGAAGAACTCGCAATCTGGGGTCTTTGCCGCATGGAAAGAAAAGTGGGACCACTGGATGGTCAACGACGGTGGTCGCCAGCTCTTTTTCGGCGTCGTCATCATTCTCCATCTCCTCGTCTTTGGTTTGGGTTTCGTCCACTACGATCTCAAGGACAACTCCGTTGGCGCACGTGCCTTGTTTGGCATCACTTTTCGTCAGTCTTTTTACGTGTGTTTTAGTTTAGACCAGTAGCTGACTTGCTATACAGCGATCGCCAGAACGGCTGCGCTAGTGTTGCACGTCGACGCAGCACTCATCCTTCTCCCCGTATGCCGAAACTTCATCTCCCTCCTCCGTATCTCTCCTCTTGGCGATATCATTCCCTTTGACAAGAACATCACCTTCCACAAGGCCACTGCATGGTCCATCGTGTTCTTCACCGTCATCCATATCCTCGCCCACATGGTCAACTTTACCCGTCTCGGCCTGACTCAGACTAAACAAATCGGCCCTCTCTTGGTTCTGTTCCTGCAAGCAAACTTTGCCACTGGCCCCGGTATCACCGGATGGATCATGACCGCCGCACTGGGAATCATGGTCTGGTTCGCAATGGAGAAACGCAGGCGTGCCCACTTTGAGCGCTTCTGGTATGTCTCTACAACTTCCTTTGTTCTCCCTTACTGACTCTTCCCTAGGTACTCTCACCATTTGTTCATTGTATTCTTCATCAACTGGCAGCTCCACGGCATGTTCTGCATGATCAAGCCCGACCGTCCCCCGTACTGCAGCTTTAACACCATTGGTGTCTTCTGGCGCTACTGGCTCGTCGGGGGTGTTATCTTTATCTACGAGCGTATCTTGCGTGAAGTCCGCTCCCGCCATCGTACCTACATCTCCAAGGTCATCCAGCACCCGAGCAAGGTCATGGAGGTCCAGATCAAAAAGGTTTGCCGGTTTATTGTTCTTGCCCGAGTAATACTCATGCCCCTGAGTAGGAGAAAACTACCACTCGTGCCGGACAATACATCTTCCTTAACTGCCCTGAGGTGTCTTACTTCCAATGGCATCCCTTTACTCTCACATCCGCTCCCGAAGAGGATTACATTTCAGTTCACATTCGTGTAGTCGGAGATTTCACTACTGGTGAGTTTGTCACTTTCGAGTCGGTCATGTCGCGGAAAGAGATTGCGCAGCCTTTGCCAAGGAGACGAGAAACGTTCTCCTAGAGGTTTCCATTCTTTCGCCTTGACAATTTCCGTAACTGGCTTGCAACCCATGCTGACTAATTCGTATCTTCATTTGCCGCTGTCTCTTTTGGTCTTGCTTTCAATCTCTCGTCGACTTTTAATTTCAATTACCTACAATCCGACCAACCATCAATCTCTATGCCTTGATCCAACATACAGCCTTTTCGAAAGCGCTCGGATGCGACTTTGACTCGAAGCCCGACAAGGGTGGCGAAAAGTCCAAGGTTGTGGGTACCCAGGCCAACCCACCAATCAACCGAGTTCTTCCACGTGTCATGGTCGATGGTCCGTTTGGTAGTGCTAGCGAGGACTTCTTAAAGGTCAGTCGAATTGAATTCTTGGGTGGTGATCGATACGAGCGAGGGTCCAATCGGGTGTTTGAGAGCAATTCACCACGATGGATCGATCGCTCGGCCACCCCCGCACGTCCGAGAACCAAGACTGACGATGCATTTCTGCAGTTCGAAACTGTCCTGCTCGTCGGTGCCGGTATCGGAGTTACACCATTCGCGTCGATTCTCAAGTCGATCTGGTACCGGATGAACAATTTCAACGATTCCAAACCCACTAGGTTGAGCAAGGTGAGTTTGCGTGGTGGCGAGTTTCGAAATGTCTTTTTTTTCGTTTTTGTCCAATTTGGGGGAGCTTTCTTTTTGGATATTCGCTTGTTATTTCGGGATCTCATTTATTGCATGGTGGAGATCCCCGCCAAGCACATATTTGGCTTGGTGGGAAAACGAGTTGGTTGGGTGGCGAGGGAGGCAACATGCGTTCCGGTCTAACCTCCCGAGTCTATATCATTTCTTATTCGTTTTTGAATCATTCGATTTGGGATGCGTAAGTGTTTGGGATTAGGAGGGCAATCTCCTCTATGGAGGTTATGACGCAACTGGGCTGCGGCAAATCGGACCGTTGTGACTAGTATTATGTCCTGCTGGATTTGAACCTTGTCAAGCAGTCGATCCAATACAACTTGCCTCAAGCCGTAAATTGGTATTTTATCCAACCACGCGGTCTATCCCCTATTAGCTCTTGCCCACCTGGTCTCCTATTTATGATCTTCATCATGATGCACGCGATCACCTTTTTCCTCTTTTACGACTTTATTGAAACTTTCTTTGCTCCGTGGTTGAACTATGCCCGATTGAACTTTATGTTCCCGATTGAACCTTGACCTGGAGAGGGGGTGCTAACTTTCCGTATCTTGTCATAGGTGTACTTTACCTGGGTCATCCGTGATTTCGGTACTGCCGAGTGGTTCCATTCGTTGTTGCACGCGATCGAAGAACAGGATACCCAGAACCGAATCGAGATTTCGATTTATCTTACTGCCAAGATCAAAGAAGACGACATGAACAACATTCTCGTGCGTCCATCCCTCCTCCTCCCCACTATTCCTTACCTAAACTAACACACACACGCGGGTCATCTAAACAGGTCCAAGACGTCGGCGCCGAACGCGACGCCATCACCTCGCTACGCGCCCCGACCCATTTCGGCCGTCCGAACTGGGACCGAGTCTTTTCGAGCATCGGCCAAAAGCACCCCGAGACGGACGTGGGAGTCTTCTTTTGCGGTCCGGCAGTGCTGAGCAAGACACTAAAGCAAATGTCGAACAAGTACACCCAGCCCAAGGGCACGCGGTTCTTCTTTGGCAAGGAAAACTTCTAGTCCTGTTCAATTTATCTTGTTTCTTGTTCTTTCTGCTTGTTTCTCGTCTTGGTCAAAGAAGAGGTGCTTTCTCGGCTCTGGTTGAAAGGAAGAAAAGGAAAAGGAAAGAGGGCGGGGGGTTAGTTGTATTCACTCTCTCGAGTCGGGATTGTACTTGTCCTATCCTTGTCCCCCTTTGCATGGTTAGGACTTGTCGACTTTTTTTTGGTGTAGTGTTTACAATAATCAAGATGTATATATGCTGTTACTTTTTTGATATGGACTCGCTCTCTACTTTTTTGTTTGTTTGAATTTTCTTGGAATACAAGGTTTGTTCGTTTTTGGTGCGTGGCTGTGCTGAAGGTGGCTCGTGGCTCGCGAATCCCATTTGGTATGTAATGCAAGTTCACCTACCATACTATTTGTATTGTAGCCATTCGCAACTGATGCCAAACTACAATACATAAGCAGTTGTTATGCAAATCCGTTGCTCCCTACAATCAACCCTGATCTGTTTCGTGATTTTATCTGTTACGGAGATTCGTTGTAAGTAGTAATTTAAAGCAGAGAAAACATACCATCCACTTGCTTCGTATCCCGCATCGAACACCGTATCTTCCCACTTGAATAAATCTGGCTTTGACTTACTTATCATTTACGGGGTTAGTCTACTCGAGTGATGTGATACTGCACTAATCCAAGCAGTCATACGATTACAACGTACTTATCAACCCCTGATGGGAAGTTATTAGTGGATGCGAACATTGTGCCATAGACTTCCATACGCATACACGGCGTTCGCTGGCTCTGGCACAGGCCATGTGCGCTTAGACAGATGGTATCAAGCTTCAGACCATGCTAATGGATCTCATTTATGTGGTAACTATTGATTTATTTATTACACTATTTGCTTTACCATGCCCAATTCGTTGCACTTTGTAGCTAGAGCTTAGCAGAGGAAGCCTCCTTAAGACGCTTCTCGGCCTCGTGAAAGTTAATCACGTTCCAGATGGCGGTGAGGTACTGAGGGAAGTAATGAGACTTTATTCACTTCTTAGTTAAACTAACACTTACGTCAGGCTTGACATTCTTGTATTGGAGATAGAAGGCGTGCTCCCACATGTCGACACCGAAAAGAGGAACATAAGGAGCTAACCCATTTTGGATAAGATAATGGTGCAGGGAATATCACAGTAACCACTTACGAAGAACGGGATCTTGATTAGCGGTCGTGGTGATCTCCAGACGTTCCTTAGTGGTGTTGAAAACAAGCCAAGCCCAGCCAGAACCTTGAATTCCGAGAGCAGCGGCATTGAACTCTTTTTTGAAAGCCTCGAAGCCACCCTCTTTTTCCTTCCAGTTGCTGTGGTGCTCTGTGAGGTAGAATATTTTTTAACAAGCTGAAAAGACTCACTCGTCGATTGCCTTCGCGAGAAGAGGGGTTTCCAGCTTCCCGTCAGCGCCAAGTCCGGTCTTTCCTGCAGGAGCGAGGTTCTTCCAGAACAAAGAGTGGTTGATGTGTCCACCTCCGTTGAACTTGATTGCGGATTGGAGAGCGATCTGTTGGCGAGCAGCGCTAGGATCTTGAACGAGTTTGTTCAGGCTCTCTACTGCCTATGTTACGTATGAATTAAGGTCGGCGTAGTATGAGGTGCTACTGACTGTGTTATATCCATTGACATAGGTCTGATGGTGCTTTTTGTGATGAAGAGTCATGATCTCCTCGGAGATATACGGCTCGAGCGCATTGTATGCATAGGGGAGATCGGGTAGCTGGACGGCTATGAGATCTAATCGAATAAATGAAATGAAATTAGCGTACCGTGACATTCGACATGGTGGCGGTTAAGTTGATGGTAGGTTGATGGATGTCGAGGTTTTCGATTTCCCAGCTCTGAGCGTATCTTATATCTCTGATCAGTTATTGCATCACCTGCTGAGTGAGCCCTCGGACCTCCGATTTCTGCTGCTTCTTCGTCACGTGCACGCGACGCACGCGATGCGAGTGAACCCCGAATTCCGTCATACTGCTTAGTCTTGTCCGCACCACTTCAGCACCACTGGAGATGTCGAGGTATCAAGGCCGTTTATGGTGTTCGGGTAAATCATTATTGCTTAACGGAGCATTAAACCTCAAATCAATTGATTGTACAGTATAATTCATCGGCTCCCTGTGATATTCGGCGAATATGGCGAAATACACAACTATAGGCTCCAGGTTTTAGTTAATCTAATCGCCCGAATCATCTGCGAGTCTTGTGCTATTATTTACCGCGATGAAGGTACCCCAGGTCCCATATGCATGAGGTTACCATAGCTTTCTATACATGATTCACCTAATTTGGACATATCTAGATTATCCAGGTTCATGGGAAGAGCGCAGGTCATTCGTTTATAGAATCAAGGTACAGAATTTGAATGATTTTACTCTATAAAGATATAGGATAAAATTTTGAATGGTGCCGATCGCGTGCTTATACTAACATACTCGAGGTTCTCGAGCGATAGTATCTCATTCCTTGGGTACAGGGGTAAATTTCTATGGTGCGTGTATCGATTCTACTAAATCGAGCACATAGCCTTTTGTCCCCCAATTGATTCCTTAGAAAGGGGCATCAGAAGAACAATGAGCACCGATAGATAATGCGAACCGCGTAGTTCTATCATCGTATATATTCAAGTTTCAGGGGGTGTTGGCTTCACCCAACCACTATCGATGGCATCCCCCCAAGACACTTCGGAACACAGAAAAGGATTTCAGCCGCAACTACTAGGGCCTTTTAATATATCATCGTCTCTCTCGCGACTACCCGAGTCCAATCTTGATTCACCATCGACAACAGTGGTCGAGCCTACCGCAGGCACCGGTGCTGAAGCGCTCATGACCGACAGCCATGTAACCCCCAACTCCTCACCAAACCCCAGGCCCCTTATATCCCTTGAGTGTGGGATTTCGGCGACCAAGAAGGACTCAAGCTTCGAACTCGTCAATTCCTGGGCTAAAGAAAGAGTCACTTCACAGATTAATCAAGTATCCATCAACTCTCCTCCAGAGCCTTTCCCTGAGCCCTTTAAAGCCTCGATTATGCCGGAGCATGTATCTGCAGGAGACCGGCCTTTTAATTCAAGTATTGCTCCAGAGCAAAGTCGTAATACAACCTGGAATGCGCTCTGGGTGTCCTTGAATTTCCTAAGGAACTCATCTATAGCAAGGGAGTTCCCTCTGCTTTCCTCGGCAATCGGTTCTCTAATTTCGTGCTTTAACGAATTAGAGGCAAGTACATTCCACCTGAAACAAACGATCTAACCTCAGCCGTTGTAATGTTGTAGATGGTTACACAAAACCGCCCAGACTTTGAGAGCTTTGCTGCCGAACTGAACTCATTGATTCGATCACTGAGGCAGCAAATCGAAGAGTCGCCTTCGATGCCAATAACCAGCTCTATGGCCAGGTTAGCTATGTAAGTAGTATTGGTACAATATTTCGATATAATATATCATGAATTATAAAATAGGGATATCGAACAGCGAGCTACCGATATCAAAAAGAGGCATGGCCATAAATTCGGAAGCGACATAAAAGCAGAAAGCATAGACAAGGAAGAATTAATTAGAGACTGCCGAAAATTCAGGTCCCATTTTCAACAGCTACAGGTAGGTCGTTGACCCAATATATAACTGTATTCTCACCTATAGCTAGACTAACATGACTATGGGTATATGGGGCATCGCGAACGAGCATTCGCTGGTATGGTGATATCAATCATTTTTTTTTATCGAGTCTTGACCGCATTACAGAAAACAACGCTGAAAGATATCAATCCCTCCAGCCAGGCCAGCTATGATTCAAGCCTTTCTGCAGAGATTAGCCGAAGAGGGTGCACCGAAGGGACGCGTATAGGAGTACTCGAAGGCCTCGACCACTGGCTGTCTGACTCAACATCTTCATCTATCTACTGGATGAATGGCATGGCTGGGACAGGAAAGACCACCATTGCATCTACCTTTTGCGAACGGGTTGACCGCCGCAAGCTCCTCGTCGGCAGTTTCTTTTGTACTCGCAGCCTTGCCGAATGCAAGAGTGTGGCTCGAATCATCCCAACCATCGCGTATCAACTGGCCCACTTTTCAACTCCTTTTCAATCTGCACTATACAAAATACTCGGAGATAATCCAGGAGCTGCATCGAAGAACGTGAAAACGCAGTTCGAAAAGCTATTGCATGAGCCACTACAACAAACGAGAGACTCAATGCCGGATAACCTGGTTGTGGTCATCGATGCGCTGGATGAATGTGAAGATCGAAACGGGGTTGAGCTAATACTTGATACCTTATTTTGCTATGCAGGCCAAGTGCCACTTAAATTCTTGGTCACGAGTCGACCCGAACAGGACATTTATGACAAGATGTCAGCAAACGCCCATTGTAGGGATATCCTTCATTTGCACGAGATCGAGAAGTCTCTGGTACGGACGGACATCGAGCTATACCTAGCGGAAGAACTAGCCCGCTTATCTCCTAGCCGCTCAGAAATTGAACAGCTCGCACAGCGCTCTGGAACCTTGTTCATCTATGCGGCTACTCTAGTCAGGTATATATCTGGCAAGCGCTCGAGGGATGCACGCAGACGATTGCTATCAGTACTCGATATTACGTCCGAACCTCTAAAGAAGCAAACTCACCAGATCGACGCGTTATATACCGCCGTTTTGAACTCAGCCCTGAGTGAAGATGGTCTAGAAGACAAACTTGAAGATATTCGATTGGTACTATGGACCGTTCTGCTCGCTCAGGAACCAATTGGTTTGGAGACTATCGCAAATCTAGCAGGAATCGGCAGCAGAAGGCGTGTTGCACAAGCCCTGCCGTCACTACGATCCGTACTTCACCAGTCGGAGAGAACCGAACTCGTATCTACACTTCATGCATCATTCCCCGAATTCATGCTCGATTCCGAGCGGTCAAAGAAGCATTTTTGCAACTCTCTGGAGCACAGTCAATACTTGGCATGGAGGTGTTTTGCAATTATGAAGGAGCAGCTGCGATTCAATATATGCGGCCTGGCTTCCTCGCTTGTACCTGATGCGAAAATTGAAGACTTACAGCAGCGAATCGAATCAAACATCCCAGTCACACTTGCGTATGCGTGTCGCCATTGGTCTAGCCACCTCGTCTTAGCCTCTTTGATAGATAGGCTTCATACTCATATATATGAATTTTTATGCTATCGACTATTATATTGGATGGAGGTACTCAACTTGAGAAGGGAATTGTCGCTCGGTGTAGACGGGCTGCTAAAAGTACAAAAGTGGCTGGTGGTCAGTTTATCTACGCATGTGTTTGTTTCTCATATTAACTGTGTTGGACATTAGCACTACGTTACCGAATCTTCTTCCGAACTTATACTTTTTGTTGACGATGCACGCAGCTTTGTAACAGCATTCGCCGTGAACCCTCCATCACGGTCCACGCCTCATATATATGTCTCGTCACTACCATTCTGTCCTCGATCAAACTCAGTCTATAAACACTACTGGGAACGAACACGGGGCCTACTGGAGCTGAAAGGAAGTTTGATGGAGCGTAGAGAGGCCTCACCATTATCAATTTGGACTTATTCATCGGAGATACAATCACTTGCGATATCACCAGATGGCACTCGGGTCGCGATCGGGTGTCTTGATAGAACGGTCAGCATACTATCCGCCTATGATGGGACAATTTTTGTCGGACCTTTAGAGGGTCATGCCAACGTTATCACATCAGTCGCGTTCTCGCCTGATGGAGGACTTGTTGCCTCGGCGTCCCTGGGTACCTTCCGAGTTTGGAACGCATACAATGGTACTCTTATCGCCGGCCCATTTGTGGGACATATGCGCCATGTCAACTCGGTTTCTTTCTCCCCAGATGGCAGAAGAGTAGTTACTGGTGGTCATGACTGTACCATCCGAGTATGGGACATATACAAAAAAAGCATTGCACTTGGCCCATTGACGGGAGAAGATAGCCGCGAAGGTTATATGCTCTGTGTCACGTTCTCGCCCGACGGCACTCTCTTTGCCTCAGCTTCCGCCGATGGGATTATTCAACTATGGAATTCGGATAACGGTCGTCTTGCCGCACCCCCGTTCAAAGGCCATACTGGCCGGGTTGAGTGTCTAGTCTTTACTCCGGATGGGACTCGGCTCGTTAGTAGTTCCAACGATAATACTATCCGAGTCTGGAACATTGCAGAAGAATCGATCGTCAATATCTCCTTTGAGTTTTGTGAGACTGGTGTTAACACGCTAGCCATATCGCCTGACGGAACACGTATTGTTGTTGGATCTAATGACCGCGCTATTCGAGTCTGGAATGTTGATAGTGGAAAACTCGTAGCAGGTCCATTCTTCGGGCATTCTGATATTATCAAGTCAGTGGCTTACTCACTCGACGGCACTCAAGTTTTCTCAGGCTCCTCAGACAAGACCATTCATGTATGGAACGTACGGGATGGCAGGCTTCCTCCCCCTCTCCTCCCACCACAGAGCGCTGTGGTAGCCATAAGATCCATGACGTTCTGTCCCGATAACACACATGTACTTTCCAGCGATGTACGCGGCGTCATTAGAATATGGAACGTATTCGATGGCTCGTTTGTCACGTCTCCATCCGAGGGGCACTTCTTTCCTACACCATTATCCCTCCTATCCTCAGACGGCGCTCATATTGCCAGTACGTGTAAAGGTGGAAAGATACAAGTTACGAACACATCGGATGGATCTCTGGCTGCAGGCCCATTTGGAGTCGAGCGCGCTTCACTTTCAGCTTTCTGGTTTTCTCATAGTAACCAGGCCATTATAATGGGATGTGGGGATGGAACAATCAAAGTTTACGATATGCGGAGCGGAAGGTCTGAGATAGGCTCTTTCAAAGGCCACTCGAGAGGCGTTAGTTCGCTCACAGAATCCTTTGATTGCTCCCGGCTTGTTTCCTACTCCGATTACGAGAACATATTTCGAGTATGGAACATCGGTACTCCTGCGCTCAGTCTTGAACCTCTTACAGATACGGCAATTAACACTACGTCTCCAGACAGCTATGCTTTGGTCTATGATGGATGGAATATCAATAAAGATGGATGGATGGTAAACAGGAACCAAGATCTTTTGTTCTGGCTGCCGCCTGATGTTGCTTCTGCATGGTGCTCGCCTTATGCAGAACTCGTCGTTACACAGTCTGGGATACTCCAAGTTCCAAAACAGAAGCCAATTGTTGGATATCAATGGGAAAGATGCTACATTTCTAAATGAACGCTTGATGTATTGACTACACATGAGTTTGATTTTAATAGTATTCTCGCCGCTATTGTGTTCCTTTCTGCTTAGCTCGTGTACACTATACCGTGAATATTCGAAAAGTGAACTATCCATCTTCTCGCCATGAAGAAAGCCAAAAGTTTAGATTTTATAGACACAAAAAGCTACGCGTTATATCAGTGTAGACTCAATGCAGAATTTTGGAAAAATCCGACATCATTTCCATGAATTCGTATTTCTATCCCAGCTCTGTCTGTTGTCTAGCGGCGGATTGTGTATTTTCGATACTCTTAACGTGCACTATGTCTATAGACTTGTTGTCATCTACTCTATTAATTTGCCCCTGTACTCTTTTGATTGGAGGAGTTTATTAGTCTCCCCAAGGTAGACTGTTACACGGGCCAAGGGGGCTCTCAAGACTTCTATAACAAATAGAATTTATGTATGCTTATGCGAATTAATAATCACATGACTATCAGGCCATGGAACCAATAGACCCACGTGGATACAGCCGAACATCCACAAACGTGCATAAAATCCTCATGTGAAGAGCATTCTTTCTTGGAAGTTCATCTGTGAGAAGTAGTCGACTAGTAACATGCGTTTGCCGGCTGAATAAACCGGAAGGCGCGAAGAACAAAAGCTTGAAGTATGCTGGGAAATTCACAGCACTCTTCCGCTTGATCGGTCTTTAGTTGGGTATGTTGCCTTCAAAGGTGGTGTTAAGTCTGCTACTAGGGGCCCGCTCTATTGGTGCTACACCTTTTAACCCTCTCCAATGGCTGGGAGCGAATGGACAATGGTATCCAGGTAAGCGTGCAACCAAACTTGTTGCTGATTTGTCCGACGTTCACAGGCCCGGATATTTCGGATGTTTCTCAGGAGCCCCCAGAGGGTTGCATAGTGGACCAAGTTGCTATTGTTTCTCGCCATGGGTCTCGCTACCCTGACCCAGGAGCTTACAATGAATGGCTCGCGCTCGAAGCCAAGGTAATCACATATATTATTGGAATATACTCATAATTAACTCCTAATCATGAATCTGGGAACTCAGGTTAAAAACGGATCATTTTCTGGGCCACTTGAGTTCTTAAATGATTGGCACCCCGTCTTGACCCACCCGCCCGACCAAATTGCACAACTCAGTGTTACAGGCTACCTAGAAACTTATGCTCTGGGTACCCAAACGCGTCTACGATATCCTCACCTTTACGCAGATAATACTCCATTCGTTGTCTGGGCCAATAATGCTCAGCGTACGACCGATTCGGCACGCCTGTTTGCCCGGGGATTTGGCGGCCCAAACGCGACGACACTTGGCACGGTGTATGTGGTAAACCCAAAGGGTGCACAAGCAGGAGGTAACTCCCTGGCAACCAGCGATCTGTGCCCGAAGTATGTAGACACTTCAGGTGCAAATCAGGCAAGTGAGAGACTCTTCTCACCGAGTGTGATATTGACAAGGGAAATTAGACTGCTATTTGGGACAATATCTATCTTCCACCCATTTTGAAACGCCTACAGAAATACATCAAAGGTGTAAATATCACTACCTCGGACATATCCATTATGCCGTAAGTCGCACCCTCAGTTGACTGAAGTGAGCTAATGATTTGTAGGTACTTATGCGGGTTTGAGACTCAAATCACGGGAAAACTCAGCCCATTCTGTGATATTTTTATGGAATCAGAATTCAAGCAATACGAGTATCGCCAGGACTTGAGGTACTACTACGGGACTGGTATGCACCCACGAAACTGGCTGTTGACTGGGTATGTTTTAACGCCTAGCATACAGGCCCAGGAACAGACCTACCAAGTACATTAATGCTCCCGTATTTGAATGCGACAGCGACTTTGTTCCTAAATGGACCTGAGTACAATTATTCAACTGGCTTCACGCCTCCACCGATAATCGTATCCTACACTCACGAGTAGGTAATTTCGCGGAAGCCAAAGCATTGCCCGTCTAACTTGCCTCAGTAATCAGCTCAACGAAATAGCCACCGCTATTGGAGTATTCAACACTACTGGACCCCTTCCACCTAATAAAATTCAAAATAACCGTCTCTTCATTTCGTCTCGCATCAATCCAATGGCCGGACGTATTGCGTTCGAACGCATGACTTGCACCTCTAAGAAACCCGGCATTTACGTGCGTATCCGGGTGAATGATGCAGTTTATCCTATGAGTGAATGCCAGAGCGGGCCGGGAAAAACGTGCCCGCTAGCCCAATTTGGACAAGTTATCAAAGCGAAGGTGGATAAAGCGGGTGACTTTATGACCCGGTGAGCCAAAACCTCAGCCGTGATTGCGCTGTTCTGAGATAGATATGTGTAGCTGTGGTCTTTCTCCAAATCAGACCATTTCCGAAGGGCAGACCACCATCTTTTGGGACACCAAGCTACCCTGGATCACCACAGTTCAACCTTGATGATTTCCCGATCGCGCCTGCCACAATCACGTGCGTTGTTGCCACCCACCAAACGTCAATCACCAAACGTCATGACTCTTGCGTTCAAAATTTGTTTTACTGTAACCACAACCGGGAATAGATTTAGTTTCAAATACTGTGGATAGCACTTACTGACATATCACCATGGCTCATACTGAGAAGACTCCAGTTAGACGGAAAGTAGGTGACTCCACACCACTGATTACATGTGAGCTTCACACAATTCGATCGTACAACGAAGTAACTCCTGCAAAATGTATTAGCCCCGTACTTTCCTGGGATACATAGAGGTACGAGCGTCAGAAAGAGGCAGTATTATGATACGATTCAAAGACAAAACGTAGCAGACGGTACGGGTACTGACCAGAGTCCAAGGCATAACACAGCATTGATTCGTTGTGAGCCACACTACCTGTGTATTAACACCTTGAACTCTGATAAACTCTCGACCAGCGCCATATTTTGAGAATTCCAAGACTCCACGTCGACGGCGCTCCGTTAGATCCGATGGAGAGGAAACAGAGGAGGATAAGAGGGCGAATACCCAACTAAAAAGGCGACGTTTAATCCTTCGAGGGGTTACGCCTGATGAGTTCTCATTCCCTTCATCTCCAGAGGAGCTATCGCGGGCTCTTAGAGCAATCAAGCCTACTCTCATACAAGGTAACGCTCGCATTTCAGAAACAGACCTCAACCAACGGAATCCTTTTCAGAGAGTGTTTGTGACGATCCTTGGAAAATTATTATCGCCACGACCCTGTTGAATAAAACCAAGGGAAAAGCAGCTGTCCCTGTCTTTTGGGAGTTGATCGAGCGTTGGCCGACGCCCACCGCACTTGCTCAAGGTTGGCATCTTTATTTATAATATTATTTACACTTACCTTGGCCCTTCAGTCGCTGCACCAAGTCTCACCAAGTTACTTCGCCCCCTTGGAACACAGTCCATAAGAACGTCTCGCCTCATGCGGTTATCAAACGCATATGTCATGCATCCACCTAACTTGCCGTCACCACCAGCACCAACAAGTAGAACTACAAAATTTTACCCTGGTGTAAGTTTATTGAATTTATCGCAATTATTCTTTAGCTAATTTAGAAGTAGACGACCAAAGAATACCGCGCAATACAACAAACATCCCCAATCGCCCATTTACCCTTCGTAGGTCCATATGCAATTGATTCGTTTCGTATTTTTAGCCCGGCATTGAGTGGCGGAGGTGCTGGCGCTCGAGTCGAGGAACAGCTTGGGCGTATAGCCTGCCTAGCTGAACTAGGGCAAAGCTCTCGTAGTGAGGACGATTTTGACGAGACGCCGGATTGGTATAATCCTAGTTCTCTCTGCTCTCCAGACGATGAGGGTGAGGAATGGCGTAATGTGTGGCCTGAAGATAAACAACTAAGGCGATATTTAGTGAGTTTATGAATTGAGAATCTACGTTACTTGATTAACCCGTGCTGGATTTTACTTAGGTATGGCGCTGGGCTATTGATGGAGTGGAGTACAACCCAGAAGCTCGTATTCGTCGTCCAGCAGATTGGTCACACCTCAACAGGCTTATTCGAGGGTAGCCCTTTCTCCTTCCTGTTATCCACTCTGATTTGCCTATTCTCGAAGTAATATGATACTCAATTATACTGTATACATAGCCTTTCTTCAATTTTAGTCCATGTTTGTGTAACATACAGCTATGGGCTGAACACTTTGCGATTTCAATGGCTTGGGGTGTTGTGCACCTGTTGCATTAGGGAATGTGCATCATAGATGAATAGTAAGTGAAAGACTCCTACACTATACCATGTGTTCCACGTTTGAGACAATGGTTCAGACCGGTGCCTTGGTCAACCGGAAAATACGTCTTTTAACAGCTCGTACCTCGTCTCATCCGACCCTTCCGTCGATTTCTAATATTACAGGCAGCTTGGGACGCTTACTTGACCTAGCAACGGCGCTGTCTTGGGCCTCCGGTGGGTTGAAGCGAACCGAACTTGACTATAGTTATTGCATTGTGGGGGGACTTGATGTAATTAATTGGGGTCAAGGATTCAACAACTACTTTCGCCCATGGTACTCATTCCGTTTTAATCAAACATTGCATCCGCCACTCCAGGTAGCACGAAACAGCCGCCATCACTAGCGGACAAGACGATACAGAGGTTTGAGGACCGCAAGAACGCGTCGGTAGCTATGGACGACAGTGGAGAAACCCAGAATACAACCCTGGGCTTTATATCTGGGCGCTGGCACAGTCCCTACTACAACAGACCACTATGTTACGACCCATACCAATACGCCACACAACAAAACAACTTTTTACTTGGCCTTTGCAACTCGATGCACTCGCAAACCACAACAATCAAGGTGAGCAGCAGGATGATCATGTAGAAGTACTCTGATATGCGATTAGCACCCTCACTGACGGCTCGAAGTTCACAATTCTCAAGTCCTCGAGAGCGTACAGACCGCCTTGTGATCCGTAGCTAGGCAACTACCGTTCCGTGTTACTCTTTACAATCTGACACGGTGAGTCAAAATCACGAATGTCCACTGACCTACAAACGGCTTTAATCACGTCTTGTAACTCTCATAGGGCTGGCCGTCACCCCAGTCCAGACCTGTCCACGCGATACTCCCTATATCAACAGTCACTTTGCCTCCGGGGACAATCATCAGACCGCGACGTACACAAGACAAAGTGAGCAAGAAAAGCACATACGCGTTGACGGCTCGATCCTAATAAGTAGCATATATGGACTTACAGAAACAAATTTAAATGTTGTCCAGAGAGATCACTGTTTGCCTGGGCCGCATTAGTGGCGTGTGGGCTATGGAAATACAATAGTCTATCGGGCTGCACTAGCCTCAGGTCGATTCGACCATCGTACTCGATCAGTGAATGGTCCACTTCCACCGCGTTCTGCTGTGACTTTGTTCTTAGCCAGTGTCCAAGAACTATCACGCCTCCCACAAATATACAACATATCACAACTTTCAGGTTTCATTTCATTACGATTATACACCATTTCACAACCCACCCCATACTTCGCCGCATGTCTTCCTTTCAGTGCAGCGTTCAGGTTCTACAAAAGCCATACGTTAGAAATGCGACTACAGCCAACGTCGCGAAAACCTCACTGCTTCCCAAGCACCAATAGCGGATAGTTATCTTCCTTGATCCGCCCAATCAGTGACACAGATAGCTTGAGTGTCACAAACACCGTCTTATCCGCACTTGCTGGATCGCAGTCCAAGTTGACCAGCCCGTTGATCAACGGCTCGTCAAGAAAGGCGACTACGCCGGCCACGTCTCCCAAGTTGCCGCGAATCTGGCATGTATGAGTGCTACGCACGGCTGGGATAAACACCGATAGGATAGCGTTGATATACAGAGTCTCGGTATTGATCGTGCCATTGAGCTTTGGGCCGGGAGAGCGGACAGGTCAGTATATCAGTACGTATCGTTACAGCCGGAGCTTGTACGCACCTGGAACAGGTTCATGAAGCGAATCCGAACCGTCTGTTGCTTAGATGCAAACACTTCAGATTCGCTACCCGACCGCGCATATCCAGGAGTGGCTGGGATGTAGATCCTGCGGTTCTTGTTCTGTTTATCGGCTACCGCAAAGGCAGAGAAGAAACCCGACAGCACTAACAGGCGGTCGTCAGTGCATTCCGATGAAAAAGCACAGCATACCCACAAGATGACTGCTCGTCGTTTTGGGTGTCTTTGGTATACTGGCGTTGAGTATAAGGAAATGACCAGTGTCAAGTCGGAACTCACGATCAACAGCCAGTACTATGTGTTCGTTGCTTACTGTATGCTTGACAGGTGTCTCTGGAACGGCCCGAAGCGCGCTGACGACATGATTCTCCATCAGAGGAACATCCTACGGTACGCGGAAGTGCAGGTGAGTGAGTGTTTCTAACAGTCAAGCTTCTATGCGAAATCATGCAGTTACCTTGTACCATGCTTTGGTGCTCAGAACCTGAGGGTCACTGCGGCCGAAGTTAGAACTCATAAAACTACAACAATCAAGCGGAAGAATATGCCGCTACGTACGCTGGAAACAAAGGCAAGCCAGGGTGGTGCAGGTTATCGTATCCTGGCGTAGTCAGGTCGAAACCCAAGCCGATCGAGTTAGGGTGATCCGGAACTTGTCCTTGCGGTAAGATGTAGACCTTTCCGGTGATCGGAGCGCAGTCGGCAGGTACACTGAACTCTAGCTTGTTCATGAGCACCCGAGTGAAGCTATCGACGATCAGCAGACGACCGAAGAAGGGTACATGAAAGTGAATGGAAGTCTTGATGACTTTGTTGTTCTCGTAGTCATATGTTCCGAACACCTGCCAACTCGAATCAATCCAAGGCACGTAGCCGAGGAAAGCCAGCACATACCTCAAAGAGTCCGCTGCCGCATAGATAGGTGTGCACTGAAGCGTCCTGCGAGCGCTGCTGAGGCACCACCATGCCGGCTGGGACTTTAGTACCGTCCGGAGCTTTATCACCGACTGGGTGGGGTGGATACATATAATCCTGCACCCACTTCTTTGTGGCTGTCAACTAGGCGTAAGTAGCAAGCTTATGTACAGCAACGACGAGCGTACCAGTGCCGAATGGGTTGGAGGTGAGAGCCTGAGCCAAATGCATGTTTATGTGATAACAAGACTGAGCTGTGGAGGTGAGGGAGAGATTGCTCAGGTAGTGAGGTTATATATACGCTAGATAGGCATGGCTTTCACGCGGACATCTCTCCTGTGGAATCAGCAAACGAGAATAACTTCCTCTTCGAGGCGTTGCAGTCGCGATGATGTCTCGCACATAGGGGACCGGCTACGCAGGACACTGGTGCATGGCTCCAGGTCCAACTTTGCTACCCGAAGTCTCGCGGCTTTCCGGCTCACACACTCATCGCCCAAGTTATGTTACGTACCGAAATGTAGCCATATCGAGCTAAAGCGTTTGAGGTGGGATACCAAAGGTACGGAGAAACAACGCAATTCGCTTGAGCTGTTGAGACCTGAGATCATACGAGCAATCGCTTTGCTCCATCGAATCGGAAGTTGATCCGACCACACTCTTATCTTTCCTACCCCCGAATCCAAAACAAAGGGGGCACATGACCTAAACCATTCGGGTACACCTCCTCGAAATCCACCTTCAGCAAACATCACGCGAAGCCTGGAGGTCAGCGACCCGTCGTACGGATAAGCATCAGAGCATGTCGAAGACATTTTGATGCCATCATCCATCTTACTTGATATATCTTGCTCTCACATGCGGAGCCACATACCCGCCAACCGGACTCTCATGGGCCGATGCCCAGGTCGACCGGCACACCTACCGAGTTGTCAGCGCTAATCATCCGGTAAGAGAACGCCTTGATATCAGATCTTGATTACCGGTACCGAGCTATTCTCTATGCATCATCATCAGCTCCACAAGCTCTAACCGCAGACGATCAGATCTGACCCACCGCAGCAGAGAGACCCAGGTGATACTGCTAACGTTATCCCAATAAGCTTGACGACTTCCGGTGCGTGCGTGCGCTACTTCGGCTGATAGTTATATCAAAGCCATACTACGATGATCGTGAAGGGACGAAAGACTTAGTAGGCGTGGTAGCAAGGCCGCTCATGGAAGGAGTAACAAAAGGGAGAGCTACATATACATATTCTACTCTGTGACCCCAGCTTTCGTAGCAGCCAGAGTCAGTCGTTCGCATACCATGGTTTTGTTGACCAAGTAGCTTGAGATAGGCTTGTGCTCTATGCCATGGCCAGGGCACACTAGGCTGGTGAACGGATAAGCCCATCACATGTGTTGAAGCCTCGCCTGAGTATATGCACCGATGCTTTCAAGACGGCAACCTTGCGGGCCGAGTGTATCGCGTTTTTACTATTTGACAATCAATGAAACTAACGCATTCATACCCACAGCCTGTGAGTTCACGTCCCAGATTAGGACTTCCAAGTGACTTAGCAGTCCCGTAAGCTATGCCTGAGCCTGAGCGTAAACATGAGCACAAACATGAGCGCAAACATGAGAACATAGTCTCCTATCACGAGTTAACGCTGGTATGATCTCGCGGTGCACACTCACCGGTGGGCGGCCAGGCCAGCTCCTTTATGCTGCAACAGTCTAGTCGCTGGGGTCACCCGACTCCACACGAGCAGCCCGATGACTCTATGCCTAAATCATATTCGTGCGTTACCGCATTTATGCGCTTCCACCCGGAACTCATTGAAGTGCTGAGAATTTGCTGCGCATATTACTGTACGCGAGAGGGAAGCACCGCAGTCTGTGATTGCTTGCGCAAACTAAGAAACAAACCCTGGTCGCCGTGCCGAACAATCATCATACACCACCAATCTAAGCCCTTTCTGGAGGCTCTCTACAAACCTAGACCATCAAGCCGAGCTCCTGAGCCTGGTATCAGCCTTGCTATACTCGTAGAACAAAGTCCGAGACTCAAACCACTTTACCGAGTTCTCGCGGTACTCCGCCCTTTGCTGCCGGGCCAACGATCGAGCCAAAGTGCTCCATGACTCGTGATGCCTTGCACAGAACACATCGCTCATATCACATCAACCTCGATCCGGGAGCTTCCAAATCTGCAGCATACCTCTTCTACGCCATCCGGGGACACTCTATACTCCCGGCATACACTACCCTCGAGAAGCTCGAGCTCGCTGGCCGCATATAACCGCAGGCTCGCAAGTCACCTCCCACCCATCGTCTCGCTTCGTATCTTTCTTGACACTTGCAAGCACACTGCAAGCCATGGCTTCGTATCCTACCGACTTTACCACCTGTAAGCTATGGCCTTGTCCTCCAGCTCACTGTCTTACATTTCAACCTTATCATAGTCACTCAGCAATGGGTCGATAAGAACCAATGGCCTTTGAAGAACACACCCACCAACTACTCCGGCTCTGTCCTTGCTATGACTGGCGCTTCCGCCGACGGATTTACCTTCCACTCCGGCGCCGGCCATATCCAGGTACTTGTTCCGCCCCATCGCATCTACTTATCCGTTGACCATACGCCTTTCTGCTCCAGCTTAAGGGCTACTACCAGAGCGGCCAAGATCCCAAGCTCGTCAACGCTTCTATCCACCTCATGGTTCCCTCTTGGGGAGAGGTCAAGCTCATGGACAAACAGACCATCCGGCTCGTTCAGCCCACCCATGTGCCAGTCAAAGTCGGCGGGATCGACGGCAAGATCAAGATCAAGATCGCAAACGACCTCTCTACCCAGGTTGTTTTGCTCGACTACGACTTGGCCACTCCCTACGGCTCAATGAAAGACAAATGCGGTCTATTCCCCGTGTATGTAGCAGTGCCTATGTATCCATCGTAACTGCTACTGACACCGATCTACAGCGACGCTACTCAGCATTTGCAAGCTCAGCACCAGGTACGAGAACGAGGTAGAATCAGCAGTGGCAGATAAACAACTTGCGACTCATTCTGTAGGCTCTGGAGAAGCTCGACACGTTCTCCGTTTCACAGTTGCATTCCACTCCCGTGTCCCACGGCCAGCTTGTTGCGGGTGATGACGATGAGATACATTGGGAGCTCAGCGACCTCGGTAAGTCCATATATGCGCTCTGTATTCTGCTGCTATAACAGTCCGTGTAGGCGTGGATCACAACTCGGCAGAGATTGATTGTAAGTGCGCATGGGCTATCGTATGTATGCGCGCTGACGACAGCATGTAGTGCTTGTCCTGTTCATGAACGACTTTGCGGTGAACAACTCCTCCATTCTTCTTCCGAGCTATCCCCAAGCCGTGGCCGCAGCTAGACAGGACGCGAACGATGTCCATTCAATCGACGCCGCTGCGTCCAAAGACAAGCCGTTTGCAATCGAACAGTCATTCCTCGGCATTTTTGTGGTAAGATTGCGACGTCCATAAGCCTTCGACGCACATACTGAACTATATCAAGGTATCCGGTACGATCGTGCCAGAGAAGCTGGCGGTCAAGGTGTCGTTATACGTATCAGTTCCGCTTGCGGGCAGGGTCAAGATCACGTCGCTCGAGGGGTCTTTGAACTCGGCCGAAGGCGTGACAGCCAAGATCAACGTGGCGGTAGCGTCAGGGTCGGCCAAGCTGTTCACCAAAGACGAAGGCGGGAAGCATGCGCTGTACATCAACGCACAGGTGAAGGTTCAGCTGGTCGGGACAAAGACTGTGCCAGACACACGGCTGCTACTTCTTCCGTACGTGGATGAGTGCTGATCTGAGAAGGACTGTGGCTGACTACTCAGGATTAGGTTCTAAGCAGTTAGGGACATCGAGTGCTTGACATGGAAGTGAAAGGCTGAAATGGCTGAAGGGGAGAAATAAGTGAAGGGTTATGTAGTGGATGAACATATTGAATGAATATATAAATTTGAACTGGACTGTGACTCGAGCACGAGTGCGTGCGCTTGATTGGTGCATCACAGATGAACAGTAAGCAAAATATTCCCACATTACACCATGTGTTCTATGTTTGTTCACATTGTACTGTGCGGTCTCATGCTATGCTAACTTTTCTTCATGATTTTAAATCGGCACGTATGTATGCCTGATCGCCCAAAGTAGTCTTGGGGTGAACATAAGCCTTACGGAATTGAGACCTCGGTTCTAGACTTTACTTTACGACCGATGCCTCGCCAACGGAATATAATTTACAATATATGCTTATCCTATCGTTATTTGAGCATAAGAAACCTAAAAGCTAGAACTGCTATTCTACTATTGCGACGGCTCCCTTGATAGGCGGTTTCCTTGTCGGTAATAGACTGGATCATATTCTTGGGCTCTGAAAAGCTCAGACGGCGAAACGAGTACAACATAGGAAATATTCAACTTGAAAAACTCGATCATGTGCAAGACTTCCAATATAGGAAAGCTCGCTAATGTCACCCGACATTGGATAAGCCAGATCAACGAAGGTTCCCTCATCGTCGTAACCGAACCGGAGTTATCCACCTTTAGACCCCACCATGAATCATAGCCACCGGCCCGGATGCACACGACGCATACAACGACTCGATTGTGAGACGATCCGCGCAGCTCGCTAGAAATCCGGATGTTAGCGAACCTGGCCGGCTTCGGCTTCGGCGTAAAAGTGACGACGGCCGTCTTCGGTCGGGGAGGTCAGTCTGGAAGAACACAGGATCAGATCTATTATTGCGCCTGCGTAGACTTGGTCCAATATATGCTCGATTATAGCCATAATTGACACATGTGTGAGAGTATAAAGATTTGTGCACTTGGAGGGTTTCCCAGAACTGATTACGTTATCATCTGGGGCGTTTTCCCCACACAAAACGGTGGAGCTAGGTAACGCATTAAGTCATAAAAACATTCGATTAAGTCACTATACAAACGCATGATATCAACACGTAGGCCGGATTCTAGGACCTGTAGAATCAAGCCGCCGCGATGACCGTAAACTCACGCAATCGTCTTGTTCTTTCCGTATGTGGAGCGACGGGTTGCGCCCAAAGGTCACGCGACCTTTTGTACTATAAAAACCTGGGTGTGTCGGGGCTGTTGAGAGGTCAGAACTACTACCCTACCCGCTTTACCTCTTCTTCTTTCCTCACTCGAACATGACTCGTACGGAACGTGCTGCGTACCCTCGTGCTATCAACAAGGACCGGTGGGTCGTTGGCGTTTGCTTTATTTCTGTTGTGGTAGCTAACAAGGTGGGGTATGGAACAGCTCTGAACCCCGTAATGGAATGGACAAGTCCATGAAAAAGGGCGGTGCGGCTGGCGGCTGGGGGACAATCGACGACGAGATTGCCGTTGGCCAGGTGAGTACGAGGTACTGAGTGGCTGTGTCAGCAACCGCTGACGTAGTATGCGTGTGGGGCAGGACGACTATGAGCGAGAGGAAGGCCGTGACGAAGTTGCAGATGATCTCACAAACAGCACTATTTCGGGCAAAGTATGATATTCATTTCGTCTCGAAAGTGGTAGAACTTTTGCTAATGAAATGCGGGAACAGAGTCCGGAAATACCACGTCGTTCATCGATCTCGATGACTGATGAAGAGAGGCGAGATGCCAAGGACTTTAGAGCCCATGCTCTCAAGGATGGAGGTATGTCGTATTATGAGGTGAATATTGATGATGATGACGAGCACTGCGTTACATGTAGAAACGGATCTGGCGGCCATCGCACGCACTTCGAGCGCTGCATCGACTTCTCCCCGTGCGCCTGTGCTCCCAGTGTTGTCCAACCCCAACCATTGTAAGTTTCTCCTATGTTCTTTCGGGACCGAGCCAATCAATCAATCTGACACAAATCGAGGACAGAAATCACAAGTCGTAATAAGCAGGCGTAATAGTGTGTGTCAATGTAAAATGTAAATGTAAATGTAATTAGGATAACGAATGGATCATGTGACTCTGCACGTGTATCGATCAGCGACTGAATCCAGACGGGTAAAACGGTTCCAGAACATTCGGGAGCGCGTAGGATTCATATTTGCAGTCTATCAGCATGGGAATGCCCCCTGTTTCTTGCGCTCTGTTTTCCTCCACCTCCACCTCCCTAGCCCTAGACCATGGCCTCTATCTCCTCCCTCACCCGCCCAAAGGTATATACTGATATTTCCATCGGCGGGAAACCTGTCGGGCGTGTTGTCTATTCCCTCTTCAGGTTTGCATTTCATTTAATTCCGTTTCCTTTCTCTCTCTAACTCGGACCAGCGACCTAGTCCCCAAGACGGCAGAAAACTTCCGAGCACTATGCACTGGTGAAAAGGGGCTTGGCAAATCTGGGAAACCTCTCTCCTACGAAGGATGTGCCTTTCACCGTGTTATTAAAGGGTACGTTAATTCCTCATTTATTTTTGGATTGCGAGTGACACCCTGTCCAGATTTATGATCCAAGGAGGCAAGTCCCCGCTTTGTCAATTTCGTTTCCCCGATCTGTCCATCATCTCTCCCGATCTATCATCCCACGCTAGTTTATTTCCTTGTTATTCATACCTGCTCCTATAGGCGACTTTACTGCCGGAAACGGAACAGGGGGCGAATCCATCTATGGCGAAAAATTCGACGATGAGGCCTTCCCCGTAAACCACACCAAACCGTTTTTGCTCTCCATGGCCAACGCAGGTCCCAACACCAACGGATCCCAGTTCTTCGTCACGACGGTCCCCACTCCCCACCTGGATCAAAAGCACGTCGTCTTTGGAGAGGTGGTCAAGGGGAAGAGCATCAGTTGCGTCCCATTTCTCATGTTTCGTTTTTCTTCATTTCAGGAACTCAGGGTTTAAAAATAGTCAGGCAAATCGAGAATTCCCCCACGAGCTCGGGTGATGCGCCTGTTGCCCCGTGTGTGATTACCAAGTGCGGAGAGCTGACATCCGATGATGAGCTCCAGCTCGCGAACGAGGTCCCATCGGATGGGGACAAGTATGAAGATTATCCCGAGGATGACGATTCGGACGTTCAGACTAATACCCAGAGAGCCTTGGAAATTGCAAAAGAGATTAAAGAAGTTGGAACCAGGTTGCATAAAGAGGGCAAGTTGGAGCTTGCTTTGGACAAGTATCAAAGTGCGTCGTTTGATTTCTTTCCTCTGTTCCTTGGCTAACCGAGGTTTGTTTTCATAGAGGCGATACGGTATCTTGATGTCCATCCCGTCATGCCGCAAGATGCTCCTCCTCATACGCGAGAGGAGTTTACGGCCCTCTTGACCCCGCTCTTGTTGAACTCGGCCTTGGCTGCGATCAAAGTCAACAAGGCCTCTGTCGCGCTCGCTGCTACCACCCGAGCCCTGGCACTCCAACCCGAGATTGCAGCAAACGATAAAGGTATAGTCTCACTATCCCCGTCTTTGCCGCTCCCATTCTGACATATTGATTTTGTTTGTTTGTTTATCAGGCAAAGCGTACTACCGCCGCGCGCTTGCCCACTCGCTACAGCATGACGAAGACGAGGCCGAGGCCGATCTCAAAGAGGCTCTCAACATTGTGCCTGGAGACGAAGCGATTAAGAACGAGTTGGCCAAGCTGCAGCAGAGGAAAAAGGAAAAGAGAGAAAAGGAAAAGAAGGCGTTCAAGGGATTATTCTCGTAGGAGGATGTTTCTTTGGGAGCAGACTTGCGTGTGTGCGTGCGTGTGTGTGTTGCGTGTAGGTTGGGAGCGCGTAATTAATATATATTTTGAATTGATTTGTAAGTTGTGCGTTGTGTGTGATTGATCTTGTTCGGTGCTGAAAAGGGTTAATTTTTTTTTCTGGGTTTTCTTTTGAAGTGCAAGTTTGTTCCTTGATTGTCTTCTTGCATTTGATTCAACTTGTCTCGCGTTCATATGGAATTAGTTTGGTATTGACCCGAGGTGTATTCTGGCTATCAGACGAAGGTGTGCCATGATTAAAGAATTTGTCAAATAATTTGTCAAATCAAAACCAATCAGTCGATGCCGCTCGGGGGGGGGGGGATGTATGCTCGCGAGACGCGGCGGCAATAATCTTACGCTCCAGTGCTCTGGCAGTCGTGAGACCGCGCAATATGTATTCTATCGCCAGGTGCCAGATTGGTCTGGGCGATCCGGCGCACATATACACCGGGTGGGGGCTCTGGGGCACCCGGACGCGAGCCAGCACTCGCGGGCGGGTGGGCCATCCCTAGCGACAGCTGTATAAATGCCGGTACAAGAAATAACATACCATGCAATCATGAACCGACGCTTACAACATGCACCAATGCATGTCCACATATGCGTGGCCTCAGGGATGGTGGGTGGGACTTAAAAAGAGAAAGAGCGTGTCGGTAGACCGAACGCGCGATGTGGATGTGGTCGGCAACAACCAACACCCAACGATCACGTGGCCGCGCACTCGGCCGTCGCATACTTCGCGCAAGACTAGGCTCGTGGGTCTCCGTAGGCTCCGATCCACAGCCTCCATGTGACGACAATGACGACTGCACTCCTTTTGGGGGAGCAGTGTTTTGGGGCGGCTGTTGCCTTTCACTGTGCAAGGTTAAAATACTGAAAATAAGAATGTGTATTTAAGTAGGAATTGAACTGAAATCAAGGCCAATATATGCTAACTTTAAATATCAATTCTCTCTTGGTCTGATTTGTACTGAGGAAAGCATATTGACGTTGTAATTTTCAGGCCAAATTATACCGAAAAAAGATGACATTTACTGATATACTGATTTTCAAGATCTTATCACGCTATAGTGTTCACTGTGAAAAGTAACCTATTTAAACATAGGGGGGGGTGCCCCTTAAAACCCGTCAGATTGCAATTTACTTACTTAAAATCAGCACTTAAAATTCTGAGCTGGTACCAAGGGGTACTTAAAACTCCAGGGGGAGGGGGTGCTTGGTTTAAGAGGGTATTCCACTCGGGACTCGTTGATAAATTACATGATAAATTTAAGTACATACAGCAGTTAATTTGCCCATCCATCTTCATTGTCCAAGTCATGCTTGTCCACCCAGAAGTCCGTGCGGCAAATTCCTCCACTACAATCAATGATTACCCATTCTCCTGCCTCCCGTGTTGCCCGTGTGAATACGCGCCCAGCAACATTCTTGACAGACGTGATGTCAAGAACAAACAATCGCCCAAATTTTGTGAAGGAGATCCTTTCCTTGGCGGCATCTCCCTCTACATCCTTTGCCTTGGTGATATGTGCAAGGACGTGTGTTGTGGGGGCGTCAATTTTGTTTTCTTGGTTGGTGGGGAATGTGACCGCGAGAATAAAGTCAAGGCAGCTGTAACCGGTCATGTCGTAGACACAATCAATACCAGGGAATTTATTCCCATTTTCTCGGATTTAAACAAAGGCAAATGGAGAACATTTTCGATCACGTGACTTCGGCGCTTATATCATACGCTAAGCGCCAAGCCACGTCCCCATCCGCGCTTAATCAGCATACGTAGCCACCTCCACCTATGACGTCATCATGACATGTCAATGACGCGTATGCATGAGTAAGGCCAACTGCGGAACGGGGTTCTTATTGGTTATGGTATTTGATATAATGTAATTGTAAATAGTACTCCTGTAGAATATATAAGGAGGCCAACCAACCATGGTAACACCCAGGTCGATTACCTCTTGTTGCATCCCATCACTGTACGAGGACCTTAGGTCCAGTAACTACTTAGTTCACTAGTTTCACGTTGCCTTAAGCGGCTTCTACACTGTACTTAGGTAGCTTGTCATTGCCCTTACAGGTCTTGACACCGTAGTATAGTTGGTCGTCGTTGTAGGTAGCTTGCTCACCGCCTTACGCGGTTTTCCACTTAGTCACTCCCGGCCGCAAGCGCCCACCTCCTTGACGTCCTTATAGACGTCTAGGACACTAGGTAATTGACCTTACGTCGGTTGCAAACCGTATTGTACCCACCACTAAGAATCAACAAACGAGAAGGGTACCTGTACTAGCACAAGCGAAATCACGTGATTGGGGCCACCTTGCGGGACAGAATAATCAAAAGTCCCCCACCCCCACGTAGTAGCGAATTGCTATAAGGCAGACTACCACTATCGTCCGCATACCCACGGTCGCCGCACCTTCTACCAGCGACCTCAGACAGCAGATACACCCGCTTGCAGAGACTAGACCCTACATTACGCCCGCCCACGGCTGTAATTAGCGGCACTTACTGTCCAACGCTAGGTTGTTTGACGCAGAGGTTTAGCGTTCGAGTAGTCAAGCGCTCATAAGTCCTGATATAGGCACCCCAGCTACACAGCCCTCACTCCCCCTCACTTGCCCACCATTACCTCACGCACTCCCACTCGCTCCTCCTCCCGGGCTTCTTCTCACGCTGGCCGCTCCTATCCGCCAACACATCCCATGGCAACCCGCTCCCGGCCGCCCTCTCGAACCCGCTCCCCTATCGATCAAGGGGACCTGGGACCCTTCCTTCCGTCAGCCGCCCCTGTCGAGCTTGGGGAAGTATCCCTCGAGCGCGTCACACGCCTCCTCCTTGGCCTCCTTGGCCAAGTCGAACGCCTTGAACGGGAAGTCGGGGAAATCAAAGAAGCAGGGATCAAGACCCGCACCAACGTCAAGAATATATCCCAAGCCGTTGATGTTGTCAAGGATGGGCTTAGAAGCCTCCAACTCCAGGGGCCCCGGACCCCAGAAGATACCAAGCCCCCAGTCGTGGAAGCAACGCCATGTCCCCTATCAAAAGTTGACCCTATTGGATTGACTAGTCGGGTCTTGTTCTGGCCCGAACCATCCAAAGGACTCCCCATCTTTGCCCAACCCACTCCTGTACAAGCAGTGCCCCTGCGAGTGCCATCTCCCCCTCCATCTCCGCATCTCCGATCCCCGATTGGAACAGCAGCCCCTCCACCTCCAGCTCCAGTCGCCGCCTATCCTGCCCCGGTCAAAGTAGACCACCCAGACGCCTACACAGGCAAAATTGGGAGTGAAGCCAAGCAGTGGCTCACAAGGATGTTGGCATGGACCCGGCTAAACGCCCGGATGTTCCCCACAGATCAGGAGGTCTTATCCTTCCTCCTGATGAATATGAAGGATACTGCTGGAGCCTGGGCCCATCCTCACCTCAACCAGCTTGGGTCACACCAAGCAATCATCCAAACAGTCAAAGGGTTCAAAATGGAGTTCCTGGCAGCATTTGGCGACCCTGATGCCACAAGGGCCGCCGAGCGGAAGATAACCACTCTTACCCAGTCCGGCACATGCGCGGACTATATTACAAAGTTCAGAACCCTGGCAATGGAACTGGACTGGAACAACGCGGCCCTTTGAGGCCAGTTTGCCCGCGGCCTTCACTGGGAAGTCAGCCGCCAAATTGCAACCCGCAAGCACTGGCCCCGCACACTTCTTGAGCTGCAAAATGCAGCACTTGTCATCGACAACGCTCTCCGCGAAGAGCAAGCTAGCCACCCACCAAGGGATAATAAGTCTAGCAGACCATCCAACCCCGCAAGGGGGACAAGTACCGGCCAAGCCACAACCGGTTTGAAGAAACTCTCCAACGACCCCAACTTTGTGTTGGAAGAAGAACGCAATTGCCGCCGCGCCGCAGGCGCCTGTATCAAGTGCGGCAAAATGGGTCACAAGTTTGCGGAATGCCGCACGGGCTGGAAGGCCACCCCTGTTGAGGATAAGGGGAAGGCTAAGGAAGCCGCCAAGATTGGCGAAGACTCCGAGTACCAATCGGGAAAAGAGTAAGGGTCTCTGCTGCCGCGCGCAAGAACCCTATGGCCACTAGTAACAGTTGTATAGAGATTTGTCATGTATCTACAGTATCAAAATTATCACCCCTCTTCACAATCCCTATACAACCAAAGCAAGCAGAATCTATAGAAGTCCTGATTGACTCAGGCGCAACCTCCTCATTTATGCACCCCCAAACCGCGGAATCACTCCGCTTACCACTCATTGACCTCCCTTCCCCTCGCACCGTAACTATGCTCGATGGGTCGAGCCCCCAGGCTGGAAAAATCTGGAAGAAGGCCTCCCTAACCTTCTCCCTTGATGGTAAACAAATGACCGAGACCTTCCTAATCTGTAACACAGGGTCTCACGCCGCCATCTTGGGATTGAAATGGCTGGACGCGCACAACCCAGAGATTGATTGGAATACGCAAACCCTCACCTTTCCTCACGCTGTACCGGAACATGTGGCCATTGCCGAGGAGGAAGAAGCAGACAAGAACCCGCTTGAAGGAGTACCCTCCAAATACCATAGATACGCCAAGGTATTTGGAGAGGAGGAATTCAACAAGCTTCCCCCTCATAGGCACTACGATATTGGGATCAAGCTCATGGAAGAGGGTCCCCTGAACTCTCCCCTGTACAGCATGACGGACGCCAAATCCGCCACTCTCAAGGACTGGCTCAGGGACAAGTTGAAAGCAGGGAAGATCCGTCCTAGCAAATCCTCAATTAGCTCCCCTGTTATGTTTGTTCCAAAAAAGGATGGCTCCCGCCGACTGGTCGTTGACTACCGCCGCCTCAATAACCGGACAAAGAAGAATGTCTATCCGTTGCCTCGCCCAGATGATCTCATGGCCCAGCTCCGCAGCACCAAAATCTTTACTAAGCTAGATCTAAGGTGGGGGTACAACAATGTCCAGGTAAAAGAAGGCAACGAATGGAAAACTGCCTTCCGTACCAAATATGGCTTATACAAGTCCCTGGTCATGACTTTTGGCCTGACAAACGCACCCGCGGCTTTCCAACACTTTATGAACAAGTTATTCAAAGACTTACTTGATGTATGCGTCATCATTTACCTTGATGATATCCTTATTTACTCCAAGGATGACGCATCACACACGCAACACGTTCATGAGGTCCTCAAACGGTTAATGGAGAACCAGCTATTCTGCAAGGCATCCAAATGTACCTTTCACGTCACCTCTGTGGAATACCTTGGGATCATTGTCTCTGACAAGGGTTTTAGTCTGGATAAGCTCAAGATCCAAGCGGTTCAGGAATGGCCGGTACCTACTAAGGTTAAGGAAGTTCAGTCGTTCCTAGGCTTTGCCAACTTCCTTTGTCGCTTTGTCGCCAACTTTAGCCACATAGCCAGGCCGTTACACAACCTTGTCAAGAAGGACATACCCTGGAAATGGGAAGTAAGGGAGCAGGAAGCATTCCAAAATCTAAAGGATGCTATTACCAACGCACCGGTATTGTGCCACGCCAACCCCACTAAGCCGTACTTCCTTGAGACCAATGCCTCAGGCGCAGCACTGGGTTCCATTCTAAGCCAAAGACAGGAAGATGGGCGTCTCCACCCACTAGGGTTCCTGTCAGAATCCTTCAAAGGGGCTGAACAGAATTACGATACCCACGACAAGGAACTCCTGGCCATCATTTGGTCATTTGAATACTGGCGCATCTTTCTGGAAGGGACCCTGCATCCAATCACTGTCTTCACGGATCACCGGAACTTGGAATACTGGAAGGAATCTTGCACTTTCAATCGACGCCATGCCCGATGGCACCTACTACTGGCTGGCTATAACTTCCAGATTGTGTACAGACCCAGTAAACAGTCAGGGAAGCCAGATGCACTGTCACGCCAAGCAGACCATGCCGATATTCCTCCTGCAGATCAAACCATGCTCCCAGACCCTGTCTTTGCCAACGTTGCGCTAGTCTTGCCAGAAAAGGAATTACAACGCCAGATCGAGCAATCCCTAGACCAAGACAAGTCCTTGGAGGAAATCCTCCAATTCCTCCAAAACGAATCAAAGGCACCACCTTCCATCAAACAAGCATTCAAGGATTACAAAATGGAAGCCAGGTTGTTATTCTACCAAGGACAAATTGTAGTACCAGATGTAGGCACCCTAAGGACGGACCTGCTACGGATATTCCACGATAGCCCCTTAGCGGGACATCCTGGTAGACAACAAACCCTAGAATTGGTCTTGCGCAACTACTACTGGCCTGGCATCCGTGCGGACACCTATTGGCACGTGGACTCCTGTGAAACATGTCAACAAATCAGGAAGCCCAAGTATGCGTCTATTCCACCTCAGCCCCTAGAACTTCCAACTAGACCCTGGCAACACGTTTCTTACGACATGATTGTGGACTTACCTAAGGACGGAAACCACGACTCAATCCTGGTCATCATTGATAGCTTCACCAAGTACGGGATATTTGTCAAATGCTCCAAGAAGCTGAAAGCCCTGGAACTAGCGGAATTATTCCTGGAACACGTATGGAAACGACACGGCATGCCCAAGAAAACAATCTCAGATAGAGGAAGAGTGTTCAACAACAAGTTCCTGAAGGCGCTGTACAAACGTCTGGGAATAGACCCCCACTTCTCCTTGGCGTATCATCCCCAGAGCAACGGACAGACAGAACGAGTCAACCCATCCATTGAACATTTCCTCAGGGCATACTCAGGGGTCAACCAACAAGACTGGACCAAATGGCTGCCAATGGCCGAATTTGCCTACAACAACGCGGTACACAGTAGCACCGGAAAAACTCCCTTCAAAGCCCTGTATGGATGGGAGCCCACCTTGACCCCGTCCAACGTACCAACAGACGTTCCGGAAGCAGACAACCTTGCCCAGACAATGGAGGCACAATGGAAGGAAGTAGAATCCGCCTTACGGCAATCCAAGCAACGGATGATAGCCGGAGAAGACGGGAACCCAGTGGAATTTGAGATCGGAGAAGAAGCATGGCTGGACTCCAAAAACGTAAATCTCAAGACCCTGAGCCCCAAGTTAACCAAGCAATGCTTAGGGCCATTCAAAGTTATTGAGAAGATATCCAACCACGCCTACCGACTTGAGCTACCCCCAACTATGCGTATCCACAACGTTTTCTATGTGGGACTCCTATCCAAGGTCAAAAGGGACAAGAAACGCGCCTTTGAAATTCGTCCCCCACCAGTCACCATAGACGGAGAAGAGGAATATGAAGTGGAGGGGATCACTGATGCCAAAGAAAGGAACGGAGAATGGTTTTTCCGAGTCAAGTGGAAGGGTTATGGGTCAGAAGAGAACACGTGGGAACCCAGGGAGAACCTAAAAAACGCAGGGAAAATTTTGGAAAAATATGAGAAGGACATGAGAAAGAAGGCCCTTGGCGCCGCCAAGGCCCTTAGAGGGGGGGCAGTGTTGTAGACACAGTCGATACCAGGGAATTTATTCCCATTTTCTCGGATTTAAACGAAGGCAAATGGAGAACATTTTCGATCACGTGACTTCGGCGCTTATATCATACGCTAAGCGCCGAGCCACGTCCCCATCCGCGCTTAATCAGCATACGTAGCCACCTCCACCTATGACATCATCATGACACGTCAATGACGCGTATGCATGAGTAAGGCCGACTGCGGAACGGGGTTCTTATTGGTTATGGTATTTGATATAATGTAATTGTAAATAGTACTCCTGTAGAATATATAAGGAGGCCAACCAACCATGGTAACACCCAGGTCAATTACCTCTTGTTGCATCCCATCACTGTACGAGGACCTTAGGTCCAGTAACTACTTAGTTCACTAGTTTCACGTTGCCTTAAGCGGCTTCTACACTGTACTTAGGTAGCTTGTCATTGCCCTTACAGGTCTTGACACCGTAGTATAGTTGGTCGTTGTCGTAGGTAGCTTGCTCACCGCCTTACGCGGTTTTCCACTTAGTCACTCCCGGCCGCAAGCGCCCACCTCCTTGACGTCCTTATAGACGTCTAGGACAGGTCACACCAATCATGTTAACGGTTGCATCAGGGTCTGTCCTAGATGTCTGTAAGGACGTTGAGGAGGAGGGCGCTTGCGGCCGGGTGTAACTGCGTAAGGCAATGGCAAGCTATCCTACAACAACGACCAGCTATACTACGATGACCAAGGTTGTAAGGACGATGGCAAGCTAGGTAGGTACAACAAAGAAGCCGCTTAAGGCGGTGTGGACTGAGTAACTAAGTGGAGTTGCTGGGCTGTAAGACCCTTGTACAATGTGGGATGCAACAAGAGGTAATTGACCTGGGTGTTACCATGGTTGGTTGGCCTCCTTATATATTCTACAAGCTAGCTAATTACAAATGTGTTATATCCAATACTGTATCAAATAAGAACCCCGCTCCGCAGTTGGTCTTACTTATGCATACGTGTCACTGACGTGTCATGATGACGTCATAGGTGGAGGTGGCTACGTGTGATGGGTAAGCGCGGATGGGGACGTGGCTTGGCGCTTAGCGTATGATATAAGCGCCAAAGTCACGTGATTGAAAATGTTGTCCGTTGGTCTTCGTTTAAATTCGAGAAAATGGGAATAAATTCCCTGGTATCCAGTGTGTCTACAACAGGGTCGTTCTTGTTCTCATCTCTCTGAAATGTAAACTAACACAAAATTAATACAAAATAATAACGGTCATGGGTGACTTACACAAACAAAAGACAAGTCGCGTTTGCCATAAATAGACAAGGGATTGCATGCAACGGCCAAACGGATACAATCACCCCCGTCACCTATTTGGAGCTTTCCCCAGCGTTTGCATTGCTCCGGTAAGTACGCAAGCCACCCGTGGTATGTAAGACAAGGTAGCTGCTGAAAGTTGTTGGTGCAAAAGTACCTGGCAACATGTTGGCAGATGGTGCCTTTGAGACAAAACTTGCGGAGGCGGGGGAATCAAAGGATGATATCGTGCTGTTCATCTATCAAGGTATGAGTACCCAAAATTAATCCATAAATTTACTCACATTCAGGGTACATAAATTCCATTCAACTGATCGGAGCCGGCGCATTGTTCTTGCCAAAGAGCAGTGCCTTTTGAATGCTTGGGAATTGATTCGCTATTGCGGCGATTTGGCCCATATGAAGGACATGTTTGCTGATTGTCACATATGGTACTACTTTGGACTTGGCGCAAAAAGTGACTTCATGGCAGTATTGCTCCATACAAAATGACCATGCAACCCAGACAGGCCCGCAGCGGAGAACATTGTTGGCAACATGAAGAAGCGCATGTAGAGTTAGTTTACAGACACACAGCCTGTTGTATTTATATTGATAATAATATCTATTAAGAACATTAGTCTTGCAAGTGAGCAAAATTCAAGACTTACTCTTCAAAACCCTTGACGTAATGAGCAATCTTGTCTCTGAGTTGCTCTATTTGAGCTGTAGTGTTAGTAACTGAGGTAAGACACTTCATGATCTCCACAAGCTCCAGGTAATGTTCGTAGTATTTCTTGGCAAGCCGTCCACGTAGAACTACTGGTCCAATAAAAACTAGCCAGAAAGCCCAAGTCTCACCGCAAAAAACCGCTTGGCTAGTCTGAATGTTGGGCAAGGGTCGAATGAATGCGGCAGGTAGTGTTTTTGAAGCCTCTTTGGTCTCAAGTCCAATAGCGGCCCAGTCGTCAGCAGATATCAAATAATCCTCGTTGCCAGAATCATCAATGCTGTGACAAGATCCAGTCCAAAGTGAGATAAGTTCACGGCCATGATTGAGAAGAAACAAGTGAAGGTATTTGTGCGGGTACAAGTCAGGCCAACAAATCAAGGGAATGCGGTCAAGGATCAAATGGTTGATGAGTCTGTAGTTCTTAGACAAGGCATCACGTTGGCGCTTTGTGTTGGCAGCATCCATTTCTCCAAGTTGGTCAGCGATCCTAGCTTTGGTGCGGAGAGGGAGATTGAGTGGGTTGTACGAAGGAATTGTATTGGGCGGGAAATCCTGTGGGTCAGGTCTGCCATCTGGGATTGCGTCGGGGTAGTTGGCTGGGTTAGCAAGAGGGATGTAATAACCCTTGCGGCAGGTATGATAAACACCAATGGCCTCGCACGCGCGACAAGGAACCTTGCCGTTTGGTCCTTTCATTTGGGTCACGTGCTTGATTGCCTGCATGTTGCCCGAAATGAGAAAAGCATGGGCCCGTAACTTGAACCGTTCCTGCCTAGTGACGTCGTAAGTCTCAACCCCACAAGCCTGTTTGATTGCCTCCCCCACAAACGGCTCCAGGTACGAGTCAAAATCCTTTGGCTGGTTTGGTCCAGGGATAACGCCCAGGGGAATCAAATTGCAAAGCTTAACGCGTTTGCTTGCAGGGAGATTTAAATTGATGGCCATAATCGGCCAACAAGTACTTTTCTCAGAATGCGCCTGCTTGAATAGGTTGACGCCATCTGTCATGACCGCATAGGCAATGTTGCAAGATCCATGAAAATACCGGACTCCCAAGTCCTCACCTTTGACAATAATGTTACTTTCACACAGATCTTTATAGCGTTGCAAGTCAATGTAATCATCCATCCGGCCTTCTTCCTGTGTATAGTTGGCTCAATAATACATTCTCTTAATCATCTCCAGGTTGTTGAAATACCCCTGGAATCAAGGGGTTGTTGGGAGATACTCAAAAACCTGGCGTGGTCTTCCCTTTGAGTCATAGCGCGGCTCCTTACATGTAGAGCATATATCCTCGTTGGCGTAGGGTCCAGTGAATGCGTGACAGACGTTGATGCAGCAGTCAATTGGTTGAGGGGATATCCCAGAAAGAATAGCAAGCTTTTGGTGTAAGCAATAGGCTGAGAGCAAATAGATTTTTTCCCAAAATGAATACCAACTACGTTTGTAGTTGCGCTGCGAGATGTGTCCAAACAGTCGTATAGCCATCATCTTGATGCTATCCATTTCTTCCTTGGTAAGAGTTTTGGCAACTGGTAATTGTAATTGTAAGATATTGCGTGCAAGAACTAAAAAAAGGAAAAAGAAAACTTACTAATGTTGTCCATTTCAAGAGTGTCTTTGTCAAACCAACAATTGTACTCGCAATAATCCTCCTCCGTGATGTGTGCAAATCCATCCTCGTCAGGGGGTTCCTCGTTGTCGGGCGGGGGAGTTGGCGTTTGCAAGGGAATGCAAACAGGGTTGTCAATATTGTGCCAATTGGCATGCAAGTCCTCCAACTCAGACAGCTTGCTGTCAAGGTGTGCGCCCATGTATGCATCAATATTGTTAAAGCTGTTGTCTGAATTTAAAATATAATGCAAATTTAGCTGCATACATTCGCAAAATACTAACCTCCAAGCCCTAAATCCCCTCCACGGTCTTTGTACTGATGCGCATTATGCATCGTATGGTCAATATCCATTCCATTCTCACTATTTTCAGCGTTGTCCTCATTGTCTTCAATGTTGCCCGCACGCAAAAGTTGGTCTAGCCGCTGGGCTTTGGCTAGATGTCAATAGCGGGTGCGTATGTGGCACTCATGGGGGGTAGTACCATACTTATTTATTCCACAGTAACACCAAACACGCTCTCCGGTGACTGCTCTACGGTCGGGCATGTTGCGGTCGGACTTAGTGAAATTTGTTGGTTGTGGTCACGTGCTGATGGAAATTGCCGATTCCTTGCGCTCATTCGACCGCTGCCCTCCTTGCACCCTCTTGCTCTTAGCCACCACTAGCCACCCCCCGTTCTACTCCCCCAGCTGAAATTGCTCAAAATTGGCTTATACCAATAGATAAAGTGGCTCAAATTGTTCTCCATTATCATCCAATAGCCCCCTACATTTCCAACGCATCCCATATTGTCCAGTTGCAAAGACTGGGTAAGTGACATTTCACCAATTTTGTAATTTCTACTAATATGATCTCTTTATTCTAGTATCTACAATGTCTCAAGACATCCTAGCATTGTTATCAAAGTTTGCAGCTAACCCTGATCTCCTCCCACAGTTCCAGGCGTTCCTTGAGGCACAGGGCGCCGCAAAGTCATCAGTCCCTGGTAAGTACATTGTTTAGTACATTGAAAACAGCTATTCAACGTTGCAGAAGGTGGATATATTTTATCTAGATTTATTACGCATTTTTAACCCCCAACCCCAGAGTCTGGCCCACCCGCAGGCCCATTGATCCCCAATGCGGAAGAGACACAAGGCCGACCAACCACACGTAATCAGTGCTTGACACCTTGGTAAGTATCTAAATACCGTATCTATTGAGCTGGACAGCTAATCACACAATCTGGTAGTCAAAAGTCACCTCCCCGGCGCTCTATCAAGTAAGTACTAGCATATATTCTGGCATGCTAACTTGTCAATTAATTAACTTAACAGGGATCACAAAAACATGCAAAATCCATATCCTTCCCCTTCCGTTGATACTTCCATTTGGCATTCTTACCACTCCGACTCTTGCTCTCTCACTCACAATCATGCTTGTTCTCCAGCTTGTTCTCCAGCTCATTATCCGGCTTGTTCTCCCACTCGTAATTGTACTTGGTCTCCGGCTTTTGATTGTGCCTGGTCTTGCTGTTGTGATTGTGGTTGCGCCCGCCCCCACTCCCGCTCCCGTTCTTGCTCTTGCTCTCGGACCCGTTCTTGCTCTTGCTCTTGGACCCGTTCTTGCTCTTGCTCTTGTGTCCGGTCTTCTACTCACAATTGCGCCCCCGCCCGCTCCCGCTCTCAAGAGGGTCCTTATCATCACTCCAGCAACCAGCCTACCACTGAGACGGAGAAGCCAAGGGGCTGGGGCAAAGCAGATTATTACAATCAAATGCCAACATCTTATCAGAAAGGAGGCGGGTCAGAGGGCGGCAGACATGGTGGACACGTCTATGAATTTTTCAAAGGTGCCAAGGTCATCAAAGCCACTTTCCTCGAGCGCATGTCCCGCCAGGAGGCACACAAATTTATAGTCAAGCATGGTCACCCTTTTGGACACAAATACAACATGTACTTTAATCCATACAGATATGTGCCCAAGGATCCAAAGGCGGTTGCGCGCATACATCAGCCCCCTGGTGTCACAACTCAGCTCGGACCTATGGTTCAAGGGGGCTTAAAGTCCGTGGCACTATCACCAATGGACTATGAGAAAGGTAGAGGGGCAACTAGGGCCCAGGGGTTATGATATAGAGGTAGAGGGCAACAATGGCCTGGATAAGATGCTTAAGTAATGTGCACTATAGCCAACTAAGGGCTTGGGCAAAGGGATAGGTAAGAGTGAGGTGAATTGACAAAGAGGTCAAGTCTTGCTGTTTTAGCGGCAACTTGACCTGGCTTATATACATGAGGAAAGCCACATCAAAAACAACAGTACTAAATAGTGAGTCATTTCACAATTTCACATCATATATCAAATATGTCACGTGATCTTGATGAGTCATAAATATATACCAAAAAAGGAAACTATCTTGGAAAAAAGGTAGAAAATAGTAGAAAATTGTGTCATGCCAATGCAGGTCATGACATTACCCCCTCTTCAAGCTCCAACTGCATCAGGGTGTTCCTTGTGAAATTCCTCTAGGGCTTCCTGAGCATTTCCCACATTGTCTATTGGCTCCCACAAATTACTTCCTTCATCATAACCTTTCCATTTGACCAGGTACCATAACTTCTTTGTCTTCCCTTGTCCCTTCCACTTGCTCTCTAGGATTTTTTCTACTTCATATTCCTCTTCACCTTCTTCTGTGATGATAGGTGCAGGTTGAGGAGGGTTGCGCCCATGAGGATCAGGATGAAATTTTGTCAGAAGATTGATATGGAAAACTGGGTGTATGCGCATTGTATGAGGTAGTTGCAATTTATAGGCATGCAACCCAATTTTCTCAATTACCAGGTAAGGGCCTAGTTTTTTGTGACTAAGCTTGGTGGATGGTCTGTTGGTGGATATATTCTGATGACTCAACCAGGCTTTATCCCCTACTTGGATTTCTTCTTCTTTCCTGTGGCATTGATCATAGAAGTGTTTCATCCTTTCTTGTGACAAGGACAACGCTGCTTTGACTTCATCATAGCCTCTTTCTAGGAACTCCGCATGTTCATCCGCATTGGGTACTGATTCGTCTGTCTTTTGACCTACAGAGAATCGGGGATTTGAGCCGTAACATATCTGGAATGGAGATTTGCCCGTAGAAGTTTGCTTTAGATTTGTTATAACCTCCTTCCCTATACCATTAGAATTGCACGATTTTTCTTATATTTTTAGTATTTTTTCCGAACCTTGTATCTTATGTTTTTCGATCACGTGATCTCGGCGCTTATTATGCCGAGATGCCGCGCCGAGATGCCGTGCCAAGGGCGCTTAGGAGAAATCCACGCTTCTGCGCAGTCCGCAGCACGCTTCTCTTTTCACATGTAGGCTTCTTTTCACACACGCACAGACCACATGTAGTTAGCAGTATTGTCTATATATACAGCAGGAAAATTGCTTGGAGACCCCAAGTTGATTTTACCTTGTCTCATATTCATTGAGGAGGATTAGTCAGCCAGCTAAGTAGCCGGCCCCCCAGTAGTTCCCAGACGTTCACCACCCCTTAACTCACCACACCTCCAGGCCTAAGGCCCTTTTGCATTAATTAGTAGTAGTAGTCCGCCTTAAGCGGAAGTAGCATAGCCTTGTTAGTTAGATTACATACGTGTTGCTTGTAGTAGTACGGCCTTAAGCGCCCGGCCCCACCAGCGTGTGCCCACCTTACAGTGGTGCACAACAAGATTATTGAGGGCAAACTCTGCTAAGGGTAATAATGATACCCAATCCAATTGTTGATGGTTCCCAAACATGCAAATGAATATTTTGGCCTCTCGTTGTATTCGTTCTGTTTGTCCATCTGTTTGAGGATGGTAGGCTGTGGAATACATTGGTTTAATATCCAGCCTTTTGTACAGGTGGCGAATAAATTTGGCATTGAAAGTTGGTCCCCTGTCTGATACGGTGCTTCTGGGCAAGCCATGGAGTTTCCACACATATGTCACAAATAGATTTGCAATATCAATAGCAGATGAAGTGGATTGTGTGGGTATAAAATGTACCATTTTAGAGAATTGATTGATAACGGTGAGAATGGCATCAAATCCTTCTGAAACTGGTAATCCCACAATCATGTCATATGCTAT
The DNA here is from genome assembly GCF_016906535.1 of Rhizoctonia solani. Lineage (NCBI taxonomy): Eukaryota > Fungi > Basidiomycota > Agaricomycetes > Cantharellales > Ceratobasidiaceae > Rhizoctonia > Rhizoctonia solani. Next base: position 1,917,367 of record NC_057383.1, read on the forward strand.
GTCCTCCCAGGGGCGTTCAGGGATATGTAGTGGTTTCAACAAGCCTATGGGTAATTGATTTGTGGGTTTGGACCGAATGCAGGTTTCACAATGGTTGACGTAAGAGTTGACAAATTTTTTCAAGGATGGCCAATAGTAATTCCTTGAGACAAGTTCTAATGTTCTAGCTTGTCCCGGATGTCCTGCCGCTAATGCATCGTGCCTAGATTCCAAGATGAGGTTCCTAATAGTGTCATCCTTTGGTACAAATATTTTTCCTTGAAACCATAGTAATCCTTCTCTCAATTCCCAGTCTAAGACTTTTTCCTTGCCCTGGAGTTTATGTAAGATTTCTTTCAGATGGTTATCCTCATAAATTGCTTTGCCAATTAGGTCATTGATTTCCTGATCTGGGGTAATAGCTGAAACAAAAAGTTCTGGTTTCAGGAGAACCTGGTTCTCTACCCCCCCTTCAAGGGGTACTAAATCATAGCGTCGTGAGAGGATGTCTGCCTTTTTGTTCTGTGCTCCAGGTCTATAAATGATTTGGAAATTATAGTTGACTGGGAAGTTGGCCCATCTAATCTGGCGTTTATTTAGGGATTGGGACGTGGAAAAATATTCTAAGTTCTTGTGATCTGTTAGAACTTGGACTGGTAATTTGGATCCTTCTAGCAAATGGCGCCATTCTTTAAATGCCCTAATGACTGCTAATAACTCTTTGTCAAAGATGTCATAGTTTTTCTCAGCAGGAGATAGGGACTTGGATAAATAGGCTACCGGGGCCAATTTTCCTTCAGGGTTGCATTGGGATAGTATGGCTCCAGTGGCGTAATCCAATGCGTCACATTCCACATAAAATTGTTTGGTGGTATCAGGCTGTAGAAGCAAGGGTGCTGATGTGAGACATTTTTTAAGGCCATCAAACGACTGTTGTTCCGCCAAGTCCCATTTCCAAATACTATCCTTCTTGAGCAAATTATACAAGGGCCGTGCCATATTGCCAAAATTAGGGATGAATTGTCTGTAAAAGTTTACAAATCCTAAAAATTCCTGGATATTCTTGACATTCTTAGGCATTGACCAATTTATTGCATCCGTGACCTTGGATTGATTGACTTCTATGCCAAATTCCGATATGATGAACCCTAGGTAATTGATCCTCTTGACATGGAAGTGGCATTTCTCAATATTGCAGAAAAGGTTGTTATCCTGTAGCCTTTTGAGTACCTCTCGCACATGAACTTCATGATCTTTTTCATTCAAGGAGAAGACCAGAATATCATCCAGATATATGATGACGTAAACATCCAACAGGTCTCTGAATATTTCGTTCATCATATCCTGAAAAGCCGCCGGCGCATTTGTTAATCCAAAAGGCATAACCAAGTATTCAAATAATCCATATTTTGTTTTGAAGGCTGTTTTCCATTTGTTGCCTTCTTTAATTCGGACTAAGTTATATCCTGCCCTAAGGTCAAATTTACTAAAAATCTTAGCGCCTTGTAGTTTTTTGATAAGATTTTGTGGCAAGGGTAGGGGATAGGCATTCTTCTTGGTCATGCTGTTCAGTCGTCGATAATCTACACACATGCGTAATTTCCCGTTTTTTTTCTTGACAAATAATATGGGGGAAGCCATGGGAGATTTAGACGGGCGGATCAGGCCTGCTGTTATAGATAGGGAAAATAGTTGAAAAATAAAATACTCTAAAGAAGAAAGAAAGAGAATAAAAGAAGAGAAAAGACTAATAAGGTAACTGTCTAACTATAAAAGGTAGAAAACTTAGGAAGATAAGTAGTAAGAGAAATCTATGCTAGTGAAATTAGAGTATATTAGAATGGCTAGTTATCTTGCTAGATGAGTAAAGTGGTTAGTATCAGGGTGATCCCTACCAATAACCAGTAATTAGCGAATTACTGTTCAGCAGGCGACGCGAGGTACAAGCGAAGTAGTATAAAACCTGAATGTCAGTCTCCGGAACTCACTGTAATTTAATTGAGAATTATGGAAATTTATTTCCTTGTCTCCGACGGTAGACAAGGGGTTAAAGGCGTTGTGGAAGCACCAAACACTTAGCAGACAGCTAGGAAGTCTTGGCAGGGTCGCACTTAAACTGGTTCTAGGTTCCCTGTATAGGTTGGGACCGTCCTAGAGGCTATATGCGCCGAACTTAAGAGCTTTAGGCTGATTTACTATGTATGATACTTAAGAAAATCAATAGAAGTCTTTGAGAGTCACACTAGGCTGAGAGAGGATGGTAAAAAAGAGATGCATTCAAAAAGGCCAGCTCAAGGGGCTATTTATACCCTTGGAGGCCTGTGATTACTATATACAGTAGGGTGAAGAAACTAATGTACATGACATGACATGATGAACAGAGCTAGGATGTGAGGTGAGAGCCTGTCTCCTAAAGCTATGCCTTATAAGAGTTAGTCTCTAGTTCTATAAATATCCTTTCCCCACTAAAATACATAAGGGAAAGACTGAAACAAGTAGCTCCCATAGCAGGGCCTAGGCCTCAACTCCCAGCTACTGAGGATAGTAGCTTTTGAGAAAGCATAAAGCTGACTTAAGTACTATAGTTTAAGTAGTCCTAAGATATTAAGCCTTTTCTTTTAATAAAGCGGTATCTCCCTTAATACCTCATGTATTTACATGATTAAAAATAGTAGAATATACAGAAAAATTCAGCGAATCTTACTATATACTTTCCAAGTACTCATTAAGGAGATTTCAACGCCAATTTCCGTTCGCTTACTTTGCCATTCTTTACTGTAGTATTCTAATCCATAACACCTGCCTTCAGTTGCTTTTCAATGGTTTCCCTAAGTTCCGCATCTTCCCTTGGGCCTAGGCTGTAGATGGGGCCATGTCGGGGTTTTGCGTCAGGGAGTAGCTCAATGGCAATGTTGTAAGGACGGTGGGGTGGTAATTTTGACAATTCCTCCTCTGAAAATACTCTAGCAAATTCTTGATAAAGGACAGGAATTTCTTCCACTGCTTTGAGTTCTAAAACAGCAGGTGTGGCTAAACAGTTGTTGGAACAATATAAGGAATTGAAAACAAGTGTATGTTTTTCCCACAAAATTTGGGGATTGTGTTTTTTTAACCATGACATTCCTAAAACTAATTGGTGATTGCCAATATTGGAAATATGACATTCTAGTTCTTTGGTGTGATTGCCAATGGTACATTTAAACCAAGTAAAATGAGTGATTTGGCCAGAATCAATTTCTTGGCCATCAATAACACGTAGTTTCTTGGGGATTGGATGTATATAGGTTGGAAGTCGATAGGTTTCTACCAAAAGAGGGTGGATGAAGCAAGAAGTTGCTCCAGAATTGATCATGGCTTTTCCTTGAAAAGGTTTAGCCAAAAAACTCGATTTTTGGGATTTAGGAGTTTCACACGGATTTGCAGAGAATGACGCATATATTTGAGATGTATTACATAAGGACAGTATTTCAAAATCATTGTTCTCATAATGCAAATCCGCAAGCATACAGCCAAGCGCCTTACTCCTTAGTCGGCCTTGGCTTTTCCTTTTCCCAACTCCTCCTCATCGGAAACAACTTCAATTCAACTTTCTTCTTTGGGCCTTTCCCAAGACCATTTGATGTTAGCCACATGTCCAGACATGGGCTTGGAGGGACAATTGCGCGCAAAATGGCCTTTTCCGCCGCATACATGGCATGTAAGATTTGTAAAGCCTCTTCCATCCAGATCCATAGGGCCTGGACCCTTGTTTGTGGCTAACACAGGGACAGGAGCAACAATTGGTTTCACAGGGGCGGCTGCGGCAGGGCGCTCATCCTTTTTTAGAGATGGGAAAGGAATCATAGTGTCCTTTGATTCCCCATTCCACCTGACATTTGGCATGTTGCTGGAGGTTGTACGAACAATGGAAGTGATAGCGCCCTTCTTGGCGCAACAAGTGGTTGGGTCAATCATATAGACATTGTCCCCTACATTGAGACAAGTGCAAGCAGGAGTGGGGTTAGAAGTGGAAGTGGGGACAGCAGTAGAAGTGGCGCAAACAGTGGGGACAGAGGGGTTGGATAGACGCGTAGATTCAATATGGTTAGCAATTTCCTCTGCCTTGTCATAAACCTGTTGGGCTGTAGCACAACGCCATTGGAACATAGTTGACAGCATAATATCTTTGATGTCATTTTTGAGCCCATCATAGTACTTATCACGCAGTGTCTTGTCGCTATAACCCAAGGATACAGAGTACTGTTGGAATTCTTGAGTGTACTCCTGGGCTGACGCCCTCTGCCGTAAGTTATTCCATTTTTGGCGGTACTTTTCATCACGATTGGTATCCACGTAATGTTTAGTGAATTCCGCCCAAAATACGTCAATATTTTCCAATAAGGGGACCGCTTCTCCCCTGAACACCTTCCTTTCCTTGTATGGGCAAACCCAATCTTCAGCTGCTCCCTCAAAATATGATGTTACCCACAAAATCTTTTCTTCATGGGATCAATTTGCTCCTTTGGCCCTTATGTAAGCCTGGCAGGCAATGATAAAATTGAGGGCGTCTTCTTTTTTGCCGCTGAACTTGTTTGGTTTGGCAAATTTTAAATCGGAATTAGAAGACATAGGGGCAGGTGGCGGGTTGATCAAGGTGGCAGTGCCAGGAGGTGGAGGCGGTGGGGGTGGAGCTGTGGATCGAGAGGAAGATTGATGAAGAAGCTGATCTTGCACAGCCTGGATGGAAGCAGCCGCTCCTTGAATTTGGTTTGAGTAAAAAATATGTTGATTTTGCAATTGATTGCAATGTTCCTCAAGTTCTGCCCTTAATAGTGATATTTGGTCACTTTGGGCTTCATAAGCCCCTTGTAGTTGCAAGAATTCTTTTTTTAAAATAATCATATTCTGTGCAACCATATCAAGGAGCTCGCAATCTGACATCTGATCAAAGGACATAGGGGAATATACATGTGGCGGCACAGCCGCAGGGGCAGGAGTATGAGTACAAGAAGATGGGGCGGACCACCCCGATTGGATTTGGGAGGGAGTCAGGCTAGTCTCTCCCATTGCGCCCAAACCAGGCATTGTCATATGAGACTGCGAAAAACTCATTGTCGTAGACACAGTTGATACCAGGGAATTTATTCCCATTTTCTCGATTTTAAACAAAGACAAACGGACAACATTTTCAATCACGTGATCTCGGCGCTTATAACATACGCTAAGCGCCGAGCCACGTCCCCTTCCGCGCTTAGTCAGCACACGTAGCCACCTCCACCTGATGACATCACTATGACACGTCAGTGACACGTATGCATGAGTAAGGCCAACTACGGAACGGGGTTCTTATTTGATACGGTATTGCATATAAATGTATTTGTAATTAGTTAGCTCTGTAATATATAAGGAGGCCAACCGACCATGGTAACACCCAGGTCGATTACCTCTTGTTGCATCCTATCACTGTACAAGGACCTTAGGTCCAGTAACTACTTAGCTCACTAGTTCCACGTCGCCTTAAGCAGCTTCCCCACTGTACTTAGATAGCTCGTCGTCGCCCTTATAGGTCTAGACACCGTAGTATAGTTGGTTGTTGTTGTAGGTAGCTTGCTCACCGCCTTACGCGGTTTTCACTTAGATACATCCGGCCGCAAGCGCCCTCCTCCTCGACGTCCTTACAGACGTCTAGGACACTAGGTAATCAACCTTACGTTGGTTGCAAACCGTTTTGTACCCACCACTAAGCCCCAACCACCGAGAAGAGTACCAGTACTAGCACGACCGAAATCACGTGATCGGGGCCACCTTGCGGGAAAAAATAATCAAAATTCCCCCACCCCCACGTAGTAGGAAATTGCTATAAGGCTGAATACTCCTATTGCCCGCATACCACAGGTCGCTGCACCCTCTACCTGCGGCCTTAGACAGTTGATCCACCCGCTTGCAGAAACCCTGCTCCACATCACGCCCGTCTACGGCTGTTGATTGGTTGAAAGGACTGTCCAACGCTAGGTTGGTTGAGACAAAGGCTTAGCGTTTGAGTAGTAAAGCACTCATAAGTCCTGATATAGGCACCCCTGGCTACACAGCCTCCACTCCCCACCACTCGCCCATCATTACCTCGCGCACTCCCACTCGCTCCTCGTCCCAGGCATCTTCCCACGCTGGCCGCTCCTACCCGCCAACACATACCATGGCAACCCGTTCCCGGCCAGCCTCTTGAACCCGCTCCCCAATCAATCAAGGGGAGTTGGGATCCCACCTTCCAACAGCCCCCTATGTCGAACTCGGGGAAGTATCCCTCGAGCGAATCACAAGTCTCCTCCTTGGCCTCCTCAGCCAAGTTGAGAACCTTGAACGGAAGGTGGAAGAAGTCCGAGAAGCGGGAGTCGAAGCCCGCACCAACCTTGAGAACATCTCTCAAGCCGTCGATACTGTCAAGGATGGGCTTAGAAGCCTCCAGCTCCACGGGCCCAGGACCCCAGAAGACACCAAACCCCCGGCCGTGGAAGCAACGCCACGCCCCCTATCAAAAGTCAACCCTATTGGATCGACTAGTCGGGTCTCATTCTGGCCTGAACCGTCCAAGGGGCTCCCCGTCTTTGCCCAGCCCACTCCCATACGAGGAGTACCCCTGCGAGTCCCATCTCCCCCTCCATCTCCGCATCTCCGATCCCCAATCGGGACACCTGCCCCTCCACCACCGGCTCCAGTTGCCGCCTATCCTGCCCCGGTCAAAGTAGACCACCCAGATGCCTATACAGGCAAGATCGGGAGTGAGGCCAAACAATGGCTCACCAGGATGTTGGCCTGGACCCGATTGAACTCCCGCATGTTCCCCACGGACCAAGAGGTCTTATCATTCCTTCTCATGAACATGAAGGATTCCGCGGGAGCATGGGCCCATCCGCACCTTGACCAGCTTGGGTCACACCGAGCCATCATCCAAACGGTCGAAGGCTTCAAACTGGAGTTCCTGGCAGCGTTTGGCGACCCTGATGCCACGAGGGCCGCCGAGCGGAAAATAACCTCCCTTACCCAATCCGGCACATGCGCGGATTATATTACAAAGTTCAGAACCCTAGCAATGGAACTGGACTGGAACGACGCGGCCCTTCAAGGCCAGTTTGCCCGTGGCCTCCACTGGGAGGTCAGTCGACAAATCGCAACCCGCGAGCACCGCCCCCGTACCCTCTTAGAGCTGCAAAACGCAGCACTTGTCATCAATAACGCCCTCCGAGAGGAGCGTGCTAGCCATCCGCCAAAGGATAGTAAGTCTAGCAGACCAACTAACCCCGCAAGGGGGACGAGTACCGGCCAGTCAAGCACCGGTTCTAAGAAGCTCTCTGACGATCCAAACTTTGTATCGGAAGAAGAACGAAATCGCCGCCGCGCCGCTGGCGCCTGCATCAAATGCGGCAAAATGGGTCACAAGTTTGCGGAATGCCGCACGGGATGGAAGGCTACCCCTATTGAGGACAAAGGGAAGGCCAAAGAAACCGCCAAGGTTGGCAAAGACTCCGAGTACCAGCCGGGAAAAGAGTAAGGGTACCTGCTGCCGCGCGCAAGGACCCCAAGGACTCTGGGCTTGTTGAAATCTGTAACATATCAAATAGTAACAATAGAATCTCCCCCCTTTTTACGATTTCAATTAAACCCAAGAAGCAAGCGGAAACACTAGAAGTCCTGATAGACTCAGGCGCCACATCATCATTTCTTCACCCCCGCACCGCTGAGGCATTACGCCTACCCCTCATAGACCTCCCACTACCCCGCACCGTCACTATGCTCGATGGGTCGAGCCCCCAGGCTGGCAAAATTTGGAAGAAGGCTAACCTAACCTTCTCCTTTGATGGCAAACGCATAACTGAGACATTTCTCATTTGCAACACAGGATCTCACGCCGCCATCTTAGGATTGAAATGGTTGGATGCCCACAACCCAGAAATAGATTGGAATACGCGCACCCTCTCCTTCCCGCACACCCCACCAGAACATGTGGCCATTGCCAAGGAGGAGGAAGCTGACAAAAACCCTCTTGAAGGAGTACCCCCTGAGTATCATCAATATGCTAAGGTATTTGGGGAAGAAGAATTCAATAAGCTCCCTCCGCACCGGCACTATGATATTGGGATAGAACTCACGGAAGAAGGCCCCCTCAACTCTCCACTTTACAGTATGACAGACGCTGAGTCCGCCACACTCAAGGACTGGCTCAGGGATGAGTTGAAAGCTGGAAAGATCCGCCCCAGCAAATCTTCCATTAGTTCACCGGTCATGTTTGTACCTAAGAAGGATGGTTCCCGCCGATTGGTTGTTGACTACCGTTGCCTAAACAACCGCACCAAGAAAAACGTTTACCCGCTTCCCTGTCCAGATGACCTCATGGCCCAGCTCCGTGGTGCCAAGGTCTTCACCAAGCTAGACTTACGATGGGGTTACAACAATGTGCGGGTGAAAGAAGGTGACGAGTGGAAAACCGCATTCCAAACCAAGTACGGTCTCTACGAATCCCTGGTCATGACTTTTGGTTTGACAAATGCTCCAGCCGCCTTTCAACACTTTATGAACAAACTATTCAAGGATTTGTTGGATGTATGCGTCATCATCTACCTTGATGATATCCTGATTTACTCAAAGGATGACGTATCCCACACAAAACACGTTCATGAGGTCCTGAAACGGTTAATGGATAATCAACTGTTCTGCAAGGCGTCCAAGTGTACATTCCACGTTACCTCTGTGGAATACCTGGGAATCATTGTCTCCAATAAAGGTTTTAGTCTGGATAAGCTCAAAATCCAGGCGGTACAGGAATGGCCGGCACCCACTAAAGTCAAAGAAGTCCAATTGTTCTTAGGGTTTGCCAATTTCCTCCGCCGATTTGTTGCCAACTTCAGCCACATGGCTAGGCCATTACACAACCTAGTCAAGAAAGATACACCTTGGAGATGGGATACAAAGGAACAGGAAGCATTCCAGGGACTAAAAGATGCCATTACCAACGCCCCTGTACTTTGTCACGCCGACCCTACCAAGCCCTACTTCCTAGAGACGGACGCTTCTGGTGCAGCCTTAGGTTCCATTCTTAGCCAACAACAGGAAGACGGCCGCTTACACCCATTAGGTTTCCTGTCTGAGTCTTTCAAGGGTGCCAAACAGAATTATGACACCCACGACAAGGAACTCCTGGCCATTATCCGGTCGTTTGAATATTGGCGCATCTTCTTGGAAGGGACCCTGCACCCCGTAACAGTCTTCACTGACCATCGGAACTTGGAATACTGGAAGGAGTCTAGAACTTTCAATCGCCGCCATGCACGTTGGCACCTCCTCCTGGCTGGATACAACTTCCAAATTGTGTATCGCCCGGGCAAACAGTCCGGCAAACCAGATGCCTTATCCCGGCGATCAGACCATGCTGACGTCCCACCTGCTGCCCAGACCATGCTCCCAGATCCTATCTTTGCCAACACCGCACTAGTTCTACCAGAAAAGGAGTTACAACAGCGTATAGAATCAAGCCTGGATCAAGACGAGTCCCTGGAAGAAATCCTACAGTTCCTGCAGAATGAATCCAAAGCGCCCCCATCCATCAAACGAGCATTCAAGGACTACCAGATGGAAGCAGGATTACTCTTCTACCAAGGACGGATTGTGGTCCCTGACGTCGGAACCCTACGTACGGATTTACTCCAAATCTTCCACGACAGCCCATCGGCAGGACATCCAGGCAGGCAACGGACCCTGGAGCTAATCTCGCGCAACTACTATTGGCCAGGCATACGCGCGGACACATACTGGCACGTAGACTCCTGCGAAACCTGCCAAAGGATTAGGAAACCCAAATACGCGTCGATCCCACCACAGCCGTTAGAACTCCCTGTACGCCCATGGCAACACATTTCCTATGATATGATTGTCAATCTGCCAAGGGACGGGGCCTATGACTCCATACTAGTTATTGTTGACAGCTTTACCAAATACGTCATATTGGTAGAATGTTCCAAGAAACTAAAAGCCCCTGAACTGGCGGAACTGTTCTTGCAACACGTCTGGAAAAAATACGGAATGCCGGAGAAAACAATCTCAGACCGTGGAAGAGTGTTCAACAACAAGTTTCTGAAGGCATTGTACCAACAACTAGGCATAGACCCGCACTTCTCCTCCGCTTACCATCCCCAGAGCGACGGGCAGACAGAACGGGTGAACCCTCCGTAGAACACTTCCTAAGAGCATACTCCGGCACTAATCAAAGGGATTGGGTCAAATGGTTACCAATGGCAGAATTTGCCTACAATAACGCAGTGCATAGTGCCACGGGGAAGTCACCTTTCAAAGCGCTCCACGGATGGGAACCAACCTTAACCCCTTCCAACATTCCTACGGACGTGCCAGAGGCCGATAAACTAGCGGAAGCCATGGAAGCACAATGGAGAGAAGTCGAGTCCGCCCTCCGGCATTCTAAACAACGGATGGTAGCCGGAGAACACGGAAGCCCAACAGAGTTTGAGGTTGGAGAAGAAGTATGGCTTGATGCCAAAAACGTTAAACTCAAAACCTTAAGTCCCAAGCTAACGGAACAACGCTTAGGGCCATTCAAAGTCACGGAAAAAATCTCCGACCGCGCTTACAGGCTGGAACTCCCACCAACCATGCGCATCCATAACGTATTTTACGTGGGACTATTGTCTAAGGTCAAAAGGGACGACAAACGGGCCTTCAAGAACCGTCCACCACCAGTCACCGTGGATGGGGAAGAAGAGTACAAGGTTGAAGGAATAACGGATGCAGAGGAACGCAACGGAAAATGGTTCTTCCGGGTCAAATGGAAGGGCTATGGCCCCAAGGAGAACACATGGGAACCTCGAGAAAATCTGAAAAATGCGGGGAAAATTTTAAAAAAGTACAAGGAAGACATGAGAAAGAAGGCCCTCGGCGCTGCCAAGGCCCTTAAGGGGGGGGCAGTGTCGTAGACACAGTTGATACCAGGGAATTTATTCCCATTTTCTCGATTTTAAACAAAGACAAACGGACAACATTTTCAATCACGTGATCTCGGCGCTTATAACATACGCTAAGCGCCGAGCCACGTCCCCTTCCGCGCTTAGTCAGCACACGTAGCCACCTCCACCTGATGACATCACTATGACACGTCAGTGACACGTATGCATGAGTAAGGCCAACTACGGAACGGGGTTCTTATTTGATACAGTATTGCATATAAATGTATTTGTAATTAGTTAGCTCTGTAATATATAAGGAGGCCAACCGACCATGGTAACACCCAGGTCGATTACCTCTTGTCGCATCCTATCACTGTACGAGGACCTTAGGTCCAGTAACTACTTAGCTCACTAGTTCCACGTCGCCTTAAGCGGCTTCCCCACTGTACTTAGATAGCTTGTCGTTGCCCTTATAGGTCTAGACACCGTAGTATAGTTGGTCGTTGTCGTAGGTAGCTTGCTCACCGCCTTACGCGGTTTTCACTTAGATACATCCGGCCGCAAGCGCCCTCCTCCTCGACGTCCTTACAGACGTCTAGGACACTCATATTCCTTGTAATAGTGGATTCAACCCTTTCCGTCTTGGGTGATATCCTGAATAGAGCAATGGAAGTTATCTAACTCAAGTTCTTTTTCAACTAGAAGGTGGTCCCTTTCCTTGATAAGGCGTTCCTGCTCTTCAATGGTAAGAGCAAGATTGCGGTTGTGGGCTTTGAGGTTGGTAATAAGGTTCCTTTGTTCTTGAAGATCTGCCTCGTAGATATTATTGAGGCGCTCTGCAAACAACTTATGATGTTTAATATGGGCTATGGTTTGGACTAGCCCTGGTTCTTCAATGCGAGCAATGTTGTCATGACCCACTCCATTCTTCCCATGAGTCCTGACCTTGTCAAGCCTCCAACACACTCATGTTGCACACCAACATGACCGCAAGCACGCATATACTCGCACATATGCAGTCAGAACCTCCAGGTTCCTACATATAAGAGACTTATGGTCGACATGGCTGGACTTAGTGATATTCTCTAAGTCCAGGTCACATGACCTCCCCCCTCCAGTCCTTTATCAAATACTATACTAAACTACTACGGATTTGAGGTGGGGGGGGGGATGACATAATCTCTTCTATAATAATATATTATTCAGACCTTGCCCGCGGGCATTAACATTGGCCCGCAGCTAGGGGGGTGGGGGGAGTGCAACGTCCCCCAGCAACTTATATTATTAATATATCACTGTGCATCATATATACTATATATATCTTTGACAGTGTGTCGTAGACACAGTCAATACCAGGGAATTTATTCCCATTTTCTCGAATTTAAACAAAGTAGAACGGATGACATTTTCAATCACGTGATCTCGGCGCTTATATCATACGCTAAGCACCAAGCCACATCCCCATCTGCGCTTATCTCAGCATACGTAGCCACCTCCACCTGATGACATCATTATGACACGTCAGTGACACGTATGCATGAGTAAGGCCGACTGCGGATCGGGGTTCTTATTTGACACGGTATTGCATAAAGTTGTATTTGTAATTAGATAGCTCTGTAATATATAAGGAGGCCAACCGACCATGGTAACACCCAGGTTGATTACCTCTTGTTGCACTCCACACATTGTACAAGGCCTTACAGCCGGTAACCACTTAGATACACGCCTTAAGCGTTGCCCTCACTGTACTTAGGTAGCTTGTCGACGCCTTACAGCGTCTGTTTGCCTTAGTTAGTTAGCTCGTCGTCGTAGGTAGATCCCTCGCCGCCTTACGCGGTTTTACTTAGTTCTATACGGCCTCAAGCGCCCGCTACCTCGACGCCCCTTAAGGACGTCTAGGACACTAGGTAATCGACCTTACGTTGGTTACAAACCGTTCTGCGACACCCTCTACTAAGCATCAACCACCGAGAAGGTTACCTGTACTAGCACGAGCAAAAACACGTGATCGGACTCCCCTTTCAGCTGGAATAATCAAAGAGCTGTTGGTCCCACGTAGTAGCGAATTGCTATAAGGCAGGCTAACCCTATCGCCCGCATACCACACGGTCGCCGCACCCTTTGCTAGCGAACCCAGACAGCAGATACACCCGCTTGCAGAGACAAGGTACTACATCACGCCCGCCCACGGCAGTGATTAGTTATACTTACTGTTCAACGCTAGGTTGTTTGACGCAGGGTTTTAGCGTATTACGCAATAAAGCGCTCATAAGTCCTGACAAAGGCACACACTAGTTCTTCCCCCTGCCCACCATTACCTCTCGCACCCCCACTTGCTCTTCTTTGCGGGCCTCTCTCCATGCTGGCCGCTCCTACCCCCCTCATACTATGGCAACCCGCTCCAGGACGTCCTCTCGAGCCCAATCCCCCTTTGATCAGGGATACTTGGAATCCCGACTTCCGCCAACCTCCACTCTCGAACTTGGCGAAGTATCCCTCAAGCGCGTCACGCGCCTCCTCCTTGGCCTCCTTGGCCACGTCGAATGTCTCGAAAGAGACATTTCCGAGATCAAGGAAGCAGGGATTGAAACAAGGACCAACGTCAAAAATATTTCCCAAACCGTTGATGTTGTCAAGGATGGGCTTCGAAGCCTCCAGCTCCAAGGCCCTCGTACCCCTGAAGGCCCCCAGCCAAAGGTCGTGGAAGAAACGCCACGTCCCGTACCCAAAACCGAACCTACTGGAACGGTTAGTGGGTCCTCCTTTTGGCCAGAACAGCCACGAAGCCTCCCCACCTTCGCACAACCAACCCCAAAGAGAGCAGCACCCCCGCAAGTCCCATCTCCCCCTCCATCTCCGCGTCTCCGATCCCCCATCAGAGCACCTGCCCCTCCTTTCCCGGCTCCAGCTGCCGCCTATCCCGCCCCGGTCAAAGTAGACCACCCAGACGCCTATACAGGCAAGATTGGGAGCGAAGCCAAACAGTGGCTTACCAGGATGCTGGCCTGGACCCGGCTAAACTCACGCATGTTTCCCACGGACCAAGAAGTCCTATCCTTCCTTCTGATGAACATGAAGGATTCCGCGGGAGCATGGGCCCACCCTCACCTGGACCAGCTTGGGTCACACCGGGCAATCATCCAAACGGTTGAAGGGTTCAAATCAGAGTTTCTGGCAGCGTTTGGCAACCCTGATGCCACAAGGGCCGCCGAGCGGAAAATCACCACCCTCACCCAGTCCGGCACCTGTGCGGACTATATCACAAAGTTCAGGACCTTAGCAATGGAGCTGGACTGGAACGACGCGGCCCTTCAAGGCCAGTTTGCCCGAGGCCTCCACTGGGAGGTCAGCCGTCAAATCGCAACCCGCGAGCATCGCCCCCAAACCCTCCTCGAGCTGCAAAACGCAGCACTTGTCATCAATAACGCTCTCCGTGAAGAGCGTGCTAGCCATCCGCCAAAGGATAGTAAGCCTAGCAAACAGTCCAACCCCGCAAGGGGGACGAGTACCGGCCAGTTCAGCACCGGTTCAAAGAAACTCTCCGACAACCCTAACTTTGTGTCAGAGGAAGAACGAAATCGCCGCCGCGCCGCTGGCGCCTGCATCAAGTGTGGCAAAATGGGCCACAAGTTCGCGGAATGCCGCATGGGTTGGAAAGCCACCCCCATCGAGGATAAGGGGAAGGCTAAGGAAGCCGCCAAGATTGGCAAAGACTCTGAGTACCAATCGGGAAAAGAGTAAGGGTACCTGCTGCCGCGCGCAAGGACCCCAAGGACTCTGGCTTAGTATTGGAATTTTGTAATATATTGCAATCACATAGAAATAAACCCCTTTTCACAATTCCAATCAAACCAGAGAAGCAAGCGGAAATACTAGAAGTCCTGATAGATTCAGGCGCTACCTCATCATTCCTCCACCCTTGCACAGCGGAACTACTCCGCCTCCCCTTGATAGATCTCCCACAACCCCGCATTGTTACTATGCTTGATGGGTTGAGCCCACAGGCTGGCAAAATTTGGAAAAAGGCCAATCTAACCTTCCTATTTGATGGCAAGCGTATGACAGAAACTTTCTTAATCTGTAACACCGGATCACACGCTGCCATCCTAGGAATCAAATGGCTGGAAACCCATAACCCTGAAATCAACTGGAACCAACGTACCCTTTCCTTTCCCCATGCGCAACCAGCACACGTAGCCATCGCCAAAGAAGAGGAAGCAGACAAGAACCCCCTTGAAGGAGTACCCCCCAAGTACCATCAATATGCCAAAGTATTTGGGGAAGAAGAATTCAACAAGCTTCCCCCTCATTGGCACTACGATATTGGAATCGAACTTACGGAAGAAGGCCCTTTGAACTCGCCCCTTTATAGCATGACCAACGCCAAATCCGCCACGCTCAAGGATTGGCTCAGGACAAGCTTAAGGCCGGAAAGATCCGCCCCAGTAAATCTTCCATCAGTTCCCCTGTCATGTTTGTACCAAAAAAGGATGGTTCCCGCCGATTGGTTGTCGACTACCGTCGCCTTAATAACCGGACCAAGAAGAATGTTTACCCGTTACCCCGTCCTGATGACTTGATGGCCCAACTCCGCGGCGCCAAGGTCTTCACCAAACTGGACCTACAATGGGGTTACAATAACGTCCGGGTTAAAGAAGGTGACGAATGGAAAACGGCCTTTCGCACTAAATACGGCTTATACGAGTCCCTGGTTATGACCTTTGGTTTGACAAATGCCCCCGCCGCTTTCCAGCACTTCATGAACGAGTTGTTCAAGGACTTACTGGATGTATGCGTCATCATATACTTAGATGACATCCTGATTTACTCCAAGGATGACGCATCCCACACTCAGCATGTTCATGAGGTCCTACAGCGCTTACTGGAAAACCAATTGTTTTGCAAGGCTTCAAAATGCACATTCCATGTGACTTCCGTAGAATACCTGGGAATCATTGTCTCGGATAAAGGCTTTAGCCTGGACAAGCTCAAAATCCAGGCGGTACAAGAGTGGCCAGTTCCATCAAAAGTCAAAGAAGTCCAGTCATTCCTAGGTTTTGCCAATTTTCTTTGGAGGTTTGTTGCCAACTTCAGTCACATAGCCCGACCCCTGCACAACCTAGTAAAAAAGGATACACCCTGGAAATGGGACACCGAGGAACAGGAGGCCTTCCAGAATCTGAAGAATGCTATCACCAGTGCCCCAGTACTCTGCCATGCCGACCCCACCAAACCTTACTTCCTAGAAACGGATGCTTCCGGCGCAGCATTAGGCTCCATACTGAGCCAACGCCAGGAAGACGGTCGCTTACATCCCCTGGGATTCTTGTTGGAATTGTTCAAAGGTGCCAAACAGAACTACGACACCCACGATAAAGAACTCCTTGCAATCATCCGTTCCTTTGAATATTGGCGAATCTTCCTGGAAGGAACAACCCACCCTATCACAGTGTTCACCGACCACAGGAACCTTGAGTATTGGAAAGAATCCAGGACCTTCAACCGTCGTCATGCCAGGTGGCACCTCTTGTTAGCAGGATATAATTTCCAAATAGTCTATCGCCCTGGTAAACAGTCCGGCAAACCAGATGCATTATCCCGCCGCGCCGACCACGCTGATATCCCACCTGCTGACCAAACCATGCTTCCCGACCCTGTCTTCGCCAACGTTGCACTAGTCACACCGGAAAAGGAACTACAACGCCGCATTGAGTCAAGCCTAGACCAAGATGAGTCCCTGGAAGAGATCCTACAGTTCCTACAGAACGAATCCAAGGCCCCGCCCTCCATTAAACGCGCGTTCAAAGACTATGAGATGGAGGCCGGCCTACTATTTTACCAAGGACGGATTGTGGTACCTGACGTAGGGACCCTACAAACGGACCTGCTGCGAATCTTCCACGATAGCCCATTGGCTGGCCATCCAGGCAGGCAGCGGACCCTAGAATTGATATCCAGAAGTTACTACTGGCCCGGTATCCGTGCTGACACATACTGGCACGTGGATTCATGCAAAATCTGCCAACGGATCCAAAAACCTAAGTACGCGTCCATCCCACCGCAACCCCTGGAACTACCATCACGCCCTTGGCAACACGTATCCTACGACATGATAGTGGATCTACCAAAGGACAGAAGCAACGATTCTATACTGGTCATTGTGGACAGCTTCACCAAATATGTTATCCTGGTGGAGTGTTCCAAGAAGCTCAAAGCCCCGGAATTGGCGGACCTATTCTTGCACCATGTGTGGAAACGTTACGGCATGCCAGAAAAAACGGTATCAGATCAAGGACAAGTCTTTAATAACAAATTCCTAAAGGCTCTGTACCAACGCCTAGGGATAGACCCCCATTTTTCCTTGGCCTACCACCCTCAAAGCGACGGTCAAACGGAACGCGTGAACCCTACGGTCGAACACTTCCTAAGGGCTTACTCAGGGGTGAATCAGAAAGATTGGGTCAGATGGCTACCAATGGCGGAATTTGCCTACAATAACGCGGTACATAGTTCAACAGGCAAATCCCCGTTCAAGGCACTATATGGCTGGGAACCTTCCTTAACCCCGAGTAACGTCCCAACAGACGTCCCGGAGGCAGATGACTTGGCGACGCAGATGGAATCTCAATGGCGGGAAATAGAGGCGGCACTCCGGCAATCAAAGACACGCATGATAGCCGGAGAAACAGGAGAACCACTCAAATTCGAAGTTGGGGAAGAGGCCTGGTTAGATGCTAAGAATGTGAAGCTAAAAACCCTGAGCCCCAAGCTAACGGAGCAACGCCTGGGCCCCTTCGAAGTAACTGAAAGGATCTCCGATCGCGCCTACCGCCTCAGACTCCCACCAACCATGAGGATCCACGACGTCTTTTACGTAGGACTACTGTCCAAAGTGAAGAGGGATGACAAACGTGCTTTTGAGAACCGTCCCCCACCAGTCACCATAGATGGGGAAGAAGAATACGAGGTTGAGGGAATTACAGACATGGAGGAAAGAAATGGGAAATGGTTTTTTAGGGTGAAATGGAAGGGCTACGGATCAGAGGAAAACACCTGGGAACCAAGGGAAAACCTCAAAAATGCCGAAAAAATCCTAAAAAATTTTGAGAAGGAAATGAAAAAGAAGGCCCTTGGCGCTGCCAAGGCCCTTAAAGGGGGGGCAGTGTCGTAGACACAGTCGATACCAGGGAATTTATTCCCATTTTCTCGAATTTAAACAAAGTAGAACGGATGACATTTTCAATCACATGATCTCGGCGCTTATATCATACGCTAAGCACCAAGCCACATCCCCATCTGCGCTTATCTCAGCATACGTAGCCACCTCCACCTGATGACATCATTATGACACGTCAGTGACACATATGCATGAGTAAGGCCGACTGCGGATCGGGGTTCTTATTTGACACGGTATTGCATAAAGTTGTATTTGTAATTAGATAGCTCTGTAATATATAAGGAGGCCAACCGACCATGGTAACACCCAGGTCGATTACCTCTTGTCGCACTCCACACATTGTACGAGGCCTTACAGCCGGTAACCACTTAGATACACGCCTTAAGCGTCGCCCTCACTGTACTTAGGTAGCTCGTCGACGCCTTACAGCGTCTGTTCGCCTTAGTTAGTTAGCTCGTTGTCGTAGGTAGATCCCTCGCCGCCTTACGCGGTTTTACTTAGTTCTATACGGCCTCAAGCGCCCGCTACCTTGACGCCCCTTAAGGACGTCTAGGACACAGTGGATATATATGGTAATAACCCCTCCAGATATGGGTTATGACATTGAAAACAAGCTGCTTACCTATACCCAGTATATATACATATATATGTGTATATGTATTGCCTATAGGGGATGTAGGGATGACTAATGCCCCTACATCAATGATGCACAACATATTGTCCCAACAACACAACTTCTGATTACCATTTATGGTAACTCACCTTCCTAATTAGGAAAGAGACATAACTTGAAGAAGACTTTCAAGACAAATAGAGACTAAGCAACCTAGACTTACCAAAAATGGCAATCCCCTTTCCAAATTAGGAAAGAAGATGAAATGGATGGATGACTAAGCTTAGTCAGCTGAACTCTGATGAGTCAGCAATCAGATCACATGATTAACTCATTGATGACAAATCAAGTATGACTAAGCACAATGACAAATGCTTAGTCAGCAACCAGGTCACATGATTGACTCATGAATGACAACTCAACTATGACCAAGCATAATGACAAATGCTTAGTCATCAAGTACTACCTGCACTGCCACAATCACATGATGATGGCTGTGCTTGATCTCTGGGTTAAACCGGGCTGGATTGGGGAATAGAATTACCATATAAGGAAATTGGATGAGTCATACTTATATTGTGGCTGTACATGCCAAGAGTATGAGTCATACTTAAGCGGTGTTCCACGTGATCATGTGCTAAAAATAGAACCAACTCTGCCAAGACCTCACCTCACCGGTGTATTTCTTGGCATGTGATTGGCTAATCAAACACTGCCACATGGTTCTTTGACTCATACTGCTTCTTGAGGCTGTGCTACGGCTCCAAGAGGCTGTGCTCCTATTTGAAATATGTATATAGACCCAAGTGATGCCCAGGTATATAGGGGCGGAACAAGCTGCTTAGAAAGCCAGCTTGTTTTCCCTTGTCTTACAACCTATAGGGACAAGCAGGTGTTGCTACACCTCAAAAAGAGCAACTGCGTGATTTATTTGAAATTCAACTATCAACAACTGTCAACAAAGGATCTCCACTGATCCTTCTATCTGATTAGTGATAAGAAGTACTGTCAGAGTCTTCTCATCACTAGGACCCTAGGTGTCCACTGCTTTACTTGCAAATAGCTAAAGACTTCCTCTGTGGGTTGCACTATTTTGCCTCTTGCTAACTAAGACTTCTTGTCTTCTACTTGCAAATAGCTAAAGACTTCCTTTGTGGGTTGCGCTATTTTGCTTCTTACTAACTGAGACTTCTTGTCTTCTTCTTGCAAATAGCTAAAGACTTCCTTTGTGGGTTGCGCTATTTGGCTTCTTACTGACTAAGATAGGTATATCTTGGAACTTGCAAGTAATAGAGACTATTATAGTGCTCTATTTGGCCTTTTGCAACAATATGGGAATTCATAAGATGCAACCTAGGTGTGTATTTGGGACTTTGCCCCAATTGGATAACCCTGGACATGATCATGTCATGGAGCTGACATCTCCTATGCAAGGCATGGAACAGGGACATCAGGAAGGAGTAGGAATTACCCCTTCTAAACAGGCTGACCAACCGGATATGGAATCATTTCAACTTGCCACAGCTAGGATCCTAGACCCTAGGCATGAGAATCCAGGGAATAACACACCCTTGGAGGACCCTGCCACCAGGGAAAAGGAAACCCCTTTGGTAGATGAGGCAACCAGGAATAAGACAGTGAAGGATTTATTGAAGACTTCTTTGCCAAATTCCCTGAGGAAACTCAACCACCAAAAACTGAGACAAACAGGAAACGGATTACTAATGACCACCTTACAAGTACCCAAAAGGTCTATGGATTCTTAATGGAACTAGTAATGGGAGTCAAAAGGTTGGAGAAACATATTGACAACCATCTAAAGATGGAACAGGAAATGCTGGATTGAGGCATTTCTCAGGAAGTGATTGATGAATTGGATAAAATACTTCCCTTGTCTTCCCTCTGGGAGGCTGAGAACAACAGTGAATCCAATTCTGATAAATCAGGGTCTACTGAAATCCAATGTGAGGTGTGTGGGAGAACAAACCACTCTACTGAAGAACATAGGAAATCACGTGACCCTAGGGCAAAGGGCAATAAAGGGTCTGACAAGCGGAAAGATAAGGGTCCTGGCAACCCAGGGTATACAGGAAGGCATCCCATGGCTGGGGAGTCATCACAAACCACCACTGGCACCACTACTTTCTTATCCATTCCCATCACTAAGACATCATGCCTGCCATCAGAACAGAGACCAGGATCTCCAAGGCAACTGGAGATACCATCTCTTACCCCCTTGACAGATCCAGTGAGCACAGGACCAAGTTCCCTTGGTCCCAGGACAACCTGGATCAATGGGCACCCCCAGATCATCCATGGGCTGGGACATGGGGAATGATCAACCCCTTATCACCAACATCCATGGCTGGTATAAGGTCATCACAAGATGTGACTCCATCTAACAATCCAAGGCTTATGCCAAACTACTGATCCCTCAGCAACCCTTGATTACATACCAATGGGTCAACGATGGAAATGCTACTGGATTGGAAGAACCCTATGCTGTCCAATCAGCCACCAAAACAACCCAAACTAATGCAAAGTACCAAGTTCTTTGTGTGTAGAGGTAATGTGGGTGCCTCTGTGGAGGATGTAGTGAGGGCCCCAGTGCTAAAGCACACAAGGAAGTTGGCAGAGTGGCATCTAGACATTGAGGAAATTGATCCTGAATGGTGGATACCAATCTCAACAGTAAGGGAATGGCTGGCTGCGGAAATTGAAACTGGAAAAACAAACTGCCATCAGGCTTAGGTGGCTATGTGGACAACCTCACTCCTGAGGATGTCTATTACATGATCCTAGAACGCAAAATGAGCATAGAGGATCTACATGACTGGCTCAAACAATGGGCCATGCAAGCAGCTCAGAATGATCTGAGCAGAAGTATATCCAACTTAGCAATCCATGAATTAAGTGATGAAGGAGGACATGAGTCTGACCTTGAAAGTAACAAGGCCATGAACAAATGGAATCCCTTGGATTATGCTGATGGAATGTGATGAAATATGTAACATTCCATCCAATAACCTTACATCCTTCTCTTCTTCCTTTTCTTCCAATGTTTGCTCCTTCTTAGTAACCATCTGTCTTATCTGATCTCTCAAGAATCATTTTATCTCTAAGTGCCAAATGGAGGAAAAGAAAAGACGCTTTTATTGAGACAGGGACCAAAACATACAAAGCAAGAAAAAACAAAAACAGGAAGGGAACTATCTAATACAACTTATCACCATATACACAAAGGTGCAATTGGTGTCTATCCAATTCTTGCCATCAACTGTGGCATAACTACAATCAGCAAATACAGAAGGCTTAGAATTGGAACAAATAACAGTAGAGCGCCCCCATTGGCAATGGCGCTCTGATCTGTAACTAGTGTGGAAATTGAAATCTTCCTGCACCCACATCTTCAAAGGGACCTTGGACCAATCCATATCATCCAGCACTGCATACTGAACCATAGGATGGTCACTAAACTCATCAGAGTTAAGATTCTGCCTGAACCTAATGTGGTGGCCCCAAGAACAAGCAAGGGCTGACTTCCCTGTCTCTGAAGGACCCCACAAAACAAGGATCTTACCACAATCAGATTCAGGATCTCTTTCCAATATATTGGAAGTAACCCACTCCTGAACACCAGGTGGCAGGTTGACTGTAGCCCTGGTAACAACATGTCAATACTCCCTTCTACCATAGAAAAGAAGGAGACTCACTTCTTAAGGGCCTTGGGCTCACATACACCCTGAGGAAGGGCGCCCTTATCCCTGTAAAAGTAACCAGTAAAGGCCTTGAGGTTGTTATACCCCATGGCCATGTCACAAGGTTGGCGCTCCTTTAAGTGACCAAAGAAACCCTCTGCATCCTCTGCCTCCATTGCATAGGCAAAGTCCTCATTGCGCTGAGAAAGGAAGATCTTTAGCAAGTAATTTCACTCCATATCTTGGAACTTACATTGGTCTTGGCCTTCAACCCTGCAGGGCATTGACCCAATAGGAACTCTTCTGTAAGGGTCCCATATTGTGCCTCCCAGGCATTTGCCTCCTTCTTGAGGTACTCATAGGCAGATAAGGGAGCAACTCCCATTACTGTCCTTGAGCAAAAGAAGACGCTCATGGGGGCGCACTCCTTTATACTTCCATAGGTTCAGGCCCTCTGAGGAGATAAGAGTCCTGGCCCAAACAATGACATGGCAATGCCAGTCAGGATGCCACTGTCCTTCTTTCAAGTCATGGGACTCTGTAACCCCCATGGCACTTTCCAAAAGGGGTCCCCCTCCACTCCTTAGAGTGAGCAGGTGGTCCACTAGACTAGAAAGGAGATATTAGTAAAAGAATACAATATCCAATCAATTCACTTACTCCTTGACAACCTCATGACAAGAGGCTTGCACTGTATTCTCACCCTTGACATAACAGGCATATGTCAAGAGGTAACACTTCCCCTTGCAGCAAAAGCGCCTTCCTTCTTGAGGAAGAACCCCAATGTCCTCTTCCCCTTCAGGGGCTACAGGAACAATAGAGTCCCTTGACTCCAATGGAGCCATGGATGGGACAATGGAGCTTCCTCCATCTTCTGAGCCTTCCCTGTTGCTGGGCATGACTAACCAACGCCTGGACAAGGGGGGAAGCTTGCAAAATATCTGTGACTATACAGTTATCTTTTAGTAAAAGAACCTTTTACTATCAACCAAGACCACTTACTCCTTCTTCTTGGGAGTCCAGATCCAACCTTCTTTTTAGAGCTCTGGGAGCGAGCTGTGACAGAGGCAGCTCCTGACTCTGCCACACAGTAGATGCAATCTGGGAAACATAGGGGGTGGCATCCAACAGCCCTGAAGGCTGTGAATCCAAGACTGTGGAGGGAGTGGCGCTGGCAGTTGGGCATTGAGACATGTTGATGACTTATCCCCCCTCCCACTGCCCTCTTCTTTATACCATGGGGGCCAAGAGACTGAGTCAGAGGGAAATGACTTACTATACCAATCCTTTCTGATCAATAAAATGGCACCATACTGTAACCAAGCAACCATGAAATATGTTGCTAACCAGGAACTTCCAGAAGACTTGAGAAGCTACCTTACAAAGACAGTAGTGTGGGAACTTTCCCACAGGAAGAAAACAACATTCCAACAAGGATCACATGACCAAGAACAAGTCAGGTGACCTCAGAATAACTCATTGCACAATTATACCTAGGAGAACTTGACACCTAATAAGATATCTACCCAGACATCTTTTACAATGGCACAAGTTCATGTCCTCTAAACTATGTGCAAAAGGGGGGGCAATGTCATGACCCACTCCATTCTTCCCATGAGTCCTGACCTTGTCAAGCCTCCAACACACTCGTGTTGCACACCAACATGACCGCAAGCACGCATATACTCGCACATATGCAGTCAGAACCTCCAGGTTCCTACATATAAGAGACTTATGGTCGACATGGCTGGACTTAGTGATATTCTCTAAGTCCAGGTCACATGACCTCCCCCCCTCCAGTCCTTTATCAAATACTATACTAAACTACTACGGATTTGAGGTGGGGGGGGGATGACATAATCTCTTCTATAATAATATTATTCAGACCTTGCCTGCGGGCATTAACATTGGCCTGCGGCTAGGGGGGTGGGGGGAGTGCAACGTCCCCCAGCAACTTATATTATTAATATATCACTGTGCATCATATATACTATATATATCTTTGACAGTGGATATATGGTAATAACCCCTCCAGATATGGGTTATGACAAATGTGTTCTTCAAGATTGTTGATGCAACCAACTAAAACGTGGTTGATGTTGCTGATAGTTTTCTCAAGAGAGGTAACGGGTGACAATGGAGTAGGGCCAAAAGATGGCAAAGAGGATAAGGTCTAAGAAATCAAACACTAGAATGCGTTCCTGATATAAATCGGTACTCAATCAGATAGACAAAACGGGTTTATAGCACTAAATACTAACTGTTTGCTTTCCTACTAGCGTTAGACTATCCTTATATTGATATCAACAGCTGTGTACGAGCGTGATTAACAATCAGGTTTTTAGTAAGCAGAAGGTTGGCTGACTAACAGCGTATGGCTAAAGGTGCGGACACCCTGGTATGCAGACGATTGCTAGCAAGGGGCTATCCCGCGGCTTTACTGCCACTTGTATTCCTGTCTTTGATTATTACACAGGGGCTACAATGTGATGGCTTTTCAAGCTTTGGTGCTTATCCAAGCGTAGGTCTTGTTTGTTGACAGGAATACAAGTAAAGACTTGACCTAGTGTCACAACTCAGCTTGGACCTATGGTTCAAGGGGCTTAAAGTCCGTGGCACTATCACCAATGGACTATGAGAAAGGTAGAGGGGCGACTAGGGCCCAGGGGTTATGATATAGAGGTAGAGGGCAACGATGGCCTGGATAAGATGCTTAAGTAATGTGCACTATAGCCAACTAAGGGCTTGGGCAAAGGGATAGGTAAGAGTGAGGTGAATTGACAAAGAGGTCAAGTCTTGCTGTTTTAGCGGCGACTTGACCTGGCTTATATACATGAGGAAAGCCACATCAAAAACAACAGTACTAAATAGTGAGTCATTTCACAATTTCACATCATATATCAAATATGTCACGTGATCTTGATGAGTCATAATATATACCAAAAAAGGAAACTATCTCAGAAAAAAGGTAGAAAATAGTAGAAAATCATGTCATGCCAATGCAGGTCATGACACCTGGTGAGTGTGGTGTTGACTGGCAGCTACTCTATGCAATGGGTTGCCGCAGAGACTATGACTTGTATAACAGCACGCGGGTAAGTCACACATTGGTCAAATGTATGACTGACCCACTTGTTATAGGGAAAGATCTGGGCTGTGGCGAAGGCATTTGCATGTAGGATTGTGGAGCGCACACTTGTTATAGGGAAAGATCTGGGCTGTGGCGAAGGCATTTGCATGTAGGATTGTGGAGCGCAGGCAGCTAGAAACATAACTTGGGGTGACTTTGGTTCAAGCAATCGCAAGGAGTTCTATGATGGAGTAAATATATATTTATTTGCTTCATTCTTGACACTCTGACTATTATATTTTTTAGTGTTTCTGGGCTGTGGCGAAGGCATTTGCATGTAGGATTGTGGAGCGCAGGCAGCTAGAAACATAACTTGGGGTGACTTTGGTTCAAGCAATCGCAAGGAGTTCTATGATGGAGTAAATTATATATTATTTGCTTTCATTCTTGACACTCTGACTTATATTTTTTAGTGTTATAAAGCTTGTCCATGGCTCTTCCATTTCCGGGGCGAGGCGAACGACGACTGCTGGGTGGCTCGATTGGTCATCCAGCAATATTTTCAGGCCAAGGGATACGACCCAAAGCAAAGTAAGTGGCCGTGCATCTTATTTAATCATTGCTGACGTACGCTATAGCAAAACCCAGGGAACAGGACGACAATCTTTGTCGGAATGCATCCAAACTTGCGCATAAGGACGTAATCCCCCCAAGGACGAGGACCCGTACTATATCAATGTGCCAGAAGGGGGCTACGGCAATGGGCCAAGCGGTTGGCGAAATTCAAGCGCTCTGATTCACCCTCTTGCGGGCGATCCTTGTCCACCAACTGCCTCCTCGACTTCGTCCTCGAATCGCCACGCTCGTCGGGCAGACAAGGTCGTTTCGGAGGAAGAAGCTCGCGCTACGGCGTCCAAGTCCAGCGCATCAACAACGAAGCCTGCAGCACAGCAGGGAAATAAGCAAAAGGCAAGTGTTGGAGTATACTTTTAATAAATTCTAACTTGACATCTAGGTCCTTCGCAGAGAAAGCGAGTTGTAGAGTCATCGGACAGTGAATCGGAGCAGGCAAGTTAATTGAATGTAAACGTATACGGTGTAACTAATAATTTACACTTCAAGGAGCCCGCTGCAAACGCAAATTCCCCGCCCCCGGCAAGCCCCCCGTCCCTCGACTCCCCAGAGACCGCCCATCCCCGTCTCCGCCCCAGGATAGCCCCCGTCCCCGTCTCCGCCCCCACCCCCGGCAAGGTCCCCAACAAAGACGCCTCGCTCAATCGTTGAGGTGGTTCTTCGGTCGCCAGCCCCGGTCAAACCCATGGTATGTCTTAGTTGGTCGAAATTGAGCTGATCGTGCCACCATCCCAAGGAGCCCTGCCGAAAGGAGCCGTCAAAGCCTGCCGCCGACCCCAAAGAAACGCGGCGACTGAAGCGCAAGGCCGAAAACGATGTAAGTTCATCATGCTACCAAAACAATCACTTACGTTTCCTTGTAGCGAGATGAACCTGCCACAAAGAGGCAGCAACCAAGCCGCGTCGTGGAGCCGGCCGTGGACAAGGAGGCCGGGGAGCAGGGGCCATCGAAGCGAAAGATTCGTCCAAGAATGGTAAGCATATAGTCTCAGTTATTCGAGTATTAACATTGTTTCAAGCGCCCGAAACGCGATCCCACCCCCGAACCCGAACCCAAGTCCCAGCCCCCCACCCCCACCCCCGCCTCCGAATCCGCCCCAGCAGCCCCAGCCCCAGCCCCAGCCCCAGCCCCAGCCCGAGGGAGGTAAGGAACATCCCGATGGTGGAGACGGTGCCTCATCCACCAAGCCCTCGGCCCCCAAGCCACGTGAGTCGACGCCTGCTCCCGATTCACCGCCCACTCCCAAGCAGACCAAGAGAGGGCGATCCAGGAATATACCCGATGTAGGCGCCTCTATTTATCTTGTAAATTAGCTAATTCGTCCACCAGGAGGAGAGCCGAGTCGTCAAAGTGACGAAAATGACGATACGCACTCGCCGTGATGGACTTCGCACCCGCGAATGAGTGGATTATCGCTAAGCCAACTTCGCGGTGCTGGCGACAAGGCGATGAGCTCAACGGACTCATGATATTATATGCAATTGTACGACTTTTTTCGTGTGGCTGACCGTGAATGTATGACCATTGAACCAATTAACGTGATTAATTTTAAGTACCCCGTCTAAGCTACTAGCTACGTGTACACGATCGTGTGACATTTAAGTGGTAAGGAGGTGTAATCCAATATGGAATTAAGAGGGGTGGAGTACTAAAAGGGTGACACTCCGATAAAGTACGCCCCATACGTAAACTTAAGTACTTAATCTAGTAAAATTTTAAAGCAGTTACCACCTTGTATTTTAAGCCGGTTTCTTTTCACAGTGGTTTTCCAAGTGAGTACCGGCACAATGGTGTCGAACAAGCATAGCACGACCCTCTGAAAGGATACTGCGAGAGGGATCGAAAATGCGTTTCCATCAACAATGGCAGGTTTGCGAATAGAGTCAGAAACCTTCAGGTGGCTACATATTTCGAAATTCGATTGTGTATATACCCTCGGAGACATCTTGAGATGTATCAATCACAACTCATGGATACCAATTATAATCAAGCAAGATCACGATAAAAGCCCTAAAGTGCAGAATTTTTCGACGCAAAAAGGTCGTACCTTGGAGGCAGAGCGTTGGGGAAATCCGACCATTGCTCATATCCCATAGATTCGCGTCCTCAGCTTACTTTTGTGTATTTCAGCTACGAACTCTGGCTTTGTAGGCGCGAATGTTGGCGAAATCCTAACATGGCGTGGGTGTTTCGTACTTTTGAGAACCCGACTTGTATGCTATATTGACGACTTGTACCAAAACCTGGACCCTCGGAGTTCGGATTTTGGGTAAGGTAATCCGCACCTTGGGATTACACAGTTCCATGCGGTAGGCCCGAGACATGTGACCCGCGTGGTGGTGAATCACTGTATTCTGTGGCATTAGTAGTTACGAGCAAACCTCAACGGAGAAATTGAAACGGGTATACATGGTGACTGTGTCCCCCCCCCTCCTCCACCGTATTGGTTTCTTGTCAAGTCCCACTTGCAATCATCCCGACCGCCATCGTTGGGACAAGTGGTAGTACCAAGCTCACATCTAGGTCGTCAAAAACAATCTGGAATTTGTCGGCTTTGATCAATCATGAGCTGTTAGTCCCCGATGGCAAGTTTATTGCCAACATCTTATGTATATGTATCTGAGAGCCCGGATGAGTACCTCATCCACTTGCGTGTGAACGGTTAGCGGTCAGAATTGATAAATCAATTTGTATGCATATAACCGATGACTAAAACGGTTGAAACAAACAGAGCAATCTTGATATTAGATATGAAAAGTTCTACGTTATAGTCCTTTCACATCAAATCGATTAGTGAAAAACCGGACATCTGCTTTCCGAGTATGGCGGCTCCTTTCAGGGCAGACCTGAACCACCCAGTCCTAATTAAGACGTTTCCGACGCGATAATACCCTTGTTATTAAAAGAAGAAATCAGTCACCAGTAGCATATAGTGATTCTTATCCCCAATCACTCACCGCCAAGCACCATCGACGCCCACTTCCACGCAAACCAATAATATAGTGCAGCTCCCACATGCACAGCAATCCATCCGAATCCTGAGCAAGACCTGATCAAGTTAAGCGTTAATCCTACGAGCCAATTTGGTTTCCAGCGCTGCCTCATGTCATCCAATCTTCTCTGTTTTCGGTTGCGTCTCGGGAGAGTCCTCGATATCTAATAGTGAAGTAGAATCATGCCATTGTGCTGCCGGTCGATAGCCGGGACCTGCGGTGATATTCTTGCATACGGAGTAGTGGAGGCGAACGTGATCATTTTTTCCCAGTTTATTCACGGCTCTCCCTATCCGCCGATTTGGGCTGTGTAATGGGGCAATCAATACTACGGATCAGTAGGAGTTTATATATATATATAAAAGCAGAGAAAAATACCAGAATACACTCTTGGACTCGGAACGATTAGTGGACACTTGAGAAAGCCTTGGGATAGGCAAAATCTCCAGTAACAGCCACCATGGCCGCATGTCTATGGCTTGGTATGGTTTGCTGGAGATGTCATGGTTATCCAGCTCTATTCTATTCCTTTGAATTTCCTCTGGCGTCGCTCCATGTGGGCGATCTTCAAGAATTTTTGCCCGTCGATAAGAGTGCATAGCATAGGGATCAAAGATACGTGCACTGGAAAGGGAGAGGCATTGGTTGACCATCCAGCGTAGAGAAATGTTACTCAAGTCGGGCAGTCGTCGCAGAGCACCTGGTAACTGTGGCGTCGCATATGAGTCCAGGGACTGTGCTCCTGTAGGCTCCTCCTGCGCCTGCAAGAGTCCTATACTCCGAAGAATGATAAAACCCCCTCTATAATTTTGCGAGCAACAAATTTCTGTCGTTCGGTATCTGGATTCACGCGTTCACTCTCGGTCAAAGGCGCACTACCTCCTACGTCAGAGTGACCCCCTTTGAACCATACTTCCACTACACTTTGCCATGATCGAGTCTTCGCGTGATCCCAAAGAGTAGGTATAAAGTTTGCACGGACCTCATCGAGCGCTAGGGCTTGCCTTTTGGAAGTTAAGGCGCTGACCTTCCCAAAGGTTGTGTAGCCTCACCTAAAGTTCCTCACACTCGGGTTGTAGGTGATCCAAGGCAAAGTCTTCCTTCTCAAGGCACCTGAGCAGAGGTCAACTATTATATCCAGTGTCTATATGCGGCACTTTAATATCACATACCCATGCTACCCACTGTATCCCTGTCAAGATTGTTACCGCGTTATTCAAGGCAACTGAATGTATTTTATCAGCGCTGCTCGCTTACCATACGCCCAAAAATGCTATCTCGACTGGGGTACAGAACACCATCTTGAACCCTTCAGGATTAACATCCTCTGGGCGAGCATTCTGGACAACTACACCCAGTCGTATTTGCGGAAGGAAATTAAAAATAGTAAGCCAGCATTAGGACAGCCATAAAACGGGTCCTTACAACCACGGAAAGATCTCTTGTCTCCCTCTTTAAGATTCACAGCACCTAAAAGATAGTCCTCATCTTTAGTGAGTTTAACGAACTTCTCCGAAGCCGCATATACATCGTAGGCAAACTTTACTTGCTCTGGAACATTCCGCTCTGTCAGTTGCCTTTTCACCAGAAGTGTCCGAAGAGGACTGCTCACCCATATTATTCGTTGGTAGTAATCCGACCTTATTTTCGACAACAATTACGGTTTCAGGTTAATGCGTTGTCAGCCACATTGAAATATGTTGACTAACCGAATGTAACATACCCGCAAGGGCACGTGCGGTATATGCACCACGAGAGAAGCCAAATATGCTAATTTCATCGCCAGCTAAAGTAGAGGGCAATCAGAATGATGCTGGATTATCAATAGATATGCCATTGGCTGACCTTGGTATGTCTGCATAAGATACCTATATCCATCCATTACCTGCGTTTCAGAACGTCAGTCTAGTCAGGGCTAACTGTAATGAAATCCACAAGTTACATGATCGGGGAGAAAGCTACAACCGAGTTCCATCCAACTAAAATCAGCCATTATACAACAGTGATCATGCCATGCCATTTACCACGCAGTTGCTTCATCAAACCACTTGGCTTGTATGAAGCTCAATCCAGCCCCGGATGTTGAGTGAGAATTGGTACCTATTCCGGGCTACGTGAAGGTTTTGAGTATTGTGCCGCATTGCGGGGGATCGTCAAAACACAATACAAGGGAGCGCTAGATCGATTGTAAGGATAAAAATAGCACAAATTGGTGGAAAGTGACATACCTTTGGATGCTTTGGTTTCACTCCTAGTCGGAGCCTGAATTGTTGCGAGGGTTCGTCATAATATTCCACAACATCCAAGAATTCATCTAGGTTAATTCACTTTCAAGTTGCTCCGTTTTGAACCTGTAGCCTATTCTGAGAACGTTTGCACCGAGTGCGATGCTCATAACCTTCAGTTCTTCCGCGGATAAAAGTTTTAGGCTGTCAACGGCCTGGCATCCGTTAATATCCCAGAATAATTTGCCCTCTTCGTCCACCCCAATGTAAGGGGATAGATTAAACGTAGAGTCTCCAGGAAGACTGAATATTGCGTTGACATCTTCGCCACCCTTGAGATACGAGGTTACACGAATAGGACCAAAGTTGGATTCTTGTTCGACACCAAGTTCATATTTGTGATAGCTGTTTGCAAAACCCGAGTGATATTTAGAGGGTTCGCGGGTGAACTTAATATCCATGATTGGTATGCGACGAATACTAAAGTGCTTGTGAAGAGGGTGGTAGTACGACGACCACTTCTCAAGTCTTTTATAGAAGAAAAATTGTTCTGCGTTGAATGTATCCAGTAACCCTTGACCCGCGAATTATGGATGTGAAGGATGGTCCTCATTGACATCGAAGTGCCCCTTAAGGTGCCTGACCTGCTGGCCTTTTCAATTGAAGCTTTACAAGTATCGTACCTTGAGTTACTAAAAAGACGGTCGAGCCTCTACTTGCCAACCCCGGGGCCAGGAAAACCGGTCCCGGACAAGAGTGACCGTGTTCTGCTGAAAGTACCAAATTCACATAATCGAGAGTACGTCCAGTGATCGTGGCTAGACCGTGCGTATACAATGTATTAAAATCACGAATTATATCGAATAGGTCCCTTGTAGTGGGCTATGGCGTCCCTAGCGGGGGCCTAGTAACCGAGCTCGGTATTTATAAACCCTGGATAGAGACTGGCTCATGGCCAGGCCTATGACAGTTACAAGACATCACTAAAGTCCTTTGTAGTCTGTTGACGTTCGTGATTTCGATTCAACGTGTTAATCCTAAAGAGTACTACGGAACGTTAACTTCCGTTTCCTAGCCACGGATTTGAGTAAGTCTATACGCTCTCCAGCACTCAATGACCATTGGGAACTTCGAGCCGTCAATGAGGGTACTAGCTGCATGGCAGAGTACTTATATATGTATTGTGATGTTCACATTAGTCATTATAGTTTGAGAGTGCATCGAGTCGCAAAGGTCAACTAAGTATTTTCTCGTGTGTGTACCTGCATGGAACCCAACAGAGAGCTCAGGGCCTGTCATCCGAGTCAACTTGTCTGCTGTTGGTGACTGCTCGTTTGTGCCACCTGGAGTGGCAGATCCGATATGTGTTTAAAACAAAAAGAACGGTGAAGATGAGTGCTGAATCCTTGATTTGGACTAATTGTTCTAGGCCCCCCTGCGTTGCGATAGCTAAGCCTATTTCACTTCAACCGACTAGAGGTTCAAGACAGCGTCGTCACTGCGCCATGAGCTGACTAGAATACTAGAAATAGGTGAGGAAGGAATTGCGCGATGAAAAACGGAGAGATATGAGCTATTAAAAGAAGTGGGGAATATGTATGAACGAGACGACGGACAACCTGGACCTGTACATATCCAAGCAATTGGCCTTGATAAGCACAGATTTTTCGGAAGATAATCAGTATTTATTCTCGGAGGTCTTGTGCGTACTATACATCACGCACGCTAATGTGCATACGTGTTTTCCGGTCGACCGAGTACCGTCTGGACCATTGTCTCGCAAACTGTCCTGGGATTTATCCCACCTCTCTACACCACTCTATGCTGAATCCTACAACTAAATTCCTGGTTCTCACCACCCCGCGCCGCTTCCAGCTTGGATCAATAAAGGTATGGCTACAGTTGGTACATACGTAGAAAGCGTCATGGGTGTTTCGATGCGTTTTGACTGGTCCTGAAAGTATACCGCGCTGGGTTGAGGGATAGTCAGCGGGCGTCGTACAGGGGTAGCGATGTTAGTATAAGAACACTCACTCGTTGTGTTGGCAATTTGGACAGTCCATCACTGCATGTGCCTATGCTACTGTTAGTAGAGAAAGAGAAGGAAGAAAGAGACAAGCACGTACGAGGGTGGGGTCAGTCTGAAGGTCTTCCGTCACACCCGGCTGCTCTCTACACAATAAGCCTGGTTAGTGAATTTGTGCTGATTGACTGCGCGAAACTCACTTGGTAACAGTCAGCAAATCATTCTTGAAGACACATTCGTTCTGGACTCTTCTTCGTGCCCACGCAGATCCGACAAGCGTAACTCAGGAGTTGCCGTTGTGAATCTGTCTATTCATGCTTTTTGTAAGATTTGCCCAGCGAATAAATGTTAAAATAGCGGACTTTGGGGTATAAGAGATTGTTACTAGGAATCAATTAGTAAGTAGGCAACAAATAATGTGGCGTACTTACCATTCGGAACAGAATTGCAGTTTGGGTGGCTCGGGAGTCGGAATCGCTTTGGGAGGCATACTAGGATGGAGACTTGTGCAATTCTAGTCTTGTAGGAGAGAGAGGATGGGGAGGTGGTCGCCGCGCGTAAACAATCCTAACGCTGACTAAGCTAATTTCTCTTGTTGGCGGGATAAGCGCGCTTCACGGATAACGTGTCCTTGACCACAACTTTAACGATTCGACACGACTTGACCTAACCTTGTATTTTTTTTTCGACTGTTTTGTATAAAAGGATATTGTATATCTTCTCCAATATGAGGCTCTTTTACGTCGTCTTGCGTGTTATAGGTGAGTGTATTGTTTACTTTTTCCCTGCTGGATCACCATATAACTCGTAGCATCACGGGATCGGTTGTTTATCCAACCTATGCATCTTACAAAACACTATCCAGCGTCCAACCCAAGAGGCTGATTTAGAGCGATGGCTGATGTACTGGTCTGTCATGGGTGTTGTTCTGGGAGTCGAGATGGTTGCAGAATGGCTAATTCGATGGTGAGTTTCCTTGTGGTTTCATACTGGTGCTAAACTTATTCGGCGAGCAACAGGATTCCCCTATATACTACCTCAAAACCATCTTTCTCATGTACCTCGCCTTACCACAGACTCAAGGCGCAACGCCTCTATACAATCACCGCCTCCTTCCCCTCCTCGAACACTACGAGCCCCAGATAGATGCATCAATGGCCCGTCTTAGATCAGAGCATACGACTTTGTTCGCGCCAAGCTTCAAGAACTGTGGGCGCGCATCATCAACGCGCCCTCCTCCCAGTCCAAATGCACCCGCTCCAACAATGCAAGATAATCCCGTCGCATTTGCTACCGGCTTCTTGAAAACATGGAGTCCGTTCTTGGTAGCTGCTAGCGGGGCAATGATGCAACCCCAGCAACAGACTCAACCTACGATCGAAGGCGGAGGATTAGGCGGGAGGAGCAGGAGTTCATCAGCTAGTTCGACAAGCTCATTTGCCCCGACAGACATCAATCTTACTTCCAAAGCGAAACCTGCGATCCAACGGAGCGGAGCTATTAATGTCAGGAACAGAACTGGAAGAAACGCCCCAAGAACCAGTGACGTGAGGGTTCCTATAGCTAGGGAGGATGGGGAAGGGAGTAGGGCCCCGAGAAGGTCGGAAGGAGCTTCGAGGGAGGAACGAAGAGAGGCCAAGCCGAAGCCAAAGGTTCAACTAGACGAGCTGGACAGTGAAATCGAGGAAGACGAAGATTTGGTTTCGCCTGATGGGGATGTCGCGCCTAGTAAAGCTTCGAGTGCGTATGAGAAACTCAAGGCGGATTAGGTCCGATGTCTATGCGAGGATTTTTAGTATGGTGGTTGGCAGAGCTGCTATCAGCTCATGCACTAGAGACCGTGTAGTTCTATGGGGTTTATTTATTTCGTTCCCGAGCTGAGAGAACAAATGCCCAGAGTAAGGGCCTCGTGAGGACTAGGATATTTCTGAGATGTGTAGGATGCTATGCACGCGCAAGATCCATGGACGTTATCCACTCAGCTAATTCTACTACCAATTATATTTAGTCCAAGTCTAAAGCACTGCATTTAGCCACCCTAAATGATGTTCAATCTAAAGAAATCAAAAACAGCGCCAAATTACTGGGACACCAACCTGGCGCTGAGGATTAACGCCAGCCAATATGGCCGACCCAGTCCATCCATCGCATACACCCATCGAATGCCGAAGGCACGTTCACAGTTGCTGATCATACCTGGAAGAAAAACAGATCGACATTTTCGGACGCAAATGAATAAGCAGGATGTTTAAGAAAGGATTTACAATTATTTACAGATAGCTGCTACCAATGTAAAGTACGTATACTCCAATCTCTTGGTACCAGTAGTGATGCGTACGTGAATTTACATGGATCTTCCTTCTGCAAATTGGAACCACCGACTTTATCAATGAATCTTCACAAAAGCAGAGGCCGAATGAGCGCCTAAAGTTCCAAACCCGGGGTTCAACGTAATTTAAGAGTTTTGGGCGGTAATGTACTGTATCAAGTCATTTGTCCTGGCGTTCCTATTGGATGACTGAAATTGAAATACCACATTTGGAAGAGTATTACGGCGTAGCTGCATCCCTGCAGTGTTTCGCCACGACTTCCACTTGGGGCTACGCGTCTCTTTTTGATTATTCACTGCACTTCATCCCGCTCATCTTGGCTTCCTCTTCGATTCTACATCACACATTCGCGCCGCTTTCTGCATAATTACATACCCCGCGCGCATCGCCTCGACCCTTACGCGATGTCTGACTATATTCAGTTGGTGCCATCCATTCTCGTGGAAAGCAGACATGGCGGGCGCCGTATGCCGGTCGTGGTAAGCGGTCGGCTACGTGGCTTGCTACTGGAACACGATTTATCTCAAAAGTACGCTTGAATTCTAACATCTGGGCTTGGAAAATCTCCATAGACCACACGAAGTATCTAATATTGCTACAGACCCACGCTCGCTTAACAAGTCTTTTGCTGGTTTCCGGGACGTACTCGACCCCGTTCGAGGTGTTGCGCTTCTGGTAAGTGGCTTGGAATTACGTGCTCTATCCCGATTTGACTTATCCCGATATATCTGTGTAGATAACGAATAAATATGAGGGGAGGAATTGGCCCGATGATTTTAAGCACTCGATGAGCCTTAAAGGCGCCGTCAAAGACTCCATACACATTCGACAATTTCTTGAGAAATTCGGACCCACTATGGGTGTCAACGCCCAGGCGATCGACGATGCATCGCGCAAGAACATCGTCAGTGTTTTCCACTGATTGTCGTTCGGAGTGGTTCTTGATATGATTGGCACTGATAGGAGGACCACATCGGGAAAGCTATCGAGAGTTACCCACCGCTGCTGATAACGTATTGTAGGTGCTATCATACGCTATCCTATTTTAGTCTTTAACTTTTTGTAGTCCAAGGACATGGTCTATATCACCCCGGTATGGTTATATGTGTGTATATTTCAATTACCCCGGAGTGTACACTATACTGAAGCCGCCCTTAGACGTTACCAGCGATGGTAGAGAGACTGAAACCTTGGAAGGCCTAACTGCCAAGGTACATTCCACATTTTTGGATAGTAGCTCTCCCTTGACGCTATCTGCAGGAAATGGTCAAAATGTTTTCAAAATCGACCCCTGGGACCAAATTGTTGGTGAGTGAATACTTCTCTCGAACATTATAGTCCGCTTACACTCTCTTCGCAGACTATTACCGACTTTTGCTATTCCGGCAATGTGTATGGTGGGTATTGCCTATGGTACTTGCTGAAACAGACTTATCAGGCCTTTCAGGTTTAAAGTTCGTATTGAACTTGGGACAAGATGGAAGTGCGTCTTGGCATAAAACCGACGAGTGCCAGCGGGGCGAGGAAATTGCATCCCCTATGGCATGTTTTCGATCGACTTAGTTTTCTCCCTGCTAACCCCTGCATTTTATTTTATTTTAGCTCCACATTGCTGGTTCTCTTCGAGAAGAACAAGTCTACGAAACCCGTAACGCAGGTGGTTATCTCACCGAAGTCGGTATCTCTTCACCTCTTCCCAATCCGTTGATATAATAGTAACTGATGGTCGAAGCATTAGAGCCTGGCTAATTTAAAAGCAGAACCCATGTCGCTTCCCCAGATTTTACTCCACCTCCGGTATGTGATGCTAGGAAGACTCTTTCAATTTGATCAAACGTTGATCTACATTGGGTCTAGGGAACGCGTAGATCATCACCTTTCAATTGCAAAGGAACATCCAAAGTACTCGGGCAAACTCAAGGGGGCCAAGCAGGTACCTCAAGTAAGTGCCATGATATCTACAGCCTACTACACCGGTCACTCACATTTTCTCCCCGGTTCCAGATCTATAGTAATTATATATGGGTCAGTTGTTAATTCAATGGCTCATCCAGATAACGATTAACATAGGTTATTTCTCTCCTAGCCTCTCGATGATCCTGAAATTCTTTCGAAAATTGGCCTTGGGAAGAATGTTCCAATTTCATACTAATTTGCATTGTGGATCACTTTCGGTAGGCACTTTTAAATATTATTGATCGAAGGCTCACGCGTATTTCTAGTGTTTTGTATTCATATGTCATGGTTATATCTCCCCTACCCCAAGGTATTCGACTTTGTTCAGTTCTTTTTCCTCTTTGGTTTGTCAAGTATAATGTATCAAATGGGTACCTTGGTGTGGTGGGAGGTCGTACATGTAATTTCTACGAAATACCTTGCCAGCCTTCTAAATATTTCAACAGAGCTTCTAGGAGCAGTGTTATCAGAGGCTCAAACTTGGCGACTGAATAGTCGGGTATTGTGCGCTTGCGGCCAAACCCACGGCCAAGCCAGACATGTGCCCAGTCTAATCTAGGTACTTAGATACGTCAATCTATATATGATTGTACAAGTTAAGGAAAACTTCAAGATTGGATGGTTTATTGGCAAGAGGGTTGGGGACCGTCTGACAGACCTTTGATTGTGCACGAGAAACTGGGGGTGGTCTGGATGCGATCTATCCAACTGCAAAGGAAATCTCATAGCCCGAAGCCTAGATGCTTTGAGCTTAAATGGTTGGCAAGTGTTTGTGCAGCTCTATGGAGTTAGTTCATATGATCCCCGAAAAGGATATCGAGACGGTTCGGAAGCCATCGCTGCGAGTAACATCGGTCAAGTTCCGCCATAAGTTCTAGTTAATAACAAAAAAGCAAAGGACAGCTTTAGCTCCTACGTTCTTGTGATGACCCTCAGGTTCGGTTGGAAGGGTGGAATGCTTCGGAGATGAATTCCAGAATCCCGTAGGCTGTGATATCCAAGTGGTGGGGGTCGGCTACCTATAGAATATTAACATTTGAATTAATCCGATAAAGAGACTGGGTCTCACAGACTCTTGTTTATTTCGTTAAGCAATGTGAGAAAATAGGCCGGTCAAGGTCAGGAAACGATCCTGGTGTATATGATATGAAGAGGAAGAAGTTGGCTCTTTTGACATTTTAAAGAGGTGCTGACTGGCAACTATTCTCTAGCCTGTTAAAAAAACCGGCTGTAGAATATAGGGCAACACCGAGGCCTGTATCACATACCGCGACCGCGGGTTCCAGTGTCAAACGGCAAAAATCTAAATAACTAATGCAGTGTTTTTGGTAGTCTGCATCGCAATGACGGCTCTCGATCGCGCGCAAGAGAATTTGAAATTACAGGCGATACTTAAATTACGTTATTCAATCGACGCGTAGCTTACCCCCACCAGAGGTTTGGACTCGCCCATCGCCCCGTCACAATAGGCTACTTTCTCTCGATCCGCTTCCCGATTGTGCACCGCTCCTTTGCCATTCATCTGAACCCAGGCAGATCCTTTTGACTTTGATCATGACCGATTGCACTGAGTTCGTACCCACTCATTCAAGTGGATAGCAGAAGTGTGGATTCCGTATTCCTCCCGTGGTAAGTGGGAGGCGTGCGGCGTTTGCATCTGATCACGGCTTTTACCGACATCGAGCTCGGAATCTAACCTTCGCCTCCGAAATCATTCACTTAACCACAGTCAATATGAATGTCCCGTTGCCACCAGTACCAGCACTAGTCTACACCCACTTAAAAAGTCTCTTGCCGGATTCCCAGGAGTTCTCGAACCTGCTACTACAGGAGTTTCTCTTTCGGTACGTGATCCAGTGTGTATTGCACATACGATCCCGATATTGATTCTTTGCCCGATGTATTGCTTGTAGGTGACCAATACTTACCAAGGTATGATTTGGCCGAAGCTGCTGGGAGCCAAAGATGCTCCCATGACCTTGCGGGGCGGACCAGAAGATATTCGCCACATACAGGCTTTTCTCAAGCTCATCGCACCAGGGCTTAGGGCTGAGTCAATCGAGAACGCCCAACGCGAGGATATTGTTCGCCCTTTTTGTCGTTATTAGCTTGTCGTTATTTGCTGACCTAAGTTTCTCCCTTTTAGCGAAATCACATCAAGAGGCTTGTTGACACCCGTCTTTCTCTGCTGGTGACTTATTGTTAGTACTCTAGAAACAACTTGTTTCCGCCACTGATCTTGCATAGTTCAAGGACACGGCGAAAATATTTCAAACGGCAAGGACGAAGACTACTCGGTTCGATGTATGTATACTTTCACATGGATTGAGGCATCGCTCATACTGGTTTCAGATATTACCGGTGATGCCAAAAAGGATGACGGTTCACTAGAGTACCTAACCGCAGACGTATGCTTTCCTGTTTTAGATTCTCTCTACGTCCCTCTCATTGAACTTCCCAATAGGAGTTTATCGAAATGTTCTCGGCGTTCAGCGCTCCTACTATGCTCGTCGTTAGTTCAATTTCTTTCTGGGCCCCACATACTCTTGCTGAATCTCTCAACTTAGGCTATCACCGACATCTGTCATTCAGGAAATCTATATCGTACGTGACCTTCTGACCGTTCTTCCTACTATACAATAATTGAGATCATTTCAGGATTGCAGTTTCGGCTGCTCGTATTGAAGGATGGGACCGCTTTCTGGTGCGAAACTAAAGAGTGGAATGACGACAACAAGCTTGGTTGGAAGCACAAGATCAATGCACCTATGGTAAAGCTCTAATTCAGTGCTAATTTGCTATATCTCAACGTTGTCACATTTCTAAGATTCATATTGCTGGCTCCTACAGATGGCAGCAGGTCTACGAAACCAAAAGTACTGGAGGCTACCTCACCCATGTTTGTACATTTGCTGCCGGAATCCACGGACCAGGGACTAATCCACTGCAAATAGAGCTTAGGTAGCTTTAAGGACGTATCAATGACACTCCCTCAACTTTTACTCAACCTTCGGTGTGTTTATAGCTGCTTTTAGATTATTGTCACATTGATTTTTTTTTGAATTTAGAGAGTCTGTCAATCGTCATCTAGACAAGGCAAAGGATCACCCGAGGAGACCCTTGGATCCATGGATAGCACAAGTCCCTCAGGTACGTGTTTATGATGGGGCTCTAGCGATCATCTGTAGAGCGCTTAAACCCTCTCACTCTCTTCCAGATGTTTAGCAACCACATGTGGGTTAGTCCTTTTCTTTGGTATACCGGGAATCATATTGATGTATTTGATTAGCCTCTCGACGAGCCAGGAATTCTTTCGAAAATCTGCCTTGGCACGGCCTAATCAAATTTCTTCGATTCTGTCGGACTCGGTCTATTGCAGGACCATACTTTTACGCACATGATCTCTCTGGGCGCATTTCTCTTTTTCTAATACCCATACTATGTTTTGCCATTATGAACACACTGTTATTTCTATGGACCCTTCGCTTATATTTCCCCTGTCTCAAGGTATTCGTCCGGCCCTGATCTCTTTGAATTGCTTGTTATCTATCTGATGTATACCTTGATGCAGTGGGATCATTTTATGGATGTTGTATATGACTATGCATGCTGCATAACGAAGTTACCTTGCACCCGAGCTTCTCCAAAAGTGAATTTGAAGTGACTAAGAGTATTTATCATGTGCACTAGGAAATCCTCTTTAGGGAGAGTAAATAATCTAGCAAACACATGGACCTGAATTCGACTCCCACCAGAAGACAAATCTGAACATGCTCAGAGGTGTATCTCCAGACATGGAGACCTTTGATTGGATTGCTCCATACTGACCCAAACCGGGCTTTTATCGCGAGCTTTTGAGTCACCTAACTGCAAATCTTTTAATCACCGTCTACCTGTCTTGCGTCCTGCCACTATTAATCAGAGGCTTTCTGTTTTCTCTACACACGATTCCTCAAGCAACGCTTTCTCAGTTGGAAATTGTTGAAATCTTATGTATATAGATGTATATAAATGTATTACTAAACTAAACTAAATCGTATACAAAAGTAAAGACAGTAAAAGAGAAGTAGAGATAGAGGGGTTAGGATAGAGGGCTCGTGTGCAGGCCTTTATATATCCCAAGAAACCTACCGAGTCATATGGTAAATTGCTGCGCATATGACTGCGCACTGAATGACTCGTACTTACTGACTCGATTACTGCGCATAGAACATACTAGAAGAATCTAGTATTTACAAGATATTTCAACACTCCCCCTTAATCGAGTAAGTGTCGATACATTCAATTAATTCAATCTTATTCATTTACAATCGTTACAGATCCCAGTTTCATTATTTCAGTTATTCGTGTAATTAAAATCTTCAGCTAATTAATTATCCTTCGCTCATCGGCTTGCCCATGATTCCTTGCATTAGATAACTAAACTGTGGTGCGGGTAACGCTTTAGTAAAAGCGTCGGCTAAGTTTTCTTTAGTTGGTACGTACAGTGTAGCTACCTTGCGTTTCTCTATGAGATCTCGCATGAAGTGGTGTCGGATGTCGATGTGTTTCGATCGTCCATGGAATTGCAATTCTTCGGACAGAGCGAGCGCAGCGAGGTTGTCTGAAACAATTAATGTTGGTGTGTCAGCAACGTATTGTAATTCCTCAAAAAATTGACGGAGCCACATAGCTTGAGTACATGCGTGAGATAACGCCATATACTCCGCTTCCATTGTCAATAAGGCAACAGTTGCTTGCTTCTTAGCTGACCAAGATATAGCAGCTCCTCCAAGCATAAACACATGACCGGAAACAGACTTACAATCTAGTAAGTTGCTTCCCCAATTGGCGTCGGAATAGCCTAATTTGCCAAAGTCTTTGTTTGATCAGCAATATGTTATCCCAAGAGCCGGTGTGCCCTTTAGGTAGCGTACTAGGCGCTTAACTGCTGTCACGTGCGCCGGACCAAAGCACAAAGTAAATTGTGCAAGGTGTGCAACAGCGTAAGCTATGTCTGGTTGTGTGCATAGGGCGGCATACAGTAGCTTACCAATGTATGTACCATAATTGAACTTTGGTTTGACTCCTTTGTATTGAGTGAGTTGTACGGTTGGGCTAAAAGGAGTGTTGGCAGGGTAAGCTTCTGCAAGGCCTGCATAATCAACTAGTGAGTTAATATATGCTGCTTGGTTGAGTGTGATGATGCCATTCTTACGATTGCGTTGGAATGCTATTCCAAGGAAGTGATGTATTGGTCCAAGGTCGCGCATGTCCTGGACACGGTCACATGACCAGTACAAGTGGTTGCATGCTGGCCCAAGCCCAAATTTGGGGGGTAGCAGGTGTAATCATGGGTTGTCAGCAGAGGAATAATAGGGCTCTATGGCTTAGTGGTCAAGCTGGTTCAATTCTGGCTAGTTCTATTTTCCTCTGTTTATGACAGCGCATGTCAAATGCGCGCAAGAGTTTGGATATTGTAATATCAGAGTGGTTCAGCAATGATATGACAATTGAATTGTCAACATGTGTAGCTATGATTGACACACACAGCTCACCGTTAATGTTGTTGATTTGGTGGTATACACATGCGTTGGTAAAGCATGGTGTGTATCCAATTGCTTTCAGCTTTGTGTTGTATAGTTTATTCCACATCCGTCCTGCTTGTTTCAGTCCGTAAATTGATTGCTTTAATTTTAACACTTTGTTTGTACCGTCGCTAAAATAAGGGATTTGCTGCATGTATAAATCTTTGTTGACTTCGGCGTGTAGGTAAGCCGAGTTTACATCAAGCTGTC
This sequence comes from Rhizoctonia solani, assembly GCF_016906535.1. NCBI lineage: Eukaryota > Fungi > Basidiomycota > Agaricomycetes > Cantharellales > Ceratobasidiaceae > Rhizoctonia > Rhizoctonia solani. The sequence continues at coordinate 1,960,770 of NC_057383.1, forward strand.
GTATATCCCAATCGTACTGGTTAGCGATTGATACAAGCGTACGGATTGAATCAAGACGTACAACGGGTGCAAATGTCTTGTCAAAATCAATGCCAGGTTGCTGACTAAATCCTTGGGCTACGAGTCTTGCCTTGTGTCGGATGGGTGTGCCGTTCTTGTTGTGCTTGAGTACAAGGACCCATTTGTTCCCCATTGCCTTGCGTTCGGGTGGTAAGTCTGTTAGTTTGTACGTTCCCATTTGTTCAAGGGTGCTGACCTCCTTGGCCATCGCCTTCCACCATTCCTCTGCGTTTGGCCCGGATAGCGCCTCCGCAACGGTAGGACTGTTGGTCGTCGGCGTTGGCGGTTCATTGTTGATGAACGTCCACGTTGGTTCCATATCTCCGGACAACGCCAAGGTGGGGTTCGGCTGTTTGGGGATCAATGGTTCATTGAGGTATAGCTGTTTGAATTGTTTGCAAAGTTTGTCGATGGTTGGTTCGGGTGTTGTTGGGGTGACCATTGAGTAGGTAAGGTCCGGGGTGCCGGTATTGGTGGGTAGTACAGTGGAGGGACTGTCAAAGAAGTTGTATGCGCTAGGTACAGTGTTGTCAGAGCTATTGGGGTTGCTGGGCGTGATAGGGACATTGGAGAACTCTATTAAAAGGTTAGTAGTTTTGTTCTTTGGCTGAGAACCTGACTGACCGGACATGGGAGGGTGCTGGATCTTGAGGGTAATCCCTCCTCGCACGTTGTTGAGTTTGATGGGAGCAACGTTAGGATTCCGACTGCGGGTTTGGACTCCTGCGTTGTCGGTTCCGGACGTAAGTGTGTTGAGTTGTTGTAGTGCATTCGTAGTTGCGCTAGGGTTAATGCGCATAGCAGAGTGAGAACGAGTAGTATAAGGTTTAAGTACGTTATTGTGAGTGAGTTTTGTTGGTTTGTTGGATGCTTTTTGTTCAATCTTAGGCTCACTTTTTATATCTACAGGTTTGTTTGAGTCACTCTTTTCTTCCTTGCTGACTGTATGCACTCCCCCTGTTCCAGCAGGTTCTTTTGGTTGTTCCGCAGCGCTGTTGGCATGAGTCATCTCCCCCTCAGCGGGCGGAGCAACTGTATCTCCCCAATCCTGGTTGATTCCGGGTTCTTCACTAACCGTGTTTACTCTTGGAAAGGTAATGTTCCTTGAGTGTAATATCCTGTTCAGTCCTGATTTGTAGTATCTCCAGCTTTTGCCTTGTACTTCCAATATTCCAATGAATATTGCTTGGAATGCTTTCGCGTCTAACTTAGATCGATCTCCGGTTTGATCTAGTACGTAGCATTTACTTCCCCACGGTCTTAATGTACTAACATTTGGTTTCTTGCCCCAAAATGACTCAAATGGAGTCATCCAAAACGTTCTGTGCACTTGTGTTGGAACTTGATTCTTAAGGTAACAGGCGTATGCAATTGCCTTGTTCCATAGGAATTTTGGCGCGTTTGACTCGAGCATCATTGCTTGCGCCTTATCGGTGAGTGTCCGGTTTAATCTCTCAGCTATACTGTTTTGCTGAGATGAATGCGGGGCCGTTGTTTCTAATATTGTCCCTTTCTGTGCTGCATACTCAATCCATTCTTTGTTCACAAACTCGCCTCTGTTATCAAAACGGACTTTCTTTATTTTCTTTTCTTTTTGTGTATTTAACATTGCTTCGAATGCCTTATATTCATTCAGCGTTTTGTCTTTGTGCCTAAGGAATCCCAGGCGAGTAAATCTTGTAGCTACGTCTGTGAATGATACATAGTATCTGTATTGGCTGATTGAGAGTGTATGCGCGGGTCCCCATACATTGGTAACTATTAACTCACCAATATCGGATATTTTTGTTGCCAATTCATTCGGATATGGTCGTGTATGTGCCTTTGCTTGTATGCATACTTTGCATTTGAAGTTGAGTCCTTCTTTGTCTTCATTTATTTCCATTCCTTTGATTGCTTTGGTGCTTTTCAGGCGTTGGAGAGCTTGCGGACTAATATGTCCTAGCGTTTTGTGCCATTTGAACCAAGTTCAACCGGTTTGTTTCATCAGCGCCAACTCATTGGTTGTTTTCTTCATTCTTGCTGTTTCCTTACTAACTGCTGTTCCACTGATTTTCCATAAATTTCCGTGTTTGCGATCACTCAGTTTTGATCCGTAAGTGATCAGATCATTGTTTGCACCGTATATGACTAATTGGTCCCAATCCATTGATATCCAATAGCCTTTATCGGTTACTAGCAATAAGCTGATAAGGTTTGCCGGGGAGCTCGGCACATATGCTACATTAGTAAGTTTGATACTTCTATATTCATCTTTGTCTGGGTTGGCTAAGCATAATAGCTCCACTGTACCTTGGCCCAATATGGGCTCCTTACCAGTCACGCCTGTAACATATCCTGTTGATTGATTATACTCACTGAATAGGCTTCTATTGTTTGCTATGTGAGTTGTTGTTCCACTATTGGCGATCCAGGTGTTTGTTGGCTTACTTCCATATATATTCAAATTCTCAAGGGTCGAGAACGCGTAGTTGGCACTGCTGTTATTGTCCTCAACGGCTATATGCGTCCTTGCATTGCCGTTTTGGGCTTTGTTTGGTGCGTTGAACTTTCTATTTGTTCCTTTGCCATTGTTCTGACCGGGTTTGTATGCACCTCCACCTGGGCCCCTACATTTGGCTGCCCAGTGTCCTATCTTACCGCAGTTGTTGCATTTAGACTTGGACTTATCTGGTCCCTTACTGCCGGTACGTATAGGTTTATTGAAGCTTGCTTTGTTTGTACTAAAGAATGCTTTCCCTTCTGGGTTTTGGGCATTCTTTCTATGTGCTTCGGCTGTTATGCGCAATCTAATGTCATTTACTTGGTTTGATAACGCGCTGTTATCTTGTAAATCGAATTGGAAACTTACTGATTGGGAGAATGAATCCCATGAGTCAGGTAAGCTTGCAATCAATGTTGTGATCCAGTTGGCTTCAGTGCATGAGCCGGGACTAATATTGTTTATTCGCTGGAACCATCCGCGCATGCGTTGGATGTGTTCCTCAATGTCTTTGCCATCAGTCATTTGGTGACTGAAAAACTTTCTTTGTAGGTCAATGAGTCCGACCGTTCCCTTGACTTGGTAAGTTGTTGCGAGGGCATTCCAAGCGTTGGCGGACGTTGTGCATCCTTGTATTAGGTTTAGTACACTTCCGTCAACTCTTAATCTTATATTAGATAATGCTTTTTGGTCGGCTTTAACCCATTTTGTGTATTCGTCGTTAGTTGCTGTATATTCATAGTCGGGCAATGGTTTGCCCTCGTCATCTTTCCGGTTTCTTTTGGTTTTCAGTACAGTCTTGCTAGGTGCAATAATCGTCTTGTTTACGTAGCCATATAGATCAAGATCTGATAATATGTCTTCCATCTGTATGCGCCACATATTATAATTCTCAGTTCCCCAAAGGGGTGCAATCCGGTGCGTTCCGCTAGCTGCACCGGGGGCTGAAGTGCTTGCTACAGCTTTGGCCATGTTTAATGTACTCAAGTAAGTGTGTTATATATCTATCTATCTACAGTTGGTTATTGAGCGTACAATCGGGGCTCATAACCTGTTGAAATCTTATGTATATAGATGTATATAAATGTATTACTAAACTAAACTAAATCATATACAAAAGTAAAGACAGTAAAAGAGAAGTAGAGATAGAGGGGTTAGGATAGAGGGCTCGTGTGCGGGCCTTTATATATCCCAAGAAACCTACCGAGTCATATGGTAAATTGCTGCGCATATGACTGCGCACTGAATGACTCGTACTTACTGACTCGATTACTGCGCATAGAACATACTAGAAGAATCTAGTATTTACAAGATATTTCAACAGAAATTACATTCTGGGAGCACTTATAATTAGCATACACACATCGGGCCTATCCCTGCGAACGATCTGGTTTCTTTTCTTCACAGAACCACATTGTGTAGTTTAATCGCATTCTCCCTTCTACAGCCTACACCACACCCCAAGTCGAATCTCGAACCTCAGTTCGGGCGGCCCACCTGTGAATCTTACTCTGGGTTGGGTAACTCTTGATCCGCTTTCGTTGATCTATGACCGTGAGATATGTTACATTTCTCTTCTCAGGTGAATAGCACGCACAAATCAAGTATTTCCTTAGTAAGTCAAATGGGTTGGTTGGTTATGAATACTTGAAGTAGTCAGGTTTGCACTATTTTACACTTCGATAACAACCTTTGCGGTATTTGCCCCTGATTGCACGGCGATAACTCCTTCTCCAACACTGTCAAGCCCTTTGAGTGTCTGCTCTGACCGCTTGATTTGCCCGGATTGGACGAGTGGAAATAATTTACCAAGGAGTTTGATTGTATTATTAAGTTGGCCTTCATATTCCTTCTCTCCGGTCAAAACGAAAACCCCTTTGACTGTAAGTTGTTTGAGAAGTATATGCGTTGCGTTCTAAAATAATTTCTGGTTATGCACCACTAAATCCGGGTAAGTATAGGACATACCTTAATCACATAAGGCTCCGATGTGTTATATTGTGAAATAGCTCCGCATACAACCACCCGGGCACCGACATTACATGTATCCAATGCAGCCCGTTAGATTTTATTTTAAGTATATCGCCTTGGTCTATTGAGCTTCTTCCGTTCTTCACCTCTAAGGTCGAGCCGCCAACGTTATCCCAGTAAATATCAATCGGCCCTTCCTTTGCAACAACATCCGCAATGCTTTGTGTCTTGTAACCAAAAGGTACATCGACGCCGATGTCCTCCAAGAATTTAATTTTTTCGTCAGAGCCAACGGATGCTATGACCTTGAGACCTTTCGCTTTGGTGAGCTGAGCTACAAGCCTGTGGCATCGTTAATAAAGAACAATAGCTGATACACAGTCTCTACGTACGACTCAACCGCACTGGCACCTGATGAGACGAATATGGTCTCCCCTTTAACCGGCTTGCCTATAGTCTCGAGCCCGTAAAATGCCGTCATACCTAACCAGCGCAGAATGGCATTTCAATCAAAACTTGTCCGTGATACAAGTGTGTGACCTCTCCTACATACCAGGCATTCCAAGGACGCCAATATATGCAGAGAGCGGGACGTCTGGTTTCTCTTTGATAACTCTAGCCGGATGTTCAGGTCGCAATACATTGTACTCCTGAAATGCTGGTTTTGATGGTATCTTAGAACAGATCCAATCCATGTGTGTACTTACAAAGCTCTTGAACATAGAGTAAATCATCTAGAAAAACTTCGTCTTTCTTGGATTGAATCACCTTCCCGATTCCAAAATCTGTGATCGGCTTACCGATTTTGAAACTATCGACATAGGACTGCGAAGATACTTTCCGCATTCTTCCCCGTAAATGTGGGTCGATAGACAGATATACTGACTTCACAAGTATTCCACCGTTAAGTGTAGCACTATCAAGATCAATTATACTGGTGCCCTTGATAATAGTTTCGTTGAGAACGGGGTACTCTTTAGGGACAGAGTTAAAAATGGCGGCAGAGTTCTGAATTGTAGGCATGAGGGCAACGTGTGGTCGGATCGAACAATCATAGCGTATGCAGGTCCTGCAATTTATACACCCCACCCTTGTTTGTTTTACTTGTAGTTTCCCACGTAGAGGTATATGTCATTACTCAGCCGATGAAGGTGAACATCATCGTGGACGCGGAGATGATCGTCATACACACTGCCACAGTAAGCCAACACAATGGCCGAAGTAATGAACTAATCCGATGGCTGGTTCGCCTGTGGGTGGTCACGGGCCCCCCTCTTGTACCACGTTCAGAACCCACACGGTATTTACGGCGACCGAAGCATAGATTGATTGTAACGCCTAGCTTTTCAATATTATCAACCATTATCAGACAACAGCGGACGGGAAATTCCCCTACTACTCAGGGATGAAGGGCAAATATAGTAAAATATTAACATAAATAGTTATCACTAGTTAATGTTGAAGCATATGTATAGGCAACCAGATGAACAAGCTTAAGACTAAAGAAATACAATTTCCATTTTGCGCTGATCTGGATTTGAAGTTCTGCGATTCGGGGAGTTTTTTCGGAGCCTGCGTGATGTATGCGTATAGCTGATCATTGTCACATTTAAGCTTCAAACAGAAGCTAAAATCTGATGCTCTTGAATGTCCATATGTTACCAAGTTGAATACAGATATAAGTTGGCTCCAGCTACGACGTAGCGAATTGATGCTCGCAGGGAGACGTCCAGTGAGATACAAGTGGTAACAAACACATCACGTAGATACGCATACATGTAATTCAAGTCACGAGGCTAGTATTTCAACAGATGCCAATGGGAACGACACCTAGTTGACACCAAAGACTGAATCCCAAGCCCAAGTGACCGCCCAAATCGACACCTCCCCTTAGGGTATTCATAAAGCTTGAGACTGATCATATTCAAAATTAGCAAATAGATCTGGGATTAGTATTAGCTTTTCTCTGCGTTAAGATTTAAGTTGATGCACATGCACTTTGTGAGAGGGCAAAGATACCTAAAATGGATGATTGTCCTTAACAAGAAGACTTATTTTATTTCTATTCTGCACCACACTATCACGTTCCGAAGACCAGGCCGGGGTGGGGCAAGGTCAGTCAGCACAACCACTTGTCAGACCGTTCTACATCCATAGCGCCAGCTTCGCCTATTCGTGTGAAACGAGCATGCGCCGAACTCGAGTTGCAGGTTGCCCGAAGATTACCCAGGGTTATTTACTAGCATTTACCCCTGTTAATGGACAGGAGATAAAAAATGAGTGGCGATAGCAAAGATCGATCACAATTGGGAATGGTACTGAGTACACGTAGGAAACCTCCATAGCAGCCAAAAGGTGGCGGCAGTGTTTACGGGACCAGCCAGTGTTTGGACTGGGTTAAAATCCTATAGAACAGAAATACGATAGCATTTCTTATTACAGGTAGTTATCTAAGTTACCCCTTTTCATAAAGCTAGGCGGATGCATACAGTGGAGATAAGTTGGCAATGGATCGAGGTGCCAGATTTATTAGGAAAGCATTAATATATTTATCATGACTACCCAAGATAATACATGCATGTGGCAATATAGCAGGGAGGGAGAAACAAAGCAAGCGCCATCAGATTAGGAAGACTGAACAAGCCCAATGTGCCGAGCCATTGCCGTAGGCGCACATCAGTCATACATATGGGCCTAGAGTTGCCTCTCGCGCTTTGTGTATTTGACATAGAATGTTTGATCTTTCGGTCGCGCCTGAAAGTCAATGCTATACGTCAGTTTTGTTATTCAACAGTTAATATGATTCTTACTTGGTAGATGTTGTTCCTGTCTGGAACAGTAACAGATGGATCTGGCTTTTTGTCAACAGAATCCACAATCTCGTAGTCATACTGAATAATGGGGTGAGTTTAGTATATGGACTATACATATACGTATAAATTTACCAAGGTCAAAAAAGAGCGCATATAGCCTTAATTTCATATTGAGCAAAACGCTTTCCTAGACATGGGTGACGCCCAACTCCTGATGATATAATATTAGTGATTTAATTTAGTGGCATTTCCCGCACAATTATCAGATTGGCTTACCCCATCCGAGGAAGGCATGGGCCTGAGATTTATCTTGTCCAGACGAATACCGGCTCGGGTCAAATCTAGTGAGTAAATGTTTAATTTGCTCATAGAGAAACGGTAGCTCTGGAACTCACTTGGTAGGGTTAGGATAGATCTCGGGGTTATTATGAGTCTCCCCCGCAGAGTAAACGAGGAAGGAGCTTGGTTTGGAAGAAAATATGATTTACTAGTAATAACTGAAAGTTGAGTTCTGCTTACCCATTTGGAATCTTCCTTCCTCCAAGTTCCAGATCGCCATTGACAACCCGGCGCAATAGTGCCCCAGAAGCAATCAAGCTGTTATCACACACGTATGAGTAAATGAACTCGATTCCGAAAGCATGCTGAGTGGGAAGAATTACCGGATAGTCTCACGTAGGCACGCCTGGAGTCACGCGATGTCAGCAGTCGAACTTGCCTTTGGTCAAGAGTATGCTCACTTCCAAAATGGGCATTTCATTTTCCCATCCCTGAGGAGGAATCTTCGATAGACGCTCTCCGACTGTTCCATAGCTCTCCGATACCGGAGCGTACTTGTTGAGCAAACCTTGAAGTTCTTCGACTACCTTTTGTTTCCACTGCGGCTCTTGATCCAGGAAGATAAAGATCCAAGCACTCATCAGTCCGCTATTGACTATGCCGGCGAAAAGGACAGACATAATGAACTGAAACCTTATGAGTACCTGCATCATACTATTCTGTAGCATATAAACACCCACAGTGATAACCTCCGTAGTCGAGTCACCAAGGTCCATAAGAACCTGCAGTGCATCTTCTTCTCGGCGATCTTCGCTTCGGCGCGCTTTGATAATACCATCAAATAAGTTATAGCTGGAATATTTGTGTTTAGCGACAAATTGTTGAGTTCACCGTAATACTCACATTTCTCCTGTAGCTGAAACCTTCCGCTTTCGAGCGTCAGATGGTAGCCACGGGAGAAGAACAGATGTAGGCGTCGTGCCCGTCTCAACACGCCAATATAATTGCTCCAGCTCTTTGCATTTTTCAACCGAGTCTGCTATCTCCCGGGCGGCAGCAGCTCGAATAGTAAGCTGAAAAACTACTGAATAGATTACTTCGAATGGATCGAATTTGCCGGTCTCGCCCCAGTTGACCGTATTTCGTTCAATATCAGACATGAAAGATGGGGTGACTTCATGTGAGAATCAGTACTGTAGGTATCGAGGGACTATAGAAACGACTACTTACGGTCTGCCAGACGATCCATCCTGAGAAGAGGTGATAGCCGACGAAGGAAAAACGACAGACTTTCTTGATCGTTCCTCTCAACTTCGTCTGCGACGATGTCCTTCACGTTCGGTCCCTTGAAGAAGCAACAGCCTTAGCCATGAATATTACCACGATCAGCGCAGCTGTATACTTACCCCACCGAATAAGAGGCGATAGCTATCAAGTAGTTTCAGTACGGATTGGGTATAGAACTTTGGGTTATATTTCACTCTTACCCTTCACTGAAGCTAAGGTCCTTCTTATCAAAAAATACTTTGCGGGCCTGTTCTCCTCTGAGTGCTACAACTTGGTGCTGATCATTCCCCTCGTCAGCCTCAACACATGGTGCACTAAGTAAGATAAGCTTACCCTCAATATGTTGAAACCAAAGGCAGTCTCATTTGGTAAGCTATCAAATCCTTCTTTCAGGAAATCTACGGGAAGTCAGGAATAGTATTTAGAGGAAAGCTAATCAAAATGCTCCGGAACGATCCCTACCATGACGTCTGTGCATATGGTTAGAATTGCTTTGGGACCTCCGTTCGAAATGCTTACTTGGTGAAGAAGGCCCATTGTCCGATGATGGGCCAACCTGATACCCGCTTGAGGGTGCTACTATCAGTCTTGAGAAGATACCAAAGCAATCCAACAGCTGCAGTTGCTGCAGTGCCGGCAACGAGTTGGTTGTTTCCCGACAGTTGGGTATTCAGGTGAAGGTCGAATGGAAAAGACGAGGAGGAATTCATCCTAAAGAATATGTGAGTCGATGTCGTATGTGTGGGTAGATATTGATTATTCTCTTTTCCCAAGCAACGCCGTTTTATACAGAAGGAGCGGAGGATAGGGCCAAAGATTATCCAATCATAAGCTAGGGATATTGGTTCGAACCTTTCAATACCGCCTGGTTCTATCCTTGGGGGCAACGAAAAAGAACCAAGTCGGGGCCCGGAGGCGAACCGCCAGGCGCGCGCAGCCCGGTAAGCTAGCGCTTCTTTCTCAAATCACGACTATTTACAAATGCATATCAAACGTAAATTGGCAGTGGGTGAAACTATCGTATTGTCAAGCTTGAGCAAATATACAGTAGACTCTCGTTCCATGCTCGTTGATGGGCTCCAATTCAAATTATTGTTTCTAGGGCTCGCCGGGATGATTTTAGCTTTATAAGCACCTTTGTAATCAGCGGCTTTTGAGCTTTCTGTTGGCTTTGGATGGCACACACGCGCAAGACGTGCCAATGCTACATTAAAATAGACACATATTATATGTAGAGAGCTTAAAGAGTAAAAGATGAATGAAATACACATAAATGAAATAAGTGGAGAGGCCTTAGAGCCTAGCATGCTCAAGCATTCTTTGGATCTCGTCTTCAGGTTTCTCCCCAGGAATAATGGTGACAGACCCGCAGCCCGTGGAGGATTCACTCGTACCGCTTCAAGAAGTGACGTTATGCACGATCACCTGTGCATAGATGGAATTGCATACATATACGCATTCACTCATCTGGTAGTATGCACGGTACCACACCGAAGTATAGGCTATGTACCGTACCGGGAACCATCGCGTTCAATACAAACCTAGGCAGAATCTGGCATTTTATTATTTCTATATTATTTTGTTATATTTTACAGTCAAAAACGAACTTTTGCGCGAAGCTAGACTGCTGGAAGAACATTGCACAAGGATTCATGCAAACTAGCGTGAAGACAGTGGCTGTGCATAAAAGCCAGGCGGAATCAGACAAAATGAAATAGTCTGGCAAACTGCCATCGAGAAGCGAAACGCGAGCATGGAACGAGCGAGCATGGAACAAGAGTCTACTGTATCTGCAGGTCTGTAGTTCCAGGTGCTCAGCTTACGAAGCCATCCGATTAACTCTGTAGCCATGTATTCGCCTCGTTAATCGTACCACTGACTCTGATTGCTTCAATTTCTTTACAAACGCGCGAGTGCGCGTAGGTATCTGACGGCTGATTGGTTGAAATACTATTGCGCTGACATCGCTCTTTAGGTTTCGGACCTGACGCTAGTATGGGCTTATGCAGTTGATGGTTTAGGATGAAGCATGATCTCTAACGGCCAGGATTTAACTAATACCTTGAAATATTATACATTAATGTGCTGGGGAGAAATACAAAGTTATCGCACTCACACAATTCTAACCCAAATACATATACAACTATCCACCTGCAAAATTACGAGTAGAACTACAGCTAGGGTTGTCCCGGAAGGAGATTAAAGTAGTCACTAATAGAGATTACTACAAAAAGGGATATGTTTAGATTGTACACATATTTGAAATGAATTGCAACCACAGACTAGTCCATGGCCGTTGCGTGGTATCGACCGCGCGTCTTATAGCTTCGACGCGTCAAAAGATTTCCAGTCAAATTCTGAGCTCGATCCTCTTTGATATGTCCGCAAGTTACATAAATGCCGCATAGTTGGCCGCCCATGAGGGCAGTTCCAGGGCTGGTCCATGCCAGCTAGGTTCCGGACCATCTGCAACACCGTGTCAGAGACGGCGCAATGAATACTTTGGCTTTTACTTACGTTAGTCATATGTCGATGTTTTAGCGCCGTTCCTATCATTATGGAGCTGCGACAGGCGCGCATAGCAAACATCGCACGAGCTTTGGAACATCGTACGGTTTCGCTCGGATTCCCCTCTTTCATTTTATGCAAGATTTCTTCGAGGTCTAAGTAAATAAAATAATTAATATAGCTGTATGAACGGTTGTTGAAACTGACCTTTCATATCGAACATCGTACCCTTGCTCATTGGTTGAGCGACAAGTCGGACTTTAGGCCGCTCACCCTCCACTGCTTCCTTGTCTACTTGAATCACAAACCCGTTCTTGTTAAGTACATCCATATTGTCAATCGCAATTAGCTCGTCTACAATGCTCAGTTCCAGTATCTTAGGTCTGATGAAATAGTTCAGCAAGCATATCTCTAATGTCACGAAGCCCTCACTAGCCTTATAAGTCTCTGAGATTGAATCTTGGTTGTGCGTTGCAAGCGCTCAAAGTTGAACTTCTCGTCTGCTGCATGCTGATCAACGATAAAAAGGTCGTCTAAGAGACTGCCATCAGGTGTCTTTTTTCTTAATCGAACAATAATGAAACCAAGGTTGAATTGCCCCAAGATATCCATAGATAAAAAGTCTTGTTTCTGAATAATTCGGGAAAGTTGTTGTTCAGTCTGCGCACTGTTATCGTTCTCCCAGTCCGTTTTGAGCGTTGAGGATGAATCCGGTGCGGAGCTACTAGAAGACGTTTGCTGAATTCTGTTCTTATATAGTTTTCTAAGCCTTTCAATGTCTACGCTACATCGAGCAGATCGACTCTGCCCTGTCTTCACAAATTCGGTGCCTCTAGCGTCCGGCTCAGGCGTGGGGTGACGCTGACGAGGCTTCTTGGGCGTGCGAGCTGCTGCGACTGGAGTCTTGGGAGTGGTGTTAATTTCAATGATTTCTGGGTCTTTTTCAAGGAAGGAATCCAAAGCATCTTCGTGACGCGCAGAAGCCACACCATCATTAGAGACAGCGGGCGCTTCGTTCTCAACGATTTCATCCTCTTCCTCTGATACAATTATTTCTTGGGCGACAGGCTGACTTCCTGGCAAGGCCATTCCAGCCAACCGCTCCCGAAGTGCGCTCCTTGCAGCTGCCCCCGTCTTTTTCAACACCTTTCCAGCTGGTTGATTCTTTGTTGAGACAGGGGCAGGATCACTTGAAGGGGGAGAATCGGGGGGCGCTGATTGTCCAGAGCGAGGAGGCGTAGAGGGTGGAAGGTCGGAAGAATGAAATTGAGACGATGAAGAAGCACCTGTTCGATGCCTCCATGATGCTGTTGATGTCGAAAGAATAGCTTGTACCGATTTCGCAGGCGACGAATATGCGCTTGTAGGCATGGTTTCAACTGGAACAGAAGGGGCTAATGGAGGACGAGCGGGAGAGGGAGACCATATCTCCGTAGGTGATTCGGGTCGAAAAAGTTGATTGGGCGTCTTCAGCGGGGCTGGGGTGGAGCCTTTCGGTACTGAAATTCCATCCTTGGGGTCAGTTTCTGGTGATGCGAGACGAATTTTCTTGTTTGGTCGGGGAGGATTGGGGGCGAGGATTTGAGGTGTCAGTCTGGTTTGTGTAGTATCGTCCTCCTTAATCTCATTTGAATTGTTTTTAGATAATTTTCCGTCGTTAACCTCGTAGGTTGAGCGAGCGTCTGAAAAGGCTGCCTCTATAGCAGTCTGAATTGGGATGTTCAATCGACTGACATGGCGGCAGACGGGTGGAAAAGTACCTTTAGAGAAGCAATCAAGCCGGCTTCGTTGTGCAACATAATCATGCGTTTATCAGGGCTAACATTAATATCAAATGTCTCTGTTATGGAATCATTCAAGGTGCCCGGCGCTGTACAATTGGCTACGTACCACTGGGTAACTGGAAGTCAACAACAATCATTGGCATTTGCGTCGGATTGAAGGATTTGTAGATCTCATTAAACGCCTTTTGGATCTATGATTCATCGTCAGAGATTTGAAATGATGGCCAAAACTAGTCAAAAGATTGCCGTACCTGTTTAGGTTCGAAAGGTCTTCCATTTAAATAAAAGAATTGTCTTTCGCTGGTTAGCCGCCCCGACATGTGAGCAAACTTGGAAATAAGCCCCCGAACCCGAACGTGCAGCTCATCACTTTGATCGCGTTTCAATAATCTTTATTGCTTTATGGACAACTGAAACACACCTCATTCCTTCGCCTTTCTTCCCAATCTTTTTTACGATAGATTTCTCGGGTGGAACAGTAAATTCGAGTTCTAAAGGAACAAAGTGATCCAGCGTCTTCGGTCCCCATACCTGAGATACACTGGCCCGTAGGCGTTGAACCGGGTCAACATTCGCATCAGGCTGTACCAGCGGGGCTGATTGAACCTGATTCTGGCGGGGTCTAGTTACGTGAGATTGGCCCCATCCAAATAGTGACCAATTACCTACCCCTTGCCTGATTGGTTGCTGACTGTTAGCCTTACACCCCTCGGTGCTCGTGTCGAGCCCATCCACGCGCCACCAACGGAAGGAACAAGTGCGTAAGCTTGTAGTAATTGAAGAGCACGACCAAAGTCTCGTTTGATCATTCGTTCGAGCTCACGCCTACGGACGGGAAGAGGGGCAAATAGCTTTTCAACGAGGACTGTTGTGCCACGCTAAGATACATGTCAATCGAGGGAAGAACAGATTGTGAAAGATACATACCTGACGAGCAACCTTCTTGGACGAATTTTCCAGTTCGCCACTTTTCGCAAACTGAAGGACGGTACCCATGGGAGCTTCCTCTGCTGTTGCAGTAGTAATTGTTACTTGCTGACATAACGCACACAGGCTGGCCAGTGCCTCGCCGCGGAACCCGAATGTTTGAACGGACAAGAGATCGTCTAATTGTGAGATTTTGGAGGTGTGATGTTTTCGCGCCACGGCAGCATAATTGGCTTTGTCGATGCCACTCCCATCATCGATTACTTCGAAGCTTGTAAGACCTTGGTCCTTGAATCTGACCTCTGTATTTCAAGCTATAAGTTCGGTGGCCATAAGGATTAACACAGGTCCTGAACTTGCCTATATTCGACGCGCCTGCATCCAGGCTATTCTCAACCAACTCTTTCACAGCAGTCGCTAGGTCGACAACAACTTGGCCAGAGGTAATTCGGTGAACGGATTCTTTATCTATGGAATTGATTGTCTGTGTGGTATCTGGCATTCCCAGGGATATATATAAAAGCCAAAACCTGAACTCGGTCCAATGTGGAAGTTGAAAGGAGCCTCGATCGACGACACAGCCACTGACCTTTGATATTTGATTAAACTACATCATTGACCGGGTTTGCAAGTGTTCAGCACTTGCAAACAAATTATCCGTAGCACATTTCAAGTCTTGATGTAGCTCGTGTGCAAATTTATATCTGCAAATGTAACCAAGCTTATGTATAAAGCACTTAGCCAAGCGATAATTTGTAAGTTATAATGTTGACAACAGCCACGCTAACAAGTGCCGCGTTAATAACCAGTAAGCCCCCGGGACTTTTTAACTGTACCTTAAATCACGCACAAACCAAACATTAAAGATCCATATGCAGAATGTAGGATGCGCGAAATGCTTCGGGGCAATAACCCGATACAGTACTTCCGTCTCAAATGTATCCACATTCCAAAGAGTGTTTGTACCCCTTTCAAATTCACAAGTTATACCTATCATACTATCTAACTTTATTATGTAGGAACCACAAGAGGGTGTATACGGCATCGTAATTTACCATCAATTGAATAGGAATCCTGTGTATTGAGACTTATCTGGACCATGTGTTCAATGTCCAATACTACTCTGTTCGATTCTATCAATGAATTCATAATATGTTATAATTTATAGCGTTCGCAAGAGAATAATAGTATCCCAATAGAGCATATACAGCTTTCATCTCATCAAGCTACTCTAGTAGTGACACTCAGGCTCATGGAGCGATGTTGCACTAAAAGAGAACATAGATTTGTGTGTTGAATTCTGAGATCAACGGAGCTTGGATAATAACACCGTGGGATTCAGGCGACGCTAATGAATAATGCCTTTAAGTATCTTTAGGGCTACGAAACTCGTATGAGCCGAAAAGGACGATGATTGGCCAGCATGATACGTTGTGCATAGTAATTAAAGCTATTAGGATAAGGATATTTCAACCCTTCGGTAGCTCTCGAATCCAATTTGCTGCGTAATACATCTAAGGGGCATCACTTCTGAGTCTGAAGGATCCATTTGCGCCTCTCCTCGACCGCCTTCTCCTCCTCCTCTTTCGTCATAGGAGGACCCTGAGGATCTGGGATGTCTAACCCGCTCTTGACCTGAGGCCTCTCTGAAACGCGTTTGACCCAAGCCTTAATCTGTAATCAGCCCATCGACAACTCAACGCTTTCAACTAAATTATGCTTACATCTAGGTTCGGAAATTCTTCTAGGCTTTCTATGCCTACCCAGGAGCTGAAACGAACCCAAGGGTATGTGTTGATATCAGCGATACCATATTTACCCTTGCCTAGTCCAACAAGGTATTCCCGGTCGACTAGACGGTCGTTAAGCACTAGTTTCAGGTAGGATTTTACAATTATTATGCCTTGAAGCAATCAACGTGTTGGAGCTATATGCTTACCTGAGTACAGGCGCTTTGTTTCATTGATGTATCCTAGAGATTTCGCATCACAGTCAGATTTTTTACTTACCCCGCTTCACTCGGCCATGATTGAAATTAACATACTGTTGATTGCATACGGTCTGAAGAAGAAGGTTAGTGATTGGAAAATAACAAGCAAGGTATATCTAGGGCTTACATTTTCTCGACTGCATACCGATAAAAGTGGCCAGCCTGACCTTGCATCGGACCAATGCCCCCATGCTACGATTACCAGTCACGTCATGAGCGATGCAGACTTTTTCACAAGAACTTACAGTAAAGAACAGCCATTGCAACTGCTCCGAGTACAGATCCGGGTCTATTACTGGGTCGTAACTGAACTTGCGCTCAACATCGTAATGCTGCGAAGCAATCAAGAGTCGGTAAAACAGTTGAGACAGAGGGCGCTGGCACATACCTGTGCAATATAGAGCAAAATGGCTGCCGATTCGAATACAGCAAAGTTGTCACGCGAGCGATCGACCAAGGCTGGGATCCGTCCATTGGGATTAATCTGTAGTGTGTCAGAATAGGAGACCGAGGATAAGACTCCTAAGCAAGATACCTTTAGAAACCACGGCTCTTTTTGCTCGGTTTTCTAGATAGGTGTAGCTGAAATTAGCATACAGGAAGAGAATGCTGGCTGATAGCATACATGAAAATCGATTTTGTAGACCTCATATTGGAAATTATATGCTTCCTTGAGCTCTTCAAGAGCAATCGATACCTTGTGCCCTGAACGAACCAAGTCGTTGGGATATATTCAGCGAACAGAAACTATGACGAACCGTTTGGAGTACCGGCAGTATATAGCAACGGTGAGCTGGGAGACATAGTCGGGTGAAGTTTCGGTAGTTCGTGTATGACACAGGTCTCAATTGGGTGGTTAGTGCTCAGCAGGAGATGATCTCAAATTTATTTATACTAATAATTCGGGGATGCTTACCGAGCTCTATGTATGATTGCTCAGCTCCATCACGGGCTCACTCAGCAACCCAAGCCTAAGCGCCATGAAAAAGCGCCAGGACGACCCAACAAGTGAGCGAGTTTCGCAATTTATGGTATTCCTATGTGAAAATCCAACCAATAACCTATATTTAGAGGCGCAGCTGAGGTTTGAGGGCGGGTTCGCAATCACAAAGTGAAATCATAAGATCGTGGTTTCCCCTAGAGCTCAGGAGTAATTACCAAGCTCATACAATAGGTTACGCCTGCCGGTCATGTATACGGGCACATACACCCGCAATCCATGCATACGGACAAAAGGTGACTATCCGGTAACTAACCCGAGTTGGCTTGGTCGCCTCAAAGGATTTGGATGTGACGCCAGCAAGTCCACCCTCGTGATATCAGTACCAGCAAGGTATTTTAGATTTCGTTTTAAGTGGTCGAATCAAGTACAAGGGGCCATGGAAAAGGTCGACTTGCTATAGGGGAACTGTTTCAGGAAATTGACCAGAGTTCAATCAACTTGGGCTACTTCTAGTACGCATCCGTTGAGCCGTCATGACAAAGTTGTAAGCCAGGAGTGAGTACGTGAAATTGGTGTGAAGTTTCAAAGTTAGCATTTATCAATCGCTCGATCACTTGTCGAGTGTTAAACATATGCTACTTGACAATGATCAAGGATCTCCGATGAGAGGTACCATTCAACAGGGTATGGCGAGGAAGGTCCGGTGGAGACAAGTATCATTTTGAACCCTTTCTGAAGAGACCAATGGTTCTGTATTGGGTCTGCGAACGATCACGAGCGATCGGCGTGAGCACAGCCACTCATTACCCCGGTTACCTCATTGATCGAAGTCAGCAGTCAAGGAGTGACTCAAGAGTCAGGACAAGAGTCAGATACTTGGGTTTGAGCCCAGAAAGAAGATACACCATGCAATTAGGTGTTGCTTAGTATCAGCAGGCCTGTTTACAATAGTGCATTGTTATGGAAGAGTGTAAAACAACGGATTAGTAATATCAGGCTGATGCCATAATCTGGAGGGGGTCCTTAAGTCTAGACTTCGTCTTTGTTTGTCAGGTACGACATAGGCAATGTTTTGGAATTTTCCATGGCACAGGAGAACCAAAGCAACAGTCGCAGGATGAAAGGAGTATGCATAAACAGCGAGTATCTGCCACAAGGTATCTTGCGAGTTATGTCTTCATACCTCATGTTCGTAGCTGGCATGAAATGTCTTTGAAATGAATTCGGAATAACGCGCCCTGACAAGCCCTGTGAGCAAACACAGCCATCGGGCCCCTGGCATAAGGACCTCCACCACACTTGACTTGTTTTGATAAAAAGCCATTTTTTCTCCGGGGTCACTTGTATTTTCAGCCCTAAAGGTTGGCCATGGACCAAGCAAACCAATGGCCCCAATGGGTGTGTCCTTTGGATCCAGAAAGTGGAGTATATCCTGTATGGAATGTAAGTCGTGTGAGGACAACCGACACAATTGCAAGATGCTGACCTCGTATCTACCAATCTTCCGGCTCCATGACCGCACAGGATCTAACGAACGAATGCATACGAGATACATATACGCTTGCAACTCCAGTATTCCTTGCGATTTGTATATTATTATATCACTCGGTCTCCACCCTGAGGACAAACTCTTTTTCTCGGATCCAACTTCAATCTTCACGTACCACACTTTGTTCCATATTCAAACCTTTCTTAACACTCGAAGAGGCTGAGGCTATAGAGTATGAAACTAAAGGAGATAGTGACGTAGGAGTGGTACCCACCAAGCGCTCTGGATCCCCCATATGGAAGACAATTACACTTGTTCTTGTCGCACTGCTCGAGACTGTCGCTTGGACTATCCACGGATGCTACCTCTTATTCTTGACCTCCAACACTCGGGGCAATATTTGGTCCTCCTTGTTGGCCCTTGCCACCGCCGCCTCATGGGTCTACGCAGCCATCCGGCCTGTCACCCGAAAACGCGTGGCGACGCCAATATATGATCTACTTATCTTTTACGTCGTACGATTTGCCGTAGCTATCGTTTCTGCAGGCTCTCTTCTATTCTCCTCTTATGTTTACCGGGACTACATTCCACGGCCACAGATCGTTGGCCTTGCTGCCGATTTTACCGCCATTTTGGTTGGCCTCAGTGTTCTCCTTAGCTTCCCGATGGGTATCCCCAGTGTTCATGTCGACGCGGGAGAAATAGGATCGGTGAGTTCGCTTGCGATCCAATTCCGAGTATGACCGACTGACGCTGGGCAATCAAGTCTATCAGCCCAGAAGATTTTACCACCGTCTGGGGATGGTTCACGTTTACTTGGGTCGGCCCATTACTCAAACGCGTGAGCATATAACCGCAAGCTCATCAGAAGTAACGATTTGTAACGAATTTTGATAGGGGTCGGCAAAGACATTAGACGAATCTGACGTCTGGAAGCTATCTTCGACGCTCCGCTCTAAACCTCTCTTCACCGCGTTTTCGTCCATCAAATCATCCAAGCTCCCTCCTTCGTCCTGGGGCTCAACATGGACATTGGCCAAACACCTCTTGCGTGCCAACTCGCGCGACCTCGCACTGGAAGCCATCCTCACATTTTTCAGCGTATTCTTCGACTACCTTGGCCCCTTCTTCCTCAAGCGCATTCTCGATGCCGTGGAGTCACATGAGCCTGAAATGCGGGCTAGGGCATATGTGCTGGCGGGGTTGGCTTTTGTCAGCCGCCTTTTGAAGGTGTGTTATTTCGTGATTGGGCAAACTGTGCCGTGAGGCATTTATTCAACCAATACGATCAGGCCCAGGCGGATGCGCAGCACATGTGGCATGGACGCCGAGCCTCTACTCGAACTCGCTCGGAGATTATGGCAGCGGTATATGACAAGGCACTCAAGCGCAAGGACGCAGCTGATATGTCCGGTAATAAAAATAAACAAATATCCAAGGGCAGGAAGAAAAAAAGGACCCGATGAAGCAAGAAAAGGCGGGTATTGGCAAGGTGCGTATCTTTATTACCTTCAGTATGAGCCATTTGTGAAATGGCTTGGCTCGTAGATAGTTCAGGTTATGTCCGCCGACGCAAGTCGAGTCGGAAAAACAGTGAGCGGCGCGTATTATATCTATGCCGCACCATTCGAGCTTATATTTGCGTGTATTCTCTTGTACCAGTAAGTGGCATACATTTCAAGTCGAGAAACTTGCTTCAACGATCGTTTCAGAGTTCTCGGCTGGTCCGCGTTTGCGGGGTGTTTTGTACTTGTACTTGCCATGCCTCTGAATCATTATTTATCAAAGCGCAGTGTTGCAGTAAGTATTTGAATTGGTTTGTTTATATTCGAACTAATATACATTGCGACGCAGCTCACACGCGGGTTAAGCCATGCAAGGGATAAACGAATGAACGCTTTGAATGAATTGATTCTGGGTGAGATATCTATGTTTGTCTTGGTTATGGTTGTGTCACTAACGCTTTCTTAGGCGTTAAGTTTATCAAAGTAAGCGCTTTAAGAATGGTCAACTGTGAATGTATATTGACTGTTTGAAGTTCTTTGCTTGGGAATCGCAATGGATTAAGAGAATTACGAAAAGACGACAGAAGGAGCTAACCTGGCTCAAACATGGTAAGTCACATGTTTGCTTGAATAATGGTTGGCACAACTGACGTGCTTGTCATGACATAGAGCGAATCAATCAAATGATGTTTAATTTCGTGTGGCAATTAGCGCCTACTATGGTAGCGGTGGTGTCGTTCACGTCATACATCGCCCTTGGGAACGAACTCACCGTATCAGTGGCGTTTACTGTATGTACAACGGTGAACCAGGCCATCTTATTACTCATACCAGAATACTCCCAGTCTATCGCGTTGTTCAACATGCTCAAGAACCCGCTGAATATTATCCCTCAATGGATTGTGACAACCATGCAAGCTGGCGTTTCCCTTGCGCGTATCGCTGCCTTCTTGAGCGAAGATGAAGTGCCGGACATAGTGTCATCTCTCAAAGGGTCACCGCGGTTGTCCGCGTCCCAAGGTGACCAGATGCGTATCGTTGATGGATCATTCATGTGGAATTCTTCGATAATTCAATCGGCTGAGGGGCAAGAGCAATCGAGACGGACGCTTTCGTTTGAAGGTGACATCAGTGACGATGAATCAGAAATGTTTTTCGAGCTTCTTGATATTGACTTGGCTATTCCTGAAAACAAACTCACCCTCATCACTGGTCCAACAGCGTCTGGTAAAACGGCCTTGCTTATGGCCTTGCTAGGAGAAATGACTCAAACCAGCGGAGAGTTGTATTTACCTAAAAGCGAAGGTATCAGTTTTGCGGCTCAAACAAGCTGGTTGGAGCACAAGAGCATCAAGGTAACATCTCTATTATTGTTCATGATCGCCGATGGCTGATATAAAGTTGCCGTAAAGGATAACATCCTATTTGGAACTCCGTACGATGAAGAGCGGTACAACCTCGTCCTCGAGTGCTGTGCTCTAAAACCCGATTTGGAGATTTTCGAAGATGGAGATTTGACCGAAATTGGCGCTCGGGGTGTTAGTCTATCTGGTGGTCAGAAGGCTCGAGTTGGTACGCGCGTGCATCATCTCGGAACTAACCATCGAAGCTCATGTTGATGTTTAGCATTGGCACGAGCCGTCTATGCACATACCAAACGTGTCCTGTTAGATGATCCTTTGGCTGCTGGTACGCTCCTTCCGTTTACATTTGTTCACAGCATTATTGAAATTGGGTCGGGCAATAAGTTGATAGCCATACAACACGTTTCTTGATTGACAAGTTGTTCAAGGGACCATTGTTAGAGAACCGTACCGTGGTATGTGTGTTGATGGCAGATTCTTGTCTGGAGCTGATGCTGGATCCGTCCAGATTTTGGTAACACATCATGTTGAGCTAATGCTGCCATGTGCGCACTATGTTGTTCGCATGTACGATGGCCGAATCGACATGCAGGGTGTCGTCTCTGAGCTACAAGAACAAGGCCACTTGGATTATGTTGCGCTCGATGCTGATGCCTCAACCAGCTCAGAACCTGACATAATTGACTCGGGAAAGAATATGATTGATTCGGCTGCTGAAGCCCTGAATTCACCAACCTATAGGCGAACCTCTTCTCCTATCCAGGAAATACCGAAGGCCACAGAAACCATAACATCAGCACGGGAATCCCGTTTTGCGGCAAAGGCCGCGCGACAACGCACGGTGTTTACCGCGCGGGTAGAACCGCCCCCTAGTAAAGGACCAAGGAAATTAGTCCAAGACGAATCGCGGGCAGAGGGCAACGTCAAATGGCGAATCTATAAGACCTACCTAAAGGCATCGTGCGTACCAATCATTCGCTAACTGGATTTGGTCACTGATGAATTTGATTGTAGAGGTTATTTTTCTTGGGTCGTCCTACTATTTTTGATTGTAGGATACCAAACATTCGGTGTGGTGGAGAGGCTATGGTTAAAAACATGGGGTGAAGCATATGGGGTCCATAATTCGACCCGGAATCACCACAAACATACACTTAGTGCCGCGCACTATCTCAGCCACCCCAATGAATTCGAGGAGATACAACACGTCTTTGGTTCCCAAATCCATCCATCCATTTATTATGGTAATTTGTCCCGTGCAGACATCAGTAGCCTGCATGCGGAGTCTATGTCGGAGTGGCATTTGCCTTCCGCCAACTCGGATCCGTATTTTTATGTTGGTATATATGCTGGGATCGTGTTTGCTGCTGCGGTTATGGCAACGGTTAACTCTACTGTTCAAGTGAGTGAATGAGTTCCGATTTGGGAAGCCCCATCGCTCAATCATTTATGGCGTTACGGTAGTTTACAGCATCGCTCCGCGCTTCGAGGCACTTGTTTAATGAACTATTAAGAACGTAAGTTTGCATGGCCCTATCTGGTCACAGCCCACTGACTTGTTTGTCCAGTATTGTATACGCCCCAATTCGTTATTTCGATGTTACTCCAGCTGGGCGGTAGGTGGCACCCGTGCAAACATTGATTCGGGTAAATTTTGACGACCTCTGTATAGAATTCTCAATAGGTTCGGTAGAGATGTTCAAACTGTCGATTCATCCCTCTCCAGCTCGCTCCGTAACTGCTCGCACTGGCTTGCAACGTTCTTCGCCGGTTTGTTCACCGTATCCGTAATTCTTCCTCCTTTCCTTCTACCCGCAGCGATCATTGCATGGTTGTATTATCTCATCGCGTTGAGTTATGTCCGCACCGCTCGAGACTTGAAACGTATGGAGTCGAATAGTCGGAGCCCGATTTTTTCAAGTTTTGCCGAGGTAGGTGGGGTGTAAGTGAACTTTACCTTGTGCTAATGTGTGCGTTAGGTTTTGGAAGGTATCGTCACCGTGCGAGCCTTCTCAGCTGAACAGAGGTTCTTTGATAAGCTACATAAGCAAGTAGACGATACGAATACGATGTGGTATCATTTCTGGTTAGTCTCGATCTCATGTTGACGATTACATCACAAAACTCACTTGTGTTTATAGGATGCTGAACAGATGGTTAGTGTTTCCCTTGCGACGAACTAACCTGCCTAACTTGACCATGTCAGGCTCCTCCTTCATTTCGACGCCCTCGCCTCCTTGAGTGTGTTCATTACCACTATCTTCGCAATTTCGGGGCTTTTAGGAAATGGGTTGGCTGCAGTGACGATTACCACCGCCATGTCGTTTACGCAGAGCGTGTACTGGTGTTGCCGAACTGCCACCAGTGTGAGTGCCCAGAGTTTGGGAGGTCTTTGTGATACTGATTCAGTTGGTCCAGCTTGAGATGGACCTGAATTCCGTCGAACGAGTAGTCGAGTGCGTTCTCTGTGTTGTAGTCGTCTTTTGGATATTGAATTTTTGGACAGGTATCTTGATCTCCCTCAGGAACCTAACGGAAAGGACTGCCCGAAGCCTCCAGCTCATTGGCCATCTAACACGTCGAGCGATGCGCTCATCGCAGTTGAAAACCTAGTGATGAGATATTCTCCAGAATTGGACCCGGTGTTGCATGGTGTATCGTTCAAGCTCCGTCCGCGGGAAAAAGTGGGATTGCTTGGGCGCACGGGTAGTGGCAAGTCGGTGAGTACATTTTAAGCGACCGATGGTCAGGGTGACTGAAATATTTATTGTCAATGATAGACGCTGGCGATGAGTGTGAGTATTTTGGAAAATTGAAGATAGGCGACAAATTGAATCCGTTATCGTTACGTAGTTCTTGCGGTTCGTTGAGCCAAGTGAGGGAAGCATCCGGATCGACGGCTTGGACATTACGAAAATATCACTACAAGACCTGAGATCCAAAATCGTATGTAATGCTCACAAACTGATTGAAAATACTGACTCGCCATCACAAGACCATTATTCCACAAGATCCTGTGCTCTTTTCTGGAACAGTGCGGTAAGGAAATCAGACTCAGTGCATCGCCACCTGGACCCGGTTGTTTACGCACGTGCGCTTCTTTTTCCAGAGAGAACCTCGACCCATTCAGGCAACACACCGACGCAGAGTGCCTGGATGTGCTTCATCGTGTTCAACTCACAGCACCTGTTATCTCGGCACGAACAACACCCGGATCGACACGTCCGCCATCCCCGACTTCGTACCCCTATGATGATGAAGGGTTGCTCGACTCGAGATTAACCGTGTCGCTTCACACTCGTGTTAGCGCCGGTGGGGCGAACTTTAGCCAGGGCCAACGTCAGTTGTTCTCCCTTGCCCGAGCGCTACTTCGGAGAAATTCGGTGAGTGGCAGAGGAATGAAACAAATTCGTTTGCTGATTGTGTTTAAAGATTGTAATCATGGATGAGTCGACATCAAGTTTGGACTATGCGACCGACCAGAAGATCCAAGATACGATTCGAGAAGAGTTCCAGGATGCATTGACAATTACGGTGGCACACAGAATACGTGAGTGCAGTGGGCCACGTCTCAAATGACTCGATTTGGCTGACCCGAGCAAACAAAGGAACCATCATTGATAACGACCGACTGATGGTGCTGGACAAGGGACACATTATCGAGTTTGATACACCGTGGAATCTAATTGAGCGTGAGGGCGGGTTGTTTAGGGAAATGTGTCTCCAGAGCGGAACATTTGCGGAGCTCAGGGCTGCTGCTGCGGTCAAGGCGGGGGTTACCTTAGAATAGGGCTAATGTGTACGTTGAATGCGGTGATGTGTGACGTTAGGGAATAATCTATTCAATGCTTTGTCATCGGAATGCTGTGTTTGTGTGTCCGGCTGTGTCAAGGGCAGATCACGTGTTGGGGCCACTTATAACTCGGGATCCCTGGTAGCTTGGGCGCCAACCCTCTCCGCGTTTTAACCACCACCAAGAATGCCACCCCAGACCGTGCCGTGCCAGGTGCGAGCGATGGGACTAGTTTAGTCGGATTTGTATGCTGATTTACATACAGTACCGAACGGGCAAGACGCTCGGAAGCGGCACTTACGCCGTCGTAAAGGAGGCAGTCCATATCAAGACCAACAAGTACTATGCTTGCAAGGTCATTAACAAGAAGCTCATGGAGGGTCGCGAGCACATGGTAAATGGCTCATTAATCTCGCACTAATTCGGCGCTAATTGGAATTGATAGGTACGCAATGAGATTGCGGTGCTGAAAAAGGTGTCGAGCGGACACAAGAATATCGTGACTCTTCACGATTATTTCGAGACGGCCCACAACCTCTATCTCGTATTCGACTTGTGTACGGGTGGCGAGTTGTTTGACCGCATTTGCGCCAAGGGCAATTACTACGAGGCCGATGCCGCCGAGCTTGTCCGGACCATCATGCTCGCTGTTCAGCACATCCACGATGCGGGCATCGTTCATCGTGATCTCAAGCCCGAAAACTTGCTGTTCCGCACCAAAGCGGAGGATGCAGATATCATGATTGCTGATTTCGGTCTCTCTCGCGTCATGGACGACGACAAGTTCACCCTCCTTACTGAAGTCTGTGGTACTCCAGGCTACATGGCTCCCGAGATCTTCAAGAAGTGTATGTTGATATTCTTTATCCCCCTAACTAAACTCATATTTTAATAGCCGGTCACCACAAGCCCGTCGACATCTGGGCAATGGGTGTCATCACATACTTCTTGCTGTGTGGATACACGCCATTTGATCGTGATAACCAACAGCAAGAAATGGAGGCCATCATCCGTGGCGACTATCGCTTTGAGCCAGGTTTGATAGTCTTGGCGCTTGGTGTCTAGTGACTAATATTATAACCTCCGACAGCTGAGTATTGGGCTAACGTCTCCGAGACTGCCAAGGACTTTGTTCGTTACTGCCTAACCATCGATCCTAACAAGCGTCCGACCGCCGCTCAGGCACTTGAGCACAAATGGCTAGTTGACATTTCTCAGCACTTCGTGCCTGAGAGTGAGACAGGCCAGCCCACCAACTTGTTGCCCCACATTCAGAAGCAATTTGATGCTCGCAAGACCTGTACGTCTTCATTTCACTTCATTTTGTCCCTCATCCACGCGGTCCGCCCAGGGGCCGGAAGACTCTGGGTCCGGGGTATTGTTTTCAGTTATTGATCGTATTCCTATTTTTGCAACACGCACAGTCCGCAAGGCCGTACTTGGCATGATGGCAATGCGCCGCATGTCCACGATGCCGATGAAGACGTCGCAACTCGCGCTGGATGTCGAGCAATACCGGAAGGATGCAGAGGAGGTGCGCAGGAACGAATGCTCATCTTGGAGTAACTAAACTGATTATATTTTAATAGGAACACGTCGACGAGGTACTTGCAAAGCCTGAGGATCTTAGTTCACCATCTACCCCCACTGCCGCTACTTCTTCTACCCCTCCCCCTTCATCTACGCCACCTGCCCCGTCCTCTGTTCCACCTGCTGCTGTGCACGCTCCTGTTCCTACTACCCCATCCATGACCCAAACCCAAGCCTCTCCTAAAGCTCCTTCTCCTGCCCCCAATCTTCCTAAAGCCCCATCACCGGCTCCCCCATCTACCAGCAGTTCGGACGGTGGCAAGCGTGGCGGGGGATCTCATCGTTCCAGTTCCGGACACTGGTGGCAGCGGTTGACGCGCCATTTGCCGTAATTACAGGGCCGTGGCGTATCTATTTACGAACCGAGTTCCGAAGACGAGAAGAGTATCAAGGCGGAACAGTAGGAATAAACTACAAGATGAGCTCAAGGGGTGATCGTGATTGCTTTTATAATTGTGTTTTTTGACCAGCCATATTAAATTTAGTTTCTTGTCTTTTTGATTGTTCTTTTCTTTTTCCGATGTTTTGATCGACTGGTAGTGAAGCAAAACGTACATATTTCATGGGCCGCGGGTCAGTGTGATCAGCTCGTCCAGGTCATTTTGATCTTGATCGAGGTAGATGAGCTGATGTGATATACGGGGTTGGATTGGATATACTGCCGACACTTTCCCAGTGCTGTAAGCCAACCGTAAAGGTCGACTGGTATGTTTCGTTAGGGCTTGATTTTGTGATGTGCGCGTAGAATCGGTTTGCGCTGAGTGTTCAAAATCCAGTATATTCCAAGTGCTTGGCCAAGAGGTTGGAGATGCCGGAAAGGCTAGCGGCTGCAATTTCTTCTCTGCTTACTTCCGTGATGTAATTTTCTCTTTGTATATTTAACTTAATTTGGTGGCCAAGGATACGTATTTATGTACTACAGGAATCACTTGTTGCTTAACCCCATCCTACGACCCAATATGAATAAAACACGCCCAGCGTCCAAACGCCTTCTCTCCTACCTTCTCACGCAGTGCAGCGACAGCATTGTGAAGCGCTCGACCTGCCTCCCCGTTTCCCAACTTTCCCTCCTTCATCAGCTCCGCATATACCCTATCTGCTACAAACGGCGCATCCTCATCTTTCACCGACCACCTTGTTGCAATCACGCTCGGATACCCAGCCATCAACATCCCCGACGCAAGGTGTATCGCTTCGTCCGGCAACTTGTCGTCGCCTGTTGCTGTCTGACAAGCTGACAGAAATGCGAGTCCTTTATTTCTAAACGATCGCCGGTTGATAGCAGCAAGATCGAGTGTACCGTCGTGCAGGAAGAAGCCGCTCTTGGTAGCATTGACAACATTTTGGTGAGCATAGCAAGCAAAGTGGACCCAGTCGTGCTCCTCCATCGCATCCAGTACGGTAGCTGTTGTTGCCTGTTCATTTATGAGTTCCGAGTATTTGCCATTATTTTGGGTATGATCCTTGACTAGCTTGAGCTCGGTGATTGTACCAGGGAGTGATGTGTGTTTGGGCGTGTTTGGCTGACCGACTGCGAGCACCCGAGGTGCGGTGTTGAGCGTACTGGGGTTCGATGCCAGAAGGGCGGTAAGCGTAGGCGTGTACGACGATACAACATAGTTGAACACCTTGCATCCATGCTGACTATAGTCGCCAGCTGCATGCAGTGGCAAAAAGGACAGGGTGCCTGTCGGACACCAGGTAATATGTGGCAAGTCTAAGTCGTTCTCCGGGACGTTCTTCTGCACGGGAACTATTAGTAG
Organism: Rhizoctonia solani; assembly: GCF_016906535.1. Taxonomy (NCBI): domain Eukaryota; kingdom Fungi; phylum Basidiomycota; class Agaricomycetes; order Cantharellales; family Ceratobasidiaceae; genus Rhizoctonia; species Rhizoctonia solani. Next base: position 1,989,318 of record NC_057383.1, read on the forward strand.
TTAGATAGGAGAGCGAAAGAGGCGGGCATACCGTATATCCAAGAAAGTCCAACACCGGCTTGACAATATCGCTCCACAGATCAAGTAGCATACTGGCAAAGCCATCTTTGTATCCTGGTAGTGGTACGAGTTTCACTCCACGTTCGCGAAACCCCTTGTTGCGAAGAGACCCTTCGAGCTTTTCACGAGCTTCTTCAGCCTTTCGTAACGTGAAATTGGGGAGATGGAGGTGACTGATGGTCGATTGTCCGGGAACGACAAGAAGCGCGTCACAGCGCCCTTGGTCACAGCGGTGATGGCTGCAGCCGATCACAACCACAGGTCCATGTCGTGCAGCATTAATGAGCCGGTCCGATTTCAGAGGCAGAAGAAAGTCATTGAACCCGTCGAGTGTGCGTATCTGAGCTAATAAATGGTTGTAGCCTATAGCTAGGTTGTGTCGATCAACCAACGAATTGATCTTGGGTGTGAATGTACGGGACACGGATAGCTCAGTACCGGTCTGATGCAAGGTATTTGCTATCGATTGAAGCTGAGTAGCTATATCCGGATGACATTTGTAAAGCCGGTCAAGAGGCGAGCGGAGCATAAGACTCTGGCTCCAGACCACACATCTTGCGTGTTCCAGCCACTCAAGAGCCACGTCGAAGGCGGACGAGAGAATAGCGGTTGAACTGGCCTTGGCGGCTATATTCCCAGCTTTCTGTAGGTCTTGATACTGTTGATTTGTGGATGAGCCGAGCCAAATGAACTGGGGCATAAGGTTGATTGCAGTCTTGTATGCTTCCATACAATCACGAAGACAAACACTACGCCATGCCCATTCGAGCGCATACATGAACGTTTCGCGTGGGGGTCCAGCTGTTGACTGGGACGCTGTACGAAGAAGATGCATAGCTCGGTGGAAGGTGCATGAATGTTTCGTATGCTCATAACGAGTAAAATATGAGAGCGATAACTGGAATTGAAGCTCAGACATGCATGCGTGATCGTCCGGGGTCAACGCGACTGCACGATATTTGTAATCAATTGACTTTTCGAGGTCGTTCATGTCACCTGTGCGCTTGAATCGAGCACTGTAGTCCAATCCTAGATTCATAAACAGGCGCGGTAAGCCTGGGTCATCGTCGGGGGTCAATTCGATTGCACGAGACTTGTACTCGGTGGACTTTGCGAGATCGTTCATATCGCCCGTACGATTAAATTGAGTACCGTAGTCTACTCCTAGGTTATTAAGCCATCGCGGTAGGTCTGAGTGATCCTCGGGAGTCAGTGCGACGGCACGAGATTTGTACTCCATTGATTTTTCAAAGTCGTTCGCGTCACCTGTGAGCTGGAATCGATCACCGTAGTTTATCCCCAGACCAGCAAGATATCTTGGTAGATCTGGGTGATTTTCGGGCGTCAATGCGATTGCACGAGACTGGTACTCTATTGACTTTGTAAGGTCGTTCGTATCGCCTCTATGCTTGAACCGACGGGCATAGCTCATTCCTAAACTATTGAGCAGGTGCGGCAGGTGCGGGTGATCATCTGGGGTCAGTGTGGCTGCGCGAGAATAGTATTCTATTGACTTTGCATTGTCGTTGATGTCGCCCGTGCGGCTGAATCGCGCCCCGTAATCTGCTCCAAGATGGATAAGCCGGCAGGATAAGGTCCGGCAATAACTGGGGACCAAAGATAGTGCACGATTGTCATATTCTATAGCTTTCTCAACGTCTTCCAGCTTTCCCCGGCGGTGAAATTCACTGCGGTGAGAGACCGCTAGCTCAACTAGCTCGCTAACGTTGACATCTGTGAGTATAGTATAGATCAGCCTATAGGTAATACATCTCATATAATTTTGAAAACTCACTTAGACGTACACTGGCACCCATCTCTGTTGCTCTGCGAGTATCCTTGGCTTCTCCGCCCTGATCCGAAACTTGCTCCGCTCTGTCTTTAGAGCTTTCCTGTAGCTACAGTCCTGGCTTTAGCTCGAGCCACATGAGCGGTCGAAATATCTGCCTGCCTGTTCGCCCTGTATAACTGTACACTCACTGTGCTCTTTATTGAGCCACTGCTTGATCTCCATGACGCTCCAACTATGCTAATCGCTTCCTGATTCTTGATCGCTACTAGAACAAGCGTTTTCACTCGGATTGCTACGCAGACCCGGCAAGTAGAGTGTGAGTTAGAGGAAACCTACTTGATTTTATGTATCTGGAACTCGTAACGCGTACAATGTTAACTTACGTAGAGTAGTCGCTGCTGGGACGGGGAATTTGTTGTACCATTCTCCATCCCAGGCCTTCTACGTCTTATCCCTATCCACCCGGATCCTCTGTGGCCCTGTACAGATGCTGCGTATCCTTTTTCCTCCTTCTCTTCTGCCCATCATAGATATTTATCCCCTGCTTAGGCTGTGTGTATTCCAGTGCTGGAAAAATCTATTCACGTTTGTCACTGCCTGGCTAGAAAGCCATGATCAACCATATATATAGGATTTGATCTTCGGAAATGCGAAGTGCTTTCTCTGAGGGAGAAACGCTAAGGCTCGCTCGCGTTCGCCCATCGTTCTCCCCGCGTTTGATAAGTTGATGAGCTCCATAAAGCCCTGCAATTGGTCGACTGGCGTTCATGCCATTTCGGGACATTCATGTGACACTTGTCAATCCCAATTAAGTAGTGCCCGGCGAGAGCATGAGAGCCATAAGTTCTTCTGCGCGCCTTTGAGCCCGACGGTTTTGGTAGAGGCCCCGATCCAATGAATCCCGAAATAACAGTACTATTTTATGCACCATCTTAGACATGTAATTGCCCTGTATATATCAGCTCATACAAGTCCATTGATCATGAGCAAACTCGAGTGCGCATGTAAGTAAACATTATTATTCAACCTGCACATCGTTCATGTACGTCCCGCCAATATGACAACTTCGGGCAAGGGCCCCAGTAAACTGAGGCCTATGTAGGCGCTGATCCAGGTGATATCGATGGTGTCGGAATCAGTCATGTGATAGACCTGGAGTGTGGAGTTCGGCGAGCAAGAAAGTGACTTGCCGAAGTCACAGTATGCACTCATGATCAACATGGAACGTATGTGGCCGGGACCCCTGATTGCGTCTTTGGCTTCCAGTCGTGGATCCTCGGAGTAGCCGTCTCCCACTAATTTCGAGTAAAGAGATCGGTCTGAACTCCCTTTTAGGAATGCTTGGGAACCGGGTAAATTAGATGTATATCGACGCAGCGTGCGGAGGCGATATCCTTCATATTTGAGCTGGGCTCACGTGACTCAGGGGGCTGCCCAAAAGCTCAACGCGTTCACGTATACTTTGTTGGCACTGAGCTTCCGTAAGGCTCGCGAAAAATAGAATACAAGGCCGTATTTGATAGAATATCATGAGTTCTGCACGCGCGGGCCCAGACTCGGACTGTTCTTAAGTGCCAGCGCGTTTAGAGACCTCACTGTATGCGTCCAGGTTCGCTAACCCGCGTCCGCAGTTTATTATATTTCGGTGATCGCCATTGCCCTATTCTGCCCTTCTATTTGCCCGTAGCCCCTTCTTGGTGAGTGCCGCTGTTGCTTCCAAAAGCTCCCGTCAGATTCGCTAATCGACGGAGGCGACCCCCTGTCCTTTTAGGGATCCTCTTTGCCTCCCGATACTCGCGAACTATGTGCATGATCTGTACAGATACAGTCTTCCAGCTGGGGCTTTGTACATGGCTAGCGGTAGGTGCGCGTTTATTTGGTCGCACCTAGATTCAGTACTCACATATACCCAGCGTGGAGATGACGAGTCGCTGCTCACTCCCGTTGCGCACCCGCACGGTTTATCTCACGCTACCTACCCGCCTCACCCATTCGTACTACTGTAGTACTACTGTCGTTAGTACAATCTTTCTGTACTTTGCCTCGACCTCTCGCGTTTTCTGTTGTTTGTTGTATGCTAGTCTCATTTCGGTCTCTCTCTCTTTTATTTTCTCCCTCGATTCGTTTGTCGCTTTACACAGTAGACGCACGGTTGATCCACTACCGCTTTTGCGCACGCCGCCGTGCGGCGTGCCCGGCTCCGCTACCCGCACCATCCTGCCGCACCTTTCCCTCAGGAAGTTGATCCAGACCCCTCCACCTAGGTCGCACCGCGAGCGTGGGCTGAATATGAATAAGACTAGGCTGGAAATACTGACGGTGAGCAGGAGATAGAGATGGAACGCTGCGCAGGCGAAGTGTGGGCAACTGCTGTTACTACCCAGCCTAGGAAATACAAATCGCCGTAGCTTTCAAAGGTAATATATACTACTCAAGTATATTCAACTGTAGTATAAACGACCTCTTACCTTTGAATATGTTCTACTTACTAGTAATCGAGCGGAAGCTTGTTTTGGTCTTATCGATGTATCGAAAAGGTCCTGTAGGTCAATTCAAAAATAAGTTGAGTGTTCCCGCCTCCCAAAATCAGCGTCCAAAACACTTAAATCGAGGATTTCATCTCGGTTGCTTGATCGCAGCGCAAATAGCACTTTGCGCAAGCTGACAGGTCTATCAGCGCTGGTCGCCAGCGCCATAACTTTCCTCAGTGAGACGAACTCGGCATCTAGATTAGGACTCGATGAACTACCTCAACGATCACACGAATGCAATTTCTGCATGTGCTATCCATGGCACTCTGGACATAGTTGATGATGAAGCATTGAACGAGGGATGGCGTGGTCTATCAACATGCCCTTTGCTGTAAAAGTGAGGGGTGAGTAAAATGGGATTGAATTTCAAAAATAGGATGGGCGCCTGAATGTCCGCTAAAAATCTATATAACAAACCAAGGCCAAGTGCGTGGGTGTCTATACACATCTGTAGCTATCTACTCTGTCTCTTCCAACACGGTCACTCCAATAGGCATCATGGGAGTCCCACTCAATTTCCCATCAGGTCGCTGGACATGCGGTTTGGCGACTCCAGTAGCATTCCATTTAATCATATCTCCGGAGGGATCGAACGTGAACGACGACACTAGGCGCGAGAGTACAATTTCTACATCTTCAGTGTCAGAATTCAGGGGTTTACTCCAAAAAAAGCTACAAACTCATCTCCAGTTGGGCGAACTTCATGCCTCTGGAGCAACAGCTGTCAACTTTTGCTAATTGAATTAATATGAGACCACTCACGGACACGCTCGCGGTCCTCCCAAGAATGTCATCCTAGCGATCGTCAAAAAGAATGTCCCAAAAAAGATATTCACTGCATTGCTAATACGTACATTGATGAATATATTCCAGGCGTTCGAGCATCCGAAACGCTGGCTGGCAATGGTTCAAGCCAGCGCTCAGGTTTGAACTCCTCAGCATCGGCCCCCCAAGTTCGTCTGGAGCACCGGATCAGTAAAGTCGCACAACATGACTTCTAATACTTACTTATCCTTATTAGCAGCTCGAAGGGCTATATGCAGAGTGGTACCTTTTGAGATTCGTATTGTCGATAGCGTGAACTCTCCGTCCTTGGTCTTAACAGGGTAATGGAGAGGTAGTGTCCAGTCCTTGGCTGCGACACGAATCGTAAATACCGGAGCATGAAGCCTCAGGGACTCTCGACAAACTGCATCCAAGTAAGACAGTGAATTGAGTTGGTCGTAATCCAAATTCTTTCCGTGAGAACGATGCGCTGTGTCAATTTCGTCGCGAAGTTTTGTTTGCACCTCCTGGTGCTCGGTCAATACGTTGATCACTTGCGAGAGAACAGAGCTAAGGTTTCATAAAAACTGGTCATTAGCTATGCTCTTAGCATGTGTAACTTCAGTACCTTATGGTGTCATGTCCTGCAAATGCTAGCCCACTAATGAATATAAATGTGCATATCTTATTACCACATTTTGGATTGCTCCACTATTATTACGCACTTGACTTGTGCCAATACCTCCTCATCTGTCATCTGGTCGTGAGGTGCGACGACAAGGTTTTGCCTCACTAGATGTTGACGATGTCAAGTCAAAAATAACAAAAACAGTGGAAACAGAATTGCTTACAGAGAGCCGTCATGATGTCCTTTCCGGCCGCCACTTCTGAATCCAAGGTTCCATTATCCATTGCTTCCCGTTTATGTTTCATTATCTCTGCTGCCTAAATCTTAGCTATCAGCGTCCCGTTCACATGCCACTTGTATCGAGCTGACCATCTTATACATAGTGTCAGACACGCTCTTCATTTTCTGCACAGGCCGGTGTGGGATCCACTCTACAATCGCCCGACGAAAGGAAGCAGGCCCTATCCGAGAGAAAAATGTAATAAATGGATGAAAATACCACATTTCTATTATCAAGGCACTTTAATAATGGTTAGAGATGTGTAGAGGCAATAGTACGCCCACACTCACAGAAAGTCGCGAGAAGCGGCCAGATAGTCTGGAATGTTTCCTTCCAATATCCCAAACGAATGGCCAATTCCTAAACGAAGAAGTTCAGTTAATCTCCACAACAGGTGTTTGTAACACACCTGCTTGACCAATGATCTCAAGGGAAATCAAGTGGATCCATTTGAAGATGTCAACTACCCCCGCGCTGGCTTCGTTCAGTTCAACCTCTGATTTCAAGTTCTCGACGAACTGCGAATATATGTGTTAGCGTATAGCTCGATCAAGATCCCGAATTATAACGAGTGACTCACCTTTTGCCCAATTGCTGTTATAGTAGGCGTCTGGATGCGAAATATTATCAGATAGTACGGATATCGCGATAGGAAAACTTTACCACTACGCGCAAAAGGAATAAATGTGAGATTTTGCAACAATATTATACATCCTTACTCACGATTGCGAATGTGGCTTGTGGTGAAAACTGGGTTTAAGATCTTTCAAAAATTCAATGCCGTATAGCTAATGACTGGGATAATCGACACATACTTTACGTTGGATTTTATGCTGGTGTCCTAATGAGAGTTAGCCATAGTTATGAAAGCTCATGCTACCGAGTTTACCATAGACTGTAGAAACTACTTGTCCAAATACAAGCTCTAGCCAACTAAATTCAATAAAGATGTTTAGTAAACAACAAAAACAAGTAAGTGAAAAGCTCACGTAGTGAACCAATCGGGCTCCTTAAAGGAATCATGTGCCTTGATCAGGATCTCTTGGAGCGCCCGCGGGTCTGAAACCCATAGCTCGCTTGCCTGTATAAAAGTGTAGCTAAGTCGTCACTAATAATCTCATTAACCTACCCCAAATGGTCCCTGTATTCGGCATACTGAACCATAAGTATTCCTTAATTTATCTTGAAACTCGAGGCCTCCTTCATCGTCGAAGATATCGGACACGCTTCCTGTCAAAAGCAGCATATTTAGCTACAAGGAAAACGTTTTTTGAATCGGTTACGTGCCCCAAACCGCCGAAGTCGCAGTAGGCCCATCCAACATCGAAATATCTGACTTAGTGTTCAATGTTTTGTACAGAGCCAATATACCCATTGCACCGGCGACGCCAAGTAAGACATAGCAAAGTTGATGGTGATACGAAATTCCTAGTTGCAACAACGCCGAGCTGGGTTGGACTGAAGAAATTTTTGACATAATGAGCGGGCGTTGGAAGACAACCCCGAGCTTGGAGGCGAGTGGTAGACCGGCTCTTTGTTGTTTTATATGTACGGAGGAATGCTACGTTAATATCAGGTCTGATTCCTAATTCATTTTCTGCTGTGAAGCATTGCTGTGACATAACAACGTGCGTTCAATGCCGGAGGTAGATCTATTCGGCAGAATCTACCAGTCCAACTCTCTAATCTAGCCTGTCATGTCTCTACGGGGACCCGAAAAAGCGTGGAGTGCTCCAGAGTGCTCAGGTTTTGGAGACCCGTTCATTTGGATCCTACCAGGTCCGGAGCGTACCACGAGCACTTCGGAGCGTCATATTTTATGCTCCAAAATACTCGCTCGCCTTTACGAGTGAGCGAGCGCTCCGGGGGTTTTCGGATCTCCGTATACGTACGTTGCTTTGAGCTGTAACTAAATCACCAGTATTGATCTCAAACACAAACCTAATCACGTACGTGAAATTTGAGTTGATTTAGCCTATATAGATTTTGATGGGAATTAGGCCGGTGCTGAAATGGGTACCAGCAAAAAATTCTGATGCAAACTAATCTAAGGAATACAGGTAGCCCTTGTTATTATATTTAGCTTGTAAGCTCAGTGTATCGCATTCTGTATTTTAGCATGATCTCTGGTTCAGGAGCAGTGAATAGGTTTATCCAGCTTGGAGATAACACCTTTACCTAATTAATGTTTTGGTCCCATCAATTTGAGCGACATGGATTGTATGATTAGGCGGTAGATTTAGTCCGTCTCATGTTACTAGCGTTTTCACCTACCTTGATTTTTAGCTTGGAGTTGGGTCGAATCGAGTCCAGAGATTGTGTGTAGTCATATGCAAGCCGGTAGTGACTTACCTAAGGGCTAAGACTTTGCATTTGTCTTAATAAAACATTGCGGGGTTCCCTGAGACATTTGCTGTGCTTGATTTCAACTTAGTGTACAGTACTTATGACGCTGCAAACTAGTCGAAACCATAGCATCCCCGTTTTCCCCTTTGAGTTCAAAAGTGCAGACTTTTTGGACGTAGAAAATCGAGCGGTATATGTGGAATGCCGACAAAATCTGACCATTATTTCCATTAATGCGCACCCTCAACTTACTACCGTATTCAGTCGAGGTGCGGATGTCTGGCAAAATCCGGGCGTCATGTGGATTTGGGGCTCACCGTGAACAAATAGAAGACTTCGTTCCAGGTAAAGCGAGCACTCCAAAGCATCAAATGACCTCCAAAGTCCTCGTGGGTTTTCTGAATTCATGAATCTGGTTGAATCCAAACGGGCAGGTCCCCAAAACCTGAGCACTCTGGGGTTTTGGGAGTCCCCGTATAATACGCTCACGAAGTTCCACAAGGTCTTAGTCAGCTGAAGTTTATGTTACTCTATGATATTGACGTGACGCTTATTTATCCAAATAAAGTATGTAATGACTAAGCCTCCTGCCTCGCTCCACGAGCCTCCGCAAGCGTACAGAGAACACGGAGAACCATGAATAACCCCAAGCAACTGTGGGCTCAACAGTTAGGATAGAGGCCCCGGTCAAACAAATCCTGAGACAATCGTACCACTTTATACACCATCTGAGTCATGTAATCGCCTTGTATATCGGCTTCTACAAAGCTCTCGAGCAAATAATATCCGCGACCAATGCGCATATATAAATAAACGGCAGCCTTGAGTCTGCATACCCTTCATGTAGATCCTGCCGTTGTGACAACAACTTCCGCCGAAGGAGTTCAGTAAACTAAGTACATAGCGGAGTAAAGGAGAAGGGGACGGTAACGTAAAGGTAGGGCTTCAACCCAATTTGAGTAGCCTTCACAAGCTTTCACGTCCTGACCAGCCTGGTAAGAGTGGGAACAAGTCACGTGCCAAAAGAGGAAATTGGAGCTCAGCGAGCAAACAGCTATCTTTTGGATTCTTTGTATTATGCACCACCTTAGGGCAAAGCCCCATGGTGTGGAGTAACCCTAGGTAGATATTCTACAACTAATTAGGAGATTAACGGGACCGGATGTTGAGCCAGAGGCGGGAAACGGCTACTTACCGAAGTCACAATGATACATAGGGAATTTGTAAAGCTTGTGCTAGATAGGCGAAGTGCGCCACGTTAGCTCTGCCGAGTTCTGGGTCAACGCTCTGCCGAGATGTTTTACTCATGAACCCCCTGAAGTTGGTGCGTTCGAATGCACATACCGAATTCGGTACGCTGAAAAAATGGAAATATTGTAAGCTACAGTAAACTAATGTAAGACCAAGCTTCCTTTTTACTAGAACCCCAGCTTCAGGCCTGAAATCATGTCTGCAAGTAGCGTGGTCAACGGCAAGGAATAAAACTGTACCATGAGCCATCAATATGCGTACACAAAGCCGCCGGAGTTGTATATGGATATCTCATGATTCTATAGTGGCGACTGGATCAATAGGTACGGTGCAGACAGGCATGGTACCGTACGCGTGTCTCTCTTACTCCAACGGTTTGATAAATTTAATAATACTAAAACCATTATTACACAAACATGCTTTGCAGCACCTCTGAACACTGGATCTAGAAGAAACGGATGCGTAGCTATATAAATCTGGGAATAAAATGCCATAAATTGTATTTCGTTACTGCGACTTCAATCTCACTGACATGATAAGATATAAGAGAGAACCACTTTGACCAGGGACCTTCAGTATGAACTTGGTTGGGATAGATGGGTCGAACCCGGATATAGATTCCGATGGTCACATGTCTCGCCACGATGTTCCAATTCGACCATTAACGTTACATGTTACCACAATACGTAGCATTGCCTCGTCGCGGAAAACACGCACCTATTATTCGTTTCAGTATATCGATGGCAATGTGACCCATTCAACGCCTCTTCGCTACGGGGTGCTAAAAATGGGGGGCGAATTCGAACAGATAATGGCGTCTTGGAGTCACCCCGAAGGACCCTGGGTTAGGGATACCTAGCATGCCGATCCGCCCGTAATCAATGGCAGCACGCATACATTACAATCGATGCTCCAGGTTTTGGAGCCTTGATTTTTTTGGCCACGCGAAGGGCCAGGGCGTCCTTGACGAAAATAAGGCATGCAGCCGAATTACCCCAGTGTTACGCCGATCAACCACTAATTTAGAGTGTGGCTGGGGGTTTCACGGTACCTAATTTATGGACACCCTCCAGCCTAACAATAGTTTCAAACGATTTAACATGTACAATAGTCTTCCTGTGGCACTCCTTATTGTTGCGGCTGATTCGGAATCCTACCGGGCCTCTATGCCGGAGGATTGCCCCTAGTGAGACAATAAGGTCATTCAAGGCGGCCAATTTCCGGGCCACACTTCGTTGATACCCCTAGGCTTGTTTCGAATGTAGGGAATCGGTACTGATGTGGTCCCAAGATGGTCATAGAGATTATCTCAGTGATAACTTACGCCGTTAGTCTATCCCCCACATCTGAACTCGGTCTATTCTCTATAGTATCTGCAGTATAAATCGGATCTCACTGCCATTGTCTACTCCAAGCCCCTTCTCGTGTTCATTCTCTCTGTTATCCATGTCAGGCAGCATTCTCTCTTCACTTTTGCTCGTACTGGGAGTCGGTGCCGTCTCAAGTTATTTGGTTCTGCGCAAACTACGTCTTGGTCGACTACCTTTACCTCCAGGCCCTCCTTCATACCCTATAATCGGACAGCTACTATCTATTCCCAGATCCTCAGAAGGTCGCGCATTCATCGACATGAGTGCAAAGCTAAATTGTTCGTATAATTACAAATTAGAGATAAGATAAGATTGATGACATGTCTGGTTTGATAGCCGACATCATTTCGTTTAATGTCTTTGGCACAACCATCATCGTTCTCAATTCGAACGAAGTCGCAAATGACCTCCTTGAGAAACGATCAAATATACACTCTGGCAGATATTGTCCCCCCATGATAGCGTCACCCAAGCTGTAAGCCGATCTCTAACACGCTTATTGCTGATTTGACGTTTCCGGAAGCATTAATTTGAAGGATTTTGTGGCGTTTATGGATACGAATGAGCTTTGGAAGAAGCAGCGCCGGGCTATGGGCGCACGCCTAAATAAACATGCTGTAACCACATTTCGATCCTTGCAAGAACTCGAAGCAAGACGGCTACTTTCACGTCTCTTGGCGGCACACGCGGAACCCATGTCCTCGGACTTTCTCAACGAAGAGTTTTACAGGTGAGATCCCTCGAAGCTCTGTTATTTCCTAAGCTTATTTCTCGGGTGAAAGGACGACTTCTGCCGTATTTCTGGAGTCGGTCTACGGCTATGAGCTCAAGTCAGCTCAAGATCCATTTTTCACTAATATCTCGAAAATGAATGCGATCCTATCGCACGCATCACTCCCTACAGGTAGGTATTTATCTATCCATTAGGTTAGCACTGTATCTTACCGTGCCTTTCAGCCTTTCTGGTGAATGCGTTTCCATGGATGGAGAACATTCCTGACTGGGTACCGGGAACTGGATGGAAGCAAAAGGCTTACGAGTGGCGGGATCAGAAGGACCGGGCTATGGGTGATCCGTACAATTGGGCCAAACAACGCATAGTAAGTCGGATAACGGACGGGGTATAGTAATGGCATTAACAGCATGGCCCTGTAGGTCAGTGGTGCCGACGACTGCTCGATTGTCTCTCTAACCTACAAGGAGCTTCGGGAGACGGGGTGGAGCGAGGCGGACGCTGATGAATTTTGCAAGAGTGTAGCCACTGGTCTCTTAGGAGGTAGGATATGTGTATTGGAATGACGGGGTTCCATTTTGCTAATTAACGTTCGAAATGAACAGCGGGCACAGAAACGGTATGACACACCTAGCCAGACTAGTGAACCAATGCTGACGATTCCCGTAGTCGACACTAGCGATGATGTGGTTCGTAGTGGCAATGGCGAAGCATCCAGAAATCCAAGAGCGGGCTCAAAGGGAGATCGATGCGGTGGTGGGAGCTGATCGCCTACCGACCGTCGCAGACCGACCGTGCTTGCCGTTTGTTGAGCGGTTGATGACCGAAGTTGTGAGATGGCACCCTAGTGCGCCATTCGGTAAGCATACCCATCGAGTGAGAGTGTTCAATTTCGATCTGATTAAATTGCAGGCGCGCCTCATATTTGTACAGAGGAGAATGAATACCGAGGATATCGGATTCCAAAGGGTGCAATAATGTGAGTGACGTTGAGACCTATGCATATAAGGCCGCTAAAAATATGCTGGTGTTTCTTAGGGTCGGACATGTGACGTAAGTAACCTCGTACTGAGCTTGACTCGAGCCAAAATTAAATCCGTATAAATATAGGGCCACTGTCAGAGACGAACGTGTGTATCAGGATGCAGAAAAATTCGATCCAGATCGGTACCTTGATCCAACGGTACCTCCCCCACAAGCCTTTGGGTGGGGTCTGAGGTAAGCGAATCACTGTAGCTTGACATACCATGGTTAAAGCTCTATTCACGATAGGATCTGTCCTGGTCAACACTTTTTCCGAGAGATCTTCTTCCTTGAAATTGCTTTAATGCTCGCGACTTTGAAAATCGAGAGGTATAAAGACGAAAACGGGAACGAATTGGTGCCGTCGGAGGAAACAACGGAAAACAGCTCAATTGCGTAAGTTATCATGCATGCAATACTGTTCTACCTAATTGATGATACTGTTTTTTCAGCTGTCCGGTGCCATTCAAGGTTAGGATCAGTCCCAGGTCGGAGCAGCATGCCGAGTTGATAGGTACTGCTATGTAAAAGAGAGCATTATTCGTTTTCGTTCCTAGATTTAAGTGTTATTCTTTTCAACTTGATTATTTTATAGGCAAATTTATGCAATTACATGCTGTTCGTTTCGTCCTTGAAACGTTGAAATTCTCAAAACAATTTGACATGCATTCATTCGTCTGTGACATACCGACAGTGGGGGCTGATGAGCACGAAAAAGACTTGCTAACACCGCTCATAAATAAGCTTGTTGAAGTAATATTGAGAACCCTAGATCAACGTACTGTTTGCGTCATAAAGTATGGATCAGGCAAACGTGTTACACGGCGATTTGTCCGAGTTGGATATATGCGTCAACGTTGATCCATACCAAGCCAACAGAGGTGCCTGTTGTCGGCAGTTTGCCAGGCTTTCGCAGTGAACTTTAGGTAGCCTTGTGCCAGGGTCAATCTGAACGACCAGAGTGTTGAAATATCCCCACATGTACAACGTTGCTTAGATTCGTGAGAATAGTCTATATCGTCTAATTGGGAGAGATCCGTACGCACCAAGGTATAGCCGCAACGTGAGAGCTGACTGGCCGGATATTTCGGGAACAAGGACAAGGCTACGCGTTCCATAGACGACAATGTAACGAGTGAGCCTAACGGTGATGTGCAACGCCAAGCCAGCCTGTAAAATGGTGTTTCAATGGCGTCATACTGCGATAAATCGGCCCTCAGCTCATGTATGCCTTTATGTATTTTGCATGAGACGAACCTTGTGCCTCGGGGAATGGGGAGGTTTAGACTATGTTTTGGCAAATAGGTGAGTGGCATGTGTCTTGCCCCTGAACTATCTCTAGTATCTGATTTTACCGTAAGCAGCGTGGGATTGGTTTATGGAAGCTGGAGGAATCTATTCGGGATTCGGCAAAGACGGCCAGATTTGCGTTGTCTTGGAAAAAGAGTACAGGTAGCAAATACTGTCATTTTATGTACATGGACCGTAAGGCTAGACTCGGTGAAAGAGAACAGAGTAATTTCATTGCGGTTCAATTGAATCGGGATGTGGAGGAATGGATAGAGCCCGGCGGTTGAGTTGTAAGCGCCCGATCGTCGGTGCCGAGTCGGCGGCTCGCTAAGGATTGTCAGGGACTATAGTGACGGCAGAAAGAGCAAAAAGACATAGCCAACCACCACCTGCAGTGTGAATCTGGCGGGATTCGTTCCGCAGGGATAGCAGGCCCGTGGAAGTGCAGGCAAGGCCGACAGAAAGGATTCAGGGAAGCTGAAGATTGAGCAACAACGGTCGCAGGTGCGTGTTCGGATTCAAGTTGGGATGATACGGATATTTTCCCCCTACTTACTCAACACGCCTTGATGATCCTCTAGACCCAAATCGACGTCATTTGTTCCGCATGCCCACAGCCACTTGGCACAACCAACAGAATTTCGGCATTGGTCTTATCATATCGTTCTTGGAATTGGCCTAGATGCCGCCCTCACAGCGCCCTTCGTTTCCGGCTTCCACACACCACACTTCGGGGACCTCTACCACCCCTTCCTCATCCACCTTTACTGCCATCCCGGCCCCTTCCTACACTGCGACGACTGCCCCTGATTCTCCTCTCCAACCACGCTCCAACAGCCTCGGTCCGAGCGCCAACTCACCGCCCAACCTCAACGACCGCCGCCCAGAAGCCCCCTCGACACCACACAGACAAACCAACACGAGCCACGGACCACTCCTCACCGCACCGTCCTCTCCCTCTTCCAACGTGCAGCATCCTCCGAACACCTCGGGACCGGTCAAGACGACGCGCTTCGACCGGTCAGCACTCCAGAGCCATTGGACCAGGTTCAAGCGAACCACCGGCTTTGGAGGCCCTCCAGGACCACCCACAGGCACCGGAACAGGCACCGGTACAGGCACTTCCAGCGTCGAGGGAAGCGGAGCAGATGATCTTGAGCCCAGGATTGGGAGTGTCAAGGGGAGTGGCGGTGTTCGCTGGGGACGGGTTGTTGCCCGCACCATAACCTCCGACGGAGACTTGAGTGGCGGGACCGGCCCAGGGTATAGAGAGCGCCCTAGCAGACTCGGTAGTAGGCTTTGGGGACGGCGGAGGCGGGACATGGCTGATATGGAGATGGGCCGCTCAGGATCGTTGAGAGAGATTACTAACCGTCATGGTACCCGCACCAACATTGACGAGTTGGAGCAAGAAGACGACTGCGAGGACGCAGAGGTCGACGCTGTTGTTGTTGATAACCAGGTATGTGTCATACTCCGTGTGCTGCGGACACAATTAACCCAATGAAGCAGTTCTTGTCTCTCGACAAGTCCACGCAGCGTTCACAGTCAACACACCCGCACCATGTGGATGACATTGGTACACCACCCACAGGTCCTACTGGGAGCACTAGTAGTGGTGTCGCCGAAACGAGGGCCATGGTTCTCTTGAGATATCGAATATGGCCCGTTATTGAGCGATTTTTCAGGTAGGTTCGCTACCATCACTGCGGACCATTGCTGATGTTACCCTAGTCTACACTTTCACGATCCTGTCTCTGAAGCACAATACATCAAGGAGACGTTTTATACCCACAAAACATTAGCGTTCTGGGCCTCATGCTTCTTAAGTCGGTCCAACCCTTTCATTTGATTCGCCTTGTTTGTAATTCGTCTCCTAGTTCTCAACTGGGTGCTCGCCACCTCGCTATTATCCCAGCAATCTTACATCTTGGGCGACAAAATATTTGTATATGGTGTTGCGCCCGTTCTCACAGTACGTCCATTCTCCTTACCACGCTTGTCATTTGGCTCACTTATATATCTTAGGTTCCTCTGCCCGTGTTCATCACCTTTGACTGGCCCCGAACTCGTCCATGGATATATCAGATCTGGCTTGCTGCTGCGGTATGGTCCTGGGCATGGTACAATATCATGTTCATGTATCTTTGCGGTAACTACAGCCAGCGAACTGGTTACATCCCGTGTTTGGACCGGGATTTTTTGGTGCTATTCTAGTAAGTTAACAACCAAGGTTTGACACCCGAGTAGCTTACCCTGGGATAGTTATGTGACAGGATTACCAGTTATCGCTATATTCGCACTGGGTCAAAATAGGACCGTCCAAACTTTCATGGTCATTTCGTTCGTTTGCACCGCAGCGGCTTTTGTGAGTATCTTTTATACCCCTGAGTGCGTCATTTGCGGCCGCTATCGAACATGGCTTGACGATGTCATGCCACGTGATTTCATGACGATCTCATACGTTAATATCGACGCGCCACCGCCACATTATTGACAAAGTGCCGATCTCAATTCAATTCAAGTCGCTCGACGCATCCATATCCACTCTTCTTGTGCCTTGAAATCGTCCATTCACACTACTTACTCTCGATCACAGTTCGTTCCATATAGATCCACATGGATCCGACACATTTTGAACCTTATTATCTACCACGCGTTTGTACTTTACATCAATTGGATGCGCGAAACAGCCGATCGAAGACTTCACGTACTACGGGACCAGCTCAAAACGCAGTATAAGCAAACCCAAAAGGCTCAGATCAGTGAGAGGAAAAGCTCGGACTCGAAGCGAAGGCTGACAAGCTACATTTTCCATGTGAGTGATAAGGATTCATAAGCATCATGACGAGAGCGATATTAGGTTACGGTGGCGGGAAATAGTGTTGCTGATCACTTCCACGTGTATAGGAGGTTCGAGTACCACTCAATACAGCTCTTCTGGCTGCCCAAAATTTGGCTGGGACCAATGCCATTCAACGAGAACACGAGATCGAATTTAATGCCCTCGAAGGGAGTTTAAACATGATGAGCAAGGTCCTGAATGACGTACTCGACTTTAATCGCATGGCAAGTCAAAACATTCTTCGTTGAAATACTTCCAATAACTCCCTTTTTAGGACTCGGGCCGTTTCGAAACCGTGTCTAAACCGTTCGCGTTTCATGCAGTCATTCGTTCAATGCTCGTACCCCTGGGGCTTGGTGCCAGCGCCAAAGGCCTCCAGCTCATTGTCGAGTTGGATGATGAAATCGACGTTCAGGCGCGACTCGCAGCTTACCGAGCTCAAGCGCGTGATATCAATTTTACACGCGGGGAGCAATACGTCTCGGCGGATACATCGCGCCGGCGCGTCGAGGAATGGGTTGCACAGCGCATGGAAGAGGGATCGGAGGAGGATGGGATTGTTATGGGCGACGAGATGCGGTTGAGACAGGTGGTGACCAACTTGGCGAGCAATGCCTGCAAATTCACCGAACCCGGCGGGCGAATCACCCTCCGAACCAAGCTCATCATTCCTGGACCTGAGAATCGGGCGAGGCTCTCGAGCGACCACCGGCCTTCGAGTGATTCGAGTAACAAATTCGATGTCAACCAAGATCATCGCGAGGTTCACATTTCCCCTCCCTTCGTCCGCGGTACGAGCGATGGGTCGGAGTTGGAGCGGTTATTGGAGCACATTGTTGTCCGGATCGAGGTGCAGGACACGGGCGTTGGGATCAGGCAGCAGGACATGGAGGAAAAACGACTGTTTTCGGCATTCATGCAGACGTCCAGTGGGCTTCGGCAAGGTGGGAAAGGGACCGGTCTGGGCCTCGCACTTGTTAGGCATATTGTTGCTCTTAGTGGAGGGCGATTGGGCGTCAAGTCCAAACGGGCAGTTGGCAGCACGTTTTGGGTCGAGCTCCCGCTCGGCGTCGGTCGTAAAGCCGTCGCAGGTGTGCATGCTACACGGGCCCGAGACGCCGCGGTCGATGCTATCAATTTCTCGGGTGGATGGAATCCGGAAGAGGTCGCCAGAAACGTGGATCAGGCAACGAGAAATATCGACGCGGCGGACAGGAGCCGGGAGGCGCTTTCACCCGGGGTTAGCGATGGCAATGTAGCTATGTTTGGGTCTACTCCTACTCATGGCGCAGAGGATATCAGTCCCCTTGCTAGCGGGATGGTCGCGTCGGTCGAACCGCTGGTCGCGTCGAGTAGTGGTGCATCTACGGGCTTGGGTTCTGGTGCTTTGTTGGCGGCTGGCGCACCAGCAACGCCTTTACAGAGCGGGAGTGCATTAAAGTCCATCATGGTAGGACCGTGTTCTATCTATTTGAATAGTATTATACTGATATTGTCATAGGAACATGGAGGCGTCGTTGAGCTAGTTCCACAACTTCCCATGCAATCATCGCACGAAGAAGGTCCTATTGTTGCGACACGCACATTATCCCCTGATACAGGTGGCCGGCCGAGCGTAGGGAATTCGCCTGTTACCTCTCGAGTCGGAGGGTCGGACAGTGCATCCAGACTGGCGCTCTCTGATCCAACTGCGTCGAGGATTGTCATGTCTGAGCCTGCCCCTTCACGATCTGGAACTGGCCTCAGCGACTCGAGAGTGGGGCTGAATGACCCAACTGCGTCAAGGATAGTCCTACCAGCTGAACTCCCCCGTGCATCACCCAAACCATCCGCACACCGGTCAATGCCGTCCGAAACTTCATTGCCTCCGCTCAAAACGACCGCACCAGCTCCGAGTAACGGTTCGCCAGTACGCCCGACGGCGGGCAGCGCGGAAAGTCTATCACCTCTTCGAGTTCTCGTCGTGGACGATGACTGTAAGTTTTTGATTTCTTCTCACATGGCTGTGAATTAATTTTTGGTTCGATATTTAGCGCTCACTCGCCGACTGATGACACGGATGCTCACACGTCTAGGATGCACTGTCGAGAACGCCGAGAATGGGCAAATCGCGCTCGACATGCTTTTAGCACCGCTGCCTACTCCACAGTCGCAGCGCACTCAATCCTCGGCCGGGTTTCCTTCGCCCTTATCGGCGTCTATAGAACATCCGACCCCAACTTTGGCGGCTCAATCGGGTGGGTGGGAGTATGGAGAATCCAAGTACGATATTGTGTTCCTAGACAACCAGTGAGTGCTGTTGGTTCACTTTCCCTATATGTCGTTGATACAAGGTATTTTTAGCATGCCGATATGTAGTGGCGTTGAAGTGGCTCGCCGGCTACGACAACTTGATCGAAAAGACTTTGTAGTAGGAGTGACTGGAAATGCTTTGACAGAGGACCAACAGGAGTATCTTCAAGCTGGAGCGAATCAGTTGCGTCATTTTACACATTTATGGTATCTGGGCCGGCACTGACGCATTACTATAGTGTATTGACCAAGCCAGTTTTAGAAAAGAGTTTGAAGGCCATGCTAGGTGAGGTTTTGCGCCCTCTACGTCATTAGTTCATTTGGTTGATCCAATCAATTTAGTGTTGGCAGACGAGCGACGAAAAACACCTGGTGCCCCGAGCACGCCGAGTGGATCTTAGTACACGTAAATTATTCGCGTTTAACTTGTTTGTTTTCAGTTATGGGTTTTTTAGTCACATATGTGTGTACATTCGCTTTCGATTTTGCTGTCATGTTTGCATGAGAAATGATATGGATATCCACACTCCGTTTTGTAGGACTACACGCATACATGTACTATAATTATGTGGAGCCAGTAAAAACTGCTATGTCGTCATAAGACTCTCAGGCGCCCATTATAGTCAAGTCATGGTGCGGAGGTGGTGCCCGACTAGATTGAAGAATGATATGAGGCAAGCTGTGCCCAGCTACGCTTCGTTCTCCACCGCTATATACATGGCTAACCTTGGCCTTGAATGATGTCTCGGTCTGTTATCTCTGTGCACAGGTCCTGCTGTGCAGCCATAAATTCAAGTCCTTGGCCCCAATACGGTGTAATATCTCTTCTGGACCACAATGATGCCATCCGCTCGAACACCACCTACCTCTGATCAGTACTCATCTCTTCATGAGGTGCCTTCCCCCCCGCCTCAGATTCAAGTTCCCGTAGCAGGCCCCGGTTTAAATGGTTCCGCCCCTTTAACACCAGAACCACAGAACATGTCTCAAGGCGAGTGAACCAAAATTGGACCCTGATATTAGCCACTAACTTCAATTTGCAGCCTCTATCGATGAAATGCACCGTGTTCATGATATCGAACACGAATCACAAGACAGGACCAATCCCACTAATAATACGCACGAACGCCGGCATATTCAACCTATATCTCATAGCGACAATGCAGGTGTTTCCGATCCCTGGAGTCCTAGTTACCAACGAAACCCAAATCGATTCTCCCTCGGGGCGAGTTCTGGAAAGCTTACCGTGGCTACATCATATGTCAGCGGAAACAGCGAACCCTCACACCCGCGGGGCCCATTATATGCACACCATCGACATCGCTCCGCTTCACCCGATGCACCCGTTCGTATTCGACGCAAAGCTCCTGGACTCTCCAATTTCTTTCGCAAGCTAAATGGGGAGCGTGTACGTGAGCGCGGTCACAAAGTACCCGGATTTTGGCAAAGCCTGAAGGCTATCATGTTGTGTAGCTGTGAGTAAAGATGATGAGGATGACGCAATGAATTGATCGACCGGGCGCTTTCACAGGGTTGAACATTTTACTAGTGTTCCTTCCTTTTTCATGGATCGCAGCTCTAGCCAAGTGGGAAGAGGTTTATACCTTTATTCGTGAATACTCTCACAATAGTCCTACCCTTTATGCTCTAACATATATGCAGTGTCATTCATTGCGATTATTCCACTCGAAAACTTATCCGAGTACGGTGGAGAACAATTGGCGCTCTACTGCGGGGAAAGTATCGGTGACCTCATTGTGATTACGCTTCACAACACCGTCGAAGCCGTACTCGCTATCGTTCTTTTAGTCAAGTGTGAACTCAAGCTGCTTCAATCAACAGTGATCGGTGTGGTTTTGCTTCACTGTCTACTCGTCCCTGGAGTCGCGTTCTTGACGGACGGAACCAAATTATGGGCTCAGCAGCTCAAGCCACGAATAACCGAGCTCAATCAAAGTTTGCTGACAATTGGGTATGTCATCTAAGGCCTTTGTGTTGATGGCATATCCCTTAATGAGTGCGTTTTGAATAGAGTCTTATCCCTTGTCGTGCCGACTGCCTTCTTCTCTGCCCTCCCATACGAACATCCCGAACAATACGCCCCTCAATTTATCAACGAAACGCGCATAGCGACCCGTCCAGGCTCGGCACCAACGCGCAGAGATCTATTGTCCACCAACCTGCTTGATTTGAACAAGCGCGTGCTGTTCACACCTCCTACGCACAACGCTTCTATTTACGCCATTCAAGTTGCATCGACCGTTGACGCGGTGTCAGACTTGACTCGGGACTGGTTGTTACGGCTATCAAGAGGTATCTCTATTATACTTCTTCTCGTGTAAGCTTATTATATTTTCTCAGTTCAGAATCAGGACTGATTAATCCATAGTTACGTTGGCTCAAGAATTTATCTCCATAATCCACCCGGTGAACACATTGTTGTCGAAACTGTTCATACTACGGCCGAAGATGACCATGTTGAGAAAGGCCATGCAGTTGTCTATAGTGAACTCACGCCTCGCGACCCTTTCAATCCCATGCATACATTCAAACGACCGTTCAGGAAGCCACATTCAAAGGAAGATATGGAAGAGGATCGTGAGCGGTTAATTTCACAGGTCGAGCACGAGCATGGCGCTTCAGAGTTTATTGATGAAGGAAGTAACAAACACCAACATCCTCCCGAAGTAAATCCTTGGGTCGCAATACTGTTATTAATAATCATAATTGGGCTATTGAGCATTACTGCTGAATGGGTAAGTACTCTGAAATTTATTCACTGAACGTAAATGAATGATTCCATCTAGCTCGTTAAAAGCATTGACGTGATTCGGGCGAAGCGTTTATTTAGTTCCGAGGCAAGTCCTTGTCTTTCCCACTTGCTACCTAGTTAACACAGCTATAGTGGTTCGGATTAATATTACTTCCCCTAATTTCTTTTGCTGGGGACGGACTCAATACACTCATGTTCTTTATCCGTTCAAACCTCATGAAGATGGACGTCCGTTGGCCGAATGACCTTGCGAAGGCAAAATCCATTGATCTCAGGTACTTTTTTGTTCCATCTCCGCTTCGCTTTTTGACCGAAGACCTTTCATAGTGTTCAGTTCACTCTTTTTTGGATCCCAGTGCTAATTTTGGTTGCATGGGCACTGGAAAAACCACTCACGCTACTCTTTGGTTCGTGTTCTACCTCTCGTTTTCTAAATAAGCAACAAACCAGGGATTAGACCATTTCGAAATCGTAGTCGTAGTCGGAGCCTCGTTCCTCGTCAATTCGATCACCCAAGACGGACGGACGAACTGGTCTGAAGGCCTGATTATGGTCGGATTTTACGTTATCATTGTAGGTTATCTTAGATAGCCAAGTTCAAGGTGACACACTAATGTTGCAATAATATAGGCATTGGCAGCGTGGTACTATCCAGGCCATGCTGAGGCCCATTTCTTGCTTCAATGCAAGTCGATGCAAGAGTTATTATCGAACCCGCCATTCTGAGGACATGTATACTCCACGATTTTGACGTGGTTGATTAGGGCACTGGATATTTGAAAGCTTACTTCGTAGGCGACCAAATCGGGTGGACGCGACAATATTTTGTAATTTAATGTGTGTTGATAAGTCATTGCATACGTACCTATATGCATGGTGTCCTGGTAGCTTTAGTTTACCAAGCACAGATCTCTATAGGTCCTGATGCGCTCCTCTACAAAGTGGTCTAGATCTCTCCCACATTTACAACTGATTGGGAGAAAAGCTATTCGGTAGATACGCGTGTGGTCAGAAATTGGGCCCCTAGAGGGGCTGCCGGGTCGCATTAGCGACACCGATAGGAAAGCTTAAGACCGGGGCACTGAGACGCGGGGGGGGGGGGCATTAGAGACGGGGATGTGTAGCGGTGGAAGGGATGAATCTCCGCGTATGCGGGCACGTGTGCCTCTATAAATAATTTCTCGGGATGCTACATATTTTTTAAATACATTCCCCTTCATAAACGAACAAGATTGAGGATGCTACTTATCCCCGTCCAACCCCTGCCTCCGCAGGTGTCCGCTTGTTTCTCTGGTTCTTGCCTCGCTCTCCGTCTCTTCTCTCTTATTCTCTCTCCGCCTCTCTCTTTCTCTCGCCGTTGCGTTTTTATGTGCCCATGGATGCGTTGCGTCATGGTCTTTCATATATTATCACGAGCGGTTTGCCTAGTTCGTATGTAGCTCCTGTTCTCCGCAATAGAAGTGTATTAAAAAAATGCGGGCACGTGCTATATACATGCGACTGGGGCGCATACCCCGGTGCCTCCTAGTCCGAGGTGAGTTGGGTGGCTACTCTTAACAGCTACAGGGCGTGGTGGCGGGTGGGAAGAAACAAAGAGCTGCACGAGACTCTGGAAAGTTGGGCCGTGACTGGTCTGTTCACAGTCACGTGCTGGAAGATTTTTTTGATACAATTTATTACTTGGACCTGAATACATGGTTGGACACCAAGGTTCCACTGGAGCAAGGCTACGTACATAGCAGCAGAAAAGGAAGGAAGCTAGCCCCGGCGGAACATCGGGGCATCACCTCAGCTATACATAACCAATCACATAGTATTGTCAGGAAAAACCAGGTGAGCTAATCAGCGCTTATTAGCTTGTTAGATCAATTAGCTACTCCCTCCATCATGATAGACCATAATTACAAGCCGACTGTTTCATAAGCTCAAAATGTAGTCTGGATGGGGAGAAAGGTGGGATTTACTATCAAAAGCGGCCTTTGGCTCCCGTTTTTGATGAGCGCCAAAGTTAGGTAGTGGTGGGCTGGTGACCCTCCTTTACAAGCCATGATCGAATATATTAGTCGTGGATTAGGAGTCTATCTGAGCCTTAACTATACGCCACGTGTGTGAGCGGTTTGCCTTGTTTCGCATGTAGCTCCTTAAATATGAATCAAAAAAAAAAATACGCCACGTGAATAATAACTTATTGTTAAGAAATATACGAAATTCTTTACAACAAGGAGACTCATGAGTCATTCTGGATCTGTGATTTACAAATCACATCAAAATTCATTTTGAACACTCCGTACGGGTGCCGTGAGCATATTTTCCAAAAGCACAATGGACTCCATTGAATGGAGACAATGTTTGGTCTGTGGCGGTGCACAAGGTGACTCGGGCGCTTATCGAGAGGTTCACTTCCTGCCAAAACTCTGCGAGGTTTCACGTAATTTTGTGTCGCCACGATCATCATGTCCAACACCCATGGGGACTCTCCAACGAAAGCTAGACACACGCATTCCAGCGAATATCGGTCATGGCACGTAGCTGATTCCCGAAAAACACTCACGCGCGACATCCCAGAGGTCCCGGAGGTGTATCTGGATTCTCTCATGGACGCGGTCCTCCCTTCTCTCCCGCCTGAAACGCTAAATGGGGTTTGCAATGCGCTCGAAACAGCTGGTCATATCAAGGATCCGGATACCCCTAATTCACGATGGCGTTGCTTGCCATTGGACCCGTGCGTTAACACCAAGCCTGAGACCGAGAAATTTCGATTTCTCGACAATGTTTCTCAAGCCATAATCGAATCCTATCATAGTTTCCATCATATGGAGCCCACTCTCACCACACGGCTCCAAGTGACTGGGCAAATCACGCCGCTTGGCAATCGCCGTAACACTTCCCGACCGGACGGATATTTCCAAGTAATTATCGAGGACCCAGGTCCAAGACAATCGAATTGGGCCGATATTGTTATGCCCATGGAATTCAAGAATGTACATAATCGACAGAATCAAATTGATGTAAGAGCCCCGATAAACTTCGCGTTTAGAGCTCACCTGTTGATGCTGACCGGCAGGACTTTGGCAAAGTAATGTGGTCGATGCACCATATCATGCGCAACGACGCTCGTCGTAGATATGTACATGGGCTTACCTGTGAGAATACAAAAGTCCGGTTATGGTATAATGACCGAGCCGATGTTGTCGCCTCACAGGAGTTTGATGTGAACAAGGTAAGCGATTTATAATTAGCTGACCTTGCCGGGGAAATAAATACAGGGTTTTATAGGACTGGAAATTCCTCGTCCGTATCATTTTATCCGTGCTACTAGCCGAAGGAGTTGAATTAGGCTACAACCCAAATATCCAACTTGTTCCCTCCAACAACCTAAACTCCGAGCCTTCCTACGATATCACCATTCGAAACCCCGACACGCAGGCGAGTACTATATACCGCACTGTTGGGATAATCTCCGATGTAGGAGCCGATAGTATGGTTGGTCGTGGAACTCGTGTGTGGGAAGTCCGGAAGCTGGTTGATGGAGAACTGGTTGGCACTTCATATGCTCTCAAAGATACGTGGGTGCACGAAGATCGTGTCCCAGAGCATAAGCTTATCCAGAAATTCCGGAGCGAACAGCCAGATTACGCCCAGCACTTTCTTACTCCGATAGATTATGGTTTTGCACCCTTTGATCCCGCTCAACCACTCGTCCTGGATAATACCCACACAACTCTGCGCCGAAAAGAGTTGGTACCAACTCGAAAGCTCCTACCCACACATTCTGGGTCACCCTCGGCGGTTGCGCTCCACATTACAAGTAGCAGAAGCCTGAAAACCACGAGTTCCGTGAGGGACAGCGTTGGACACTTGGGAGACATTCCGGATTCACCTTCGGAGGGGCATCAAGTCTTCCTTCTGGGTAAATATCCTCGCCAACACTACCTCACCGTATTCGAGGAGATTGGCACTCCGATACACAAATTGCGCAATTTCGCAGAGGTATTCACCGCGATCCAAGGTGGTTGGGAAGGTGAGCGAGGCACAAGAACTTTAACGGTCGCTGACATTTGCCGTTCTCCCCATGATTCTGAAGGCCTGCATGCCATACACCTTTGCAAGTACGTTCATCGAGACGTGAGTTCGGGGAATATACTACTTGTACCACCCAAAGGCCCCTGGGGTGAACGTGGTGTGATAATGGACTTGGAGTATGGGAAGGATATCAATGACACGAGAGTTGCCCATAATGTACGAACGGTGAGAGTCATACACTTCATGATTACCGTTTCCGAGGCTTATTTGAGTCTTATGTAGGGCACAGTGTTATTTATGGCCACCGAGGTAGCTCTCATGGACCATCATCGATTTCGCACCATCCCATCACCCGGGCAAACGTCTAATTCGCGTGAAGTCCTGGAGTCAATAGCGGAATCCCTAATGGAACAAACCCTAGAGCCACCCCAAAAACCGATCCAAGTTCCCCCGTTCCGGCACAACCAACTCCACGATATGGAATCAATCTGGTGGCTATGCATGTGGATGATGTTCCACCTTATTCAACCCTCAAAAAACAGGCAGGACCAGATAAATAACTACCATCACGTATTCTGCAGCGCGGAGAGCAAGGTAGCCTTTATTTGCGGTTCCGGGCTGTATCGCAAGTTCACCTCGCACCTTTCGGAACACCAAACGTGGGTTGACCTTATGGAGAGGTGGTCGCAGATCTTGAATAACCTATATTCTACATCATACGGGGAGCACGATACTTCGGCAATCCCACCAAACCAACTTCGAATTTGCGATAAGGATATCCAAACCTCTTACAAGCTTGGGAAAGGATTTTTATTGAAGCTTCATCAGGCCTCTACGTCACTCTCCGACTTTGTGACACTTTCGTAACATGATGAAGCGCCGGTCGTTTCGGCCACTCGCAGAACTTCTCGTCTAACCCTCGACTGTGTACTCCTGCCAGCGGCCAAGAAAACCGGTTAGTTGCTATCTCTTTGTTGTTGGCGAAATCTTACTGGTATTGTTTGAACAGTTCGAAATAACTCAGGAAGCCGTGGGTGAGTGAAACGCCGAGAAGTTGTGGATTATCCGCGTATTTTCCATTTTATATTCTCAATACTGGGCGGGGGGGGGGATTTTTGAGAACTCGCCAGATCTAGATTATATGACGATGATAACATTTGCTAATATTGTGTATGCGATCAATAATATACTGGTATGGTATCTACACGAGGTATCTGGGTGCTGTCTCGGGGTCGGTTTGGAGCAACGCACTTGAGACGGTGGAAATGATGTAGGCAACAACCCGAGTTTCACCGCGTGATCAACTTGGGAAAGCACGTGGACCGCTCAGCTCGCTTCCTTATATGGAAACGTCTCAGTCATCGCCTCCCGGCGCGGCTCTCGGTGTATGTTAGCCGGCTGCCATCTTTCGATCCTTCAGAACCGAGGAAAGAAAGAATACTGGAAGTGGTGTAGCGCGACACTGGGAGCAGTGCTAACATAGGGGTTTATATTAATTATCTCGCTCCACCTTTCGGCCATCTGTTGATACCCAGCGACTCTTTCTAGGGCTGAGCGTTGATCCAATTGTTTCACAAGCTGGACGCAATGGTATTGGTGCTCCAGATGCGCTGATCCAGCCAATCTTTTGCTTTTCTATGTAGTTCATTGTTTCGGCTTATGGCAAGAAACAGTTCATGGATCACAGTTGAGTTTGACGTCCCGCATTCAAAGCCGAGTTCATTTGTATCTGTACGTACTTGTACCTTTAACGTATGGCACACGAGAGTGGAGATGCAAGCCCGCAATAACCCATATTTCAGGATTTCACTATGCCGAACAGCAACCCACGTAGGGTAGTTTCCCAAACTAGACTTCTTCGGTAACAAGATCGTGGTGACAGGTTTCGGCCAGGATATGGACTCAAGGGCCCATTAATACAATTCAAACCCAAGTCCGCAGTAGCCTATCGTACTTTGAAGCAAATACTACGATTTGGATTGATCTTGCGATCCCAAGATCTACACCCTGGAGTGCTGGGTCTAGACCCCTTGGATTGTAATGGCTCCCTTGCCATTTCGTTGGTTACGATTTGAGGCAAGTTGACCTAACTATCAGAGGCCTTAAGCCATCTGATATCTACATGCTTCAAAGACACATGGAATCGCAGTTATATGTTTAGCTCCAATAAATTCGGCTTAGTCCTATGAACAATGTTGGTATTCCCAAATGGGAAGTACGTAATACACCTTTCTAGAAGAATACGTTGATTGCCCCAGTACGATTGCATCACTGATCCGCTCCTACACCGGCCTCGATCACACGTAACTTTGAACCACCGGTATTTACACGCTTCCAATTTGTCACGTACGAATTCATAAATCTTCACAATGGTTTACATGAGCATATGTCCACAAATCATAATCGCACAACTGGAGATCCAGCGCAAAGATAGACTTCGCAAAAAAGTTCCCCCGTGGTCATGATAAGTCGGCCATTCATATTGATCGCACGGTGGGCCCCAAAAGTGTGGATCTTCTGAACGTAAAAAATCGCGCGTTATATGCGGAGTGTTGGCGGAATCCGACCAGTTTTTCCATGAGTCCGCATCCCCAACTCACCCCCGTGTCGTCGAGGTACGGATGTCTGACAAAATCTGGACGTCATGCGGATTTTCCGTACTTTTGGGGCTCACCGTGTCATGTCAAGGCTGGGAATTTCAATACCCTGATTTCAAGCCTTCGCTGCCCAACCTACTTTAACATGGATGTTATCCTCTCGTCCCTGGAGCTCTATTCTACCTTATTCTCTTTTATTTCCGCGGCTGGACGCGTCCGATAGACACACGCACAATTACCAGGCTCACATTTACCTTAATCTTTTATCTTTTCTCCTTTATGTTCTTATCCATCGCTAGTATATGCTATGAAACACTGGATCTCTCTCTCTGATTCGCGGGGTGCTCCCCGGTATTTTGTATTCTATCATGGGGCTGGGCTCCAACACGACTATAATAGGATTCCGAAAAAAGGCCTTGCGCCCGTTCATGCATTATCATATACTGTAGTTTTATTTATCGATTGAAATGCTTGTTCATCCACCTTCGGACCACTTGCGAAGACGAAAAGACGAAAAGACGAAAAGTTACATTAAAACCAGATTATGATGTTGCTGGCGAATACTCACCAGCATAAAAAAAATTCGTAAATACACGCAAAGTGAGTCGTAAGAAATCCGGAGTGCTCCGCATCTCCAGTCCTTGGCTTCGACAGCACATACTCACCTCTGCAGTGCGAGCCTGAAAGTACGAGCGCTTCTGGCGATTTCCAAGCACAATTCTGATAATCATAATCTGCAACCGGGCGTTTACCGATTTATATGTGGCTGTGTTGCCTGGCTGGGCTTCCCCTAACCACCTCAGACGAGCTAGTTCTGTACTTGGTTGGCGATTCAAGTTACCCCGAGCAGTACTTGTAGGTCAATTTCAGTCATTAAGGGCTCGGATGATTAAGAATACCTAGCTTCCCCACATATTTACTTACATGTCTTCCACGCCCCGCGCCAAACGGGGCCCGCTTGACTGCTGGGTGTCTAAGATCGCAAAGCGCCCACGGTCAAATGTAACGACCCCAGAGCCCGCTTCAAGTTCCAATAATGCGACTCAAACCTCAAACGCCTCGGGAGAAACGTCTCAAATGCAATCTGCCACCCCAGTCCCTCGTGATATGTCGACCGCACCTCCGCCTGCTATCGAGGACAGTATAAGGGGTGGTCTGACCCCGTCCTCTCCTCATGAGTCAGCACCTGTCGCGGGTCCTAGGACGCCAGCTTCTCAGAAAAATACAGCGAAAAGGCCACGCTTACAACGTGTTGGCGCGGCGCTTAAAGACTTGAGTCAAAGTGCGGGTGTATTTCCGCCACTTCAAGCCGTTATCACCGACGTGATATCATGTTTCGAGACACTCAAGGTCAGTCGCATACGATCTGCACAATGAAGCGAATGCAATCTACTGACGCATTCGCGCAAACGCAGATAGACCCAGGGTACGAGACGGAGTATGAAGCACTCTTACAGGAGCTTCAGGCCTTGAGCGGTTCCTTAGCCTATCATGTGCCGAGGTCGAACTCTGCTCATATGTCGGACTGCATAACTAGAATGAAAAGGTTAGCACCAAGGGTCAGATGAGATAAAGCAACTCATAGGATGCACAGGTCGATCGAGAAACAAACGGAAGTGATCAAGAAATGGCGAGATCAGCCCATAGAACGCAACATGGACAAGGCCGAGCAATACCGGAAGGAAGTCCTGGCGGCATATCGTGGCATTGAGAGCGCCTTTCGCCAGCTGCAGGTCAGTACCAGTTGGCAGCTTGGTGAGTTGCTCATGGTGGATAACAGACCGATGCGACCATGGATATATGGAGTAGTGTAGTGGAGCAGACTGCGGTACGTTGGAATATGTTCACAAGGAGATGTTAGGCTGAGTCGATCGATAACAGAATAGCCGCCTCGATAAGTTGTTCCCATCCAGATTAGCTGCACATAACTCCACTCTCTCAACCGAGGTCGATCGCCGAGCCTGTACCAAACACACACGAACCCAGATCCTGTCCGAGCTTGACCAATGGTCAGTCGATCCTCGGAAGCCCAACATATACTGGATGAACGGCATGGCTGGCACAGGCAAGACTACCATCGCATATACGTTTGCCGAGTCGCTCAAGTCACGAGGACTTCTTGGTGCGAGCTTTTTCTGCACGCGAACTTCCAGTGAGTGCAAGGACGTAGGACGAATCATACCAACGATCACATATCAGCTTGCACTGTACTCCATGAGCTTCCAATCAGCGGTCGTGAAGGTACTGGGGAGCAATCCTGACATCGGGACCCGGGCTATAACGGAACAATGCGAGAGGCTGATCAAAGAGCCGATCATGCAGGCGAAGGACGATATACCCGACGGACTTGTGGTCGTGATCGATGCACTTGACGAATGCAGCAACGTGAACGGGGTACGAATGATCCTAGACGTGCTTTTCAGGATTGCTCCCAACTTGCCTCTCAAGTTCTTCGTCGCCAGTCGACCCGAACCCAACATCCGCCACAGGGTCGAGGCCCGATCCGACCTGAGTCGGTCGATATGCGTACTGCACGAGATCGAGAGGTCGATGGTCGAGGCAGACATCGAGCTATACCTTCGTGAAGAGCTTGGAGACAGCGTGTCCGAGCACGATTTGACCCAGCTTACTAAGCTATCCGGAAGACTTTTCATATATGCCGCCACCGCCATTCGATATGTCCGACAGATGGGCACCATGGTCGACCCAGATCGGCTCGGGGCCATTCTCAGTTCGTCGTCAAGCTCGGGCTATGAACACTCGGATATTGACGACCTGTATACCACAATCCTGGAGGCTGCAATACGCCAAACTGGCCGAAACCCCCATGAGCAGCAACAGATGCAACTGGTTCTCTGGACCGCAGTTTGCACGCGGGAGCCGGTGGACATCGATACACTGGCATCCCTGACGGGGATCAAAGCGACAAAGGCTAACATACTGCTGCAGCCTCTGTATTCGGTGTTGCACGTGTCGCAAGCAACTAAGATGGTCACCACGCTGCATGCATCGTTCCCCGACTTTATGTTTGATGAGGCGCGGTCGACCAAGTTCTACTGCGACGAAACAAAGCACAGTCAGCTGCTTGCCGAACGGTGCTTCTTGGTGATGGAAGAACAGCTGCGATTCAACATCTGTAGTCTAGAGGCGTCGTTTATACCCGATAGCGAAGTGCAAGACCTAGAAGATCGGATAGCAAGGTCAATCTCGTCAACGCTGTCATACGTAGCGCACCACTGGGGAGACCATGTAGTCAAGAGCGCGCCGTGTGAGATAGTGCGGAAAGGGCTGAAGGAGCTCCTGTCATACCGACTGCTGTTCTGGATGGAGGTGATGAGCCTGAAGCGTACGCTGGACAAAGGGATGGGTATGCTGTCGGCGCTCAAGCCATGGGTGACGGTAAGGCATTTGAGTAGAGCAGTATTAGTATGAGGCTGATGATGGGTGATAGGTTGAAGATACACCACCAGATCTTGTCAGGCTGCTGGACGACTCGTGGATCTTCGTGTCAAAGTATGCTGCTGGATCTGTTTCGCAGTCGACGCCGCATATATACATCTCGGCATTGCCATTTTGCCATCGGACAAGCTTGGTATACAAGCAGTACTGGAGTCATACTCGGGATCTTCTAGGCTTGGAAGGATCTGCGGTGGAACAAAGTCAAACGGCGCTACTAGCATCATGGCCGATGGACTCAAAAGCCCTCTCGCTGGCATTCTCTCCTGATGGGTCTCGATTTGCAATTGGATTCGAAGATGGCACAGTACATGTATTTTATACCCACAATGGAACGGTTGCTCTTGGCCCCCTCGGGGGGCATACCAGGAAAGTCAAATCCGTAGCGTTCTCTCCCGATGGACTGTTGCTTGTCTCTGGCTCTGACGACTGTACAATCCTTGTGCGAGACGCGCAGACAGGCAGTTGCATATATGACATCGTCAAAGGGCATGAAAGAGGAATGGCGCCAGTATTGTTCTCACCTGACGGCAAGCACATCCTCTCAGGGTCCATAGACAAGACAACGCGGATGTGGGACAGTGGCAACGGCAGTCTGATACCCAGCTCCATCAAACGCCATCCTTCAATAGTCAACTGCACAGCATTCTCTCCTGATGGCAAGCATATCGCATGTGGCTTGGATAGCAAAGAGTGTCCCATTGTTGTTTACGATGCACCCACCAGCAAGTCTCTCCCTTTTCCATTCGATGCTCATCAATCCTCAGTGCGGTCAATTGCCTTTTCGCCAAACAGCAAGTACCTTGTCACTGGCCATTATTCCGGTGAACTGCGCGTCTGGAGTCTACAGGACGGCACCGCCACACACTCCCCACCCAAAGCACACAACTCCGTAATCACATCCATCGGGTTTTCGCCGCTTGGAGACAAACTCGTCACTGGCTCTTATGATAGGTGCGTGTATATATGGGATGTAGAGAACGACTACTCCAACCCTTACCTACTTGGCACACACAACGGATCGGTTTCCTCCGCTGCGTTCTCACCCGACGGCACACGAGTCGCATCATGCTCAGAAGACCGTACAGTCAAAATGTGGAATGTACTCGACTCGACATCATCTCACACCTTTTACTCCAATGCACCCACCAAGGCTGTCTTGTCGGTTGCGATCTCGCCTGATGGCTCACGCATCGCCGCAGCGGGTATTGACGAAGCAATCTACATGTTCAACGCACACAATGGCACTCCCGCTCTCCGGCCACTTGTCGCACGCACCGGTCGGATCAACTCGGTGGCGTTCTCACTCGATGGCAGGTACCTTGTTTCTGGCGACGACGACAAACGCATATATCTGTGGGATGCCACAAGGGGCAAGCTGCTATCCGGTCCACTCCGAGGGCATGAAAAAAACATACAGTCAGTTTTGTTCTCACCTGATAATAAGCACGTTGTTTCTGCATCGTCGGACAAGACCATACGCATGTGGGATGTGGATGATGGCACTCTGACACCTACAGACCTGGTCAGAACACACGACGACGAGGTCAACTCAGCGGCATTCTCCCCCGACGGCAAGCATGTTGTTTCTGGGTCTGACGACGGGGAGATCCGGATATGGGGCTCGCAGGCGCTATCACGCGTGTTTCGTCCGTTTGGGTCGCTGCGGCATAAAGGGCGTATAATGTCAGTGACGTTCTCGCCTGACGGCAGACTCATTGCTTCCGGATCCGATGATGGCGCTATCCGCATTTTCGACTCGCACAGTGGCAAGTTGGCTCTCGGTCCTCTCATGGCACATCAGGACTGGGTAAGGTCAATTGTGTTCTCACCCGACGGCAATCACATCGTATCTGGCTCGGATGATGGAAGGATTGGAGTGTGGAGGGTGGAAGATGGGGCTCCTGCATGCAATCCACTTGAAGGACATCAAGGTGGGATCAACTCGGTGGCATGTTCACCCGACGGTGCATACATCGTCTCAGGCTCGGATGACTCGACGGTTCGAGTATGGAAGACACCAGGAAGGGGCGCTGCATACGACTTATCCAGATCTGCCTCTTCGACCTTGGACCAGAGGGAGCCTTATCGTGCGATCTCCAGTGGACTGACGATCGGCCGGGATGGGTGGGCGCGCAACTCCGACTCACAGCTAGTTTTCTGGATTCCATCAGATATGCTCCGGCTCTTTCCCCGCTTCAGAAATGTGTGCACCATTGGCCCTCAAGGCAGCCTTCAAGTGGACCATGACAAGCCTCTGTTACTTGGTGACCAGTGGCACCGATGCTTTGTACGCTGAGAGTGAGGTGAGCACTGTTGATGTGGTCGATGTGTAGTCATATATTTACTTTTAGGTGGAGAATAGATACCGAATGGTCCGTAGTGTGCTTTGTGTATATCCATGGACGTTTATGAGGCCCAGTACGATGTATTTCTTTTGCTTACGCAATATAACAGTCTGTCGTGCTACACAACTTTCTGCTCCAATCAGGCCCCGCTCGAGTAAGGCCCAACGTGCGAGGTACGCCTCAATCTATGAGTGAAGCCTTAGCCGTCGGGTAAGTCACAACATATGGGAATGCGTATGAAATCGGAACACATAGAGTACATTGCTGTCGCTCGTATCTACTGTACATATAGGGCAAAGGCATTTCACAGCTCGAAAAACTTCGGGAAATAGTCTTCTAGTATTTCAACATAGAAAGTAAAATGCTCCGAACATAACTCAAAGTTAGAACTCCGAATCGTCCCTGATAGTATCAGTTGCCCTTTCCGCAACACCTTAGACAGGGCGCTGCGGATGAGCGGCGAGGTGCATACACCGTGTACCCAAAAGCTACGGATAGTCCGACCCTGCGGGTCGGATGCCCGGGAATCCGTACCCTACCGGAGGTAGGTATGCTCGGTCGGGGTGCGGATGTGAAAGTCCGGTCCCTGGTGGGGTTCGGATCCTCGTCTTCTTCTGGGGTCGGACTCTTGCCGGGGTCGGATCTCCATTAGAGGGTCGGATTTCTGTCGTCCTCCGAGGTCGGATCTCCGCTCAAGGGTCGGACTTTGCCTGAGGGTCGGATCCTTGCGGCCTCCTGGGGGGTCGGATTCTTGCAATCTTCCGGGGTCGGACTTTTGGCCTGGGGGGCGGACTTTCCCAGGGGTCGGATCTTCGTCGTCTTCGAGGGGTCGGGATATTTCCGTAGGTCGGATTTTCCAAGGTTCGGGTATTTCAGTAGGTGTCGGCAGGGGTCGGGAACCCAGTCGGGAGCCGTCAGTCAGACTCTCTGACATAAAACAATTGCCTGTTGCGTGTATTAGTTACATAAGGCAAGCGATTAGGACATACCTTGGTCCTATGAAAGCCCTATTAAACGAGACTTTAGATTTAGATTAAAGTTCCTTTCTATCTCCCTCTTACATTTGTCTCTACTCAAATTGTCTCATAGTGACTATACGAATAACCTTAGAAGATGTGTTATTCGCTGCTTGTGTTACGCGCTCTTATAGCTCCCGAATCATGTATTTAAGCGACTATTCAAGTCGCAGTTTGTTCATCTCAATTTTACTGTTTTACTTTCTTACCACCAAAGTCCAGCGAGCTCGGTATCGCTTTAAAACCACTGCATATATTATAGCTGAACTACGATCTTAGATATCTA
Source organism: Rhizoctonia solani (assembly GCF_016906535.1). Lineage (NCBI taxonomy): Eukaryota > Fungi > Basidiomycota > Agaricomycetes > Cantharellales > Ceratobasidiaceae > Rhizoctonia > Rhizoctonia solani. The sequence continues at coordinate 2,025,023 of NC_057383.1, forward strand.
GTTCAATAGGTTATGAGCCCCGAGAGTTACTGAGCTCACTACCGCTTGCCCACGCTGTCAAACTATCGTTCATCGACGCCCGAGCATTCTCCATCGTCTACGCCGTTGCCACCTGCCAACGTTGACTTATTGACAGAGACCTCTGATCTCTTTTACTTGCATCCTATCGTTTTAGACGCACCTTTACCCAATTCCTCGTCCGACACATCGTTTGATACCGTCGGCTACGATCTTAACGATCGATTATTCGAGCTACAGCTTGGCTCTACTGAATACCACTTTGCACGCAAACAGCTCGACTTTTACGAGCAGCTTCTAGACGCGCATTCAGGCGACGTTATTTGCCGTTTACCTATCGAGGATCGACTCTACTTACTATCATTCAATCGCATCGAATATCCGACACCTCCACCATCTCAGAATCGTTCAGCAATGGCCCCACCTACGTCTAGCACAGGTAATACTATCATCATTGCCAATAAAAACTACTCCATTTCGAAGCTACAAGGACAGGAAGACTATCAAGTATGGAAGATTCAAATGGAAGACATGTTTCAGGACATTGAGGTCCTAGAAATCGTTGAAGGCACCACTCTGCGACCTTCCAATAATCAAGATGCTGCCTTTTGGGACAAACAAAACAAGGCCTCCCTTGGAGCCTTACGTCGTCGCGTTGAAACCGGTCCTATGACCCATATTGCTTGTTGCACAAGCATTACCAAAGCCTATATTTGCTTGAAAAACCAGAGGGGTAGTGGGGAAATTTGGGTCAAAAAGGGTCCATATATGCGCATTCTCTTGGCAGATTCGGAGCACAGCCACCTACAGCTCTTGAAATAGACCCTTCCCAGACCCTGAATCCAGCTAGATCATAAGATACAGCTCCTGCAATATTCTAGTTTACACACTAATGCCATCCCCTCCCCCTCACTTATCTGATATAGAAGTGGACCCTGAAATTGAAATCCTACCAATAAACCTGCAGATTCTGAGTTGATCCATATATATCATGAGAATTGCAAATATTTATTTTCAAACCACCTTAAATGCCCAAATTAGGCATCTTCCTGCCATTTTAGGAAGTGGACACCACCATAAATGGAAAGAGCGGCCTTGATTACCCTAGAAAGTTCACACATTGGCCCAGTATATATAGTAACTTAACCCTCTTTTAACACAATTACTATTATCAGGCTTTATCAGCAATTCCTATTGACTATTGGCCAGTAGCTGGAATTTCATCACTCGATTGAACAAAGTTGCCCTAATCGAATGATGAAATTGCGACACAAGTTGTCCGTGAATCTCGTCATTCGATTAGGCAAAGTTCCTCTAATCGAATGATGAAATTCGTGGACAACTTGTTTGCAATTTCATCACTCGATTAGGGCAACTTTGCTCAATCAAGTGATGAAATTTGCTGGCTAAGTGAATTAGAGGGCTATATGCTTATACTGAGAGACTAGCAAAAGCTGTAGACTAGGGTTATTGAGTCCGCTCTTTCCATTTATGGTAGTGTCGACTTCCCAAAATGGAAATCCAATGCCCTATTAGGGCATCAATGTCAGATTTCATATGACATTTTCAAATACCCTTGATATGTATATGAATCGACTCGGAATCACGTGGTTACTTAGCAGGATTTCAATATCTAAGCGGATTACATAACATGTCAAATGTAAATATGGACCATGTCACGTGATATATATGTCAAACGATCCGGAATTGATGGATCTCCTAGTAGAATTTCATTTTCAGAGTAGATTATGAAGCAGGATTCAAGTGTAGGGGTCATTTAATGTGAGGCACACTGAAGCATAGGTTGGTGTGGCTGATACTGTTTCTGATTAGATATAGGACCAGAGAATGTAGAAAGAAGTATATTGTATATAGAAACAAATATATATTAATAGTTTAACTAATTACAAAGTATGAACAAGAGTGAGAGTGAGATAGAATAGGATGGGTCTTTAAGAGGCAGAAAAAGCCCCCTTATATATGTTATAACCTCCTTACTTATACCATTGGAATCGCACGATTTTTCTATTATTTTTAGTATTTTTTACGGACTTGATATCTTTTGTTTTTCGATCACGTGATCTCGGCGCTTATTATGCCGAGATGCCGCGCCGAGATGCCGTGCCAAGGGCGCTTAGGAGAAATCCACGCTTCTGCGCAGTCCGCAGCACGCTTCTCTTTTCACATGTAGGCTTCTATTCACACACGCACAGACCACATGTAGTTAGTAGTATTGTCTATATATACAGCAGGAAAATTGCTTGGAGACCCCAAGTCAATTTTACCTTGTCTCATACCATTGAGGAGGAACACCCCCAGCCAGCTAAGTAGCCGGCCCTTAGTAGTTCAGTAGCTTACCCCTTATTGCGCTTACCACACCTCCAGGGCTAAGCCCCCCTTGCCAGTAGTTTAGTCAGTAGACGGTTACCTTACGTAACCCCAGTATAGCCTTAGATAGTAGTTGCATAGCCTTGTTTGTAGTAGTATGGCCCCAAGCGCCCAACCCACTAGTGTGTGACCAACCTTACAGTTGGGTCACAACAATGTAAATAGTGTGCCTTGTCTATATAAACAGCAGGAAAATTGCTTGGAGACACCAAGTTGATTTTACCTTGTCTCATACCATTGAGGAGGATCATCCCCAGCCAGCTAAGTAGCCGGCCCTTAGTAGTTCAGAAGCTCACCCTTTATTGCGCTCACCACACCTCCAGGGCTAAGCCCCCCTTGCCAGTAGTTTAGTCAAGTAGACAGTTACCTTACGTAACCTTAGTATAGCCTTAGATAGTAGTTGTATAGCTTTGTTTGTAGTAGTACGGCCCCAAGCGCCCAACCCACTAGCGTGTGACCAACCTTACAGTTGGGTCACAACATTGTAAAATTGACTTGCTGTAGGCTTTTATCGACAACAAGAGGACCTCCAGTACTAGCACGAGGGAAATCACGTGAACGGACTCGCCTTTCGCTATTAATAATCAAACTAGCGTTGGTCCCACGTAGTACCAAATTGCTATAAGGCTGACAGGCTCTGATCGCCCGCATACCACGAGTTTTGCCAGAACTCTGCAAGTAGCGCTCCTAGACAGCTGAAACACCCGCTTGCAAAAAACCCGCACATATCACAATTGCCAGATCTGCTGATTTGCTGTAGGGATTGTCCAAAGCTAGGTGCTTGACGCAAGGAGTTAGCGAATAACATCTTGCGCAAAAAACCGCTCATAAGTCCTGTATCAGGCAACCCTTAGGTTATTACAAAGTAGTAGGTTGGTGGTAGGTTGAACCAAGCTACACTGCAGGGTGGCCCAAGCTACACTGCAGGGTGAACTGTGAGATGGCACAGGGTGGGAACCAGGTGGACACAACCCACATATGGTGTTAGGGTGGATTATAGGGAAAGCATCAGCCCTCCTACAAAAAGTTGCGTACTTTACACACAGCAATACCACCATCCCCTAAGTTAGGGTGAGTCATGTGACAACTGACCACCCATGCCACACAGAATTGCGTACAACATGCAGAAGTATAGCACCATGGTCAATGTTAGGGTGAGTCACATGATCAATGATTACTCCTTGTACTCACAGTTGCGTACCAAGTACGCAGCTATATGACCCACAATCATGTTAGGGTGAGTCACATGACCACCCATCACTCTACTCATGCAGAGTTGCGTACTTGGTACGCAACTATATCACACACAATTGTGTTAGGGTGAGTCACATGACCACCCACTGCTCTACTCATGCAGGGTTGCGTACGCAACTATATTGCACACAGTTATGTTAGGGTGAGTCACATGACCACCCACCGCTCTACTTGTGCAGAGTTGCGGACTTGGTACGCAACTATACCACCCACAGTTATGTTAGGGTGAGTCATGTGACCCTCCACTGCACTACTCATGCAGAGTTGCGTACTTGGTACGCAACTATACCACACACAACTGTGTTAGGGTGAGTCACATGACCACCAACTGCTCTACTTGGGCAGAGTTGCATACTTGGTACGCAACTATACCACCCACAGTTATGTTAGGGTGAGTCACATGACCACCCATCACTCTACTCATGCAGAGTTGCGTACTTGGTACGCAACTATATCACACACAATTGTGTTAGGGTGAGTCACATGACCACCCACCGCTCTACTCATGCAGGGTTGCGTACGCAACTATATTGCACACAGTTATGTTAGGGTGAGTCACGTGACCATCCACTGCTCTACTCATGCAGAGTTGCGTACTTGGTACGCAACTATACCACCCACAGTTATATTAGGGTGAATCATGTGACCATCCACTGCACTACTCATGCAGAGATGCGTACTTGGTATGCAACTATATCACACACAATTGTGTTAGGGTGAGTCACATGACCATCCACCGCACTACTCATGCAGAGTTGCGTACCAAGTACGCAACTATATCACACACAACTGTGCTAGGGTGAGTCATGTGACCCTCCACCGCACTACTCATGGAGAGTTGCGTACCAAGTACGCAACTATACCACCCACAGTTATGTTAGGGTGAGTCACATGACCACCCACCACTCTACTTGTGCAGAGTTGCGTACCAAGTACGCAACTATACCACCCACAGTTATGTTAGGGTGAGTCATGTGACCCTCCACCGCACTACTCATGCAGAATTGCGTACTTGGTACGCAACTATACCACACACAACTGTGTTAGGGTGAGTCACGTGGCCATCCACCGCTCTACTCATGTAGAGTTGCGTACCAAGTACGCAACTATATCACACACAATTGTGTTAGGGTGAGTCACGTGACCACCCACCGCACTACTCATGCAGAGTTGCGTACTTGGTACGCAACTATACCACCCACAGTTATGTGAGGGTGAGTCACATGACCACCCACTGCTCTACTCATGCGGAGTTGTGTGCGCAACTATACCGCACACAGTTATGTTAGGGTGAGTCATGTGACCCTCCACCACACTACTCATGGAGAGTTGCGTACCAAGTACGCAACTATACCACCCACAGTTATGTTGGGGTGAATCATGTGACCACCCACCACACTACTCACGCAGAGATGCGTACCAAGTACGCAACTATATCACACACAATTGTGTTAGGTGAGTCACGTGACCATCCACCGCACTACTCATGCAGAGTTGCGTACTTGGTACGCAACTATACCACACACAACTGTGTTATAGTATGAAAAAGCACCTGAATTTTGGAGAAGAACCAGGATACTGCTTTTTCCTGTGATCCAAATTGCATAGAAATTTAACAGTGCAGTCTACTACACCCTGTACACCTACTATCAAATTTTGGTGCAATTCTGTTGAGGTGAAAAAAAATTGATTTTTGAGAGATTCATGATAGCAGCATTGAGGACTGATCAGCAAACTACTGGTCAGTTGAAAAACCCCCATCCTTTTCCTTAATGATGTGAGTGCCCCCTGTTCATGTCATATAGATCCCACTGACATCAAGTCCTGTACTCACAGCTTCAGTATTGCCTGAGATACAGCAATGGGTCTGCTCACTGTGGACCCTGAGGACCGGTCGGCGACCGGTCACCTTGACTTTCTTACTTTCTCTTCATACTGTGTATGCTGCCTGTCCATGTCATATAGACCCCAATGGCTTCAAGTCCTGTACTCACAGCTTCAGTATTGCCTGAGATACAGCAATGGGTCTGCTCACTGTGGACCCTGAGGACCGGTCGGCGACCGGTCACCTTGACTTTCTTACTTTCTCTTCATACTGTGTATGCTGCCTGTACATGTCATATAGATCCCACTGACATCAAGTCCTGTACTCACAGCTTCAGTATTGCCTGAGATACAGCAATGGGTCTGCTCACTGTGGACCCTGAGGACCAGTCGGCGACCGGTCACCTTGACTTTCTTACTTTCTCTTCATACTGTGTATGCTGCCTGTCCATGTCATATAGACCCCAATGGCTTCAAGTCCTGTACTCACAGCTTCAGTATTGCCTGAGATACAGCAATGGGTCTGCTCACTGTGGACCCTGAGGACCGGTTGGCGACCGGTCACCTTGACTTTCTTACTTTCTCTTCATACTGTGTATGCTGCCTGTCCATGTCATATAGATCCCACTGACATCAAGTCCTGTACTCACAGCTTCAGTATTGCCTGAGATACAGCAATGGGTCTGCTCACTGTGGACCCTGAGGACCGGTTGGCGACCGGTCACCTTGACTTTCTTACTTTCTCTTCATACTGTGTATGCTGCCTGTCCATGTCATATAGACCCCAATGGCTTCAAGTCCTGTACTCACAGCTTCAGTATTGCCTGAGATACAGCAATGGGTCTGCTCACTGTGGACCCTGAGGACCGGTTGGCGACCGGTCACCTTGACTTTCTTACTTTCTCTTCATACTGTGTATGCTGCCTGTCCATGTCATATAGATCCCACTGACATCAAGTCCTGTACTCACAGCTTCAGTATTGCCTGAGATACAGCAATGGGTCTGCTCACTGTGGACCCTGAGGACCGGTTGGCGACCGGTCACCTTGACTTTCTTACTTTCTCTTCATACTGTGTATGCTGCCTGTCCATGTCATATAGATCCCACTGACATCAAGTCCTGTACTCACAGCTTCAGTATTGCCTGAGATACAGCAATGGGTCTGCTCACTGTGGACCCTGAGGACCGGTTGGCGACCGGTCACCTTGACTTTCTTACTTTCTCTTCATACTGTGTATGCTGCCTGTCCATGTCATATAGACCCCAATGGCTTCAAGTCCTGTACTCACAGCTTCAGTATTGCCTGAGATACAGCAATGGGTCTGCTCACTGTGGACCCTGAGGACCGGTTGGCGACCGGTCACCTTGACTTTCTTACTTTCTCTTCATACTGTGTATGCTGCCTGTCCATGTCATATAGATCCCACTGACATCAAGTCCTGTACTCACAGCTTCAGTATTGCCTGAGATACAGCAATGGGTCTGCTCACTGTGGACCCTGAGGACCGGTTGGCGACCGGTCACCTTGACTTTCTTACTTTCTCTTCATACTGTGTATGCTGCCTTTCCATGTCATATAGATCCCACTGACATCAAGTCCTGTACTCACAGCTTCAGTATTGCCTGAGATACAGTAATGGGTCTGCTCACTGTGGACCCTGAGGACCAGTCACCCACCTGTCAACTACTACTTCACTTCTGTTTTTATTCTTTGAATCTTGTATACTGCTTGCTCATGCTATTCATATTACACTGATGTCAAGTCCTGTAATGATGACTGCATTACAGCCTTTGATACAGGAATGTATTTTATCTATTATTGTTCCATGCACCAGTAATACATGACATACAGAATCAATAGTGGTGTGTTACAACTTGGAGCACACCTGCATTGTGTGAGTTACAGACCAGAAATCTACAAGTGAGAAAAATTAGAAATGCAACCCTGTAGGCATAAATGTGTAACTAACCAAACCAAGCTAAACCAAGCTAAACCAACCAACCAACCAGCTAACAAAATTGTCCAACTGTATGCATTTAATATTATGTTCTAATATCATGTCTAGGAGTCAGTATCCTTTGCTGGCAATGCTCATTTGTTGTTGTTGTTGTACGCACACCTGGTACTTGGAACAATACCAATTCAGCAGTGTCATACACTAATCACTCTGTAGTTAGTTGAATTTCTAACAAACTTCTTGATTAACTGCTACACTTTAGTTAGACAAACAGTGATGTGACTGAGAGTCATTTCAATATTAATATCTATATAAGGGAGCCCTCAGTCTGCCTCCATGCCCCCCTTGCCTGTGCCCAATGATCAAGCGCTACATTCCAAATAAGTGGGAACCCCAACCCCAACACCACCTATTGGCTCTCAGAAATAGGTCCCCCCCTATGGGAGACTTTGGAGACAATTCAGAGCACAAGCTGAGCGGCAGTCTTTGTGCTCCTGATTGACCCCTGGACTCAATCCTAATGGTCCTAATGGTTGACATGACCATTGCTTCCACAATCTTGGACCTGACCAACACTGTGCCAATATAGGTGTCAATACAGCTGTTTGAATATCACTTGACAGTAGTTTACTTTGTATGCATACACTAATTGAGTAGATCAAACCACGGGCCACCACGTGGGTCTGAGCACAGCAATGGGAAGCTAACAGTTTGATTCCAACTGGAATGCACAAACTCCCACCACTCATCCACAATAAACATAAATGTATATATGACATTCAGCTGTTCCTGTAATACACCCATGTTCAAATTAACATGTAGAGTGGGCAAAGAAATGTCTGTACTGCAAACATAACATATGATAATTCTCTTGCTCCAGGCCACACATCCCCATGAACAGTATGGGCTGTCTTTTGATGGTCTGCCATCCCTTTTAATTTGAATTCCCCCCTTTTCCCTCCATATGAGGCAAAAACCATCACCAAAATCATAATTTGTGTTCTGAGAAAACATAAAAAGCAGACCTTGGTATAATTGAATGTACATATTTAAGTGATTACTATCAACTAGAACTCAGTTGGCCCTCCCTTGGCAGCTTTGATAGCCTCAACCCAAGCATCCGTATCCCCTGTGTGTTTATTGATATTGTCCACTGAAATGCTGGCCCAGACCTTGTTAGCTGCCTTCAAAAGTGTGTCACGGTTTTTATGAGCTCCAGGGATCTTGAATACACATGATTTGAGCAGGCGCCATATGGGCCCAATGAGATTAAGATCAGGAGAATTTGCCAGATGGGTCAGTTGCTCAATGCCCAATTCTGCCCAATTCTGCTGAGCCTCTGGTCCCCTATGTGATGCTGCCCCATCTTCAACAATCAGGATCTTATGACCCTGTTCCACCTCTAGACTATTTAAAAATTGATTGAGCAGACTTTTGATAACTTGTTTGGCATATGCTTCTGAAGTGAGCCCCCTGCCATGTGAGCACCTGGTCTTTGTGACAACTTTGGGCAACAGTTCCAATGGAATCAATGGCCCCTTCTTGCCATGCGCAATGCATCCCCACAGGACAAGACTTTGGCGCCCACTACAGAAGCTGGGGACCATGTTTTTGGGGAGATATGCTTCTCCCTTCTTCCACATAACCTTTGGCCAAGTAGTCTGTTCCCTGGTGTCCATTGTGGTCTCATTGCACCACCCAACCCAGTCCCAAACTTGATTTGTGTTATTCTGAGCCCACTTGCGTCAAGCCTCTGTCATCTTGGGGCTGGGGAATTGCTGCTGGCAAACCACATACCGCTGCATGCCTAGTTCCTGTGCAGTAGAACTCACTTGACGCTCAGTTACATCCCCAACAAGCTTAGCAATCACATCATAGGGCTCCTTTTGGTAGAAACAAAGGTATTGCCCAATTGACCACTTGGTTTGATTGGATAAGACAGGTGGGTGGCCAGACCAGGGCTGGGGAGTAGCAGTACCATATCTCTCATAATTAGCCACAATCCTATGCGCTGTATACTTTGGAACCCCAGTTTTCTGGTAAATATAGCTGTATGATTTTTTATCTTTATGTAGAGCTACAATGCAGCCTTGATCAAACTGAGAAACTTCTTTTCCACAGTGAGGGGGCATAGCAATGTGTAATAAAGCTGGGCACATGTCAGCATTCAGATACTTGTTGTCAGCACTAGTACATGTATGGAAGTGGGATAGGAAGTGATGATATATTGATACAGCATTTGTTCAGGAAAATATCAACCAACCAACCCCTCCTCAATCAAATGTTTACTCCAATTCCTCTTCTCCTTGGGGGCCATAATCCTCAACTTCCCCAGCTCCCTCAACATCTGAGTTGCCCAATGGGCTTGACGCTTCATCTTGTGCATCCCTTTCCTCATCCTCATCAGGTGATTCAAAGTTGTGCTCTTGCTGGAATGTCCATATAAGCTATCAATCTAAAATGAATTCATCTGAAAACACACCTGCTTTCTCTGCTTCAGCAGTACATGCTTTTATAGTTGTTGTTGTTATTGCTCTTGTTAGTCCAGTAAAACCTAGTTCTACTCATCATACTTACCTTCCCTTTTGCCACCAATGCATTGACAAGGTGCACCATATCCCCATCCCTATGACTAGCCACAATTTGACCCAGCAGCTCAGTCATTGCTCTGCTTTCTTCCCTTGTCATCACCTCTGCAGTTGATGTAATTTGGGCAAGGGCTTGACCCAGTCGTCTATCCCCACCCCTTCGTAGCTCAACTGGTGCTAATCAAGAAATACTTCCAGTCAGCCACAAATAATGTTTGTTAATCAATTGATCAAAAGCAGATCTGCTCACCAATGTTGTTGTTGTTGTTGTTGTCATCATCATCATCATTGTCCTTGTCATCAAGGTGATCACCTTCATTCACATCCTCCCTACCATCCTTGCCCTCACCCTCACCCTCACCCTTATTCCCACCCTGAGCCCCAACCCCCCCATTTGTTTGCTCACTGCCCTCCTCATCCTCACCATTGGTGCTTCCTGTTCTACCATCATGAGGGCTATCTATGTCCATAGCTTCATGATCATTGGCTGTAGCACTACTCTCCTGGGTCTCTTCTGTAGCAATAGCTGGCCCATCTGTACTTGGACTCCTATTAGTTGAGAGCCGTTGCCGCTTCAAAGGGTGGTTGTCAAAGCTTGCATCCACTGGATGCTTGGGCCTTTGACTTGACCTTGACTGCTTGGCATTGGTATATCAGCATCATGTTTCAGCAGTTCTACAATCAGTCATGGCTGATTGCAACAATAACAATATAAAATCTTCAATTTCTCACCTGGGCTACATCATCAACCATGCTTTGTTCACAATTCCCTCCAAACACCTTTGGTACCAGCAGGTCAAACTTTGTTCTGAGATGTTTAACCTTGAATAGTCTCATGGCAGTCCACCAAGCCTGACTTTTGTCAATCAATTTTTGGTACTTGTCTTGTGCTGCATCTTCAATTGCAAGGACTTTATGATTTTGGAGGTCCTTGTACAGAATAGCCCTGTTCAACCAAACTCTCTGTATAATCTAGTCATACAGTGTCTCTAAGTCAATCTCATACAAGCTCATGTTTACAAATCTACCACTAACCTTGTACTCATAACCTTGGGCATTGGCCTCATTCCCATGCTTCTCCATGAGGAAATGTGCTATCACTCCTGCTGGGTGATCAACCGGACTCTCCATGGTTTCTGAACTTTTTGTATGCTGACTGAACTGCTCTTCTGTTGTGATCATGTTGACAATCTACATTTTTTAAGTTAGCAATCCAATTAATGAGCTCAGGTTAAACCCTTACATGAGTAATTACTACCTGTGTCAGCCTTAGCTCTTCCTCAATTATCTTGGATCCAAGACAGGATGGTAAAAGCACCTGAATCATTGGCTTAATCAGAGCCAAGTACAAGTGCAATTGACTCACCATATCTGGGAATGTCCATGGGTCTTCCTTCCGGGGGTTCAGGTGGCTGACAAAGCTGGTTGGACGGGTACTTGCTCTTTGTAGAGCCTGTTTTTGTCCACCTGGTAATGCATCCCATGCATGGGCCAACTTCCTCTTACCAGCCTTGGTTGCTTGGATTTTGGATAGTTGGCAAGACCGAGGTGGAAGGTTCATAGCATCCTTGGGAACATCGCTCATCCCCTTTGTTAGCAGGTCCACTTGGGCTAACATCTCTTGAACAAGGCCTGAAGCTACCTAAAAACTCTTGTTAGTCTTGTCCTTTATACATTGCAATATTCCTCTCCTACATACCATGTACAGGCAACCAGTTGTCAATCTCATCCATGACCCTGCTGAGAAGGCACCTGCAATATGTACACGAGACAAGGAATCTGAAATTGCATCCATAAGCTCATCATTTCGAGTGAGATTGCAGATAGCCCTATTTGTTCTATCATCCAGTCCCCCAAGAAGCATGCAACGGTTCTGTAAAAATGTTTGTTCATTGATGGTACCGCTCTTCAGAAGCTTCTTCAGCTTCCGGACTGCACAGAACAGCTCAAGATCACTGCAGCGTTTCATCAACTGGGGGCTGTTTGATTCATGCATCATAGTCAGAAATTTGGCTGGGTGGTCCCTTTCTAATTCTTTACTGCAAATCAACTTATATCTGCCTTAAAAAGCTTTGTTGTTCACTCACCCTGCTTGTAAACATGAGCATGCCACCACATGTTCTCCTGTCCTCCAAGGTCAAGCTGAGAGAGCATTGCAAGGCGGTGTTGCCCAGCAAAGACTAGTACACTCAGCTCTTGGGGAAGCTTGGGAGCAGAGTTGACACCCTGCTCCTCCAAAAGAGCTTCTAATGTCTGATTGTATGCATCATTTTCTAGAATCACACTGATGGGGTGTAGTGCTCGATTGAGAATTTCAGGAGTACCTATACGCTCAACAAGTGTATCAACCCAGGACTGATCAAGTGCTTGTTGGTCAGGATGGTTCTGAGTCTGCTCCAATAAGACTGTGAATGTTCCAATCATAGTGGCCTTTCGTAAGTTGGCAGCAGCTAGCTCCAATGCATTCTTGTTGGATGTAGATGGTGCAGGCATGGTTGAACTTTGGACTGGAATCAGGAACAAGCTTAACAGAGGGTAAGTTGATTGGGCTCAGCATTAGCTGGTCTTGCTGCCTTCATAAAGATCCTTTGGTTTCCTTGACAATAGAATGCTAATTAGAAAACGTACTAATCTCACCCAAAAAGGCTAAGTTGTCTCATATAACCTCTTATGCTCTGGTTCAATGTCACCCCAAATTGGTTATTGAGGGGCAAATGAGAATAATAAAGGCTTAGTATAGGCAATAATCACTCAATCAATCTATTTAAGTCCCTTCCAAAACCTGTCTCATCAAGTAACTCCTTGGCTGCTACATTCAACCGTTTTTCAATTGACAGAATGACCCCTTCCAACCCAAACCCAAGCCCCCATGGCTCAGAAGCCAGCAACATGTAAGAAACTGAGCTTAACTACAATTGTATATCTTGCTCTTACATTAAGATTCCATCTAGCACCTTTGGCTCCTTGCAGTCGTATGAATCAGAGGGCGGTGCAACATCCAGAAGGCAGGTACTTGAGGCAGCAGACATGTAAGTGGCTGCTCTTCCTTATAGGCTGTCAAACTGAGGCTACCCTCTTAGTACCTGGGGCACGCTCCAAAGCCCTAATACAGCCTTGCACAGTCCATTAAACCAACATAATGTCAATAGCTCTAATAACCTGCCATCCCGTTGTTCATCCCATGGCAGGGATTGTTTTCAGAGCTTTGTTAGCCCCAGCTCTGGCTCTGGTCCAGATTGTTTTTCTACTGTGAACCTGGCATCTAGAGTTGACAGGTCACAACCATCATGGTCATTGTCAACATCACCACAAGTATTGGTGCAAAATTTCTCTCTCAACTTGTATGTGTATCTCAAACCAACCACTGTGGGGATTGATGCACTTACAATATTCTTCATGCAATGCATAATTGCAATCTTCCTGTGGGGTATACTATGCATACTGATGATTGAATCTTCTTAGTGCTAATAGTGAAGGACAATCAATGGTTGAATCTTCTCATAAGCAAGCATCAACATCATTGGATCCTATAACTCCAATGAAACGGCTCAGACAAGAATCAATTGATTCTCAAGAGATGTATGACAGTGGCACTATGTCAGTTACACATAAACTTATGCTCTTCATCTACCACATCTAATACTCACATTACCTTTATGCCTTGTTGGCCCATTAACATACATTTTTGTTGGCAACCACCTATTCAGGCACATACCACATCCATTGTACACAACCCCCCCTACCCCTGCCAACAACCAAACACCAACACCCTCCCACTCCTCCAGGAAGGCCAGACCCCCACCTGGGTCTCCTGTATGGCACTAGTAAGCTATTGCTATTGCTCTAATATGTCATGATTGAAACCACCAACTGATTTACTGCAAGTTTGCAGCAGCGTAGGGAAGCTCATTGTTCTGTGTCAAACAGCCTACTGCCATCAAAGACTTCTTTACCAGCCTCATCTTCTACTGGCAGAAGCCCTCTTTCCCGCAGAAGCAGTACTCCTTTGTCTTGTCTTTCATCTGTTGACTTCTGTGTCCCTATGCAAGGGAACCAACCAGCAAGAAACATGTCCCCCCATGAAGTTGCCAAAGGAGATGAAGTGCAAGAGCAGCCAGAGTTTGTCCATTGTTCCACCAAAATTCAACCAAACAGTGCTAAAGTGTTATTTATGTTGCAGTGTACAATCCAACAAGGAGGTTCATCTCCGTCAACTATTTTATCTCCTGGGGCAGGCTTCTGATCTCTCAGACAGCTCTGAAGCAAGCGCTATAGGCAAGCTGATATTTGAACCTAATTTTGAGCTTTTTTATGAGGTTTATGTTACCTGCCTCATGCACTCTTTGTACCGCCCTGTGGACCCCTCTCGGACAATTCTGTTCATGGTGGAAGATCCTGATGATGAATTGTACTGGAAACGTGTCTTTGCTTTCCACCAACCACCTCCAACACACATCCTGGGACTCATGGATATCACTTATGACCTGGAGGGTACTGGTAAGGAGGAAAAGCTGGCTTTACTGGTATGGGGAACTTGCAAGCTGGTGGATGGCCATACCTTTGATATGGAACTGACATACTCTGGCAATCGTGCACAAGCGTCCTCATCTGTACTATCATTGTACACGGACAATTATGTTGAGGAGTTGGTAAAAAAAAATCTTCCCACTGATTGTCAGATACGTCAATTAGCACTCCGGGATACAAAGTGGCCTGAGGATCTCCATCTGCTTTCTGAGATAGAGCTTGATATGCTTTTTTGCCAGCTGATCTCAAGCGTGGTTTATGACATGCCATTTGATTCTCAAAGCTTGGAAGCTGGTCTCCCTGTTGCACCACAATGGGAGTATCAGAGGGTTCAATCACAGATTCAGGCCTTACTTGGACAACGAATAAATGGCAGTCTTTCATTCAAGGCAATCTATGAAAAGGAGGAGGTGGTACCAGAGCGCATTTATCTACATGGGTAAGCAAGCTATGTGCACTTGATTTCATGTAAACTCTAAGGCTTATTTACCACAGGGACCCCTTTCTATTTGAATGCCCACCAACAAACAATCAGTTTGAAGATTATTGGGAAGATTTGCGGGACAAAGAGGACAACATCCCTGCAGTACCAATAGAGGAAATTGGGAGATGGTATGTCCAGATTTTTTGGCCTCCTCATAAGAGTGCTAATGCTTACTTTCTCTAGGACGGAAATTTGGGTTGAACAAAGAGCGGCATTGGAAGTAATTGGGCAGCAGCAGTACTATCTGAGATACCCAGATCAACTGTGCGTGGTCTTTAACATTAACAAGTGTCAGTGAGAAGTAAGTGTATAATCAACAGGAGGTATCAGAGTACCACACCATCAGTTGCACCTGAATATATTTTCAATGAACCTGCGGCTCAACCAGGGTGAGTGTATGGAATAATGCAACCTCAAAGGCTTGCACTAATTGAATATACTAGGAACTCACAAAGTGGAGTTACACAGAGGTTAGATGTTCTCTCACCTGGTGATACAAGCTCATTACTAATACTCTATATTGGCAGAGATTTGGTTGCAAGGAGCCACAATTTAATGCTTGGTTATCGCAGGTATGGGCATACTGCACGCCTTGCCTATTGGAAACAGCTGCGAGAGTCTATTGTTGATGTGGATTGCCTGTCACTCATCACCACGCACCTTTGGCTGAGCTCTCTTATGGCTGCACCAGATCGTTCTATTCTTTATCTGGATCCAAAGCTGGTGGCCATAATTTTAGACCTTGACCGTAGGGGCCCTGCTGGTGTCAATGGAAACATTTCCGAACTTTTTGAGAGACAGGTTCTGTGGGAGCAAATGGGACCACTTTCCACTGTACTAGCCTTACTGAACATGGATGAGCTCTGTGAGCCTTCTCCAGGCAAGCTCAGTTGGATGCTTCTGGAACTCAGAGTGGAACATGGGCAGGTAACCATGGTGGAGGTGATACTGGCCCCTTGCATGCATTATGACAAGGCACAATTTACTCAACTTATGATACAATTGATAGAGGCTCTAAACCAGATACTTCCTACCCGTCCATTGGTTTCCCAGACCTCAAAAGTCCAGCAGAAAACCCATAGTCTCATTTTGCCGCCTCCATTCAGCGAAGAGTCAATAGTTTTGGTAATGATGGCCTACCTCTGTGGGAAGCTATTGGATCAACAAGTTGCCACTGTTGAAGTTCAAGCTATGAGGCAAGGTCTATGTTTCTACTTTGATTCTGCCCTACGGAACCTGGAAGTTGACTACAGCTTTCCCTGGCCTGGGCTCACAAACAACTTGGGAGCACTCCTGACGGAGTGTAATGAGGCTGATGTTGCCCGTAGAAGATTCCACCTTGCCTCCAACCAAGAGCCTTCCCCAATAGAAATGTTCCCTCTACGACGCTCTTACACCGCAACTGTGGCTACCCCTGGACCATCAGAGCCCTTCTTCTTGGAGCTTGCTCAATCTTGCTCTTCTCATAAACAAGGACTTCTTGTCCACACTTCAGGACAATCCATTGAAGCACTTGACAAGGCCATACTTTTAGGACAGTACCCATCCTTTGACCCATTGTTCAACACCCTTCTTGATGGAGCTAATTCGCTTTCTCTGGACGAGCTCACCAACCTTGTCTACTCTCTAGGAGGACCTGAGAACGCTGCTACACATAGGTTGCTCATGACTGGAGAACATAACAACATGCTCTTGTCCCTTGATTGGGAGAAAGATGCTATACACCCTGAACCAGAATGGCTTCTCAGTGGATATGACATGGACTCTTTGAGCCTCACTTGCTTTGATGTACCTGAAATTTTGGAAGCAGGCAGTTACCACCCGTATCCTAATCGGGATCTGTCCCTCATGCATAGCAACGAGTTGACAGTTGACCTGCAGGGCAAGGATATCAAGATGCATACATGCAAGTATAAACCAACATTCTATATTTTGTCAACCAACCTAACTGTGCTAGTATAGGTCCCAATTTTTGCATCATGACGTTTGGTGCTAATAATCAGTTTTGATTACTGGTTTTTTTCCCTGAGTGTGCTAACAGGGTTGGAACCCGTTGGCGCAACATGCCTCGGACAAGCAAAATGGAAGACTGGTACCACACATTTTTGACAGCACTCCGTATCTTGAGGAACAAAGTGCCATATCATCTGCAACATGCTGTTGAGAAAACCATTGAAGCTCTTCCAACCACTTACCAGATGGCATCAAGCCAGGTCAATCAGGGTGGGGGCTCAAGATCTTTCCTTGGACATTGCTTAGAGCCTGTTGTGTTGAACTTGGTTTTCCCGTTGGTCCGTCAGATCATCAACAAAACCCTTGAGCTTGCCAAGTATTGGAATTATTTCTTCCATATATGTGGAATAAACCTGAAGCTTGCAACAATGAACATTCACGGGCGTGATGACAACAACCCCCTCAAGTATGCGCTACAAAGCTATAGCTTCATTGACTGGTTTGCTCAGAATCCGCATGACATTGTGGTTGACATTGGCTGGACTGCAAATGTTCATTGGCCATCCTTGCCAGAAGAGCTCAAGAGGAGCACAATGCTGTTTCGTTATGCACCAATGCGGGAGCTTTTGCGTCCTGGCTACAAGACACCGCATTTTGACAGGTACTGCTCCTCCTTTGCGGTTGGTGGTGGACGTGCTCTTCCTAGGGCGGATGTCAGGAGAGACTCCGGGGTTGCCAAGGTTCAGTTCTACCCCAAAGATATGGTATTGACCTACCGTCATCGCAACAAATCCGTTGGCGCAAACTTCACAGCTGCTGAGGCTCTGAACATGGGAAACCGCAGTAAATTTTCTGCAGCAATGAAAGCCTTTCAGGACGTAATGCTTGAAGCTGATAGCTATGGTCTGCAATTTGAGGTCCGCATGTCTGCCTGGGGAGCCAACCACTTCATGAAGAAAGACCCTAGGGATGTTTTGGATTGCATGCTTGCAGCAGATGCTATTGTAAGTCCTCTCATAAACAATTTACTTGCAATCTAATCATGAACCAATCAATGATAGGTTTGTTATCCAACGGAGAGTCTGGCACGCTTCAAAGTAATGCTAAGCAGAGGCTGGTCTTCAATCATCCAACGACAGTCTCAACTATCCGCAGTTTCCCGGGGCTCACCTGAAGTTGTGCTACTTACTTCAGTTCTGGCCTACTGGTTGAAGAGCTTGGTCAAGCGTCCCGATGAGCAAAGTGCAACCAAGCAAATGGTTGAAGATTTGCAACTTACTGAGGCTGCAAGGAGTTGAGGATTTCCCTTTCTGCGCTCCAAGGCACTTGATCCCACGGGGTTGCAACTATCCTATGTTATCAATCCGGGCACATTTAGGATCATTCAGCTCTCCAACTTGATTGTACCCATACAAGCCAGGAGCAGATCAACAGCAGCCCCTCACAATGCTCCAAACGCAGCACCACTTCAATCTCCTCCCCCATCCCCTAGACCTGCCAAGCGTTCCCATCCTCTATGGACAAGTGAATCCGATCAGTTTGTCCAACATCTATGCAGCACTTGTTTGCCCCAGGTCCTTTGGAGCTTGTTTCCTCACGATCGCTTGATTATCAGGGCCAAAGCCAGCCAGCAGCGAAAACAGCCATTCAAGCTTCAGTACTGGACACAAATTGTGGATGTGATGAATGATACAAAGGTATCTTCTTTGAAGTTCATCGAATCATTCAATCGCCTATTCCCGCAGAATTGGGAATGCAACGCACCGGAAGGTCAATGGGTTACTTACAATAGAGACTTCCTGCAAACAATACAAGACCACCTTGAGGCACAGCCTATTGAGATCAGGTCATCCTACTCAGCAGAACTGCGGCGAAGAATCCGTAGTTTGATTTTGAGAGATTGGGATTACCTTCCAAGTGTACAAACTCATAAGATATGGACCTTTGAGGCTGGCCCAGGGGGGCATCGTACTTATCGTATATGCGCCCAATGAATATGAAGTTATTCTTTAGTTTGATGAATGTAAATATCATTTTATCCTGTTTGCTTTCACACAACTGTATAATGCCATTATTGTCCCTTTATCACCAATACTCTAAGCAAGACCGCTTTGATATCTATATCATGGTCTCCCAAATGAATTTAAATTAGACTAAGTGTATATGGCTTGTCACACTCTCAACCAACATTTTTGAAGGAGCTTAAGTATTGAAACCTATACAAGTAAAAATACCTTGAACAAGTCCGTATACCATGTGGGTTCAGTATTGGGATCCCAATCTTGGAACAGCTTGACTTGCGCATTCACAACTGTATTAAGTGGAGATGCCATGAAAGTTTGAATCACATTATCCACAAACAATAGCATAAGCATTCCAAGAGTATTCCTGGATCCAGTACCAGGAAAGAGAAAGCCATGATGGCCAAGGTGGCACTTTAGCGCAGCCTCCAGCCAACAAGTAAAAGGGTTGTGTCTACTGCAACATTTATACCCCTTAAAAGTCTATTGCAAATTCTTTCAAGCCAAACTTGAGCGCGCTCAGCAGTGGGTACGTTTCCGTAAGGAATTTAGAACTATTGGGGTGTTCTAAATTGGTCCAAGGATGGGAGGCTGTGCTGGCTTGGACCAGCACTGGGCCGTTCTAAAGTGGCTTTCCGTAAGCCATGGGCATGTTTCTTGATAGACTTATTATAGAATAATCGTGTAAATAAAATATCATTTTCTTCTGCTTGAATTTTGTCTGTTTAGCTTAGTTTAGTTTAGCGTATGCAACATGTGTGGTGTGCAGCTATGTGTGATATGGGGGAATGGTGCAGGACGCTGGGAATAGGGTCGCGCCATGCTTATCAACCCTTGGATATGTAAAGTGCTTTGACAGATTACTTTTATTGTACACAAGCATCTTACACTAGTTATTGGAACATTGTTCCAATTCATTTGAGTCATGTTGCGTTGAATCTATCATACATATCTACAGTGCTGTTTAAATAATGTAATTATGATACAAATATATGCAGTAATGCCGAAACACTGATGGCCTAATTTGGCCAACAATCAGGCAATCTTATCTTGTCAGACAATCGTGGTCTGTTCTAAACTCAATGGTACGTTCTAAAGTCCTTACGGAAACTTACCGAGTATTGGTTTATCATAGTCCTCTGGGTCCCAACCCAGCCTCTCTTTGGTTACATTGTTGAATTCAATATACTATGTCCATCAAAGCTTTTGCCCAATACATCCATGATATATCTGTATAGATTGTACTAATATGTGTAAACCAAAGGAGCAGTCCAACGCATACAAGAGATTTAAGAGAGTTGAACGTTTATTATCTGGACTAGGACCCTGTGGTTGGCGCTCAGTGTTTTCCCAGTGAAATTGCCCTTCTCCCGTGCCAATTCCTGTCCTTTCATTGTTTTAATACCGCGCTGCTAAGTGCACTGTCTGGAAGAGCATAATCAAAGTATTATTATTAACTATCTACATGAGCCGGAATGACAATCTAACAAGTGAGCAATGGGCCAGGCAAGGTGTGTTGAATGTGTTGAAATTGCTCAGGCCTCCTGGGAAGAATTTTTGTGACGGACCCTTACCATTTCAAACTCTAAAAACCACAATTCCACGGAACGCAACAACCAAAGGCTTGGTCCCAGGTAATGCATCACAATGGAAGGGAGTATCTGAGGTCCTGATCGTTAACTCAGCCATACGTTATAAGAGGTAAACACATCGTAACCTTGCAGAGCCGTACACCATCAGTCTTACAAAGAATGTCAACTCCCAGCCATTGCGTCTCAGCTGTTATTGCAGCAAATGGTAAGACCTAACTACCCAAGTATTCAGAATGCTTATTAACTTTCACAGAAACAAACTGCACTTTTTGCAACAGTACTGTTATGCATTGGATATGCTGCAATTGCGAGCTTAGGTACTGTTGCAAATGCGCTAGTACAGACGTTCCAGGCTTGGTTGTCTGTACATGCTGCCCAATCTGTGCCAATATAGGCCGTGGACCCAGATGTCCAGTAAGTAGCTTGTACAGTTGGCATTATCATTTCTAAAGGCAACATCTTCATTTGAACAGGATATTGTCTTGAGCAAAAGTTTCCGGTGTCCAGCAGCAGTTCTCTTGATATCTTTACCTGATTATCCAGAGCCTGCTCACAATCTAATGAACACTGTGATTGGGGCTCTTAAGTGTGGGGATACTCCGGTACAAAAGATGATTACTTGCAGTTGTTATGCATTATACTTAATCAACCGTTTACAGGTTTACTTTTGGCAAATGACAATAATGGAGGCCATGGACAACAACGCAGACTACTTTATCTGGTTGACGTAAGTTTTGTTCATAATGACATTGTATTCCTATGCATGAAAACTGTTTATTTTGCAGTACCCTACCAGCACATGCAACCCTATACGTGTTTCTGCTTACTGAAACCGTTTTGGATGGGGGATGGGTAACATGCAATCAAGAGACTGCGTTATGGCTCTCAGAGATTGAGGTGAGAAACATGATCTGGCAGATAGTAATCATTTGAAGCATTGGTTAACTTTGAATAATCAGCTGCTTGATTGCTTATTCAACCGGAGTGCACATTGGCTTGAACAGTATCAATCATTCAGGAATAACTATCTATTTGTTCTTTCATGTGGGGGGAACCTCAGCGGCAGCCAACCAAATTCAAACGTGGTAAAGGCAATAAGCAACTGGATGTTGGAGTAGGTTCAAGCGCGTATGATGTTCTTTTTTAAACTAATTGCCTTGTATTCTCTGCAGAACTCAAGCATTCACCCATTTGATTGCTGAGCTGAATCCAAGGCTGATTATCAGCGAGGTACTTGGGTTCTACGCGCTTTTGTTAACAGAGCTTAGCGTTTATAACACCCCGTTTGACGAGGCAATGATCCAAGCGTACTGTAGAGATGAATGCATGGTTGCGCACACCAACCTTCTCTGGCTGACAGGGGGTCACAAGCCCATGATCTTAAAAGATGCAAGTGGTCCAAGGATTAAAGGTCTTTGGCCACCTCTTCTCTGTATACCAGGTTGTTTGGCTGGATCATTGGCTAGAGTAAAGATGGCCAGGGGTGGCAATGATATGGTATGGAAGACTCAGTGTTGCAAGGCAACGTACCGTATCAATTTTCCTCAGGACGTACAACTCCCAACGGAGCACACAGTAGGAGGACAAACGTATGTCATGGTTGAGTGGCCGGGGACTCTTGAGTATAGTCTTACTTGCACATCAGATTAGTTTCATTTTGTGTATATAATAGTCAATTATCTAATTCATAGCCATTGCTTGTCAATAATCGTTGGCGGGTTCAGGGCGCGCCTTGTTAAGAAGGGAAATATATGTATATACACCCAGAACATACTCCAACAGATATCAAGACATTGTCAATATTTGAGGGCACAATTGCTAAGAACGGCTTTTTTGATTTCCTCATAACAGAAAATGACCGGGTAGGAACGCTTGAAATGGCACAGCATAACATTGCAAGGAGATTCACACGTGATTCACACGTGATTCACACATTTTACATCTGATTCACATGCAATAGAGCTGAACCAATTTGCAAATGACCCCAGTTACTCTGCATGGCATTGATCAGTCCCCCAGATACCATTCTTTAGGTTAAAAGGAGGGTTGAATCGCTACTCCGTAGCCTTTGTTTTCATTTACTTTCTCACAATGCGTACTCAAACAATTCTCCCACCACCCCCGCCACCCCCTCCATCCACCTTTGATCAGCTTAATACAGATTTGCGTCGTAAGCTGGAGGTAATTGAAACACTTGAGCCCAAGGTTCCATTGCTTTTGCAGGCAATGTCAAACCGCTCTATCACCCTGGAGCAGGACCTTGACTGGGCCTGTGAAAGGCTATCCAAAAAAAATCAGCAGGATTTGAAAAAGCATAAACTTAAGGGTGAGTATTTAATGACATTACTCATTCACCTGTCTCACTTTGGCACTCTTTTCTTAATCCTATCATGTTAAATAAGCTGTTTTCTACCGGGTCATGAATCATTTTACTCTTTTATTGGATAGTCCCAACAACCAAAACGAAAATACTTACAGTATGGTGGTTCCCGAGCTGCAACCAAAGGCAGAAGATGGCACAGATAATGTATACTTTCTGATTGGGCTTGCATTGCCTGTGCTGGATGGGGCAAGGCGCTCTGCCCGTGCAATAGCCGGGTACACTCCACTATATGCGGCTCGCAGCCATCCAGACTTGTGGCAAATGTCTACGAAGCTAGTTGGGGCGTGGGTTGGAACCCCATACATGGGGCAAATAGAATTTTATGGGTGTCGGTAAGTAATAGTGGTTATAATTTTAATTAACAAGGAACTAATACAACATAGAATTCCTTGCATCATGTTCTTGTCTGTGGACCAACCAAACGTCCACTATGCAGTACAAACCCCCGACCGCTATTATAAGCCTTACTGGGAGGTCACCTTGGCCAGTTGGAGGGTGGATGCGGAACTTGAAGATGATGTGGTGCCCCCCAAGGTATGGAAGGATGTGGATTTAGCTCAGCCAAGGCCTTGGTGGATGCCCAGATGGGCAATGCGAGTTCTTTGCCTGGAGCAGGGTCTTCCCCCGACCATCCCAAGGACCCTGCCCGGCTGGCCATGCTTGGAGGTTGTCGAACGGCTCGGAAGAAGGCGGATAGGCGAGCCCCGCGGACGCAGCAAGAATGGGAGATGATCCCAGCTTCGGAATCAAATTATGGTGATGATGAGGCTGGTGAATCCGATGCCGGCTCTATCAACGACGATGTTGAGCGGGGCCTTCCCACTTCCAGTTTTTGGGATCCTGTGACCAAGAAGAGCAAGACGCCTCGGGGGAACGAGCCGCACCCATATCCCAACCAGATCGCCCTAGAACTCCAAAGGAATTGGGAGTACGATGCTCGCACTAGTGGGCAAGGCAACGCACCGGGCGAAGCTCCCAGTAGCAGCAGCAGCAGCAGCAGCAGTAGTAGTAGTAGTAGCAGCAGCAGCAGCAGCAGCAGCAGCAGCAGCGAAGACCCTGGACACGGGAGTGAGCCCAAACTTAGCCCTGAACGTGGGCGTGGTCGCAGGAGTGGTCGTGGGAGTGGGCGTGCGCATGGGCGTGGGGGTGGGAGTAGGCGTGGGCAGGGGCGGGGGAGCCAGCGTAAGGGTGGGGTCGAGGCCCGGCAGGGGGTGCAGGGTAGGACACAAGGCCCGGCCGGAAATGAGGTGGGTCATGAGGATCAGGACGAGGCTGGGGGCACAGGTGGACCCACGCCGACCGCCATAGATGAGCCGCAGACATTGGCTGGGGCAGCTGAGCAGAATCCTTCCGATACTATGGAGGTGGATCCCCCATTGGCTACGCTCGTTGCAGGTGCCGAAGAGACTGCTGTGGGCGCATCCAGTCACGAGCTCCCTACTGCCTCAGCTCCGGCGGACAAACCTGCTTTGAGGCAGGTGACGGGCAAGGGTCCCCCGAGGACGTTTGCGCCCCCTCTCCCGGCCGGTCCTTCTGCTCGCGGGCGATATACAAGGGCCGGTCTCACTGTTCCCCGTAAGCTGACTGAGGCTCGTATTCGAGACTTGGCACGCGGATATACCGTCGAGCCCCAGTAGCCTGTTTTTTTTAAAAAATATTACATCGTATTGTATTGGCAAAATGCCAAAATTCATTTGCTCTATCCCTTTTTCCTGACATTTGACTTTCATCGGTCGTCAGTTATACTCTTTTTCTGTTGTTTTATCTTAGGGAATTAGCAAAAAAAAAAAATACATATCTTTACCAGTTTTACTGCGCCGAGTCAAGGGTTTTGAGTTTGGAAGGTGCAGTGGCCCAAGGAGTAAATGTGTGTTTTTGTACCAGTTAGAGGCAACTTTGAAATTCTTTTAAACATGATGAGTAAGTTAAATATATGGTTTATTCTTATAGCTTGGTATCGTAAAAGTATTGTTTTTACAGGAACTCTTGCGTAATTTTTCTTGCCAATAATTATCAATAATCACGTTTTTATCACTTGTCGGAACTTTTGTCATGTTCTTGCAACATATTGGAAAGTATGAACATAATTCAACACATGCTAAGTTACTAGCATGTAGCAGACTTTTAGATTGGCGTGACCTTTACTTCAAAGCTGGTGTTAGCCTCTGATGGGTGTGGAGGTGCATTGTCACAGAATCAATGTTGAAATCCAAAATGAGAATGACTTAGCAATGTTGAAAAAGAGCGCATGGGCCATGTGAGTCAATAACTAAATAATAGCCTGTTTTTATTAATGAGTATATGTAGATATACTGGATTCGGCCGTTGACGCTCTCCCTGGCCCAGAGTATCCCAATGCACACAAGGCAAATGCAGTTAGTATCAGTAATGGATAATATTTATTCAACAACAACTTCCTGTATTTGCCGCTTAAAAGTATTATTATTCTGGCATTAAAAATCCAGTAGAATTGTTGTGCGCCTTCATTGCAAAAGTGCCTTTAAATTCATAAGATACGTTAATATGTATTATTTTTTTGAAAGATTCTAATTAACGGTAACTACATAAAAATAAGTGCCAAAGTACTTTGACACCTCGAGGCCGGAGTCTGGCTTTACAAGGTCTTGTTCAGCATGACACCAAGAGCATGCTAATATGATCCGTCTCAAAGGTCGCCGTTGATTCATTTGTACAAATTTCCAACACTTAGGCGAGCTTTGGGCACTATCTGCAGCACTTGACACGCAATTGCAGAGCGCCAGAGGAGCATCAGTATTCCAACCACGAACTGGAAAGTCAAGGTGAATAAAAGTTTGTGCTTTCCCACCTCTTTCCACAACATAGGGAACAAATTGAAAGGCCCTTTGATCCCAAGCCCAACTTTCAGCAATGCATTGATAAGCATTTTGTGAGCGGCCCCAGGAATCTTTGACCATGGAAATGGCTGCATTAAAAGCGGTATGAATCTCATTTGCTGCTCCGGCCGTCAAATAAAATGTTACCAGCCTGAAAGCGGTGGCGCTTGGGATGTCTTATTGGTAAGGGATTGAGAATTCTGTAGTAGTTTAATCTTACCGACTTGTGTTCATAATCCTATGCATCTTTTCCAAGAATGATTTTGGGTAAGCCACTTTCATGGCAGCAAAAATGATCAAGCCCGCCTCCGACTCATCATCGCTCAAGAAGGGAAAAAGGTTTTTGGTGTCTTCCAGTAGCTTTAATAATACCAATTAGTATATAGCTGTAGTATTACAAAAGGCATCACCTTGATGAGCCCATCCTGGTTCCCTGTCCCAGAGGTCAATCCAAATTGAGACGCAAAATAAACAACCATAACACGGCAATGACGACCATGGTTAGATCTGGTATAAAATCATTAAATAACAATCACAATTATAACTCTGTTACTGATACCTTGAGTTTTCCAGGGACTCCACTTTCCGGGTTCTAACTGAACACGAAGAAAAGTCAGGGCGCTTGTAAAATACAAGGTGTAACTGTAATAAATATGAGCCAATAGAAATGCGCTTGCTTAGCAGAGACTTACCGACCAGCCGTTTCCTTGCCACCTCCCACGAAATAGTTGTCCAAAAGCTTCAGCCCGTGTCTTCATCTGAGTTTCTGTCGTACACCACTGTAAGGTGGGTACTTGCTAGTGGTGGGCGCTTAAGGCCGTAACTACTACAGACACTGCTTAAGTAATCTACTTTAAGGCTATACTACTTAGCGCTTAAGGCGCTCTATTTCTAACTACTGTCGACGAGGGGGCCTTAGGCCTGGGAGGTGTGGTGAGTGAATATAAGGGGTAACTTCTGAGATGACTAAGGCCGGCTACTTAGCTGGCTTCTGATATCCCCCTCTAATGAGTAAGAGACGAGGTAAAATTGACTTGGGGACTCCAAGCGATTTTCCTGCTGTATATATAGGCAAGAGCACACTATCTACATGGTCTGTGCTCGTGAGAAAAGAAGAGTCCATGTGAGAAGAGAAGCGTGCTGCGGACTGCGCAGAAGCGTGGATTTCTCCCAAGCGCCCTTGGCACGGCATCTCGGCGCGGCATCTCGGCATAATAAGCACCGAGGTCACGTGATTGAAAAACATAAGATACAAGGTTCGGAAAAAATACTAAAAATAAGAGAAAAATCATACGAGTTCAATGGTATATGTCAGGGGATTGTAACATTGCCCCCCCCTTAAAGGCTCTTGGCGGCGTCACGAGCCTTTCTGAGTCTAGCTTGGTTGAAGCGCTTGATCTCTTCCTGGCTGTGTTCCAGCAGTTCTTCAGGTTCCCATGAATTGTCCTCTGGTCCGTACCCTTTCCATTTGATCAGGTAGAACCATTTTCCGCGTTGCCTTTTAGAGTCAATGATTTGTTCCACCTTGTACTCCTCTTCTCCCTCTATTGTTTCAGGGGGTGGTTGTTTGGGAAACGGTTGACCTGGGGATTTGTGGGTTTTGGATAGTAATCCCACGTAGAATACGTCGTGGATTTTCAAAGATTCTGGTAGTTTCAGGCGGTAGGCGTGGCTAGAAACCTTCTCCGTTACTTCAAAAGGACCTAGGCGTTTTGGATCTAGTTTGTTGGAGTTGGTTCTGAGCTCTATGTTTTTTCCGTCCAACCAGACTTTTTTGCCAATTGAGTATTCGGGAGTTGTTCCTTTCTCTCTAGCCATCCTTTCCTTGCTCATCCTTAAGGCCGCTTCGGCTTCCTTCCATTCCCTGGCCAGGGTGTCTGCTACTTGGTCTGCCTCTGGTACATTAGCTGGCACGTTGGATGGGTTCATTACTGGACTTCTCCCATAAACCAATTCAAAGGGGGACTTTCCTGTTGCGGCATGCTTAGCGTTGTTGTATGCGTATTCCGCTAGAGGCAGCCACGTGGCCCAATCTGAGTGGTCCGCAGAGACGTAGGATCGGAGGTAGAATTCTATGAACTGGTTTACTCTTTCTGTTTGTCCGTCCGATTCTGGGTGGTAAGCCAATGAGAAGGATGGGTTGATCCCTAATCGTTGGTAAAGGGCCCTCAAGAATTTGCCTGTGAATGTGCTACCTCGGTCTGATATGGTCTTGACTGGTAGCCCGTGGAGTTTCCAAACGTGAGCAACGAATAGATCTGCTAATCCCTTGGCGGTAACTTTCTTGGAGGTGGGGATGAAGTGCCCAAACTTGGAGAATGAATCGATTACCACTAAGATAGCGTCGTGGCCCTGTGACTTGGGAAACCCGGTGATGAAATCGTAAGAGATGGTGTGGAATGGGAACGGGGGTACTTCCAAAGGTTTCAGCGCAATGACCGGTGCGTGAGCTCGCCGGTTGGCTTGGCATACGGGGCAGCATTCTACCCACTCCTTGGCAGAGGACTTCATTCCTGGCCACCAGTAATTGCGACTTAGCAGTTCAAGGGTACGTTGTTGTCCGGGGTGTCCTGCCAGCGGTGAGTCGTGGAATTCCCTGAGTAGCCGGTCTTTTGTGGTTTCTGAGTCTGGAACCACCAACTTTCCGCGGTACCACAATAGGTCTTCTTCCCAGTCATATTCCCTGTAGGCCTTCCGAATTGACGGAGGTGCATTGTCCGCGTCTTCTGTGAGGAACTTGATGATGGGTTCAAGTGACGGGTCATCTCTGAGTTTGGTGCGAATCTCTGTGACAATATCAAGTTCCTCTTCCGACGTGTTGGCAAATACTTCCGCTGGTAACATGACTTCTGGGTTTGGGGGCGTGTCTACGTAGTCCGCTCTTCTGGATAGGGCGTCAGGTTTCCCCAATTGCTTTCCTGGGCGATAATGGATCTCAAAATTGAAATCGCTCAGGAATATGCGCCATCTGGCGTGCCTCCGGTTGAAGGTCCTAGCTTGCATCCAGTATTCCAGGTTCCTGTGATCCGTGAAGACCTGGATTGGCTTGTCTGTGGCTTCTAGGAATATGCGCCATTCTTCCAGTGCCTTGATTATTGCCAGGAGTTCCTTATTGTGGGTGTTGTAATTGGCTTCCGCTCCTGAGAATGACTTGGACATGTAGGCAATGGGGTGTAACCGGTTGTCTGATCCTTGCTGGCTGAGTATTGCTCCCATAGCTACCCCTGATGCGTCTGTTTCGAGGTAATAGGGGAGTTCTGGGTTGGAATGGATGAGAACCGGTGACTTGGTAACGAGAACCTTCAACTCCTGGAATGCTGCTTCCTCTAGGTTGCCCCAGGACCAGGGGGTTTCCTTTCTGGTAAGGTTGTGCAGAGGGCGCGCCACTGAGCTGAAATTGGGAATGAACCGTCGGAGGTAGTTAACAAAGCCTAAGAAGGCCTGGACTTGTTTAACCGTTCTGGGCTGGGGCCATGACGTGACCGCCTCAACCTTCTTCTGATCCATGGAAAAACCTGCCGGGGAGATGACGATACCCAAGTAATCTACCGTGGTGACGTGGAAGTGGCACTTGGAGAGTTTACAGAATAGCTGATTCTTCATTAGTTGTGATAGGACTTCCCTGACATGGGCTGGGTGGTCCTTGGGGTCTTCTGAGAAGATCAGGATATTGTCCAAATAAATAACCACAGAGACGTCAATGAGGTCCCTGAACAGATCGTTCATGAAATGTTGGAATGCGGCCGGGGCGTTGGTAAGCCCAAAGGGCATTACTAGGTATTCGAATAGCCCGTACTTAGTTCTGAAGGCCGTTTTCCACTCATCTCCTTCCTTGATCCGGACGTTATTGTATCCCCATTGTAGATCTAGTTTCGTAAAGATCTTGGCGTGTCTGAGCTTCGCCATTAGGTCGTCCTGTCTTGGGAGTGGGTATACGTTCTTGTGAGTGACGTCATTGAGTTTTTGGTAGTCCACAACCAATCTAAGGGATCCGTCTGCCTTTTTTACAAACATGACTGGGGCGCCAGTGGAAGAAGTACTGGGACAGATCTTGCCCGTTGCTATTTCTTCGTCAATATGTTGTTTGAGGGCCTTGGACTCCGCGTCAGTCATGCCATAAAGGGGACCAGGGGATAGTTTGGCATCCGGGACAAGGTCTATAGATATGTCATACTCCCTGTGTGGAGGGAGGACCTTAAATTCCTCTTCGCCGAAGACTTTGGCAAACTCATGGTACTGTTCCGGAAGATCGGCTAAGGGATCAGGGTCTGCCTCTTCTTTGGATGCAATCTGAATTTGTTCGGGGAAGGTAACCGTGCCTAGGGACCAATCAATCAAGGGTGACTCCTGTGTGAGCCATGTCATGCCGAGTATGGCGGATGTGTTCCCAATGGGGCAAACTAGGAAAGGAATGGAATGTTTATGGCCATTGGCCAAAACCGCGAGTTGAACCTGGTGCCATATGCGACCAGTCTGGGAAATTGTACCATCTAACATTCTTACAACTCGTGGATTTTTGAGCTGGGTTTTTGGTATTTTATATTTTTCCACAATTGAAGGGGAGATGAAGTTCGATGTGGCTCCTGAGTCAATAAGGGTTTTAAGAGGTTCCGTCGGGGAGTTGTGCAGTTCGAGATTGATAAATAAAAGGGGCTTCTTATTCGAGTCTAGAGCCAAAGATACAAATTCGCAATCCAATACATGCACATCTAATTTAGGGGCCAGGGGCTTGACGGTAGTCCTTGGCCTTAGTCTTTTCCCAAAACCTCCTCTTCTGCCACCTTGGCAACCTCCTTGATCGTGGCCTTCCATCCGTTAGGGCACTGTTTGATCCCGTGCCCCTTCTGACCACACTTGACACAGAGGCCGGATGCGCGGCGACGGTCCCTTTCCTCCGGGGTGACGTAGTTGGGATCCTCAGATAGGCGGACCCTGGTGGTAGTGGAGGTAGAGGTGGTTGCGGTGACCGGGGCCTTGGTGGGAGCCTTCTTTGGACGGTTCTCCTCATTTTCGCGGCGGATGTTATCAATCTTAATTGCCGCCGCAAAGATGGCTTTGAGTTTGTCAGGGATGCTGTCTTTGGTGGACAACAGTTCCTTGACTTTCCAGTGGAGGCCTCGCATGAATTGTGCAATATAGGCCTCCTCGTTCCAGTCTAATTCCGCAATGAGGTTGCGGAACTCCGTAACGTACTCGGAGGTGGTGGAGGTTTGGACCAGGGTGGCTATCTTCCTGGCAGCAGCCCGCTTGGCGTCGGGATCGGCGAAGGCTTCCTTGAATTTAGCTGTCAAAGCCAGGATAGTGGTAGGGGGATTGCCTTCGCCCTTGATAATAGTCCCGATCAGGGGGAGCGCCCAGTCAGCTGCCTTATTGGTCATGTGGTAGAGTATCCACACAACCATCTGTTCTTCCTTGTCAAATTGTTCCCTGTGCAGGGCAACCCAGAGGAGCATCCGGTCCAGCCATTGGGTGGCTTTGCAGCCCCTGATATCACCCTTGTAAGGGTCCGGGAGGTCCATTTTGGGGCGCTTGGCGCTAGACCCTGCGTCGAAGGGGGTTAGGGACCCTAGATGCCTCCTAGGCGTTCCTTGAGGCTCCCTTTTGGGGCGCCTTTGTTCTTCCTCATCCTCTGAATCAAAGCCTGACCCTCTTGAAGGCCGGAATGGGGCCTTGAGTCCAGGCCTAACCGTGCCTGGAGTGTGGGTTTCTCCTCCCGAGTGGGTGGGAGGAGTAACAGGCCCAGTTGATGGGCCAGGCTGGGCTTGTGGTGCTCCTTGGTCTTTATCCCCAAGGAGGTCGGCGGTTTCCTTGCATATGGCTTTGAGCTCGATGAGCTGTTGGCCTTGGGATGTGATTTGGGCCTGCAAGGACCCGACGGTGGCAGTGAGGGCTGTGATAGCCTTGAGGAGAGCGCTAAGGGTCGGCTCCGGTTCCATTCCTGGCAGGTCTCGCGGAGTGGGAGATGAGCTGCAAGTGGGTGGTTGGGAATGGGATGGAATGGAGCGGCGGCTGGAGCGGCTGGTAGGATGGGAATATGGATGGGGGACGCCAGAGCGTGTGGATGGAATGATTGAGACGGCGTGGGGGTGAAGGTGCCTATATCAGGACTTATGGGCGGTTTTTGTACAGAGTGTGAACGCTAAACCCTTGCGTCAGACACCTGGCGTTGAACTATCCCTACAACAAATCAACAGATCTGGCGATTGTGATATGAGCGGGTTTTTAGCAAGCGGGTGAATCAGCTGTCTAGGGTTGCTATCTGCTGTGTTCCGGCAAAACACGTGGTATGCGGGCGATTAGACACCGTCTGCCTTATAGCAATTTGGTACTATCTGGGACCAACGACTTTTTGATTATTCTAGTCGAAAGGGGAGTCCGTTCAGATGTTTTCCCTCGTGCTAGTACAGGGGCGCTTCTTGTTGTCGATCAAGCCTACACAAGTCGATTTTACAATGTTGTACACCACTGTAAGGTGGGTACTTGCTAGTGGTGGGCGCTTAAGGCCGTAACTACTACAGACACTGCTTAAGTAATCTACTTTAAGGCTATACTACTTAGCGCTTAAGGCGCTCTATTTCTAACTACTGTCGACGAGGGGGCCTTAGGCCTGGGAGGTGTGGTGAGTGAATATAAGGGGTAACTTCTGAGATGACTAAGGCTGGCTACTTAGCTGGCTTCTGATATCCCCCTCTAATGAGTAAGAGACGAGGTAAAATTGACTTGGGGACTCCAAGCAATTTTCCTGCTGTATATATAGGCAAGAGCACACTATCTACATGGTCTGTGCTCGTGAGAAAAGAAGAGTCCATGTGAGAAGAGAAGCGTGCTGCGGACTGCGCAGAAGCGTGGATTTCTCCCAAGCGCCCTTGGCACGGCATCTTGGCGCGGCATCTCGGCATAATAAGCGCCGAGGTCACGTGATCGAAAAACATAAGATACAAGGTTCGGAAAAAATACTAAAAATAAGAGAAAAATCATACGAGTTCAATGGTATATGTCAGGGGATTGTAACAGTTTCAAAGACAATATGCACAGCTAATCCAACGCAGTTCAAATGAGGCCTGTCAGGGCACCGATCAAAAAATTGCAGCTGGTACCGCAACCTAGGACTGCGGAGGCTGTACTGTAACAGTATTTACGCGTCAATAAAATACTGGTATCAATGTAATACTAATCAATCTTACTGGCCAAGGGACCAAAGGAGATTCCTTGAGGTGGCATGCTTGGCACCTGAACTCAGTAGGAAGCGTGATTGGACTGGGCGTTAAGCAAGCTGTGTCATCCCTGCCGTCGCTAGGAACACAATACACCGCAGGGCAGGAACAGCACGCAAGGAGGTTATCACAATGACCACAATTCACACACTTAGTCTACAGGAAAATTAATCCTTAGAGAACTTTGTTGTCAGTTTGACGCACCTGATTTTGTAGCGCCAATGAAGACATTTTGTACTTGTGAGGGGAGGAAATGAACCAGTTGCGAAAGGTTGGCAACCTAAATACTAAGGCTAGAAGACCTGATTGACTAGGGGAGGCAATGATTTCACACGCTTTATATCCCCTTTTACCAATTTCAAATCTACTATTGACTATCTCACGCAAAGCAGGCAGGAGCAATTCGAGTTTTGTTAGTAAGGGGCAAGGTGATTCACATTAGCAATCTATCACAAGTAAAGGTAGCACCGTTCTTAAGCTTAGGTACAAAACAAAACTGAGTATAGACGCCTTTTCTAATTACACACTATTGGTTATGTTGTGGTATGTGCGTACATTAATGCAAACTCTCTACTGGGCCCCAAAAAATCCCGGGAGCCCTCTAGGTTAATTTTTGTTGCCAAGCACTCCAGAGCATTTGGGATGACGCTTGCAAGTACTGGTTGAGTGTCCCCAAGTGCCTGATAAGCGATTTGGATCCATTGGATCAAAACAAGGAGATTCCCAGAATTGGAGCAATGCAGAGCGCTCCAGGGTTTTGGGTGCCTCTGTACAATTACTTTGTTTGGTTGAAGTTATAACATATAAGCTCTCAGACTTTAAAACGTATACTCAAATGCCGGGCAAATTGTCCAATATGTTTTAAACTAATGTGCGGTTGATTTATCAAGATAGAAGGCCGTTGGCCACAGGTTTAGATTTCCAGAAATAAATCAAAATTACTGCTGCGTCTTACGCCTTTTGAAGCCAGCATCCTTGACCTCCCCCTTGCGCTTAGAGATTATCTATTATCATGCATATGAGGTTGCTTTATCATAAAACAGTGAGATTTATCCTTACCAATTCCGGCTGGTCATTCAACACTTTGGAGGCTGGTACCAAACTCTCCCCAGTCTTGTGTGCTTTAGACTTGAGAACAATGCCTGTATAAGGCTTAGCATTGGCCTTGCCACCTAGCGCTGCTTTCTTTGCTGCAACAACAGCTAACATCTCATCGATAGATGTTTCGTTCTTGATTGCTATGGACAATAATGGGTTTGAGCAATTAGACGTTATTTAACAGAGACCCGTATTCACCAGTCATATGTTCTCCCTTGGATGTCCCATGAGTGGGAAGAGGGTCATCAGCCAAGGGAATATCTTTGAGCTCGGGCATATTCAAGTGGGTTGCAAGGAGACGTGGAGGTTCAACATCAACGCGGGCGTTGATTTTATACCCTAAAGATACCGGTTCCCTGGATCCAGGCGTCTTCTAGGGGGCAGGCTACATTTGGATTGGTAACAGAGTTGTGACGTACTGGTGCAAAAACTGTATTGGAATTGCAAACAATAGTCGGAATCTATATCACGTAATCCAAGTATCTTGTTGATGCAAATCAAGGCCTTCAATCAATTTTTAGCATACGCGCATAGCTGTATATGCACTGAGCTGTATTAATGAAAAGGAGCCATCAACAAATCACCACAAAAATGTCAAGGTTAAGGGTGTACATCTGTTTTCATACCGTAGACATAGGACTTGCCAAAGGATGGATATGTGAGCTGGTTGGGCAGAAAGGATGTACTTGGTACGGATTGACAAATTGGGAAGGCTGTTGCAAGCCGCTGTGACTCCACCATTGTTGCGCAAACTTTGGTGGCTTGTATTATACTGCTACTTATAGCTCGATTGGAATGTTAAAGATCGTTCTTGAGTTGCCAAATGCCCAATATCGAGTTTATACCAAGTAGTTTGCTACTTTTGCAAGTGTGGTACCATTGATAGGCCCTTTTTCTTGAACAATTGCCCTCAAATCCTGCCCACTGAGGACGAAAATTACATGCCGTGCATGCTACAAGCACGGCCCAGTCTTTTCATTGATAAGTTTCAGCGCGCATTGCCAAGCTATTAAGAGGTTAATGCCTTGCTTGAAGCAATAGCCAGGGTACGTATTTTGGCTGCTTACTCTCAAAAGTATTTGCGCGTGAAACAATTGAGCAAAACAAAGCTCTACGGGCAGCATGGAAAGCTCAATGGAGGTTGTCGCAGGAGATGATCATTTCACTAAGTGAGAGCTTCCTTGCGCTTGTTCTACACATTAAATTGACTAGAGCTGTGCTACAAGGAAATGAGATATATACACAAGTATGTTTATCAAGGGCAAAGCAACAAGATATATAGTATGCACATTTGAGTCACAAAAAATGGTCCACAGGACCAGTCCTATCAATCTATGCATAACTATAAAATAAACTACTGTCAAGCAATATGCAAACGGCTGTAATTATTTCATTTTATAAAAGGTCCAATGACAAGCAAAGCATGGTATGCCAAGAACCTTGTTGTTTGATTTAGCTTAACTTGTTTGCGCGGGTGGCCTAAATGGCGGAGAGTACTTCATTGAAGTTGTTGTAGATTTTATATTCAATTGGGCTGGGAGTATTGGCTCATACCCCTGCTACAAGGTTTGCTCTTAGTCTGTCAATCGTGGGGAAACAATGGCCGCTTTATAAATAAGTACATAGATCATAACATGATTGTTTACTAAAAAAACGCCTAACAGCAGCAGCAATTATCCTACTGTTGGGATGTGGTAGACGTCTTTTCAAAACTTAATGCCTCCAAAACTCCATCTTTATTGGAGAAGGAAGCTGTCTATGAGCTTTATGAGTGGCGGTGTTAAATAGGCAAAAATCACTACTACCATGTAAACCTCTCTACACTGAATGCCTGTTGTGTCCTTCACAGCAACCTCCTTGAAAACACGCACTTTGCAAAGACAATCAGCCATGATATACACAGGTGTGCATTGAGCTCACTCAGTTTGCCAGTAAATTGAGACTTGGGCTCTCCTGGCTTGGGAGTGTCACTTAAGGCAAGCTCTTCCAAGGATGGCATGGTGGCAAGTTGAAGAAAGGGTATATTTAATGTAAGAACACTCATGTTTATGTATCCTCTGGGCCGGAGCCATAACCGGATCACAGGGTCCATTACGGTTTTAAGACTTTGCCTACCCTTAACCACGTGCAAGGTATATATGCCAGATTTTAAAAGCAGAATAAGAGTTTTGATCCAGGGGCAAATTTCACAACCTCCCTCCATTCCATCTAACGCTACAGCATACAATAATGCATCCCTCCTGCCGGCGTTATCCATTGCCTGCACGCCCAGTCCGTGAACCAGGTACCCAGCCGAGGACAGTTGTACAATGGGGTTCATCCTATCAGCAGGGCGTGCATAACTTTGCGTTCAAGCACGAGTTGGCAGCTGCTCTTCTTGAAAGGCGTAACTGCTGTAGTGAGTGGGTTACATGTGCATTGACAGCAGCTTCAACTGATATTCTGGTAGATGTACTGGCGCGCATTGCCAATCATTTTGCATTTGTAAATGCAGGCACGTTTGACATGGTTTGCCTGCGGGATGACAATGATCTACATCACTTTGGCCCAATTGAGATGCTTGCATATATCGCGCCTCTCAACTGTGGCCGTCGCAGAGGCTGT
Organism: Rhizoctonia solani; assembly: GCF_016906535.1. Classification (NCBI taxonomy): domain Eukaryota; kingdom Fungi; phylum Basidiomycota; class Agaricomycetes; order Cantharellales; family Ceratobasidiaceae; genus Rhizoctonia; species Rhizoctonia solani. The sequence continues at coordinate 2,061,785 of NC_057383.1, forward strand.
AGGTACCTCTCGGGTCATACACCTCTTTACCGGCGCAGTCATCCCCATGTCTGGTGGCTAGAAGGTGAGTTTGCTTGAGTGAAAGTCAAATGGCCACTCAGCCGGGAGTCTATGGTGATCTTGAATCATCCGTGAGTGCTTTTACCTTGTTAGAAAGTTTGGTTTCTCACAAGTAGAGCATACATATGCATTGTCTAACTTAGTTTTGATGAAGTCTGGATTTACGGCAAAGAATCAAACACCATGTACATGCTTCAACACCCCAACCCAGCGTACAAGCCAATTTATATGGAGACTGTACAAGACTGGAATAATGGCCCTCCCGGAGAGTCAAGTAAGCTCAAGCTATTCCAGTCTGTAGACCTCAGTGCGCCACGCCCTCATTGGATGAGCCCATGGGTGTTCAAAATGCTGCTCCTTGAAACCCGCTTGATTGTGCAAGGAACGTCCTACCCTTTGGAGGGGACCGATGATGAACAAGATGCGGATGGAGTGAGTGATGCCGGGTCACTTGTTGACCATGTTAATGAGCATCAAGTTCCTACCTCATCATCGTGGGATTGGGACTTGCCTTCCTCCGCTCAGGAAAGGGAGGATCTACCGGTAAGTATATACTCGATCTTGTGATCTAATTCATGCTAAGCACTTGGCAACTCATGTGCCAGGAGGCAGAGGATACGTACGTCCCTAGCCCCCTGTTTACTGAACAGGAATCCAACAATGGTGCAGGATGGAGTCCTGTTTTCACCGGTGACAATGATGACGTGGGCAGCGTTGCAACTGGTTCGCCGTTGTTTACCGAGGAGGATTGAAAAATAAATAAATAAGGAAAGCAGAGCTTCATTAATCATTCCTCTCACTGGAAGCTGTGGACGTTAATTATCGCCAATAATTGTCAATATATTGCATTTTTCTTTAATCTTTTTTTTTCTTGCAAGACCTTTTGCGCAATTGTTGCAATTTATTGGCAAGAATAGAGAGGAATTCTTATATGAATATATAGCGGCTGTACCCATGGTTCTTGGTTGTTTCAGGTCTCCTAGCACTGGTAGTCAGTGCAAGTAGCGTGGGCGTTGATATATTACATGCAGGACTAATGAATGTACGCTAAGGCCATAGGTGGCAAACTTACACGTACTCTCTTGGCTTGAGGTTTTCAATGTTCATGCACATCAGATTTTGATCAAACTGTAATACCATGTCAAACTATTAAATTGGCGCAGCTGTTCTTGAAAAGGTGGCGTCACCATGGACAAGTGTTCAGGTTGTAGAGGGAAAAGTCTTGGAAAACTTTTGGAAATATTGTGTTTTTCCTGTGATCACTGATCTGTTTGCTGTCATACTTGGAGCTTATGTATATATAGCACATATGCATGTGCCCACTAATTTATAGCCCAATTGGTGATGGCAACCTGAGACCAAGTTTACTGTCCGCCGGACAGTCTCAGGGTCCATTATGTTGAACCTGGACAATCTCCCTGGTATCTGCATTTTATGTGCTCATAATTTGTGTATAGACCCATGTACCAAGTGACAACCCACTGGCAAACTCTCAGGAAGATTGGCAATGGTCACCCTGGGGCCAAGTTTACTGTCCGCCGGACAGTCTCAGGGTCCATTATGTTGAACCTGGACAATCTCCCTGGTTTCTGCATTTTATGTGCTCATTTTCTGTATCTAGACCTTTGTGTTTAGTGATAATCTACTGGAAAACTCTCAGGAAGATTGGTGGTGGTAACCCTTGACCAAGTTTGCTGTCCGCCGGACAGTCTCAGGGTCCATTATGTTGAACCTGGATGATCTCCCTGGTTTCTGCATTCTATATGCTCATAATTTGTGTGTAGACCCATGTACCAAGTGATGACCTACTGGAAAACTCTCAGGAAGATTGGTGATGGTCACCCTGGGGCCAAGTTTACTGTCCACCAGACAGTCTCAGGGTCCATAATGTTAAACTAGACTATCTCCCTGGTTTCTATATCTTATATCCTCATTCTCTGTGTATAGACCTATATATCAGGTTATTACAAAGTAGTAGGTTGGTGGTAGGTTGAACCAAACTAGACTGCAGGGTGGCCCAAGCTACACTGCAGGGTGAACTGTGAGATGGCACAGGGTGGGAACCAGGTGGACACAACCCACATATGGTGTTAGGGTGGATTATAGGGAAAGCATCAGCCCTCCTACAAAAAGTTGCGTACTTTACACACAGCAATACCACCATCCCCTAAGTTAGGGTGAGTCATGTGACAACTGACCACTCATCCCACACAGAATTGCGTACAACATGCAGAAGTATAGCACCATGGTCAATGTTAGGGTGAGTCACATGATCAATGATTACTCCTTGTACTCACAGTTGCGTACCAAGTACGCAGCTATATGACCCACAATCATGTTAGGGTGAGTCACATGACCACCCATCACTCTACTCATGCAGAGTTGCGTACTTGGTACGCAACTATATCACACACAATTGTGTTAGGGTGAGTCACATGACCACCCACCGCTCTACTCATGCAGGGTTGCGTACGCAACTATATTGCACACAGTTATGTTAGGGTGAGTCACGTGACCATCCACTGCTCTACTCATGCAGAGTTGCGTACTTGGTATGCAACTATACCACCCACAGTTATGTGAGGGTGAGTCACATGACCACCCACTGCTCTACTCATGCGGAGTTGCGTATGCAACTATAGCGCACACAGTTATGTTAGGGTGAGTCATGTGACCCTCCACCGCACTACTCATGGAGAGTTGCGTACTTGGTACGCAACTATACCACCCACAGTTATGTTAGGGTGAGTCACGTGACCATCCACCGCTCTACTTGTGCAGAGTTGCGTACTTGGTACGCAACTATACCACCCACAGTTATATTAGGGTGAATCATGTGACCATCCACTGCACTACTCATGCAGAGATGCGTACTTGGTATGCAACTATATCACACACAATTGTGTTAGGGTGAGTCACATGACCATCCACCGCACTACTCATGCAGAGTTGCGTACCAAGTACGCAACTATATCACACACAACTGTGCTAGGGTGAGTCATGTGACCCTCCACCGCACTACTCATGGAGAGTTGCGTACCAAGTACGCAACTATACCACCCACAGTTATGTTAGGGTGAGTCACATGACCACCCACCACTCTACTTGTGCAGAGTTGCGTACCAAGTACGCAACTATACCACCCACAGTTATGTTAGGGTGAGTCATGTGACCCTCCACCGCACTACTCATGCAGAATTGCGTACTTGGTACGCAACTATACCACACACAACTGTGTTAGGGTGAGTCACGTGGCCATCCACCGCTCTACTCATGTAGAGTTGCGTACCAAGTACGCAACTATATCACACACAATTGTGTTAGGGTGAGTCACGTGACCACCCAGCACACTACTCATGCAGAGTTGCGTACTTGGTACGCAACTATACCACCCACAGTTATGTGAGGGTGAGTCACATGACCACCCACTGCTCTACTCATGCGGAGTTGTGTGCGCAACTATACCGCACACAGTTATGTTAGGGTGAGTCATGTGACCCTCCACCACACTACTCATGGAGAGTTGCGTACCAAGTACGCAACTATACCACCCACAGTTATGTTGGGGTGAATCATGTGACCACCCACCACACTACTCACGCAGAGATGCGTACTTGGTACGCAACTATATCACACACAATTGTGTTAGGGTGAGTCACGTGACCATCCACCGCACTACTCATGCAGAGTTGCGTACTTGGTACGCAACTATACCACCCACAGTTATGTGAGGGTGAGTCACATGACCACCCACCACTCTACTTGTGCAGAGTTGCGTACTAAGTACGCAACTATATCACACACAATTGTGTTAGGGTGAGTCACGTGACCATCCACTGCACTACTCATGCAGAGTTGCGTACCAAGTACGCAACTATACCACACACAACTGTGTTAGGGTGAGTCACGTGACCATCCACCGCTCTACTCATGTAGAGTTGCGTACCAAGTACGCAACTATAGCGCACACAGTTATGTTAGGGTGAGTCATGTGACCCTCCACCGCACTACTCATGGAGAGTTGCGTACTTGGTACGCAACTATACCACCCACAGTTATGTTAGGGTGAGTCATGTGACCCTCCACTGCACTACTCATGCAGAGTTGCGTACCAAGTACGCAACTATATCACACACAACTGTGTTAGGGTGAGTCATGTGACCACCCACCGCTCTACTCATGTTGAGTTGCATACTTGGTACGCAACTATACCACCCACAGCTACATTAGGGTGAGTCACATGACCATCCACCACTCTACTTGTGCAGAGTTGCGTACTTGGTACGCAACTATACCAGCCACAGTTATGTTAGGGTGAATCATGTGACCCTCCACTGCACTACTCATGCAGAGTTGCGTACTTGGTACGCAACTATACCACACACAACTGTGTTAGGGTGAGTCACATGACCATCCACTGCTCTACTCATGTAGAGTTGCGTACCAAGTACGCAACTATATCACACACAGTTATGTTAGGGTGAATCATGTGACCATCCACCGCTCTACTCATGTAGAGTTGCGTACCAAGTACGCAACTATATCACACACAATTGTGTTAGGGTGAGTCACGTGACCACCCACTGCACTGCTCATGCAGAGTTGCATACTTGGTACGCAACTATACCACCCACAGTTATGTGAGGGAGGACCCCCAATTATCCTGGGGGAGGCTTCTTTGGCTTCCAGATATCACGTGCAGGTCCACTCTCTGGGTGATTGTTTTTCTTGGTGCTAACACCGTCAAACAATCAATTTTGATTGTGATGGTATTCAACTCGCGTTGTTGTTTGGGAGTTAGGTAGCGTTCCTGGTACATTTAGCTACTGTATTTACTAGTCTAAATTAAAATCAATTGTTCTCATCCTCTGTTTTGAGTTTGAAGTCCCAGGTATATGCGCTTGCATTTTGTTCAGGATTACTAAGGCTCGGGGAACTTCTGTTGTCTTCCCATGCCAAAAAATTTAGCTGTTCTTAGCGTATTGCATGATCATTGTTAGAGTTGGAGCTCGTTTGCAATCATCCTTAAAACTTGTACACATACTATGGCAAGTTTAGGCAAACTATCCGCGCGTAATATCATTTGGCCTGGGAAGGATATAATCAAACGGAATAGCGCGCTGTCCGCCCCTAGTACTTTCTTAGATTTACTCCCTGCCTTTGATACTCCGGGTCTTTTGTCTGGATTCTGTCGGAAAAACAGCTTGTACTTGGGAGAGGTAAGTCTTGTTTCAATCGTATATGGACAAGTTCAAACTGAATATTATAGTTATGGCTATATACATCAAGGAGGGTGGATACAATGGGATGAACCTATGGGTCCCCCAAACCAACCATCTCGGCCATATCTCATATGTCGCCGTCCAAATCTATCAGAAGATTGGATTGCGGGCCAAGTACCAGGCTATACATCTTGGTCGGCCAATGGAGATCCCCTACTACCAACTGGTACCAACAAATGAGCTCTTGATGCGCGTCGGCATTGTAAACACACCAGGCTCGGAAACTGAGGACGTGGAGTTGAAGGATTAGGTTATTACAAAGTAGTAGGTTGGTGGTAGGTTGAACCAAGCTACACTGCAGGGTGAACTGTGAGATGGCACAGGGTGGGAACCAGGTGGACACAACCCACATATGGTGTTAGGGTGGATTATAGGGAAAGCATCAGCCCTCCTACAAAAAGTTGCGTACTTTACACACAGCAATACCACCATCCCCTAAGTTAGGGTGAGTCATGTGACAACTGACCACCCATCCCACACAGAATTGCGTACCACATGCAGAAGTATAGCACCATGGTCAATGTTAGGGTGAGTCACATGATCAATGATTACTCCTTGTACTCACAGTTGCGTACCAAGTACGCAGCTATATGACCCACAATCATGTTAGGGTGAGTCACATGACCACCCATCACTCTACTCATGCAGAGTTGCGTACTTGGTACGCAACTATACCACCCACAGTTATGTTAGGGTGAATCACGTGACCACCCACCACTCTACTCATGCAGAGTTGCGTACTTGGTACGCAACTATATCACACACAATGGTGTTAGGGTGAGTCACATGACCACCACTGCCCTACTCATGCAGAGTTGCGTACTTGGTACGCAACTATATCACACACAGTTGTGTTAGGGTGAGTCACGTGACCATCCACCACTCTACTCATGTAGAGTTGCGTACCAAGTACGCAACTATATCACACACAACTGTGTTAGGGTGAGTCACATGACCACCCACTGCTCTACTTGTGCAGAGTTGCGTACCAAGTACGCAACTATACCATCCACAGTTATGTTAGGGTGAATCACGTGACCATCCACCGCTTTATTCATGCAGAGTTGCGTACCAAGTACGCAACTATACCACCCACAGTTATGTTAGGGTGAGTCACATGACCACCCACTGCTCTACTCATGCAGAGTTGCGTACTTGGCACGCAACTGTACCACCCACAGTTATGTTAGGGTGAGTCACATGACCACCCACCGCACTACTCATGCAGAGTTGCATACTTGGTACGCAACTATATCACACACAGTTGTGTTAGGGTGAGTCACGTGACCATCCACCACTCTACTCATGTAGAGTTGCGTACTTGGTACGCAACTATATCACACACAACTGTGTTAGGGTGAGTCACATGACCACCCACCGCACTACTCATGCAGAGTTGCGTACTTGGTACGCAACTATACCACCCACAGTTATGTTAGGGTGAGTCACATGACCACCCACCACTCTACTTGTGCAGAGTTGCGTACTTGGTACGCAACTATACCATCCACAGTTATGTTAGGGTGAATCACGTGACCATCCACCGCTCTACTCATGCAGAGTTGCGTACCAAGTACGCAACTATACCACCCACAGTTATGTTAGGGTGAGTCACATGACCACCACCGCTCTACTCATGCAGAGTTGCGTACTTGGTACGCAACTATATCACACACAATGGTGTTAGGGTGAGTCACATGACCACCCACCGCACTACTCATGCAGAGTTGCGTACTTGGTACGCAACTATACCACCCACAGTTATGTTAGGGTGAGTCACGTGACCATCCACCGCTCTACTCATGCAGACTTGCGTACTTGGTACGCAACTATATCACACACAATGGTGTTAGGGTGAGTCACATGACCACCCACCGCTCTACTCATGCAGAGTTGCGTACCAAGTACGCAACTATATCACACACAACTGTGTTAGGGTGAGTCACATGACCACCCACCACTCTACTCATGCAGAGTTGTGTACCAAGTACGCAACTATACCATCCACAGTTATGTTAGGGTGAATCACGTGACCACCCACCGCTCTACTCATGCAGAGTTGCGTACTTGGTACGCAACTATATCACACACAATGGTGTTAGGGTGAGTCACATGACCACCCACCGCACTACTCATGCAGAGTTGCGTACTTGGTACGCAACTATACCACCCACAGTTATGTTAGGGTGAGTCACATGACCACCCACTGCTCTACCCCCTACTATTTTTTAAGGATGTACTAGCACTGTCCCCCCTTTGATTGTTTTATGCAAAATGTCTCTTGACGTTTTGCAGCTAAGCTTACAACTTTGAGAACCCAGTATGTGATAGCCAGATGTCTCAAAAACCTTACATGTAGCTCTATAATTATTTTTAATCACAACATTGCGTGTACTCAACAAAACATTTGACCTATCTTGTTTGACCCACCTATGAACGCACCCTCAGTCTGGTGATCCAACAACACAGAAGATTAGCCACTGCTGACCAAGCATGAAACAATCAACAAGCGCACCAGTTTGCAAGAACAGCAACTGACTTGGGATCTTTGATTATGTACATAGATTTGCAAAATCACTAATATATACAGATAATATTACTACATACAAACACACTGGCTACAGCTGAGGTGGGAGTGTGCGTTTGGTCACCATCACTGGCACTTGCTCAATAGCTTTGTGGTTGTGATCAACCGTGGGGCCGGTTCAACAAGGGCAAGTAACGCAAAAGAGATTAGAATATTGAGGGAGAGGAACTTGTTGAGTGTGTTCATAGCAAGCATACAAGAATCTAGGAACAGTCAGATCATTGCCACTGAGTCACAGACAAAAAACAAGTTTATCTTTGTTGTCATCATACTTGTTGTCTGAGTCTCTGCGGCGCTGCAATACTTGACAGGGGTAAGGAGTTATGTTGCTGCGGTTACATAGCACATATATATATATATATATTCAATGGCTCAAGAGGCGCATACATCAAGTCTCATGCACAGAATAGATTCGGGAGTATATGTGCAATTTATTTTGATTATGATTTCAGAAACAAAGTCTATTTTACATGGACCATTCCTTATGGAAAGGTAATAATTGAGGTCCAAGCACTGGCACAGCCTAGTAGTGTTGCGTATGAGCCAAGTTGAGCCAAGCCAAGCCAACTTGCTTGTGCTAGAGTAAGCAGGCTCGTGGTTACTTGGTGTGATGATTAAGCAATTTGTGCCCTGGCTTGTGTGATGGGTCCATTCCGTTGGGTTATACATATATTCAGCCTGGTTTGGTACGGTGCATGCACAATACATAAGATGATAATGAGGCTTAAGTTAGTATGTACATGGAATCAATAACTTCCAACTATTCTTCATTCTTGCAAGTCATGCTCTCAAACAGATGAGAGACACAATCAAAACCATTGGGCTTGATCTCAATCCCAGTCTCTGTAACACCGTCCAGACGGTCTCTGCGGTGCCAACGCAACGTGTGCTTCAAAACTTGCAGATATTCAACGTTCGAAGCAGAGAAGCAAGTTCTCTGAGCAGTTACAGTCAACTTGCTTGACAAGAATACTCGTTTAGACAATACAGACAAGCCTTGCGCAAGGAGGACATTCATCGCAATCTAGTACAGTATTGGGTGTGTATACTGATGATTCTGCCAATAAATAATAAACTTGGCTCCCCCTTTTATTTTTATACGTTTTTACCACCATTTTAATTCAAAATACATAACATATTGAGCTCAGTGAAACTTGGCAGAAACCCAGCAAAAATGCAACGCAAAGGTACTTTGCACCTCATCCCAATTGCCTTCCAGCCTATCATACTATTGCAATGTGCTAAATTCAACAATCCCAACCGTTCCCCAAACTTGATCCTTGGAGACAGAGCTGTAGAGATACCATGTATATAGTAGTAAATACAAGAAGGATCTGGAATGTACTGGAACATGCATGTAATTGAGTCAAGCAACAATACCTAGTCATATACTAGATGACTTGACTATAATGTAAAGGTATAAATACGGGTGCACTCGACCGTATAGTACTTCATCCTCTCTTTCTCTATTCACACTACTGTCTTTACTATTGTTTTGTATTGATATAACTCTACTTACAAACTTATTCTTTCTACAAGAGCAAAAAAAAAGGCGCATTTATTCTTTTCCTTGGCTATATCCGCATTCAAACAAACTCCGTACAACTACACCCATTGGCAAGTGTTTGCTCATGCCAATACTGTCTATCTATGGTATACATCAGGTAAGCAAAATACCAAGCCAGACCCTCAATCATCACCCGGTTGCCCTGAATCAACCCCACCTGATCCCAGCTTGTGAACCTTATTCTGCAAGGTAAGCCGAGTGCAAATTGCCCACCCTTGGCCTCAGATGCAACACTACAGCCTAGCACAGCTGCTGCCGTACGGGCCAAATCCGTCCTGTCCCAACGGACCAATTTAGGACAAGGAATTTAGAAGAAATTCTTATGGAAACGCACCCATTCTATTACATTGGGTACGTTTCTGTAAGGGATTTAGAATGGTTGAGCCTCTCTAAAGTGCTCATTTAGAGGTGAGGCCCAGCCCGGATGCAGTGTGCACCATGGAACTCAATGTGAAATGTGTTGGATACAGATCTAGATGCTGAAGGAGGGGTGTTCTAGATATCTGGACCACCTATTCAGCAGGGGTCAACCCCCTCCCCCCTGCTATTTATTAAGTATCTATTTAGCTATGAGATAACACTTGATTGCGCTGATAAGATAACATCCCGCCAATCTCTTACCTTATTGGGATGTTGCTGACTTAAGGCAATTGTATATATTTGTCAAATAATCATTATTTATTGTCTAAGACACGGGATAGGGGCCATTGTCAACAAATAGCAAGCACCCCTATTGCTCCAACCAACTATCACATATGTTTGGCTGCAATGTCTAGCATAAGTCCTTTGTCTATCTCCAATGCAACTTGCGGCCGGAAAGGCAAAGATTGTGCCTCCACTCCATCTAAGCCACCCTTGACTTCCGCACCAAGCAAGGTGGATGTACTACATATATATACACTAGCTCGCAAAAATATTGCAACACGTGACCTCACGCACTTGCAATGGCCGCGACGCACGACTTAGCGGGTTTTGTGCTTAGGTCCAATAATAAATATATTTTACTAGAACTTACGGACGTAACCGCAAAGTTTGAAGTCATTCGGTGGCCATGTTGTAAAGATATGGGTTACACAAGTTTTCAGGTGTTGCATTTATTTTGCAAATTCCTGTTGGATTAGCGCTACCTCAAGCAAGATAGATTCGTTACACCAAAACACACTATATAAACAGGCTCAAAAACATATAGAAATTAATAATGTGTGTTTCCACCTTTTGCAACAATAAGCTCATCTAACCTACGAGGCATAGAATCATACAATTGATTAATGAAATCCATGGGGATGCAATTCCACTCCTCCTTGAGCATAGTGTACAACTCCTTTGTATTTTGAGGGGGTGGGCTGCGTAAGTGCACCTGACGATCCAAATAGTCCCAGACATGTTCAATTATGTTCATATCGGGGCTATTGGAGGGCCAGGGGAAGGTCAAAAGTGATTTGTTGGCAAGCCATTTGGTTGTGTGTTTGGCAGTGTGCTTGGGATCGTTGTCATGTTGAAAGAGAACACTGCGTTTTGAGAGGTGGTAGTTGGCAAGGGTCCCAAGAAGTTCCTCTTCAAGTATCTGGGTGTATACGCGAGCCGTCATGCGGCCCTCAATGAGATGAAGACGCCCGGGACCATTCCGGGTGATGCACCCCCATACCATCACACTTCCCCCGCCGTGTTCGACCATTTTTTGAGTGTAACGGGGGTCGTACTCTTGCCCTTGACGTCTCCAAACATAACGGCGGCCGTCTGACCCAAAAAGGTTGAATTTTGATTCATCAGAGAATATGACCCGGCGCCAATCACGTTCCAACCAGGCTGCATGGTCTGTAGCCCATGCCAAACGGCCCCGTCGGTGACGAGAATTGAGGAAGGGGACACGACGGCGAGCATAAGCATAAATACCAAGTTTGCGGAGGCAACGCCGGACTGTATCGGCGGAAACTTCCGGGAAATATTCCCGTTGGATCTTTGCCACGCTTGACCCCCGAGTGCGAGCCATCTGAAGCATGGCAAATCGCGCATCTGCATGCTTCAAAACGCGTGGGCGACCAGCCTTGGAGTTACTTGAGTAGAAACTACGCGTTTTACAATAACGCTTGCAGATGCGGCTGATTGTTGAGGGGTGAATACGGATATTGTGAAGCTGGAGGAATTGATGGGCAATTTTGTAAATAGAAGCCCCATTCTCACGAAGAGCGACAATTTGGGCTCGAGTTTTGGGCAAGAGGTGAGGGGCCATCAGAAGAGAAGTAGATAATAAAAAAATCCCAAGGAATTTAGGTGTTTGCAAGGAGCAAACGTGGATGTTGTTGGGGGGTCGTGTGTTTTGCTTGGTAATCAGCAAAATAAATGCAACACCTTAGAAATTGTATCGCCCATATCTTATTAGAATAGCGGTAGAAGTGCTTCAAAATACATAACGAGCTGCGATACTACTATACGGACAACTTTTATTATTGGACCTAAGCACAAAACCCGCAAAGTCGTGCGTCGCGGCCATTGCAAGTGTGTGAGGTCACGTGTTGCAATATTTTTGCGAGCTAGTGTACAACTTCAATGGCCCAAGAGGTGTTTGTATTAGGTCCCATGCATAGAATCAATATTTCAATTATGATTTTATAAGTAAAGTCTATTTTACATGGACCATTCCTTACAGAAAGGCAATACATGAAGTCCAAGCGCTAGCACAGCCTCCGCCGTGCGGGCCAAGTCTGTCCCGTCCTGACAGAACAATTTAGGACAACAAATTTAGAAGAAATCCTTACAGAAACGTACCCATTGGCTGCCTTTCTGTAACAATTTTAGAATGTCCCGGACGTTCTAAAAGTCAGTTTAGAAATGAGGCCCAGTCCAGATGCAGATCACACCGTGGAACTTGGTGTGGAATGCGCTTGGACGCAGATTTGGATATTGGAGGGGGGGTTTTAAACATCTAAAATCTTTTTTTAGAGAGGGGGGGTATCTCCCCCTTTTATTTTGTAAAGCACGTATCAAGCTTTAGAATGGAACAAGATCAAGCTGATAAGATAAGGCCCTGAAGATTTGTAACCAAATTGGTAGTTTGGCGCTTTGCAGTGACTGCATATATTCCAACAGTAATTACAATATATTAGAGACAGGGGGTAGGGGTGGTGCAAACAAAAAGCAGCCTCCTCTGTGCTCAGTCCTCTGCGCTCTCCCACCTGTACAAACTTGCTCCCCACTCACCGCTTCAATATGCCTGCTGAGAACGCATGATCCAACCCCAGGCCCTTGCAGAAAGGCAAGGGCCACGCCAATGCGCCTCTTGAGCCCAAGTGTCCTCTTCATAGTCAAAGCATTTAAGGGAGTTCATTGTACCAAGTTATTCAATTATATCCTTGAGCTGTTATACAGCCCTTTGTATACTTTTGTAGCTTCATATATGACGTATGATAACATATGCCCACATACACTGGATAATTGGGGCGGACTTGGTACAGGAGTAAAATTAAATTCAATTAAAAATTTACTTTTAGAACGCAATTTCTATTTGCATGGGCCATGGCTTACAGAAAGACATTTTGGACAGGTCTACTTGTTGGACCAAGCTTGCACAGCCTCCTGTGTGCGGGCCAATTCCAAGCCATCCCAGCAGACCATTTTAGGAGACCAATTATTTCTAAAATCCTTATGGAAAGACACCCATTCTATGTCTTTCTAAAGGGGGCCCTATGGCTTGTTATACAATATAATATTATTAAGCACTTGCCAGTGAATTGCTATACAGATTTTCAAATTGTTACTTTTTTGCGTCAACAGAGTGATTACTAGCTGAGAGTTTTGATGCTTTCAGACGGAACACCTTCCTCTGTGAGCTTCCACCTCCTGTGACTACTGAGTGCCCAGATGTAGTAGGTGCTGTGGAGCTAGACCCAGGCTGTAATTGCAACAGCTGCTCCGGTGTAGCAGTAGCTGCTCTTGGCTGCGCACTTCCAGATGGCCTGGGAACAATTGGTGCTTGTCTTGAAGAGCTACCACTGGCAGCTGGATCTGTACGTGTTGGCATGCTGCTTGGTGGATCCATGGACGGTGCTGTGCGCTTCTTGGCTGGCGCCAATATTGGCCCTTGAACAGATAACGTGTGTCAACCTTGGCAGAAAATGTGTTTAAATGAATCCATACCTGTCGCAGATAAAGGCTGACTTGGCTGTGCTGTTGCCGCAGCCACCAATGACGGGTCAGAAGAAGAGTGACCAAGTCTTGCCTTTTTTGCATGGAACTTAGTCTTTTGTTGACTACTGGCCACCATTGTCCGGCCACCAATGGCATTTGGTGTAGTGGTAGGTACACCCTGGGATACTTCACAACGTTAATATTCTCTTTGCACTCCGCAATCAATATCCAAGAAGAACTTACTCAACAACTCATCAGTCTGTTCTGTGCTTCCTGTTGATAATGTTGGAAGAGGTTGCATGCTCTGTGTTGTAGGGACTACTGTCAGAATACGTTGCTCCTGATCAGCAATGGTCAAACTTTATCTAGGCTGGAGCAACGTACAATTGCTTGAGGGAGCACCAGAAACCTGCGATCCCAGTGCCTTGGCTAGGGCTAGCTTTTGAACAGCATTTGCATCTTGAGAGTATTGTTCATTTTGGCTTTTTCTCTTGCGTGGCCCAGCTTTGGAAGTGGATGGTTTTGTACCCTTTGTTGAAGGGACTGCAGGGATCTCCTCCAAGTCAAGCTCATCGTGATCATTGGAGTGTGGCTGAGCAATTTCCAAGTACACAGTTTGCAAGGTTCTTTGCGAGCTCAGGAAATGGTTAGAGAGCTGTGCCTTACTATCTGCGTAAACATTCAGGGCCAGATCAATTCCCTCTGGCGCCATGATGTTGTATACAGCTACATCTCGCAGCTGCCCAGGGCGATCAACGCGACCCATGATTTGGTCAAGCTCAAGCCCAGACCAAACACTGCTCTGCAGATGGGAAAATTGTTAGACAAACTGAGTGATGCAAACATTGAGCCATACATACTACGATGATCACAACTGAGGCTTCCACCAAGTTGAGACCAGCTGAGCCTACATTGCTGATGATCATGATTCGGCATGATGGGTCGTTGGCAAACTTCTCAACAGACCGTTGACGCTTGGTGGTAGCCATAGAGCCGTTGTACGTCACATAGTCTTTTTCTTTGAGAGTGAGCATCTGATATAATTTTCAGTCATCAAACGTGAAGCTACAAATCACTTGCAAGAAATAAGAGCACTGACCTTTGCAATGAGTGCTTGGTGCTGCTGAAATTCCACGTATATGAGAAACTTCCGCGGCTTCTTGCTGGGCAAAGGTTCTTGCACAAGCCTTGCTTTATCTAGCGTACCATCCTCAAGCAATGCAACGGGCTTGGGGTTGCCAATCCAGAACCACTCAATCAATCCCATGACACATTGCATCCTTGTGGACATCTTCTGGGGCAGATTCTCCACTGTCCAGTCGTCGGTGACTTTGTTTGTCAAGGTACCACGATCAAGCTCCTGAGCCTGCTCTTCCAGCCGTAGCGCTCCCAGCTTAGCCAGCATGCCAGCAAACTTCTGTTCTATCAGGAAGTTCTGATTTGAGATTTGTAAGTGTTGGTGTAATCAGCTTATATGGGAAAGCAAATTTGACTCACATGCCACCTGACATTCTTGCAATCGCTCCGTTCCACCTCCCCCTGTGCCTGAGACCCATTCCATGCATTCTCATCTACATCCTCATCCTCATCGTCACCCACATTGTCCTGCGCTCGCTTTCTTTTTTGTCTCTTGGCAGCCTTAGCCTTTTGCGCCAGTTTTGTTCTGTTATAAATCATCAACAAAGTCAGTTGTTGTGTGATAGAATACGGAGACAGGAGATTATATCTGAGAGAAAGGCAAAAAAGGGTGAGACATACTTTTTGCTCTTCTGCTGTGTGTGCTCTTGATTGATGACCCGTTGCATTTCCTTCTCTTCTTCATTCATGGGTGCCCAAGCAATGAACTTCTGTACAAACGGGAGATCCAAGATTCGTCTGCCCAAATAGTCTAAGGACTCATTTGTGCGACGAATCATGATGGGGAGAAGAAGCAAGCGCAACATGTTTAGTGGCTGCTTTGAGACATGAATCATATGGAGGATGCTCCGCTGGTCCTCAGCCTGGTACTTGCTTTCCAGTTCTTCCTTGATCTTAGCAGCGCGGGGGTCGTACAAGGGAATTTTGGCAAGTAAAAGTGCCGCTTGAAGCTCCCTTTCTACTGTGGCTTGAATTACCGCTGTGCTTGTAAGCCTCCAACTTTCATTACCAGTTGACAGCATTTCCTGCATCTCGTTCCAGACCTGAACTCCTTGCTCACCAAGCAATGGCTGGTAGCGCAGGTTCCGTCCAAGAGCAAGCAGGCACTAGTACGCACAGGCGTAATGTAATGTCAATGATGCGCTGGTGTATAACATAGTCAAATGACTTACTTTGAGCGATGTAAACAATGGTGTGGCGGTTGCTCCAATCACCAAGGACGAGGACTGAGTAATGAGCTGAACCCCTCGTTGAGTGTGACTGCTGTTTCGGAGATTGTGTATCTCGTCCACAGCTGCCACCCGAAAGCGCATTCCAAAGAGTGAGCCTGCATTGCTGATCCCTGCCTTGAAAGCAGGTGTCTCGCCCTTAGCTTCGTACTCCCTTGCATCTTTACCCTTGAATGCAGGAGGGAGCTGTAAGCACCGTTTTGCTTCCTTTGCAATAGCCTGATAAGGTCACCGGATTTATTTAATAGTTCTACCAGCATAGTCAATGAATGTACACTTACCGATAGGTCTGCAATGATAACCACTCGCCCTGCATGCTCCAAGTCTCGTCCAGCTGCAGCGCGGTATGGACCTGTTGGGTCACTGCAGAAGCTCTCAAGGGTGCCGCTCTCAACTGAGTACCGGACAGGAACAAAACTACCAAGCTGGGTAAACTTCTTCCATTGCTCCATCCATTGATTGCCAAGTGTCCGCGGAGTAATGACAATTGATGGCAAATTTGGTATGGTCTTTTGGCCTGCAAAGTATGGCGAGCTTCGCTCTACAGGTCACAGAGTCAGAGTCAACCAAACAGCACATCAGCCACACAAACGCCACTCACCTTGGATAAACATGGGTGTTGCAAGACGCTCTTTGGCTGGCAGTTCCTGTTGCTTATAGTAATGTTGGATCATGCTAATGACCCCAATGATTTGCACCGTCTTTCCAAGTCCAACATTGTCGCACAGTAAAGTTGGTTGGGCGCAATCGCCCACTCTCTGTGTGAAAGCGCCTTCCAAGATTCTGAGAGTGCCTACAACTTGATGCCAAAACGGCACCGCACGAGTTTTGGCCAGTGGAGCCATGTCTTTGGCGCTTTCACCAGTGCCAGGCTCTGCAAACGGGAACTGATCCACACCTGGCAGTCCTAGCTGGGCCCACAAAGCCTCCGTGGACAAGGACTTGAGATGCGATACCCCAATATCCTTGCACCCATCCACCAAACTGTGGAGACCAGAGACACCAACTGTAGGGATAGGAAGTTCGGACTCGTCAAGACAGCCAACTCCATAGCAGTACTCCTCAACATAGTAAGCATAGGCAGCCTGCATTTCTTCTTCGCTTGGACCATCTTGAGTTGACTTGCTTTTAGATTTTGACGCCGCTGGTTCAAGAGTTCCTATAAGCAAATAACTTAAACACAGGCTGGTTGGTACTCACTCAGATCATCCTCAAGACTTCCAAACCCAAGACTCGACCATAACTGCTTCAGCGTACGTTCCCTGGACAGGAAGTGAAGCTCATCAACCTCCTTTGTCCCTATTGCTATCTTCCGCCAATCAGTCAAAGCCCTTGTTGCGTCACGCAATGCCTTGGGGGATCTGAGCCTTTGAGCATCTATTATAACAATCCATTAGCTTGGCGTTTTTCGTGAAGCTTGGCTTGCTTACCTTCCAGTTTGCTGTCGACCTTTTGCATTCTAGCACATGATGTGGTTACCTTACGCTTTAAGCTCCGCGCAAGGTTCTCATACTTGCGCTGTGCAAAGCAACGAATTGTAGGGATCAGCTCTGGGACAACAGTCCCACGACTGCTGACCCCTGCATCGCCAAATAGGGCTCGAGCCAAAGCTGCTTGCACATCTCGTTCTTCTAGCCTTGCATGGGTGTCAGCTATAGGCACCTGATGCTCAAGCACACGTTTGGTAGCTGGACGTTCCTGCGTGTATGATTGTGGTCAAATACTGAGACGTACTCGGTCATGTAAAACTCACCCTGTTTAAGCTTCTGTCATCCTTCCAGAGATCGGCAGGAGTAGCCCCAATCTTTCCCAAAGTCTCCTCCACTTGATTCATGACGCCGCCCTTCCTGTTGATTGCAGCCAATACCAGGTTGCGATACGCAGCATACCCATAAGGGTCCGGGCCACCTTTCTCGCCTCGAGTAGTGGACTTGATTGTCTCGCGGATTGGTATCTTCCTCACATAATCCGCCTTCCAGGTATCCCAGAAATATTGCAGGAAGCGTTCTGCAGCCTGACGCTCATGGAGCCCAAGTGCCTTCCGGCGATTTTCGGTGATCGAGGCGATTGAAGACTCGGGCATGGTGAGGCCCAGTTCCTTGCTTGAATCCAACTGCGGGTCACTGTCGCCAACTACATCAATCTCAGCATCGTAATAGTCCTCACTACCCTTTAGAGGAAACAGCCCAAAAAGCTCCCTCCACACGTTGCTTGTCCAGGGAGGGCAGGTTAACGGGTGTGACTCGTTCATAGCAGCAGCTTCGAACAGGTAGAGAACGGAGTGGGCAACGGGAGTCAAAGGCATGGTGAGGATCTAAGTGTGATGAAAAGGATAAATGTGAGATAGTGGTGATAGACTGCTAAGTAGCTCAAGTAGTAGCTGGGACTGCAAAGATCACGTTTGGGGGTATTGCTACCTGCGAGCATTGGTTCTTTTGTATCATGGCCTCCAGGATTACAATCACATGTCTCATGGCGATCATAAGAAAGTGCTACCTTGTCTCAGACTTTGTCTGCTGGATCCTCAAAGCTCGCTGTCATGCCAAGCCAATCAATACCGTTAAAGGAAGCAGTTTTTAGCTAAGGCATTACCCATATTAGGCATCTCAGCCGTATTCAATCTTTGGCTGTCCGTATCTACATTTGATTCTCTCAAGTGGGAACCCCCACAGCCAAAATTAACTGATGACAGTCAGATTGCAGATTGTTTGAGCTAAGATAAATGCGGGGGTAAATTAAGTTTCAGTGCAAGGCTTGGATCATCTTGGAACGATTCCCCGTGCCTTGGAATCATGTATAAAATATGTTCTTTTCTTTTGAAGGCTTGATGAACAACAACCGTGGATGTTCGCTCAATTGTCGGTTTCAAGAATTCATTTTGTTTTTAATCAATTCTATCATGTGGCGGAATAAGGTTTGTCACCTTATTAAGATCCAATGTTTCCTTTCTAACTTCGTTACTCACCTTTCCAGAATTAGAGAAATGCTGCTCACGTCATGCTGGACGCTTGCACGCAAATACTTTATCAGCAGTGCTTGCAGAAAAAAGTGCAATATTGGGTTCAATAGTTCCATTGTTGAAAGGCTTGCGTCAAGACCTAAGGTACTGGTCTTAAGGGTTGTGGCGCACCGCTGGTGCCAACATTTGACAGGCACATTCTAGAACAGGCACTATGGCAGCTCAAATTAAACAGTCTCTTTTGTTGAGTTCCGCAGTCCGGTAGTGAAACACAGCCTATTGAGTACGGAAACGCAAGACAGACACACCCAACCCTGGTAAATGATATCCATGCGCAGACCATTATGAGCAATCACACAACCTTGACGCAACATGTGATCAGCAGTGCGGGGACATGCAATCAATACTGATCTTGGTTTGACATGAGATTCGCCATGTATTTCATGGCGACAAGTGATACGGTATCATGGCTTAATCAATCAGGATTTCGCATGGCTGACTGCTCTTATGTCTGTACCTGAGGCCGTGGATATGACAATCAGTCTTGGTAAATTCCTTTTGACCAATAACGTTATTTGTGCGGTTGTTCATCTGATTTTGGTTTGATTGATTATAAGTACTCTGAAGCTCACAGAAGACCATCTAACTAACGGGTTTTACCTTGAAGCCAACTTCTCTCCTCTTGATCTTTGTACCTTCTGCTTTTCTCAACCATGTCTTCGCGCTATTCATCTCCAAACTATACCGAGGACGAGGCAACCTTTGAAACTGATAAAAGGGAGCAGATCGACAAGAACTTACCCGAGATCAAGCTGGTGACGCTTAGGGAGTGGCTGGCATTTGGCTTCGCTTGGACCGTGAGTCAACGCCTGAGCTCCGAGATGCGTTTGGCTTGTGTAGCCATTTCTATGATCCAGAGTCAAGGAGGCTGCGACGCGCTCAAATTACCTTCAACGATTGCCGCCCGCTGAATAACCAAACTGTCCATCAACTTGCGGATGTTGACTCAATGATTGGCGTCTTTCCAAGAACATGCCTTTGATTCCTGTACCCACTCTCAAGACTGTCAAGTATTACATGATGAGAAGCAAATCGTATACTCTTACCTCTGACCTCCATATTGGGCCAGTCAAAGTATTGATGGATGACCGTACTTTAGTAAGCAATCCCCACATACACTCATTATCATTAGCATACCACTCACCATGTTTTGCTTTGATTTAGGACATGCATATACACAAAGTGCCCAACATTCGATTCTTGGATTTGGGAGATAATGGAATGTTCCGCTTGCACTTCCCGCTTTTGGGATCAACCGGTAACAACATGTACCTGGGTGACTCCCAAATGGCTCAGCTCTACGACTTGGCGTTTCATCCAGCAGCTCTTCAAACCCTCCCGGAGGATTTAGTACGAGAATGGCCTGGCACCTATGAGGACAAGAAGTTCAGAAGTCAAAGCCACAAGTCCAAGCGAAAAGAGTATCAAAACCAGCAAGGCGAGAGTCAAGACATGCGTGGAGGCGTGGCGCAGCAAACTGGTCGAGACATTCATGTCGAGTATATTCAGGATTGGTTGGATTGCGCCAGAGCCATGATCCAGGAGACTGAGAAGCTGCGCTGGGCCAGGTACTTTTTCTTGTCCTACAAGCTCAGAGGAGTGAAGAATCGGGAGTGCAGCGTTCATCCCCCTCCAGAGGTCCCCCCCGTGACTGTGCTTAATGAGCCTACGGGTGATGATGAAGGTATGCATGAATAGCTATCAGAGTCCCATTTTCTCACTAACAAAGCTTACATGGTCTCCAGATGTTGAAATTGAGGTTGATCAAGAAAGCCCAAGGGTGAAAGCTGTCGAAGGTATACTCAGCCATTTCAATACCACTCTATTTGAGCCTGGTATGTGGTTCATCGACATTGCCACCCGGATCACCATCTCGCCAAATCCGGACGATCCATCGGAGTGTACCTTTGCGGATGCGGATATGCACTCCCTTCTATTTCAACACTATACCGGCTTAGCATTTGAAAGCTGTGAAGAGCTCGTTAGCGGTCAAGGAAATCATTACCAGAAGGACGAAGTTGCCCACTTGAACGCTCTTGCCGGCGGTCGCTTGACCATCCCCCGTAGGCTAGCAGGAGACACCGGTATCACTTATGCGCAAATCTACACCACCGACAAAAGCAATACCTACAACATTGCGCTAGCTCAGAACGCACAGCGAACCAGCGCCATCCGAATGCTTGAGTCATGGGATCAAGAGCTCAGCACGCATATCAACGGGTTGATGTCTAGCTTTGAGAACTCGGCTTGCAACCATGGTGTAGCCTTACGTATTGAGACTCGTGTAGAGTATGAGAGCTATCCCACCTGTCATTTGAGAATACCGGATGAGCTGCTCCGGAGGTGTGTCTATGTTTTAGACCGTGATGTGTTCTGGTAAGCACGTATTCTGCTCATCCCTGTGGAAGTAATACTCATCTGTTGGCAGGCACTGGAAACGTTGCCGGCTTGCGTCCATGAAAAGCGTTATGTGCCAATGGATGGACGCTCGGCGTACGTTTACCCTCAACCGGCTTGCCGTGGCTGGGACATTGCTCATCATCATGGAATACATGATGAATGCACTGGTGAACCGTCCAGCCTCTGGGGGGACTTGGGACCAGGTTCATGATGCAGCCTGCGTTAAAGAAATGAGGGGGAACGAATTGGTTCCCACGCGCAAGCTGGGCGCCCTGTTTCTCCCCAAGATTCATTTTGAGAAAAACAAACAGCCGCGTGTTTCTAGGCAGCGAGTCCTCGACCAGGCAACCATTCTCTACTTACTTGGGCCTCAAGGTCAATTGTTGAGCAGTATCATGGCTTTCAACAAGATTGTGGGAGTGAATCTCCGAAAGCGACCGCGCGATGAAGACCCTCGCCCTTGGGAAAGCGGCGCGCAGAATTCAAGCGCGGCTCCAATATCAAACAAGCAGAGACTAGTTACGATCCGGAGTACCCATGACACAGCGAACCCGCTTGCTGGTCCCGATTATGCTCAAGATCAGGATACGTACTCATCAGAAGAAGAAGAAGATCAGGCAGAGCAAGAGAGCGCTTCACCGTTCAAGAATATGCTTTGGGACATTATCAGCAATTATCCAATCCAGATCATGAACAAGGCTCCTAACCGCTCACAAGCGCGTGAGTCTTGGTGCCAACTTGGCAGCGACGAGCTTGCTGGAGTAACGCATGACTTCTTCACCAGCATGGAGAATCTCACAAGAGCGTTTGAATCGTACTACTTGTTTCCTGCTGATCTCAGCAAGTGGGATGCCACCGTGGCTCATCTCTTTCCGCTCATTCAAGGCAGCACCGGGAACCTTGAAAGGCGACAAGGTGTTTCGAATTTGGGAGTGGTGGTAGAGTTTTGCACCATGCAGCTAGCCCTTCCTGAGTCAAGTCGAGCGCAGATGGTTCAAGACGCTAGACGATATGTCTCAGCACACTGGGCTTGGTTACCCATAGGCACGGGCAAGAACCACTTGTGGTCAACCGGGGTCAGCAACGTGCCTAAATCTGCGCAACAAGTAGGACCATTGAAAGGAGGGCCTTGGATGATTCGCAACCCTAGGTTAATTCGCGCTGGTGATCACTAATGTAATACCCTCATATTGGTGGTAGTGCGTGGAAGCCTTTTTGTTCTTCATGATAACAGGCCCAGCTGACTCGTAGCCCAGACCTGTAGCTAAAGTGTCATGATTACACTTGATACACCAGCCTTTGATTGATATGATCTTCGACTTCTTGAACTCAGTCATTGCTTGTTCAAAATACCCTACTCCGTTTGAAACAATATTATTTATCTTCGAACCAGGATTAAGACTTTGAGTTGTAGACGCTTTATGATATTTAGTTTACACTTGGGTTGGTTTTGTATTAGTTTAGTAACTCATCAAGTGAGCCAGTACCACAGGGGATGGTGTATGACTTACGCAAAATGACAGGCTAAAACCCTATTGTAATGGGCAATGCTTTATTGTATCAATCCTTCATGCATTGGGTTCACTACTGGTGGTTTTATCAACTCTGTAAACTTCTGCCATTTACGTGTGAGAGATTCGTTGAGCATTTCTTTTACAAGACCCCAGATTCTAAGCAGCAACATAGGGGATTTCATGATATCCCAATCAGAAAGCGATAGCATCAGCATATGAGAAATTATGAACGTACCATAAACAGCAAATTTATGTATTCATATCCAACCTTTTATGACTCTGGAAGGTTATATGCAGCAACACGCAATTGGAAGGACAGGGCTATAATGGGAGGAGCCCCTAGTATTGCCCGTATGTTTGTCAATAGTACATTTATGTGGCTCATCTCCAACATAGAAAGCGATGTTTTATTTCTCAATAAACAATCGGACATTTGGAGAAAGCCATCATTCTCTTGTAGCTTGCATAAAGCACTTACTGATAAAACAAAGCCTCAAAACAACAAGTTGGGTACATGCAAATGCTCTATTGTCTTTTATACCGACTCATAAGGTCTTGCGCTGGACAATGTAGACCTCCAAATATATCTCAGAATATTCATTTATAGTTTTTATTGACTAATACAGATAACTCTCATCCATTTTTGACTCCGATACCCAACAGGTCTAAAGCGCTTATTGGTCATAGCACAGTATCTTCCATTGTTGGCCACGGCAGAAAGATAATGATGGTTAATCAACCAACAGTTGACACCCCAATACCACCAATATGTATTGGGAAAAGCTCCCTGATGAAAAATCCTGAGGAGGGAAGTGGGTTACACGTCTGAGAAAATTACTCACGACCAACAATTAGTTTCTGACAGTCCCGCTATTCCAGGTGGCTCTTAGCCTTAGCGCGTACTCCGCATTTTCAGTCATTATACTTATCACTTGGGTTAACCAAATTTGTTGCCAGGAGCTTTCCCAAGACTGGATTCACAAAAATGAAGCAAGTTGACTTGGACATTGTGGAATGGACTTCAAGGCTTAAAGCAGGCTGGTCATTTCAAAACAGGCAACTACTCATTTACTTACTATGATGACATGTATGTACTCCCCGATCTATGATATTATATTTGTAGCCTACCATATGTTTGATAAATTTCAGCTACATGGATTGCTTTTTTCCGCAACAGGAGGTAATATATGTATTCATATAGGACCGTTTTATATTAAAACAAGTCCTCATAATTCACAAAAAAAAAACAGAATATACAAGAAAATAGCTCCTTATTGCCTTCCCGTTGTATTGTCCATATCGAACTCACATGTATCTGGGACTGACTGTGCATCAAGCGGGAGCCGGCAGGGGGAATAGGTGCTGAAACTGAAGTGACAGTTGCAGGCACAGAGGCGTTCGTAGACGCAGGGGGAGGGGGTGGAGGTGGTGTGCCGGCGGGCACAGAAGCTGAAGACACAGCGATCAAGGGAGGCTCAAGAGAAGGGGGCGTGGGACCGGCGGGAGATGCAGGAAGAATGGGAGATGGCGGCGCAGGCGCAGGCGCCGGTCCAGGAGCCGGAGCAGGAGCCGGAGCAGGAGCAGGAGCAGGAGCCGGAGCAGGAGCAGGAGCAGGAGCAGGAGCAGGAGCAGGAGCAGGAGCAGGAGCAGGAGCAGGAGCAGGAGCAGGAGCAGGAGCAGGAGCAGGAGCAGGAGCAGGAGCAGGAGCAGGAGCAGGAGCAGGAGCAGGAGCCGGGGCTGGAGGGGGGGTTGGGGCTGGGGCTGGGGCAGGAGTCGGGGTTGGAGCCGGAGCCGGAGGGAGAGCCAGAGCCGGAGAAGCTGGATCCTGGGAAGGTGCAGGCGGAGACGTACAAGCCGGTGCGGCAACAAGAGAAGGCACGGGAGCAAGGGGAAGTGCGGGAGCAGGAGTGAGGGTAGACCCCAAAGTTTCTGGAGGCGCGGTGACTGGGGAAGGCGCCGGATTAGAGGGAGACGCAGGAGGAGGAGTGAGCTTGGGCCCCGGAGCAGGTGTACGCGCAAATTGCGCGGGGGCAGGCAATGCTTTACACAAAGGAGAAGCTTTCAATCCGTTAGTTCATAATTCTCAACGCTTTGCCAAATTCGACTTACCTGCTTCTGGGTCAGGAATTTTCTTGGAGGAAGTAGCTTTGCCAGGCGGACTTGACATGGCAACTGTTATAAAAATTTTAGTGTCGAATAATTTAAAATTGTTGAATATGCTAAAATAGAAACAAGTATCTTACCGTCCTTGACTTTGTCTTCCCCTTCAGCATCCACCTCAGCCTCGTCAACCTCCATGGCCACAACTTGGCCCTCCTTCTCCCCCCTCTCCCGTCCTTTATCCTCGTCTTCCTCGTCTTCCTCATCTTCCCCGTCTTCCTCGTCCTCCTTGTTCTCCGTGTCTTCCGCTTCCTCCTTGTCCTCGTCCTCTTTCTCATCCCCCTCTTCTTGTCCTTCTTCCTCCTCATCACTGTCCTCCTCATCCTTACTTACCTCCTTCCCTTTCTCCCTTTCCTGCGCTTCCACCTTGGCTCCCTCTGCCTCGTCATCCCGGGGATCGAACCTTGGTAGGCTCTCCGCAAACTGAACCAACGATCTACGCGGTCGCAACTTGCTGCGATCAAAGATTACATCATCATCAGTTTGGTCACCTTTTCCAGGGCTGTACTCGACATCCTGGCTGACTGCCCTTTTCTTAGATGGGGAAGGCGTGGCCTGCTTTCCTCCCTTCTTGCGCTTCCAGGATGTTTGCTTATCTTGGTTTATTTTCCGTTTTGCACCTGCCTTTGCGTCCCGGATTGATTTGGTAAACCACTCCCAGGTGCTCTTCCCGCCCCTGACCTTCCACCACTGGGGCTGTGGGCCGGCTCGGTCCACCTCGCGGAGCGTCGGGTCCTCCTGGCTTAGAGGTGGCGGCAAATTTGTCCAACTTTGAATCACTTCAGCCCACCTGACCTCATCATAAATTGCATCCGGCTCCATCAGCGCATAGCTATATCCGGCCTTTGACTCCAGCCACAGAATCTCCTCAAAGCTGCCCAACCATGAGTTCTATCCAGTTGACAAATTAGCACAATGACTTACCCAGATTGCCAGTGAGGGCTTGATTCCTTCACCATCCCCACAATGTCTTTTATACACATGAATACCAGATGTTTGTCCAAGTAATCTTTGCCCATAAACCCGGCCCAAACAAAGAACTTGAACTGGCCCACAAGCGCTGTCACGTACCCGTAGGCCTGTACGTCTTCCCACCATTCAGGAGTCAAGTCTTGGTACCAAGGATAAACCAACTTGTTATGCTTCACAAAAACAAAGCCATCCAAGGCACGGACAATCACCTCTATAGTGGGGTAATAATGAACAGACCAGATGCAAGAGCGTGTTGAGAGTCAGAACTTCATAAATGAATTATTTAACGCAAGAAAGTCACGTACCATTTTGACTTTTCTTTGACCTTGGGGCTTCAGGGTCCAGAGTCACTGTTTCCGCCGTCAGTGAGCTCCCGCAATACACCTCCTGAATCAGTGTGGGAATTCCAGTAGACATGTCAAAGTAGGTGTGAACAAGGTAGGGAGGAAAATGTGAAAACACACGTGTCACAACATCCCAGTCACATGATCAGCGTAGTCATGTGAAGTCCCCTTATCAATGATCATGGGTCAACCTGGTAAACCAATGGTGAATCCTGCATTCCCCGCTCGCGCCAATCAGGTGGTTATCCCAGTTAACTGGTAGTATCTTGCCACCACCTGCCACATTTGTGGTTATTAACCTGTCTGTGGTGCAGGCCGCTACAGGTTGGAGCAAGCGCTATTTGGCAAAAGCTATTTGGTGATTTTTGCGTTGGCGCTCTGTTATATATGCAATGGCTGATGTAAATACTCAGGTGAAATCAATTATATGGGCATTATACAATCTAGTGTCGTTGTGGCTTGTTTATCAAGTCAACCCATCTCACATGTCATTCATAATATTTTGTACCCTCGGTTTTTCATCATATGTACTAATGCATCTTTCCACCCCATATTCAAATACTATATACAAGCGTACCGCACCAAACAGAACTCTTAGCCAGCGCATAAAGCGCCATAAAGGAAATTAACAAAGCGTCTGATGCAGAGGCCCAGATGGCAATAGGCTGATAGTATAGTACACCCCTTCTCCCAGATGTTTGGTCTACAATTCATATTATAGGAAAGCTTATGGATTATTTAATCTATATACAAGGTGCCCAAAAGGCTACCCGGTTCAAACATACAACTGGGCCACTACCATTTTCTCTGAGGCTGTGCTCCCCGGTCAGGTGCTGGAACCACGCTCTGCTCATGGTATTGCCCATGAGGCTTTCCAGTTTGACCGTTTAGTCTTCATTGCCAATGTTCATCAATTGCTAGGAGCAGCCTGTTCTGGCACCAGTGACCTTTGCTTCGACACGCTCTTATAGGCCACAACTGAAGCCTTTTAATATAGACAACATAGACGCTGGGTCAATGGTATTTTGATTAGCATCTAGTTGTTAGCAAGCTGAACTGGTTCCAGGTACAGGCTATCAAGGTTGACTACTCAATGCAAATAGGAGACAAGGTATGAGAAGCAATGTAATCAACGGATGACTAATAGAGTTGCTTTTGATAAACTTCATTTGTGCTGAGACAATGTGTATTCAAGTCCAGACAGCTCAGGCTTACAGGGCACAGGTTATGAGCTGAGGGAACAAGAACGGAAGCCAGCATATCCTGAGCTTGCTAATGCAATTATCCCATTTGGTTTGGTTTGGTTGGTTTGGTTGGTTGGTTTGGCTGGTTGGTTGGTTTGGCCATACACATATGGGATCTTGCGGAAGATAGCAAGCAAAGAGCTTAGATGCAATACTTAGCAGAGGTTTAGCTATGCTAGGTCCACCCAACTACAATCTACTCATAGTGGCGTACCAAGCGCAGGGTACTATTACAGGCGTCTGCTTCTCATCTCTCATTGAAATATGAAGTTGCTATTTGTAGCTTCATGTAACCCCCAATCCTTGATTCAAAGGGTTGCACTTTTGGTGGCGTGACTGATAGCTTTGACGGGAGTAGATCATTTTACTTACAACAAGTTTTGGAATGAGCACTGCGTATATTATACCCTATACTGCATATCAGCGTAGATACATAAGTTCAAGAGCGCCCACGGTATCAGGCACCCATCAACCATCCTCCACCAATTCAAGCCCTTGGCCAACCGGTTAGCTTACGTTTACGTCCCTTGCTACCTGAGGACGTGTTTGGGTTGGTGCTTGTGACTTCATTGTACGGTTCCTTGCGTTTGGCCTTGATTCCCCCATCAAAGGCCAAGTTCCATGGTCGCAGCTGGCAAAGATTGTGCGCTGGCTGTCCCAGTTGGCCAGAGCTCCCGTGAGCGCTGGAGCAGCTCAAATTGATTGTCTTGGCACCTGCCTCAACGCTGAGACGTTCAGTCATCTGTTGAAGCTCTTCTTCCCATGTCAACACACACTGCTCCTCTCCTGGACGCAGTAGTCCCGGCCAAATTCCCGAACTTTGTGCTGGCCACCAGTCGGGGCAATAGTCATCTTGCAATAGTGGGCCTATTGAAGGTGCTCCAAAATATGCCAGGGCGGCGTTCCAAAACTCGGTGTAGGATTTATGAGGGAACCCCATTGCATACTCCCCCACGTAAGTAGTCATCCAGATGCATTGAGCTCTGTAAATAACCAATGAGATCCAAACATTTGTTTTAACTCATAAACATTGACTTACCCGCCTCAAAACCTTGTGTCATGGCGTACTTCCAATTTGAGCACATTATCAATATGTGCCCAAACCCAATCAAATTGGCCTTTGTTGTCGTACCATAGCCCCTGAGCATAAATTCCTTCCTGCCCGAGTAAGCTCGAGACCGCTCCCGTGACTTTCAAGCCTTGAAAGCGTTTTTCTTGCAGCAGTGGCTCAATGGAAGCCGGCGCACCATCAATCGTAAAGTCAAAAGCGCTGAGAATCCTTGCACAATCTAGGAGTGGGATACATTATGAATGTAATTGAATGAATGTACAATGAACTCACTCTTTGACGCCAGGTGACCAACAGCCCGTTCCGGATCCAACAGTTCGCCTTCCGATGCAGGAGATTGCCAGCAGTTTGATTTTCTCCAGTTACTCTGCTGATTGCAAACAAAAGATGTCATGATGCGTGGTGGTGAGTTTTACGAACAAACAAAGAACGCGTCACACGAGGCTGAATACAAAGATCACGTGACCATGTTGTCTAAAAAGGCCTCGCGTTTTTTTTTGGTTCCTTGCTTCCCGCACCACTACCTATCGTACACTTGTCTTACACACCATGTTGGCCAACACTCAGTCCAAAGCTCTTGTCAATCCATATGCGGGTTACAAGATTCAGCCCAAATTCATCACCCTTGATCCTGAGTCTCCTCAAGAGCTCTGCAAAGGGGAAGGTAAGAGCAAACAATTCAATTACTAAACGCAACTTATTTACTTTACCTTGTTTGCCTTACGTTGTTTGCTAGTGATTGCTTGTGCTCTAGACGGCTTCATGTTTCTCAAAGGGACCAAATACGCATACCCCCATCAAGGTGCTGATGCATATTGGTGGAGGGGTATCATTGCATTTGGATTTGTGACGCCGTTGTGCAGCTCTTTCAAATACTTCACATGGTTGGGACATTGGGGAGCTGACTGGGAAGAGAAGCATTTAGAAACCATTATAATTACAAACATTGTCCATATATCCAAGGAAAGGAACATCAACTGGCAAAATGGGTAAGTTAATAATTACCCTAGCCTCCATATATACTCATAAATTGGCTGATACTTGTAAGGACGGAGGAAATACTCTGGATAGAAACAAAACATGGCTATAGCTACGCTTTGCTGGAGCCCAACGCGCAGTACGATGGGGGCTATTGGCAACCGGTAACGGAGTCTTGGGCAAGTACCTCGGCTGATGGTGTTTCAGCTAGTCCCGCCTTCAAACCACTGCCGTGGCATAGCCCAAGGCCTGCATGGTGGGACGCATTGGGAGACGAGCAATGGGAGTACCTTGTCAATACATACTGGAAGAGTGACGCTTCCGAGGCGTGGTTGGATTTGCCAACTGCTGATGATCAGTCGCAAGCAAACTTGGAAACCACGGTTGCCGCTTCATCCCTGCCGCCTCCGGAATATATCACTGTGGACTCTGGATTGTCAAGTGAGGAGGAACCAGCTGTGGTGCTTGTCCAGACCAAGCCGCCAGTTACCAAGGGCAAAAAACGAGTGAACCGGAAGAAGAAACAACAGGCCTCAAGTTGATCTGGTGCACGGTCGTCATCCAAGGCAAGCAAGAAAACGAAATACAAGAGAGTCAAGGTGACTGACGCTCCTGATTCTGGTGAGGAGAAGGTTACCACATCTGTCCAGGGGTCTCGGGGCGAGGCATCCAAATGGCCTTCCCAAGCACATTTGGGAAAGGGTAAGGCGCGCCAAGATCAAGATAACAACTGGAAGCAAAGAGTGTACTCCGGTCAAGGAGAGGCTTCCACATCTCAGAAGAGAAGAGTCACAGAGCCGATTTATGTTGAATCTAGCTCAGACGAGGATGAAAAAACCGTGTCTTCACCGGCCTCAGGTAGAATTTCAATCATCACATATTAGTCTTTGCTCATTTTTTTTGATTGAACTTACAGACTTGCCATCTGTAAGTGAAGAGTTTTTGGAAATAGGGAATATTGACTCTCAAATGACCCTTCCCGGCAATTGTAAGCATAGTCATTCATTTTACAGATAATTCTTCTCAAGTCTTATTTGAGTGTTATTGCCTCCAGCTGTCAGCCCGGCGCCGTTGCATAGGGTTTTGGAAAACTGATACACACTGGGTGCAATGACATGTCAATGTATCACATTCTTATAGCTTTCCTTTCTTAGTCCGTTGCATATTCATTGGAAAATCAGTGTTGCATATCATCTCAATACTACTAAATAGATCATCTTTTTAAACTCACTTAAGCATCCAACTTATGGTGGTCAGCTTCACATCAATCCTTAGCAAAATTCAAAATTAAGTCACGGTCATGAGAGGGTTTATCGAATTGCTCTTTACCCAGTTTAAAAACAACTGAGGACTTTTGAAGAGTTAACAGAAACCAAAACAGAGAAAGAGACTAAACTAATGTCAATCTAGGATGCTGTGTCAGATATGTAGGGAGCCGCTACTCACAGATTACGGCCATCAATGTGTGCTAGGAAAAGCCATTGGTTTAAGCATGTGTTAAACCTGTGTGCTACCGTATGAGGATCTGATACTTGTATCTCTCTCTTGCTTACATTCTGTTATAATCTTTATCTGCGCTGGATATTCTCCACATTAGCCAAGAGCCTGGATTGGTTTGTTCTATGCCGCCCATTTGATTGGCCTTGGTTTTTACAAGATTCTTAGTGAATTACCTACTCACGTTGGTGAAGCACACAATTTACTGAAATCGAGCCTAACAATGCTGAGAAACTCCAATGCCCTGTCCATGCTTTAAATTACCAAGTTTGGGAAGGAGATAAAGGAGTTGAAAGCATCTTCACTTTGCATGCCGGATCAATACCTGAGCTCACTCCTTACATTGAGCAATTCAGCTCTTGATAACTTGGAGCACACTTCCTGTTCCCCAAATACTTCTATGTCTTACTTTGGTCTTCAGTTACCCACTCCCCTCAACCTTTGTTTGCCAAAGGAGGCGTTAATGATGTAATTGACCATTAGGTCCTCAGTATACCGCTTTATCAATATCTAAAGAGTAACTGGAAAAGTACAATGTGAGGGAGGTGAATTTGAAAAAGAGTGTTTTTAAACAGGAGCAAGACCAACTGGTTTGTCTGGTGCCTTATTCACAGTGTATCAGAGTATAGAACATGAGCTCCAAGACAGGTGCCAAAGTAGTAAATAAAAACATGATTATGTAGTCACAAACAAGGCCTGGCGCATAAAACCTAGAATCATTGAGTTTTCAGACATTATGAATCAAGTCCGGGGCTTCCTTGGGATTCCAAAATGAATCACATAAATAATTGCCCATAATTCCCTATGAGCAATGGCGGACGGCTGGATCTTAAATGATGCCTCGCCTTTCTTAGTTTGGGGGGTTATATAGACCCTGCTCACGTGACCTAGATCTGCATTGTTTGTCACGCGTGCTACGTGATTCCATTTTTTACAACCATAGTTCAACCGTTGCGCCATGTCTTTTCCAATTGTCTCCTCAGGTGTGTAGACGTTAGGTTAATAGACCTCAGATGGGCTGATCACCACTGGGACAGTCCAGTAGCACAACAGCAGCTTGGCTTCAGCCTCTAATTTTTGGTACACTGTGGCTCAGCAGCAGTCCCAACCATCCTGCTAAGTCTCAAGACCATTGGGTGTTCAGGGTCTGACCACTCTTGAGTCAGTTAGGTTAGGTTAGGTTAGGTTAGGTTAGGTTAGGTTAGGTTAGGTTAGGTTAGGTTAGGTTAGGTTAGGTTAGGTTAGGTTAGT